>NC_133387.1:57290352-57915352 GCF_047511655.1 Castor canadensis
GAACTCATATTCAAACTAGATACATATAACTTGGAGTCTGGCAGACTGAAATGTCCTTTTGATCCTCAGCAGCCTTTTGCTTCAGTAATGACAGGTAAGGTCTTACTGCTAAAAGATTTTCCAAAAAGATATGTGTATAATAAACCACATTTTCCTAGTGAATTGAAGATAATTTTGATTTAACGGTTCTCTACATTTTAATGCCACATCTCTCTATACTGAACATCTTTATCAATAAAGGAAGCCATAGCCTTCCTTAATGTCCACACAATTATTGCTTTTAAATGACTTTCTGATTCAATTTTTTTAAGTAAATAGCACACTTAATTATATAATTCTACATTTAGATACCTGGGATTTTCTTTACTGAACTATGTTCCTATTTGGTTCAGTATGGATAGTAAACATTACAATATAATAATGAGTCAAGCTATAGAATACAGATATATAATGTTAGAACATCTCTTTGCCTATTATGCTATTGATGGAAATGTGAAATATTTGCTAGCACATTTAGTATTTTCTCACTTTATATTCATCTTAAATTCTATGAGATGACTGTGTTGTTCAAAGAAGGTAGTACTTTGTGGGGTGAAGCCTGTTTTAAAGTGTGTCAGCAGGATCCCTGAATTTCAACCATTATGAGAACTCCTTTTGTCTTGCTTTGGGTCATGGCTTTAATCTCTTTTATGTAACTTGTCTATCAAATATTTGAACAGAGGATAAGAAAGAAGCACTGAAGCATTTTAATTTTCGCTTAGTGAAAACCAGTGATCTTGCTTTGAAGTAAAAGTATGTGTACTTCTGTGTGTTTTGAAAGTTAAGTGGCCAGTGTTCACTCATCTTAGTAAATGAAATAGATGATGTGTGATTCTATCTGTCAAGTGGAGTTGACACGCCCTTAATGAAAACACAATAGATGGTGGGTATTTGTAACCCCTCTTTTGAATCCCTACGTAATATTAGATAAAAGGAGGTGGTTATTTTTTTTTTAATTTTTGAATTAGCATACATTAATAACACAAATGAATTTCATTGTGATAGCTCTATACATGCATATAACATACTTTGAACAAGTTCACCCTCTCCATGATATTTCCATTCCCTCCTCACTCCTTTTTTCAGTGTTTTGTGGGTTTCTTTTTGCCATCTTCATTTATGTATATGTTGTACATATATATATGTACTGTACGTCCATCCTGTTTATCCCTCAAGACCCTTTCCTTTCTCCCTCCCCTTCCCTATAAGCACCCCCAGACAGTCCCCCATTTACATTCATGTCCCATTATCATCATCATCTCATCATTATTTTAGTTCTAGTTTCCCCAAATGAGCAAGAAGATGCAATATTTGGCTTTTTGAGTTTGAGTGATCTCACTCAGCATGATGATCTCCAGTTGCAAAAGAAGATCATTTTAAAAACTAAATATTCAGATTCAATGTTTTGGTTGAAACCTACCACATTTTTCTGGCAAAATATTCAAATATCTGCCATTTTATGTATTTCAAAATGATTGCTTGTTTCCGTTACTCTTACTGAACATCCTCATAATGTTTTTTTCATGTTATTCTATTTTTTATTTTATATTTTATTGCTCCACAATAAAATACCGTGCTTGTCATTTACCCTGATATATTTTAGAGAAGTAGCTTACAAAGATGGGGGCAATACCACATCTACGTCTCCTTTACATTTCTTGATTTCTTTCATTTATATGTTTTGTTTCCTTTGTAATTTGGCCACTATCATTATTTAGGTTGAATTCTTCCAAACAGTTCATTGAAAGACTTATTTGGGTAGATATAATCAGAACATTTAGAAAGCACTTTAATCACTTATTATACAAGGCAAATTTTGAAAGATTGTGTTTCTGAGAAAATTGAATTTCAATGCTAAAACAATGTTTCTATTTTCATGTATAGGCATTTAAAAGATTTAAGTGCTTCATAAATATTAGCCATTTTTTCCTTTATTTTAGTAAATGTAACCCAAAGTAGTTGCCTATAAAAGTTTCTTGAAACAGAAGAGGCTTAACTCTCAAAGGGGCAACATATTCTACTTCTGGGACAGCCTTCTTCCTTCCCTTCCCACTCATTGCCCTGTGCTCAGCAAGAATTAGACAAAATTGACCACACCGCCTTTCCTTCCTCCGTCATCTTTACCTCTCCCTT
This sequence comes from Castor canadensis, assembly GCF_047511655.1. NCBI lineage: Eukaryota > Metazoa > Chordata > Mammalia > Rodentia > Castoridae > Castor > Castor canadensis. The sequence goes on from NC_133387.1 coordinate 57,292,525, forward strand.
CCAGTGCCTGATCTTTCTCCTTCTGTTCTCCTTTTTGTGCTCTCTCTTCCCTCACCCTGTTCTACTTCTCCTTGTATCCTCCTGCCTCCCTTCTTCTTCCCTCTTCCTTGTATCTTTTCCCTTCTTCTCCTACTTTTCTACCTTCCACTCTTTTTTCCCTCTTTTTGTCTCTCTTGCTCTTTGCTTTCCTCTCTTCTCCCTCTTTCTTTTTCTCTTCCTGATAAAATTTGGACATGTGTTTTACATAACTAACAGTACAAAGAAGTTTGGTATGCAGTATTGGCAATATCTATCTGTTTTCAAGAATTCTTGTTTATCAGAACTCTTAGGCACATGATCAGCTATAAGGAATGCAACATATCATATTTACAAAGAATGACTTCAGTGCTGAAAGCTCCCTGTCCACAGAGGTGTGGCAAAGAAAAGTTGTGGTCATTAAGGTTGTATCGATTATGTAAATAGTAATTACACAATCCATTCCTCATTACGCTGTTTAATTTTTAATATTTTTGGTATGTTGGTACAAAGAAGAACTCCTAATTACAATATTTCTCTGAATTACTTGTGAGGAAAAGAGAAAAGAAAGAGCTTATAAAAAAGAGAAGTCAATGCATGTTTAATTATTATTAATTCAAAAAACTTAGCCTTTTTAAAAATATTGAATTGTCTTGCATCTTCTTACCAAAGTCTAATGAGTTATTCCTTCAAGTAAGATAATTAAAAATTTGAAAGTTAAATTTATGAAACAACATATCCTGATGTTAAGCAGTCAGCATCTTTCGTGACATGCTGTGAAATTTGTATATTTGAAATACTATCTACTTCTGTGTTCTGAGAAGTCCTGTGTATGCTTTTCCTCCTAGATGAGTACCTCTACTCTGGAACAGCCTCTGATTTCCTTGGCAAAGATACTGCATTCACACGGTCCCTTGGGCCCACTCATGACCACCATTACATCAGAACTGACATTTCAGAGCACTACTGGCTCAACGGTTGGTGATGTTTTCACTTTTGATTTTTTTTTGCTTTTGATAAGAAACTCATTATTATTCAGTTAGATGTGTTTTGGGATAGTTGATGTAGCACAACATAATAAAATACATTTTAAATAATTTCACATCAAGATAGCACAATCTCAGGAAAGCTGTGTGTGTGTAGTAATAGCTGATATTGACTGAGCACATGCTATGTTCTTGGCACTAGTCTATGCTTGAATGGGTATTTTTGTTATTCACAAGGGCATATTAGATATATTATTATTTTGTGTTTCTAAAGGTGAGCAAGCTGCAGGAGAATGCTTTGGTCAAGGTTCTAAAACTTGTAAGCTACAGAGCTGAGATCAAGCTGGCAATCTGACTGCTGTAGTTTGGGTTTTAATGACAAAGCCATGTACTGCCTATCAGTTCAATGGAAAGGGATTACACTGCAAAGCTAGCTTCTTTTTAAAATGTATTTTTTATTTTAGTTGATACATAATGATTGTATAACTTTTCATTTTAATTCACACTTATATTTATACATAGATGAAGGAACAATGTGAAATTTAGTATATGTTTATAATATATACTGATCAAATAACAATAGCATTTCTTTCTTCTTATCATTTCTGAATGTTGATAGATGTAAAGCTAATTTCTATTGCTAAAATTTACATTTTGGTTAAAATATATACTAAAATTTTAAACATACAATTAATTTTTTTTATTATTTAAAGAACACTTTATTAGTTTTTGTAATCAAACCCACATAGATAAGACCTTACATATTTAATACAGTACATTACCTCTGAAAAAATTAAGTTTGATATTTCTAGACCAATATGTATATTTATTTCTATACAATGCCAACTCAACACAGTAAACTGAGATACTTTTTCCAAAGTTGACAGCACAGCTAAAGTTTCCAAATATTCAAATTATATATATATATATATATACACATATATATAGTTGTACATGTATATATAGAGAGAGAGAGACCACTAATAGCAGTATTAATATTGACATAGGTCTGTATGATTATTACTTTTTTGTTTAGGTGCCATATTATATTGTAAGTTTTAAAAAAGAAAAGAAAATCAAAAAACTCATAAATGAATTTATTTAATTATTTCAAGAACTAGCACAAAACTTTTTTTCACCACTCCTCACTGCCTTCCACACATGGTACATTTTATCATTATTTTTCTGATATTTTCCTATTCACATGTGACTTTATTCTATTGCTGAGCAGCATACATAAAACTTTTATTTATGTAAGCAGACTACATTTGCCACTCCTATCATAAATATTAGTTGTTAATGGAGGAGGCCAAGGTAGAAATTTCTCAGGAGCTATCTCTCTATCTAGGCATCACTTAAACAGTGACAACATAAACAAAGGGAAGGTACTCTTAAAACATTTCTTTAGTCTAAACCTCTAGATTTTTTTGTTTACACAACAATGTGATCTTCTAATTGATCCCCCCAAATTTACCAGCAATTCATTTTTGTGGAATTACTTGATTCAAGAGTATTTCCAGAGATATCACCTGTTCAAATGCTTAGATACCTGCTTAGGTCATAAGATAATCTTATAGATTTAAAATGAAGTATAAGATCGTATCTTTCAATTAAGGAAAGGAAAACATCATATAACTACTCTCTTCAGAGAGTCTTCTATTTCTTTTTTGCTTCACTATGACATAGTCATGAAGAAAAAATCTACAAAATTGTTAAAACAATAAATGTAGAAAATATGTATTCAACTATTATATACCTAGGATGTTATTATTATTGCCGTGAAAATAGAATTAAAGCACAGGAAGGTTTCAAATTGGTTTAACATTCCATTAATAAATAAACTCATGAGGGCTTTTTGCATACTGAGTGCTATTCTACCCATAGAACCACAGACGGGGGAGGTTGCCTGACCTCACGGATGATGAATGTAATGCTCAGTCTGGGGAGAAAGGAGAGTGGAAGGTGAGGCTAAAAAGCTGTAAATATTATTGTGAAACCTAGGAGAGCCATTGATGGCTTTCTTTTTAGTCTGGAAATCCGACCTTTGCTTTTTAAAGGTAATTGGTAATAGCATGAAGTGAAGACTAAAATAGGATGAGGACAGAGAGAGAAGGGTCCATGGTGTGAACAGTGAAGGGACAGAAAACAGAAACCGAAGTAGTGCCGTGAATGTGAAAATATACAGCAAACAATATTTGAGAAGAAGATATTTATTTGTGAATAGAAGATTCAAAGAGCATAAGGCAGAGTTCAAGAAGCCAGAAGAAGGGACAATTTTGGAGGAAGGAGAAAAGACATGTAAAAGTCTCAGTGGAACTGAATTCTGGCAAATCATTAGGAATTAAGAGACCTATCGTTCATTGTCCAGGCTCATCAAGGCAGAGTATCTGGTATTTAATAGGGTGCCCATAAGGCCTGTTTTGCCAGGACAATTCCAGTTTACTTCCGTCATCCTTTTACCCTCAAAATGTCCCAGTTTAGACAAAAATTGTACCTGTTTCTTTCAAACCTAAGTAGCTATATTTAAATCCTGACTACCACTTCTGTGTGAACTTGGTCAAAACTTTCTGAGCATTCAGATGCTGTCTTTGTAATCTGGGGTCTACTAGTGACAGTAGGTAGTCACAGAGGGCTCTGATTCTTGTATTAGATCTTGTAGAGAAGTCTATTAGAAGACAATTTTAAGAACTAAATTTGTGTCAGTATTACCATCACAGCTATCATTATTTCTACAGGATAGAGAGCAGAAGGTGAATTAAAACCTAAGTGTTCCCTGATTTCTTTAGAATTTTAAACTATAGACTACTTTTTCATTCTCCCTATACACTTCATAATTTTGTGAGCTTACCCAGCATCAACGTAGTTATCTGTGTCCCTATTTCCAAAAAATGTAATTCCAACCTTTTCCTGTAGGTGGCCTCAAAAAATGTTTATTTGAGCTGGACATGGTGGTACACTCCTGTAATCTCAGCTATTCAGAAATAGAAGCAGACAATATACATAGCTCAAGTAATAGGACTCTTGCCTAGCATGTGCCATGAGGTTCTGAGTTCAATCCCCAGTATCAACAAAAAAAGAAAAGTTTATTTTAATATCTTACATTTTCATCTCAGATTAAAAGGAAAAATGTTTTGTACAGAAATAAAGATATCAAAGCCTTACTTTAATTTGTTCTACTGACTTGATTTGGGATTTAAAAAAAATTTTAATGACCCCTCACATTTTTGTATTTAAAATCTAAAATCTGTGAGTCTAACTTTTTAAAATCTAGTTTTTCTTTTCTTACTTTCCCTTCAGTGCCAGTTTCCTGATTTTTGTCTTCTTATTTTTGTCATCTTAACTTTCTTAACTTCATCCACCCATTTACCTTGAACTTATCTCTGATTCCTTCCTCTCCTTTATCCTCCTTATCTAATCTCTCACTAAGGGCCTCTACTTCCTTCAAAATATCTATTGACCTCGTTCTTTCCATGGCCACCATCTTCATATAGGTCTTTATTACCTCAAACATGTTTTATTGCCTCTATTTTATTGTTTACTAACTGATCCACCTATCTTTCATCTCTTCCTTTTCAAATTTATTTTATATAATATCCATATTAAACACTAACTTAGGCATTTTTACAGGCCTATTTTGTTTATAGTCATAATTCTGAGAGATTACTACTTGTGCTTTACATTGGGGGATATATTAGAAGTAAAAACAATAGCTCCTATTTAAACAGCTAGGGGAGGAGAGATCAAACCTCAAATATATCTGACTATCTCTGGATACTTTGTTCTTTCCATTATACCATACAGACTGGTAACCCAAATTCTGCTCTATTGATATTGACTGTACATCCCCTGCTTCTGAAGCATTGCTATAAACAAAGCCCAAGTCTACATGCCATGTTAGACCACAGCAAACACAGGATGTGGGTCTGGCAGCAAGGAGTAGGATGAGTACAGAGAATCAGATTAAACAAGCAATGGGAGAGAACAAGTCAGTGTGGTCAGAGCCAGGGTAAGTGCAAGCAGCAGGTCACACACTTCCTGGGAAAGGCAGGCCAGAGGGAGAGGAGCCCAGTTCTTTTGGAGACTCAGTCAATTATAAGTTCCTTTGTCCATGGAAACTAGGGCAGTGCAAGGGGGAAAATAGCAGAAATTACTTGAGATTCTTGTAATGAGGAAAGACCTGATGGACTAAGACAAAAGGCTTGCTTAGGTAACATTTCTGCCCTCTTTTATAAGAAATGGCCATTTTCTAGGTCGTCCCACAGTCCAATGGCAGAAGTTAGGGGGCTTATCTGGCTGGAGTTGGAGGAGAGAGAACACAGATGAACTGTGTCAATTGTTGGGAATGAATGTTATCTTAGAAATTACTTTTTAACCTCATGTTTTACAAATTGAGATGAAGCATGAAGAAGGGGAAGTGTCCAGGGCTTCTAGCTGCCACGCCCAGCCTTCCACCCTAAGACTAAGTTCCTAAGAAGAATAACTTATCTAGTCTTCTGAGTCTGGAAGGTTGAAAGCCTTTTTGTGGTAGTTATGGGAATAAGAGCCGTTTCTGCCTTAATGCTGCACCTGCCATATTACAGTTATGAACACAGTCTACTTAGTCTGAGACTGCACTGGCCAATATACTAAACACTAGCCACATGTGGTTATTGAAATTTAAAGTAAATTAATAAAATGTAGCTCAGTGATGTAGCACTTGTCTAGTGTGCCCAAATGCCTGGGTTCAATTCCCAGTCCTGCAAACTGACTAACTAACTGAGCTCAAAATTTGGTTCCTTATTCATTCTAGCCACATTTCAAGTATTCAACAGACACATGCACTGGGGCTACTGTTTTGGGATGGCACAGATATAAAAACATTCCTTAGTGAAGAAATTTCTATTAGAAAAGACTGATTTAAAATATTCTTGCAGCTGGGCATAGAGGTACATGCCAGCAATCCCAGCACTCAGGAGGCTGAGTCAAGAAGGATCACACTTTTGACACTAGTGTAATCTACATAGTGAGACTGTGTTTCAAACCACTCCACCCTCAAAAAGAAAAAATTAAGTATTCTTATTTATTAATTATGGATGATAGCCCACCATCATGTAATGCAATACACTTGTGAATTTTCTTAATATTCATGTACATGTGAAACTCACTATTAAGTTTCATAAGATTACTACCAGGTTGAAGGAAGTACAGACAAATAATATTTCAAATAGTGGCCTCAATGTCAATGTATTATTTTTTGTTCCTCTTATTACCACATTAGTGTATTATTTATTGCTGGTTAAATAGTTTAAGAAGCTTTTGTTAAATTTTGCCTTTTATGCTTTTTTTTCATTTTCCATTTAAATTCTTTCAATTTGTCAGTGATCATTTTTACAAATGTGATATTATGTTTAGTTAAAATACAAAAATTAAATTTAATTTGCATTTGAGTATCTAACTTAAGATGTAGGATCTAAAGAATTATGCTTTTCAATGTGATGGTTCGTGAATCTTTTATAAGCGCATTTTAATCACTATACCACTTGGAGAGTTTAAAAAATCCTTAAATACCTGGGGCTATGGCACATTTTGCTCTGTCCCCTACTTGGCATTTACCAGAGTGATACTTCACTTAACAACACAAAACTCCTGGCGCAGAATTTCTCTAAGACTGTTGAGTCTGATTTCAAGACTTAAGAAGAATGAATCCTGATTCCTTCTTTGAGATACTAAACCACCTGTTAAATACTTTACCGGGATGATAAAAAAAAATTGCAAAGATGAGGTACTAGGGGTAGTTCAAATGAAGACTAAAATGGTCTCTTTTCTTTATCAATGTAATCTTAAAACAAAGAAAGAAATAGGAACCTAGACACAACTTGGGGTGGTTACTCAAACACAGCTGAGCTTTTGTTGAACTTTTAGGAAAAAACTCAGGGGTAGCACCACTTGAAAATGAAAACAAACAATGATACCTCGCTCAGGTACATATGTTTTTGTTTTCTTTCCTGGAATAGATGGGAACTGTTGTTTTAAATTTTCATTTTTAACATATGGAGGTCATTTTAATTTAAAGATTATGTTGAGATTCCCTGCTGTTTGCTAATTCTTCTCCCAAATAAAGGAGTTATTTGTTTTTAATGAGAAAACTACATTATAAAAGAGAGTTAGATATTCACTTTCTGTTAAGTATTAAGGTAGGTGTGCTCATCTAGAAGAAAAGCGAATCATGGAGAGAAATTAAAGTAGTGTGTTCTGCAGGTCACATGGGTTTAGGACATTTTTACTTTGCAATGCCTTATGGTGTCTTGCTTGAAGTTGATTGTGAAAATGCATGATTTCAAACTCCATCCCTCTTAGGGTATGAATTTCAAATGCCAAAGGGAGGACATGTGCTATAATAAACCCCAGGTGTCTACTGGTATGATTTTAAATTTTTTAATTCAACAACTATGCACTAATTAAATGGTACCTATTTTTACTCATATTTGGCAGCAAGTCAGGAAAAAGTTTCTATAATAAAATATGAGCATTAGTGTTCTAAGACAGGACCTCAATGTAATCTGTAGGAAAGAAACTCTTTATTCTTGAAAGTTGTATTTATTTTTACCTCATAAGTATGCTTATTATTTAAATCATAGAATAGAGTACTATTTGATGCTAACTCTTTTCTCCATAATTAGATTTCTTTACATAATAAATATTTTGCTTAAACATCTCCACCATTCCCTTCCAGAATAATTTTCTTATAAGACTTGTAGAAGAACCAATATTTAAGAGTTCAATAAAATGAGCAGTGACTAAATAAACATAAAATCCTGTGTGTTATTTGTTATACATTAGCTGAAAGTTAAAAGAAATAGCACTTGGACAACTATCTATACTATTTTTCTCCATTGTTGTCATAATGAAATTCCTAAAATGTGGACTTCTGTCATACTCTTCTTTTTGATCATTAAAAATAGTCTATGTGTCATCACCTGGATTATGTTTTTCATCTTAGAAGAGGATTTCCCTATGCATTTCTGCAATATGGCCTCAAACTCTCCCATTTGTCTGTACTCCTTTATACCTTGTATGTTCTGCTCTGTTTTAGAGTCCTGTTTCATTTGGCAAAACAAGTGAAGACCAATCAACTTCACTTTGTAAACAAGTGAAGACCGGTCAGCTCATGTGACCACTTCTCTCTTCTGAGCATCTGAAGACTAGGTTTATAAGCAACTCTCTCACACACTGGTATTCCTGTTACTTCGGGTGGTTTTATGTTTCACATCATAGACTTCTCATTTTCTTTCTGGAGAAAAGTTTGTATAAATTTTTCTCCATTATAAAAGTATTATAACACTTTTAATTTCAACTATAAATTTAGGTCAGTCATTATCTAGATGGAATAAGATCGTATTACAAGTCATTGTAATTGTATTGCATGACTTCTACTGAAATTATATTTAAATGCTACAAATAAACTCTACTCATGTTAGAGCCCATTTTAAACTCATATTTTTGTCAAGATAAGAGAAGTCTATTTTGCAATACCAAAGTTTGAACTCATTCCTTCACGTTTGCTAGGCAGACTACAGAGATAAAGTTTGAATTATTCCTCTAACCTATTTTGCTCTTGCTATTTTGAAGATAAGGTCTCGTGTTTTTCCCACATTGGCCTGGACAGAAATCCTCCTATTTTATGCTTCTAACCATAACTGGGATGACAGGTGCACTTCGTCTCAACTATTGGTTGAGATGGGGTCTTGTGAACTTTTTGCCAGGGCTGACCTAGAAGCTCATTCCTCCAGATCTCAGCCTTTCAAGTAGATAAGGTGCCATCACACTCAGTTTGTTTAATCACTTCTGAAAAAAATTCTCATTGTAATTACTTATGAATTTATATATATGATTCCATCCTCACTGCCCTTATCCATCCATAAATCTACATTTTTGACCATGGGTCAATGAGTCTAACTACATTCCTTTTCTCCCTATGTGGAATGGTAATCAATATTTGTGTCTCTCAAATTTAAATGCTTACAAGAATCCACTATAGTTTTATTTGTTTTTGTAATTATAAATGTTTAAAATACAGCTAGAGATTTTCATTCGGTTTATTGGCATTGGATTAAAAATTTGTATATTCAAAATGTTGTATAAATTATTGTCAATCCCTGGTCCTGTGTCTATAGGAACCCACTTTTGGTTGTCCTTTTCCTTTTTCATTGTTGTAATCTTCTCTCAAGGAATTGGGAACATCAGGGTTAGATCTTGTCCATGACCATATGTCAATATTTATTTCTTTATTTTTTTTGGTAGTATTGGAGGGTATTGAACTTGTGCCTCACACTTATCAGGCAGGCGCTCTACCACTTGAGTCACTCTCTCAACATCAATATTTCATTAATTGAGATTAAAATTTAAGTGGAGTCAGTTCTTATTCATTTAAGTATTCTTTGATTTAGCAGTCTTTAAATATAGTTGTAATTAAATAAATCATTTCTTTGTTTTCATTAATTTGCTGAAAATCTTAATTCTACACTGTGGAATTATTTTATTCACAGTGATATTGTTTTTTAAGAAAAAAATTAAATAAAAATCAGAAATGTAATTTGGTTTTTAAAATTTTTACTATGATGTATTTGTTGTATGCGGGGGATTCATTGTGACAATTCTGAATAGGCTTATATTTCAACAGTCTCAGTACATATCTTTACATCCTCTACCTTCACAGATGTTATTTATTATAATATTGTTGATGCTCTGTCATACCCTTTTCCTTTCCCTCTTTCCCCAAGTTCCTTAGTGTAGTTCCACTATTACAAAAGTGTTCTACATATACATTTGTATATGATCATATTTGTTTTTGTGTATACACTTATCTTCTGGATCTGACTTCCACATATGAAAAAGAACATGAGCCCTTTATCAGAAATGTAATTTGTGATTTAAAAAGGGTTAATTTTACTTAGCTTAAGGATCAAAATGAAGTATGATTTATCGACAGCCTGAAAGAGAGCCTAGGAGAAGGGGAAGGAAAAAATCTTGAGTGGAATTGTTGGCAGGCCTCACCCATGGACTAAAAATTCATTAGAAAATAAAAAATTTAAAAGTCCTACATGGTTTTCTGAAATTTAATTGTCATACAATTTTCTAGGTCTATACCAAAGTGGAATTATCAGTCCATTGGAATTTTGAATTTCAGTGAAGATCAGGGAGCTACTGAAGAATGAAGAAAGTCCATGCACATATTTTCCTCCTTTCTTTTTCCCTTCTCACTCAAGTTGAGAAGAGACTGGATGGGAGACTGAAGGCTGACCCAGAAAAGCTTGGGTGGTTATAACTAACCCTCCCATCCCTTGGAACCCGACATTGACTTGTATCCATTGAAAAATGCTATCAGATTTTGACCAATTGCTGCAAATTTTTAGGGGAATGATTTACAGTACTCCTTGGGGTACATAGCTATCAGAGTCATAGACAAAACCTCAGAGGACAATGTTGATCTTTTTCACCCTACAAACATTTTTTTGCTTGTTTTTGTTTTGTGACTTTTTGTCTTCTTTCTTCCTGCCTCTACTTCCTAAACACTCAGTGCTCTGTGCTTCCTTCTAGATTTTACAAATATTCCAGTTAATTGAAGTACTTCCTTCATTGCTCAGCAGCCACTCTAACTTCTTCGCTTTCAATCAAAAGACTATTTCTGAATGTGATATTTACATGCAATGGAATTTTATTCAGTCACAAAGAAGAATGAAATTTTGTCACTTGCAGATAAACGGATAGAACTGGAGAACTTCATCTTAAGTAAAGCTAGCCAGGTTCAGAAGACCAAAGGCTGCATGTTTTTTCTTGCTTGTAGAATATAGACCTAATACTAATACAACAATATTATGAAAAACAGGTCACATTAAGGGAGGTCACATATGAGGGGGAGGGTAAAAGAAGGAAGTTAAGAAGATGAATATGGTTGATGTACTCTCTATATAAGAATGAATGTAGAATGTTTAAATCTGTTCAAGCCACCACAACAAGGGGACTAAGGTAGAAAGAAGAAATTTGGAAATGAACCAATTGGGTTTATAATACATATATACATGGAAATGTCACAAGGAAACTCTCTGTGTAGCTATCTTAAACAAATTAAAATGCCATTTTTTAAATTTACAAAATCAGAGAATAGGAGAGCTGAATAGGTCCTGCGTAGGGGGTTGGTACCAGTGGGAGGAGGTGCGGAAAGGACATGGGAGGGTGAACATAGTGCAAATACTGTTTGCACATGTATAGAAACAGAAAAATGATACCTGTTGAAACTATTTCAGAAATGGAGGGAGGAGGGATAAAGGAGAATGGTGGAGGGGGTAAATTCAAGTATAATATATTTGATATATTGTAAGAACTTTTGTAACTGCCACAATGTACTCCCACCCAGTACAACAATAAAAGAAAAAGACTCTTTGTGGACTAATATCAGTCAATTATAGATCTGTTACCTGGTTAATCCATGGTTACATAAAGTCAAGACTCAAAATGTGCAGTGCTTTTTAAACAAGGAGTTAGACAAATTGGTATGTCATTTGATGCAGTATGAAAGGATTTTTGTATTGCAAATACTTTTTCACTTTCCACATATTTTGGACAACTCTCCATGTCAGTATATAGAGATTGATGCCATTTTTACCAAGTAAATACTAATACAACAATATTATGAAAAACAGGTCACATTAAGGGGAGGTCACATATGAGGGGGAGGGTAAAAGAAGGAAGTTAAGAAGGTGAATATGGTTGATGTACTGTATATAAGAATGAATGTAGAATGTTTAAACCTGTTCAAGCCACCACAAGAAGGGGACGCAAGTACAATTTTTATTAGTTTTTTAGTTCTTCTTATAATCATGGTAAAGACAATCATGACCATCACCACCTTTATAATAAGTTGCATTTATTGAATGCTCATTTATGTCCAGCACAGCTAGTTGCTGAGTGCTATATGTATACTAACTTAATAGGTAGATGGTGTAAAGAGGTTCATATTACATAGACAAAAAACTGAGACTTAGAGAAGATAAATAATTTGTCTAAGGTCACCTTTACAGGAAGTGGCAGAGGTAAGATATAAACCCAGAAAGAACATCTCTAGAGCATATGCTGGACATATTCTAAGCACTATTAGTGGTTTTCACTTTTTCCCTTTGGAAATTTAACAAAATACAAGAAAGAACACCACATATGTCAAAATTTGGGCTATATGTATAATTTTTTCCAATCTCTTTTATAAAAGACACAATAGTTTAAAGGCAGCAACTCCATAATATGTAAGGAAATTGTAAAATCTTAGAATCACCGGATTTAAAGACTTCCAAGTAGGCATCTGTATATTTCTGTCAACATTGAACTACATATACAACACTGTGTTTCCATAACAGTATAGCCTAGTGACATGACAGCCATATCAGTGTGTATAATTACATTCTATGATGTTCACATAATAATGATGAAATCACCAAACAAGGCATTTCTCAAAATGTTCCCTTTTCATTAAGTTATGTGTGACTGTGATTTAGTAGAATTGTAACAATTGTAAGTATTAGCCAGGCATGTTCTCACCTGCTCTCTGGAATTCCTGAGAACTTGTTTCCCACATCAGACTCCTGGTTCACTCTTTTTATTCTGTTGCTAACTGTTTTACTTATAAAAATCCCTGGCACTATTATAGCTGGATTGTTTTGTGTTTTTATGTGGTACTGGGAATTGAACTCAGGACCTCGAACTTAATAGGCAAGTGCCTATTGAGCCATACCTCTAGTCTTAGTATTTTAATGTTTATCTTTTTTTTTCAAACAGGAGCAAAATTTATTGGAACTTTCCCCATTCCAGACACTTATAATCCAGATGATGACAAAATATATTTCTTTTTTCGTGAATCATCTCAAGAAGGCAGTACTTCTGATAAGACCATCCTTTCTCGAGTTGGAAGAGTTTGTAAGGTAAAATATGTTTACTTATTTTTCTTAAGACATATGTGTATATGTGTCAATCAACCATGCATTATTGAATTAAAATTTAATATTCATTATTCATAAATTTGTTTCCACAAATTAGTTTTGAATAACAGCATTTTATGCAAATTGGAGGTAAAACACATAAGCCTTCTGAGACATTTCCACATTGAGCCACCAAAGCTCTCATTTGATTTATACAAACTTTACAGTATAATGCTACAGGAATCATACATTTGAGCTCAGTATATACATTTTTTGCTTGGATTTGTCTCCACTGAAATAACATTCTTAAGTAGACAGACACCTTTGCCATGAACTCGGTTATTAAAGGAAAAAACTGTTAAGTTAATAAATACTGTCAGCAGGAAGCTTTCTTTGGTCTTGTACAAACTTTCATTTTTTCCATCTAAGCTATCTTTTTTTATTTCAATCTGTACCCTCAGGCTGCTGAATACTTCCAGGGACAGAAATACAAACCATCATTACACTTCAAGTGCTAATGAAAACATGTCTTTTGAATGAAGCCAACTGTGAACTTAGATCATTCTTTATCTAGTGTCCCAGCCAACAATGCTGTCTCCCACCTATCCCCTCACCACTCCTCAGGGGACAGATTCTCTCAAAAGCATCTTCATTCTTTCTAAGAATTCACAGTAATTTCTCTTAAAACCTCTTGCCAAGGGATGAATGGGGGCCATGGCTTGGAGTAGTTGTAGTGTGTTAGTGTACTGAAGCATGCCTTATAACAACAGTATCCTGACCATGAAAAGCTGTGCTGGAGATTGACATTATTTATATAAATGAGCTGAGTAAAATATATCAAAAGAGATTTACAATCAATTAAATATATTTCAAGAGTTATATTGTGATAAACATATATACAAAGTGTGCTGTTCATGAGACATTTCAATGCTTATTTCTTAAGAAAACTAATCCGTTTGATAGAAATTCAATTATAACAAAGTAATATTTTTATCCCACCGTAAATATAGTGAAAGCTAATCTTAAAGGTAGAGAAATACTAAAATTTAGTTGTCTTGTTTATAAATTTCTATATTAAAAGTATAATCTACAGTCTAAACATCAGCCATGGAATAGTCTATTTAAACTATGAAAAAACTCTACAAAACTGAAAAAGCAGAAAAAATTGTGGTAAATGGATCTTTTCAACTCAAAAAATTCTGAGACCACACAGCAAGATTTTGACATGTTATTGTTCTTAGTTAAAAAGCTGACAAATTGTGAGATGAAATAAAGACATGATGAATGAATTTACTTTAAAATAAAAGGGTGTTCTTCACTCATCAGTATAGCTCGTCAATTAATCATTCTTTTAAGTGAGCACCATCTTCAGAATTGCTCTCTGTATGTACCGTTAGTTAAATATTTGTGGTACTTGGTTCTAAATGCTTCCTTTGTAATATAATTACAGACATCCTACCCATGTTTCTGAATTTTGCTAAATAATTGAGAATTAATTTGTGCCACAAATGGATCACTTCCAGGTAGAGATTTCATTGGTAACATTAAAAATTACTTGAAAGTCTAAAAAGTTGATAAGTTCTACAGACAATCACAAATTTAATAATTTTTTTCAGAACTCAGAATCACTGTTGTTGTTGTTATATATTCTTTTCACCTAAAAAAAGTTCTTCCAACATTACTTAGATTTTATTCATTTCTGTTATGCTTTTTTCAATCCCCCAAATGTCATCATGATATTGGTTTTCTATTTCTGGAAAAGAAACAATGCACATCTATACTATGAAGCAAAATTGAGTTTGATAGTTAAAAGAAAGATTTAAGAAATAAGATATCAAGTTAGAGAAAATTAAGTCATCCGTGTATGCTTTACTTAGCGTACCAATTTTAATCACCAGGGAGTCTTTATACTATTTTTCCACGAGCTTTCCCACAGTGTGTATTTGAAAATATTTGGGTTTGGTCTTGCTGTTATTATTTGCCTTTATTTTCACCTGAATACTTTGGCACAATGAAAAACTACTGACAATTTAAGACCTCTGTACCTTTTCAGCTACTAAACAAAAAAATTGTTATATTGACTTATAAAAATTGGTTTTTGGCAGCATTGGGGTTTGAACTCAGGGTCCTGTACTTTGTAGGCAGGAATTCTGCCACTTGATCCATAAATTGTTTTTTGACCTGCCGAGTTTATTTCTCTTAGGTCAAGTAGAATATAGTGACTGGTGGGGAGGAGGTTTTGGCAAATATCACATAAAATTATTAAAGGATTGTTTACAGAAGAAAGACATTCTCAATTTTGTAACCCATTCATTCATTTTCATCATTTTATTGTTTCAAAACAGCAACAAAATCAAATAATATCTCTGCAAAATGCACTATGCTACATAATTAGTAGATAAAATAAGATACTATCACTTAAAAAACTCATAGCATATGGAGGGAAATAGACATATAAACTGATAGTCACAATGTAATGTGATAGAAATAGGAACTGGGAATTCTAAATGTTCTAAAGTTTTAAAACATTACACTAAGGAAGTGCTGCTTGAATTGAGTCCTATAAAGAGATAGAACTGAATAAAGGAAGGGAGACATTTCAGGCTGCATTGTAACAGGCTATGTTTTGTTCGTAGAACAGGGAACTCCTATGTGTGGAATTCAAGGGGTGTGTATAAGGTATAATATCTTTTGAGATCAGAGCAGTAAATTGGGTGACAAGTGTTTCTACATTAGCAAGCAAGAACCTTATACTGCATGAAATGATGAGTTATAAAATATTTGAGTCAGAAAAGTAACAAGATCGATATATTTAGTAACAATTTGAAGAATGCATCTGAATTTAGAAATATTTGTGACTAGGAGTCCTATTGGGTACAAAGACAATAAGAAAAAGAGATAAAGTTTAAAATATATTATAAATAGAACCTGATTGAAGATTTCTAAAGGGTCCTTGAGTCACAATTCTTCTATTATCTGCATGGTGGAGACTGATGAATGCTGTCCAGTGGGACTTTCTGTGATAATGGTATATTATGCATCTGTGTTATCCAATGCAATAACCATGTATTTGTTAGTGTTGAAATATGACTAGCATGGCTGAGGAACTGAATTCTTCATGCATTTTAATCCTTCCTTGATTCTATCCCAGAGATGATACTTACCTTTCAGACTAGTACTTCTATATTCTTGGTATTTGTGGTTTTTAGAAAATAAGGCATGGATTAAGAAAATGCAAAGAGAGGCACATTCGGTTATGACACAGGAAATGTGGAAAACTGTTTAGCTGTATAGCTGTTATTTTTGGACATGCTGAACTTGAAGTGACTCTGGAAGATACTGGCATATTGGAAAATATGAACCTGAGGCTAAGTAGTGTCTACAATCATTCATTTGGAAATCACCAATATATTGATAACTCTTGAAGCTTTGTACACAAGATTAAAGGCAAGAATAAAATCCTGAGGGAAATAACATTTAAGAATAAGCAGATGAAAGTGTCTTAAAACACAACTGAGAAGAAATTGATAACTTGATGAAAAATGTGGAAGGAAGTGAAGGGAATAAAAGACATTTTAGCTTGGGCAGTAGTAGGGTTTAAACTCAGGACTTTGCACTTGAAAGCACTACACAATTTGAGCCACACTCCAAACACAGAAAACAATGTTTTAAGAAGACAGCAAATGTTGACTTTCATGGCACACATCTGTAATCACAGCATGTGGAAGACTGAGGCAGGAGGATCATGAGTTTGAGGCCAGCCTGGGCTACAGAGCAAGACTCTAACAAAAATTAGAAGAATACAGATGTCAGTGATGTCACATACCAAAAAGAAGTTAGCTAAGATTATGATTAAAAACCAGGTACTAAATTTAACAATAAAGTTATCATCAATGGTTTTTGCCAAAATCATACAAACATTCAAATTCAAATAAGATGTAGTCTTACATCTTGTTTTTTTTCTTACTATCTCAGTTTCAACATAGAAAATGAGAACACCCATCACTTCCATGACTATTTTCCAAGCAGATGTAAGACTTAAATGAGAATATATGAATTTGGATATGACAGATACTCAGGAAGTATTGAAAACAAGACTGACTTAGCTTATAACAATTATAGGAGACTTACATGTGTGAATGTTAAAACCTGGTTGTACTACAGGGAGTTAAACAGGGAGTTAAATCATGCACATTTGTTTACCTGTACATGCTGTACATACACACTAACACCTAACAGTGCTTGAGTAAAAGAAATTGGTGGTGATGGCAGTAGTCTGCATATTAGGGAATTCGTGACAAGATAGTTACTAAAAGTTACTGAGAAGAGCAGGATGAAATTGAAATTGATAGGTTGAAATTACTGTTTAATATTTTGCTCTAATTTTTTTTATTTTTTTAGTAAAAGAAATTTTACTGGGATATATTCATTATACAGGGGGGAATTCATAGTGACAATTCTGATTAGGCTTATATTATACATTGGTTAGTTCACCTCCATCATCTCTCCTCCTCAACCCCTCCCTACCCCACTTTAAAGCATTTATAAGTGGTTTCTTTATTTCATATAAGTATATGAATTCCATCAACCATATACCCTCACCTTAATCTCCTTCATTCACTATCTACCCTCCCACTAGTACCACCCCATGCACTGTACCTATTTCACAGTCCTGCCTTTCATTATTAAAATTTAGATTTGTCAATATATTCCCACTGTGGGTATACTTTATTTTGGTCCATTCAACTCCTTCCATTACTCTCCCTTACCCCTTTATCTCTCACCCCCCTGCCCCAGTTTTCAACAGCTTTCAATACACATCCTTGTATCCTCTACCTTCACAGATGTTATGTTTTATGATATTATTCATGCTCTATCATTCTTTTTTTGTTTCCCTCTTTCTTCAAGTTCCAAAGAGTAGTTCCACTTTTCCAAACATGTCCTGTATATGAGTTTGTATATGACCATGCTTGTTTTTGTGTATATGCTTATCTTTTGGATCTATCTTCCATGTATGAGAAAAAACATGCAATCTTGTCTTTCTGAGCCTGGCTTACTTCACTTTACATGAAGTCCTCCAATTGCATCATCAATTTACTTTCAAACCACATTCCTTATGAATGAATAATACTCCATTGTGTATATATACCACAATTTCTTGATTCATTCATCTGTTGCATCTGGGTTGTTTCCAAAGCTTGGCTACTATGACTTGTGCTGCAATTAACATTGGTGTCCAGGTGTCTGTTTTGTATCCTGACTTATGTTCCTTTGGATAGATGCCCAGGAGTGGTATCACTGGATCATATGGCAGTTCTGCCTTTAGCTTTTTGAGATATCTTCATACTGCTTTCCTTAGTGGTTGTACTAATTTACATTCCCACCAAAAGTGTAAAAGGGTTCCTGTTTCTCCACATCCATGACAGCATTTGTTGGTTTTATTGCCCTTGAATATGGCCATTCTAACTGGTACGAGATGAAATCTTAGTGTAGTTTTGATCTGTATCTCTTTTATAATCAGGGAAGTTGAACACTGTTTCATGTATTTACTGGCCATTTGAACCTCTTCTTTTGAGAATTTCCTATTTAATTTATTATTTTGCCTTAATTTTTAAGAATGTTCATACTTTGAGAACGGATCTCATTTCGGAACACAAAATAATTTTGAACTATATCTGGTGAAAATTTTGTGAACAATCTGAAAAATGCAAAGTTTGATCAGAGAATTGGGTAGGAAGAGATATCATCAAGTAAAAAAAAATACTTTTGAAGATAATCCTCATGGCGATACTGATCAATGATGCCTGGGGAGACTAAGACTTCATATGAAGACTCCCTTTCATACAGTGTATTTATCATTGTACATGGCAGGACACACTTCCTAATGAATTGTTGTTCAGTATTGTCACTACTTTTCAGTCAAGTACTTAATCTTTTCATATTTTAAATAGGGTGCTAAGCCTTGATTGATTTCTAAAGTCTTGGTAATCACTATAATTCTTTGACCCTGTTGAACTGACAGTATTTTGAAACATAAATGGTACAACTTACACCCTGGAGAACTTGTCTCATAGATGGTAAATTACTCAGATCGTCATGGGGAACTTATTAAATACTGACTGAATGAAAAGACAAACCAGCATAAAATAAGTTCTGAGGTTGGTGTCTGTTTATTTGTTTATGTCTGTGTGATGTTTATTACTCTGTGTATGTGTGTATGTGTGTGTGTGTTTTCCTGTAAATTAATATGTGGAAATGCCAGTCCTTTCAGAAAGGCTTGTTTGCGACTTTCCACCTCCGGACTGTTTTGCATTACTTTTAGATTCTATTCGTTTTTGGAAGCTTTGTCCATTAGCCCACTCCAGATTCCAGCTGTAGGTTATGCCAGTTCTCTTTTTGTTTTGCAGTATTTCCTCTGTCCATGCCAGGAATTCAATTTGGATTGAATAACTTGCCTGGGGGGTCTCATTAATAGCATTTTGCTTCAATTCCACTTGGATTGTCTATTTTGATATATGGTCCTATTTGGACAATTACTGCCTTTGAAGATTTGTGTTTTTAGGCTGATGACACTTTCCGTATTTATTGATCTCCACCAAGTTGTGGTTTTTGTGCTTACTTTTACTGTGTCACTTACAGCCTAAATGAGAGATTTAGTGCCCACAAGTTACAGATGTGCTTTTGCCTCACTTCCATCTGTTTTCCTGTCTGAGAAATTCCTAGGAAGGGATTTATACTGTTCGCTGTAGTTTTTAAAAAAGAATTAATGAACTCTGTTCTTACCTAAAAAAGACTGGCAAACATGCCCAGATTTATCTAATTTAATATGCTAAATATCAAAACCTAAGTTCTTTACCATAATATAGTATCTGAGTCCTGCATTTATAAAATAATCTTCCTGAGTTTTTAAAGTTGTTATAAAAATATTTTCTCCATTTCTATTTGCTTTGTTATTCTCCAGTGGCAAATTATAGTCATCTCTAAATACTAGAGAATTACCTTAAGAAAACAATATTTTCTTTGAAAGACTTTATTGACTTTATCCCTCAGAAACTATTGTGTTCAATACTTGTCATAAATTTTTTGTGTGTTCACTTTTTTGTCCTATTTCCTCTTCGTCTTAAATGTTTCTGTTTCTATATTTTGTTTCCTTTATTACTAGGGTAATAATAATAATCTCAAAATTATTAGAAAGTGAAATAAGAAGCTAGTTTATGATGTCAGCTTGTCTGGAATTTATTCTGGATTCCTAAATATCAGAAAAGGCACTAAAATCACTGAAAATAGTGAAGAACAGTGCTAATTGATTTATGGTGGTAAAGTCAAGATACCTACAAAGTTCCCTTTTTATATAAAAAATGGCGACTATAACTGCAGTTTCTCAAGCAAATAAATAATGATGTATTTCTTTTATGTATTGCTTTCTTTTATATGATAACATAGTACTTTCTACATTGGTTTCTACAATTTATCTGGGATGATAGGTGTGATGTTCTTGAAGACTTATCTCAAGCCAATCTTCTTAGTTAATATTATTGTCAGCTTACTATTTTTGCTTTGATTTCTTTTAGTAGTTAGAACTATTCAGTGGAATACTTTTATTCCACTGAATGGATCACATGAAATATAGTTACAGCATTTTACAAAAGAAGACTCAAAAAATGAGTGAAAAAGGAAAGCATCACATAGTTTTCTCTTTTGATTTGATGGGCATGACTTCACTATTTTCAATTATATCTTTTAATGTATGTAAATATTTTAATTTGTGATCTTGTCTGTAGTATAATGATAGATTTTAATATGTATGGCATAGTTTCAAATGCGGCTCTTAGAGCCTTATTCCAGATTCCACTTTTTGTTTTTACCAGATCATGATCATAGTTTTAAGCTTCTAAATTGGTCACCCTGAGTTTGGATTGTTATTACCATCATTAGTTATTAATACAGTCCCATGCAGACCATTTGTGATAAGTTTTCATGGAAACATTTTTAAATCTGTCAATAGAAATAACTCAGTAAAGACTGAGACAACACAGAGAGAAGTAAATCAGACATGCTGTGAGAAGTCAGCTGCTATGGATGCACTTCCAGTATTGCTGTATTAAGTGGCAGTCTTTAAGATATGTGAGGGCATATTTCAACATAGTAATATTTAAAACCTGAAAAGAATAGCTTTTATGAATGGCAAATCAGATACAATATGAATGATGCATTGAAATGTAACAATGCTTAAATAAAAAACACAAAGGTACTAATTTTCCCTAATGTTATATGCTGGATTTATAAAAGTGGTCCATAGAAACCCCGGTGTGTTTTCATCCAAGAGACTACTTCAGTGGTAGAATAGCATTTTTATTGATTTAAAATTCTGTGGCATTTATATCACAATTCAAAAGTAACCAAATGGGATTAGTGCAAGCTAAAATATCTGAGAGTAGATGTTTTAATGATAGGAACAAGAGAGTGGAGTACATGAAAGATGAGTAATGTTATTTGAAATGTTTCAAAGAATTCCATTCTTTTGCCTGCACAGAGATTCAAATGAAGCTGGGCACAGTAGGCCATGTCTAATCCCAGCACTCAGGAAGCAGAAGCAAAAGGATCATCAGTTCAAGGTCAACCTGGGCCACATAGCAAGACCCTGTCTCAAAAAAGCAAAAAGAATCTCCCCTCCCCCCAAAAAGAAAGAAAATAAAAGAAAAAGGAAAAAGAAAAAAACTAGAGATGAGCAGCATTAGACAAAATGACTAAATTTGAAGCAAGGAGAATCTGTAACTTCTAATTTCAGCATCAAGCCTTTTTTCTTTTTTAAGCTTTTAAGGTATTATTTTTCTAGAGTGCATTGATTTTAAAAGTCTGGCATCCTTCAATTTACATCAATTAATATTTTTACAAACCTCTGAATTTAAGAGAACACAACATGTTCCTAATATCTTGGAGATTTCAATGGTTATATTAAATCTTCAGGATTTAAGAGTGTTGGAATTTAAAGTCAATTATTGCATTTTCCAAGAGCTTCTGTTTTCCAATATATAGGTGGAAATGACAATATTTATAAAGTGCTGAGAGGTCCTCAAAAGGAATGGTATATACAGACAAAACCATGCTTAGCAGATGAGCTCTGCATGGTGACCCAAAGGTCAAAAGACACACTTAATAAAAGTTCACGTGTGACAGCTTCTAGCTACTTTACATGTCTATGTCAAGATTTATAAGAACTTGAATTTTCCTGGAGAGCAGAAGTAAAATGTAACAACCATTAGCCTCCATCTTGACTGATCTACCTATTAGTAGATTCTCTGATTAGAAGATCATAACAACTCACAATATGCAGTCAACATCCAGACAAGTGACTGAATTGTACTGTTTTCTCTTTTTATTAATCATTATAAATTAAGAAATATTGCAAATATATAAAAAGCTACAGCAAAAAAGAAAGCAGGTACTCTCTATACTTACCACCCTGGTTGAGTGCAAGGGATTTGGCTTGTTTACCTTGAATTTCTTTGTAACTTTCATCTGCATATTTGGTTAGCAGATGTAAAGACTTTCTATAAACTAACAACAAAGAAGCTGTGATCAATAGAGTGGAGACACATAGAAGTGATTGGTGACTGATTCTGACATCTCAATAATAAATCTATTGTGTTGGTGAAACAGTTGTGTTCTGTAGAGCTTCACAAAAATAAGCAAGGAGGTGACAATTTAGTACAAAAGTGGTTATCTCCCTTTCAGCCCTCTTCTGAGCTTAAAGTTCTCAGGGGGGATTGTGTGGATTTGCAAACAAATCCTGGGACTGAGAGCAGCTAAACAAAGTCAGTCCAACTGACACTTCCCTGCAGGAGAAATATAACTCCTTGTGAATTGAACTTTGCCATCCCAGGTCATGCTTCTGGATGTCGGTAAGAGTTACCATCCAGTCATTAAATGCTTATAATCTATCGCTGAGAGCTATTATCCCAGAAACTATACTTGTTTTCCTGCTGACAGCAGGTGGCTTTCATCTTTGACCTGGATTTTCTTGTTTGTTTTTATCTTTTACTCCTAGAAGGGCTGGAAAGACTTCTGGATAGGTAGACAAGGGCATTTAAAGATTATTTTGTTAAAAAGACTGCAATTTGTGTTTCCCAGAGGAAAGGTACATTATAAATTCCTTCCTTTTAAAATTTTATTTTTGAATTACCATCCATTATTAATACAAGGAATTTCAATGTGGCAATTCCATAAATGCATATAGTGGACTTTGAACAGATTCCTTTCTCATCTAACAAATTTTGAGGTGGTAAGTTGGAATTTTCTCATGGTTTCCATTAATTTTGGATGACAATTGCAAATAGAAAGAGGAACTGTTTGGAAAAGGACATCTTCATACATTAGAATGTTTTTAAGAATATGATTGCTCATTTTATGACAGTGTTCTGTACTGCTGTTAAAGAAATGTCATTGGGAAAATAAGCCTGTCTCCACATCTGCAGAAATCTGAAGTCATACAATAGGTAGATAGAATATTATTTGAGCAATGTTATGGAGATAATAGAAGTACATACGCAAAATAGATATTTAAGAGTAATTATAGACATTCTTAGTACAAGAGATCAGTCTATGAAGATATCATGTGGTTTTCTTAAAAGAAAAATCTATTTCATTTCTTTGCTAATGAATAAAGTTTAAGTAGTTCTTCAATGTGTACTTAATAACAAACAGACACTTTGGTTTTGTATTAAAAACTCCCTTGATCTTGCCCAATTTACTTTTGTAACATTTCCTTTCACTACTTTAGTTGATCACAGTAGTTATCTAAGCCAAATTTGTCCTAGTTCTTCCAGTGTGTTCTGGATTGTTCCAGAAATTTTTTTTGTCCTCATTTCTAGCCCCTGGTTTATTTCCGATCCAGTCTCTACATATGTAGCCTGACCTCACCTGTCTTTGCAAAGACAGTTTTAAAAATAACGCTTGCCCAAACCTCTCCTTTCCTTCCCAAAATGAAAAAAAAATTTCTGAAGAGGCTAGATCTCCTTGAGTTTGTATACTTTTCTAAATACTCTTATCAATTTTATCTTGTAAGTTAACTATAAACATGTATTTATTAGGTGATATGTTAATGATATATCTACAGTTAGAGTTAGGTGAAGTCAATAAGGAGTGTACTTTCTGCTGAGAATGAAAAACTATTAGAAAGCCAACTAAAATTTAGTGTAAATTGTTTTATCACTACAAATTAACAACTCTATTTTGTGACAAAATATTACAGCTAGAAAGTCTTTTGTTGGTCCTGATTTCAAGCAATTGTGTTTATCATTGTACTTCTATTATGCATGTGTATATGTATATGGAAAAGTAAATTTAGATACGCTTATACTAGATAGCCCTCAGCACACATGAACTAAATTACACACCTGTTCCATGATTTGGAATTATTTAAAAATTAAAACACAGAAACAATAAAAACTGTGAGGTCCTATATTTTGCTAAGTGCAAACTTTTTAGTTTGTGTACAAAATACTTTACCATACAGTATATTTCAAAATTATTCTCCCTTTTTGAATTGATGTTTATTATAAACATCATTGTTTATTATAAACAGATCAAGCTTTATATAATTTATATTTAAGTGTAAATAGATTAATTGAAAAAGTGACTCCAAGAGTAATTCTTAAAAGTTGAAATTAAAGGCTTAATGTGTTTATTACATGAACCACTTCCATCTTATTTACTATAAGCACAGCAAAGCTAATTGACTTAAATTAATCTTATTAGCATTCAAAAGGGCATATTTAAAAATAAGAAACATAACTTTTATACTGAGTTGTCAAATAAAATGATATGTTTATTTATTTGATCTCACTATTTATATGAATGCCTAAAAATCTTTTTTAAATGAAAAATTTCAGAACAGAAATGAAGTATGTAAAATAAAGGCTAAGACCTGAAAAAATTGTCATATGTGTGTGGCTTGATGCTTAATTAGTGGTACAATAAATATGGAGAAGACTACTTTTAAGTCTATGCCATATTTCCAAAGGATACAAATATTTTTCTTAATCATATAAATACTGTACAAGTCAGTGTTATCATCTATTGAACTCAAGTTGCCAGGTACTATACTAAACATTTTATAGTAATGTTTCCATTTGATCATCAAAATAACCTAACTTCAAGACATTTATCATATTTTATCAATGAGAAAATGGAGACTTAGAAAGTTAGTCTTTTTTTTTTTTTATAGGTCGTGGAACCAAAAACTGGTATAAGAGTTGATTCCAAGCTCGTGTTAATTACTTACATGCATTTACTCATCAATAGAGCTAAATTGCTTGCTTGCATTCATTTGACCATAAGAAAAGCAATTATGGTTGAGGAACAAACTTTTCCATTATTTGGAAGTTCAGTAGTAAATGCTCAGGCTCTATGCCTTTGTAAACACTAAATAGTAAGTTAATTACCTGTAATACCTACCCATTTAATTGATGATAGAATCTTGGTAAATTTTTATCTTTATATTTGTTTTCCTTTTTTCAGAATGATGTTGGAGGACAACGCAGTCTGATAAACAAATGGACAACTTTTCTTAAGGCC
Source organism: Castor canadensis (assembly GCF_047511655.1). Taxonomy (NCBI): domain Eukaryota; kingdom Metazoa; phylum Chordata; class Mammalia; order Rodentia; family Castoridae; genus Castor; species Castor canadensis. The sequence goes on from NC_133387.1 coordinate 57,318,047, forward strand.
AGATTGATTTGCTCAATTCCTGGAAGTGATGGAGCAGATACTCATTTTGATGAGCTTCGTAAGTCACGTGTTCTTTCCTTCTTGAAAAACTCTTATTACCTATTAGGCATTTATTTCATTTTAGCTCCAGTATTTGATAATACATAACCCAGCCTAGCTTGAAGGAGTGGTTCTTAATAAATTTGCACAAGCCTACAAGGGCACCTTAGGTCTGGGCACACATTGTAATGAAGAAACTCCTCTCTTTTTAAGACTTCTCAAAGTTCGTGAAGGAAACAAAATTGCAGCAAGCAAAAGAAAGATAGGATTTCTGAGACTGCAAAATCCAGCCATTTCTCATGCAATATTTCACTTTGGCTGGAGCCACTTTCTACAAGTAAGAACTTGGGTTCCTTATTCCACAGATGCCCTCTGCTGGAGAGTATGGAGATTGGGCAAACTCTGCTCCTCTAATTTAAAAATACTCAAGAGTAGCAGTAGGCAGATCCTTTTCTATTTTTACTCCTCCAAAAGCTAATTCTAGAAGGAATTCTTTAGCTGTGTATAAAGCTAGAATCATTAGCTTTTTATCTTCTCAGACTTTTTCTACTTCTGCCATGCATGTAAAAATAATTATATCATCGAATGATTTCATCAGTATTTTGTGTTTTTCTGTATTCAAGTATAACTTCAGTGTTCATGGATAACTTTTCTGTTGCATATAAACATACTCACAAATAATCTGTTAAAGTAGTTTGCACATAATTTACTATCAACACTGCACTTACTACATGTGTAGCTATTTTTATCTTGTTATTAAAGAGGTAATTGAATTGCTATGTCAACACAAATATAGAATAACACGTTTTTCACTGGGGGAATAAAAAAATTCCTTTTTTTCTAATTTCCTTTTTATATGAAGTCACATACTTCCAATTGGAAATAATTATGGAGATTACCAATTGGATAATCTCGTTTATAAGGAATTGAGTAAACAAGAGGTTAAGATGTCCAACTCCGTGTTGCATTCTTAAAGAGACAACTTTTACACTTGAATTCGTTTTTTATTAATGCTTTTATTATTGTTGTAATGGGGGAAATTGTGAAATTTACCAAAGTTCTTACAATATGTCATAGTTGATTTCATCCCTCCGTCATTCTCTTTTATCCTCCCTTCCCCCATTCCTGGAATAGTTTCAACAGGTCTCATTTTTACACTTAATTTTTTAAGACATATTACAATGCTTGTTGTTTTAATTTTATATGCTGCTTAGAGTTCCAGAAATATTATTTTAAAAAGCAAACATATAATACCAAAAAATAAAAATATGTAATTACTTTTTCCATTCATAGAAGATATTTATTTGCTCCCCACAAGAGATGAAAGAAATCCTGTAGTATATGGAGTCTTTACCACTACCAGGTATGTTCACTAAAATGCTTTTAATCCTTCTAGAGAAATTTTATATGTATGTAAGCCAATATACTCATATCATCTTTTCGTCTCTTCCTTTTTAGTGGCATGTCATACCTTTTTCATTTTACCTGTCATTTATTATTTCTTAGAAGTCTTTTAAAATCCGTATAGAAGCTCCCTTTGTTCTTTTCATGCCATCATGATAGACCTACATTGATTACCACAGTCTATTCAACCACTCACCTTAATTCCTGTTGTTCCAGTCCTTTGCTGCTATACGTAATGCTTCACTGACTACCCTGAGCACATACCATTCCACACCTGAACAAGTGAATCTCTGGTATAAATTCTCAGGCCGATATTCATACATTTCTAAAGAAATGTATGAATAAATGATTGAGTTCATTGACAAAGCTGAAATTAATCATGAGATGGGACACTTTTGACATTTAAAATCTTATCACATCAAAAGCTGTCTTATCTGCATTTCCTTGTTACCCTAAAAAGATGGATGTGTGGCTTGGCTGATAATAACCATTTCACTGCTTTACTGCTCTAGGGACTTTTCATCATCTGTCCCAAGAACAGTACTAATTAGTTGTAACAATAGTACCAGAACTGAAGACCTTTTACTGATTTTTATCCCTGTACTTTTTACTTTTTTCTACATAATGATCTTATACATGTTATGGAGACTCTGTGATTTCCTTAAAGCTGTGCTAGCATCTACAAAGTGTTCTCAAGAAAGATGTGATCACTACTAACTTTATTTCATTTCATTCAATAACTTAATCAAAGCAAATCTTTACTCCTGTTACACATTACTGAATGTATACTTGCAAATACTTTCCACTCTTTCCACAACTCTACTCTCAACTTTTATCAATGTACATTGACATTAATATTGGAAGTATGGTTATTGATATAGAAGAAATGGTTTTCCTGTCTCATTTTGAATGAATTCTTAAGCTATTTTGTATGCAAATTACTGTTTATTTCTTCCTGTGGAATGATTCTAATTTAGTCCACAATATGTTAGTTACAAAGTGAAATTCTCTCTTGGTTCAGAATATATCAGCATACAAAACACTGTTTGATTAATTATAAGATACACAATTTGAACATTTTAATGTGAGAATGAAGAGGTTACCCTAAAAATCTATTTTGGAATCAATTTTCCATTCATTTATTTCTGAATATAAAAGATGCAAGAAGAGCAATTGCTTGTAGTAACTCACATATTTCAGGACTAGTTTTCTTGGCATCTTTCCATTCACACAGCTTTCTTTGAAGTTAATGTATGTTCCACACACAACACACAGATATGTGCCAGGGAAATATAGCCCCAAGATAGTTCTTTTTTTTTTTTTTTCCTATCAAGTATCTGCCCACCCAGAGTGTGAAGTTACAAGTCAGCTCTTTGTTCCTGGTGTACTTTGTTGTTTTATTTTTAATGCTGCTGTGAAGACTGAGGTGATGTTGGAATGCATGTCACATCTTTTGTCAAGTGAGAGGACATAATTAACCTTCCATAATGATAGTGCCATTAAGCATGACATTATTCCTTTAAAATATCATAGAGAGATGTGATTTTTATGGGAACACCCCTCTTCTTAGCAGCTAGTTTAATCTTAGCTGCCTGTTTATCATTACCTCCTTATGTTTCCTATTAATGTCATTCCAAGAATATTAATAATTGCATTACTCAGACTAGAGAATCATTAGCTTGTTTGTGTAATGCTGAGATGACAAGATCTCTTAGATCATAAAGGGTGATCTCACTTTTAAGAACAGGAATCCTCAAAGAAAATATTTTCAATATCCAGAAATAAATAAACAGAAGAAATATCTGATGAGTGTTAACAATTTCCATCATTAACTTGTAAAAGTTTGTAGAATTCTTGTGAAGCTTTTCTGCACCTTCAAAACACTGCCTCTGATACTATGTAATTATTATTACACTAAGTATCAGATATATTACTATAATTCATAAGCCCAACTCAAGAAGCAAAAAGAAAAAAGATTATTTCAACATTTAAAAATTAATTTACCAAAAGTAATTTAAAGAAGCTAGCAGCTGATGTCTATGATGTTCACTCACATTAAAGGAACAGATAAATGTAATTTTTATTCACATATCGAAATGATTACAGTTTTAAAATCAGATAATGTAACTTTTTATAGTTATTTATATTAACTTCAAATAAAATTAAAGAATATGTGGATAAATAGTATACCTTTTCCTGCACATTCCTCCCTATCCTCCATGTTTTCTAGATAATTCTTACTTATTAGTCAGGTGTTAATGTAGACCTCTCCTCCCTGAAAACTTACCTGACAGCCCTGTTCTGGGTTAAGTGTGCTCACTTAACTTACTTATCTGTAATGTAGTTACCATCACTCATTAATCAGAATTACTTGGCTAAAAATTCCTTCAGGACATAAGCACATTCTTTTTGCAGCACCTGTCAAACAGAATGTGTCAGATTATTTTTTTCCTATAGCTCTCAATAAGTGTCCATTGAATGATCAATGAATGATTTGATTGTGCTGTCTTCTTTCAGCTCCATCTTCAAAGGCTCTGCTGTTTGTGTATATAGCATGGCTGATATCAGAGCAGTTTTTAATGGTCCATATGCTCATAAGGAAAGTGCAGACCATCGTTGGGTGCAGTATGATGGAAGAATTCCTTATCCCCGACCTGGCACGGTATGTATCCAACTTAATAATTAAATTATGTTCCTAATCCCATATTTGATTACTAATTCTATTACTATAAAGTATGCTACTCTCCACAACAACATATGCTATTGATTTTTAAGGAACTATTTTTCATTTACAGTGATGTAGTCACAATTCCATTCTTCGTTTGAACTCTTTTCTTTATAATAAGAATTTTGTAAGTGGAAAGTAAAACCTGTTGAAATTATTCCAGGAATGTGGGGAAGGAGGATAAAGGAGAATGATGGAAGGGGTGAATTCAACTATGATATATTGTAAGAAATTTTGTCAATATCACAGTGTATCTCAGTACAACAATAAATAAAAGAATTTTAAGTTTTATGAGAAATAATAGACAATATTTTAATGTATGGACTATGTTGACATTGTAGTTTGTCCCCAATATGGCTACAGAATCATTAAAAATATTTACTCATCTAGAATAACAAATATCCTGAATTAAATGGCAATTGCAAATAAGTAATTGTTTCATACATAAAGCTCTGTGTGTACCTAAAGAGTCTTCTGTTCCCCACTTCTACTTTGAAGAGGCTACATCACATATAATCATTTAAATTACCCCTTTCTTACCATACATGTATCTTTTCTTTTTGTTCCACCTTGAAACAATATACATTACTATGGGAAGAGATTTTAAAGAACCCTGAGTCCAAAATTTTTTTCAAATAGTATAAATCATCTTAAAGCACACATAAATAAAACAAGTAAGAAATATGTTTTAGACTTTATGCACTTGTTTAAAAAGAAAAACTGGCTTAAAATGTTGTATGTGCATTATAAAAGGAAGACTTTCTTCATTTTGTTGATATAATTGAAATAGTTCAAGTTGTTTAAATAATTCAAAGTTGATTAATTAACTAAATATTATTGAAGGAAACATACATTTTATTTTTTCATTTAAGATTTATTCTGACTATTTCTTCCAAGAGCCTAAAATAATCGTGAAAATCTCTGAGGAAAATGTTGACTTAACCCTTTAAGTTCTACTTAATGTTTTTTCATATGTCAGTTCTTTAAGAGTAAATAGCTAGTAGTTATGCTTTCTGAATTCCCTTTCCACCTTCTTTTTTAAAGGTATCTTAACAAATTTGGGAAACATACTACATGACTATGTCTATTTTCTCTTCCACAGTTCTTCAATATAAATTTGTTTCAGGGATGCTTTTTATCCTGATTATGATGAAATCAATATTTTTGTGGAAACATTTTTTCAAATAATATGATTTTCAGAATTTACTCAATTTTCTCTCATTTGTATTTTCATAAAAACACTTCACCTATGATCTCCTATTTTAAATGTTTAGCGTATAATACATTATTGTTTAGAAGAGGTACTGTATTGTTCAGCAGATCTGTAGAACTTCTTCCTCTTGGTTAACTGAAAGTTTATGCTTAGTGATTAGTATCACATTTTCCCTAACTCCTGGTAACCACAATTACACTTTTGAATTTGATTGGATAGTCAGATTCATAATAGTGGAATTATTCAGTATTTGTCTTTCTGTGAAATGTTTATCTCACTTAGCATAATGTCCTCAAGGCTCGTTCATGTTGTTACATAGTGTAGAGATTCCTTCTTTTGAAAGGCTAATAGTGTTCAATTGGGTGTGTGTGCTACATTTCCTGTATCCACTCATCTGTCCATGTACATTTAGCCATTCCATTTCTTAGCAACTAAGAATAGTGGTGCAATGAATCTAGGAATGGTAATATGAGTTTGAGATTCTGATTTCAGTACAGGCCATTATAATTTTTATTCCAAACATGTTGGTGTTATAAGAGAAAGAATTTGTCTGAGACCATCCACATTAATTAAAGTCAAGTATTTGAACAGAAATTCAGTCCCATAATACTCAAAAATTGAAAATAATTATAAAACATTACATAGTGATACTTTAAGATTTCATTGCTTTCCAATTATAATGTAAGTTAGAGTTGGTGCCAAGATGGTCATTGCACCATTTTCCCAGCTCCTACTTAAAAGAGTTACAAATTGTAGGATGCTTAAAGAAAATTCACATTGTCTGTGACACTCCTAAGTGCATAGGCACCTATCTGAAATGACTATAAATGATTCCTCCAATTCAGGAAACATAAATGTCAGTTGGGAGTGTTTTTTACCAATGAGAAAAAAAGAATCAAATTGTTAAACATACTGGTCTCTGCTACTCGGACCTGCTGCAACAGAATTTAGAAATGTCTAAAAGAATGCATAGATATATAACATCTTTACTTCCTAACTTCTTTAGTCATTTTAAAGATTTGTTTTTTGTCTTTCCTTTTTTGCTGGTGGGAATTAAACCCAGGGCCTTCTCACATACTAGGCAAGAGCTCTACCACTGAGCTACTTCCCAGTCCCTTATTTAGTCATTTTTAAATGATATTTTAGAGCCAGGAATGGTGGTACATGCCTGTAATCCCAACACTAAGGAGGCTGTGGCAAGAAGATTATGAGTTCAAGGCCAGCCTTGGCTACATGGCAAGACCCTGTTTCAAAAAACAAATAAAAAGATATTATTTTTTACTTGCTTATGTGCTATTATTCAGTTTTACTCCATGACACTTTTTATTTGGAATGTTGAAGTTGAAGTTAAGAGCATAATATATTAGAACTGAAAATCTGTTACTAAATATGCTTTTCTTAAATGCAGTTTACCATTTTAAATAACTACATTCATAAAATCATTGAAGCTACGTTTCACAGTATATCAAGTGACTATACTTGTAAAATTTGAGAATGTAAAAATTGGAATGTATGATAGAAACCACATGATCCACCCTCATTTTACACAGAAGGAAAGTGATGCCCAGAGTAATTAAATAGCTTTCTCAATATCATATTGCCAAAACCAGCAAAAGGAAAAAGGATGTTAGCTGCGATTTTCTGAACAGTCTTCTTTCCCTATTCTTTGAGATTCTCTATCATTGCCTATTCCCTAATATTCACCTTATAGAATAGTGATTAGTATCTTGCCTAAAATTAGTGGCACCTACATTTATATCATCCTCTACCATGCTTTCTTACTGTACTTTTTAAAAAACACCCAAAGCTGTGATTCTCCTTATTTCCTATTCCCACCAGTTCATGAATTTTAGTAAAACATTACAATTGGACGTTGCTTATGATTCAGATATTGTCATTCACAGTTACCTGTTGTCTCGCTATGTTCTTAAGGCATCATAATTGTATAGATATTTTTAGTCCAATTTTATGGATGAGATCAAGACCAGTAAGGGTAAATGCATGTTCTTGGTCCCATAATTTCTAAAGTGGTAAGACTGTGAATTTAGATTTACTTAATACCAAATCAAAAGCCATGTTGAGTAATCCCAGCACTTGGAAGGGTGAGAGGGATAGGTCTCAAATTCCAAGGACAGCTTGGGCTACATAAAGAGATCCTGTCTCAAACAAAATAAACAAAAAGCCACATTGATCTGCCTTCACAGTGATAGAAACAATCAAGCAATCCAAAAACAAACGGAAAGAAATTTACAGTCTTTCCCCAGGGATTGATCTGTCCTCCACACCCCCAATAATGAGGGTCTGAATCCTTACTACTTGTTGTTTCATTGTAACACAATGGAACGCACTGCTTTCTATGTAGTAGATGGAACATTTACTGAATGTTATTTTATACTTAAGTTAAAATTTTAAAATAGATTATTTTTAAAAATTGCCTTTGCTTTTACATTTTCTGTATTCATACTGGCACTAAGACTGAATTCTTAGTGAGGTCTAGGGACCTCGCTGACGTAATCACTCGAACACGACAGGCACAGTAGTGCGTCATAACTGCTTTAGCGTTTTTGGTTTTGAAAGAATCCTGTAACTCTTTTGACCAAAAATCAAATCTAAACTCCTAGGTTTGCCATCATATTCTACAATGTTAATAAATCTGGAAAACCACAAGGAAACATTTACAGAATTCCTTCACTTCAAGTGATTCTTCTGCCCTCTGGTGTCCAAATATAATGTCTGTTCAATTCATATTTTGTTCACATGGACTTTCTCAATCATTACTGACTTGCTGGGTTTGGTAATACAAAGTTCCAAGTGAAATGAAATATCTTAAGTTGAGTGGCACAAATCAAATATGGACACCAAACTGAAGTCAGGCCAAAGTTAATACCCTGTACTAGAAAACTCAAAATCTGGGGAGGATTTGTCAAGACAGATTTCAATTTTGATAATTGATTTACTAGAAAAACTTTACTTCAGTTTTAGCAAATAAACCAGTTTCATTCTATAATTTTAGTCTGTGTTGACAAGGAATTTTTAATATTTGTCCAAAGACTCAAAATAAAACACTGCTCAACGTTTACTCAATAGTGAATTTTACCAAAAGGTAAGAATAAACTCTTTGCTCTTTAAGTTCAAATTCTTCATGAAACATATGTTTCAAGACTCTTGAAACATCTTGCTATATTTTTGATGATTTCTAAATGTCTAATTTTATCAAAATAACAATTCATTATTTAATTCCAGTTTCTTTTAAAAGGCTGTTGCTTCTACTGTTAAGTTTTTTTAGCTTTACTTTTAAGTATAGAAACACATAATTATTCCAACTAACCTTCCGTTTCTAGGTATGGAGTAAAAGAAGGTGGTAATTGTTAATGTCATTAATTTTATAACTTTTTTACTATATGGGCACTGGTGAATGATAAACATTATAATTCTTATTAAGAGCTTAAACAACAGTAAAGTCAGTTACTTCTTTCTATAGATTTTTTTACATGGTACAAATAGAGTAATAATTCTGTGAATTTCTTGGTCCAAGAATTTGAAACAGAGCCACCCTTCAAGGAATTCCATGACATGGTAAAAGGCACCCTGGACACTGTGTCTAAAGACCACTTCCCCTGCCAGCTCTGCCTCTTCTACCCCTTCTCCTAAACACCTAGAATAAATGCTAGTTTTCAACTCAAACTGTTTACCCCATTGGGGTATGGGCTTTAGTTGGTTTTTCTTTGGCTTAATCTTTTTAGGTGGAAAGAAGCACTAAGCCACATGAAATATCAAAATCACTCAGCCATCTCTCTTTTCCTGCTTATATCCCTTCTATGTTTTATTTCTGAGTATAATGTGTTATCTTAGTGAGATAAAAAGAAGAAATAAATATTAAAATGTTCTGTAAAAACTGGATCGATGAAACTTGATTAAAAAGTCTTATAAAATTTGATTAATAAAGAACAGTAAAAATGTTCTGTACAACTTGTTACATCTCAAATATTCTCTGAATAATATTTCCCCTTTCTAATTCTACTTTAGGAATTCAAATCTTTGTGAAATTAAAAATCCTTTTTCCAAAAGACATATTAATCAATGTTTTATTTAATAGTCGACCACAAAAACAATGCTAAGCAATTTTAACTATTACCAAATGTAAAATATCAATATGTCCCTATGTACATCATTTCAAATCATAGTTTAAACAAAAAGTCCTGCCATTCACAACTCTTCACATGGGTTGAGCTCACGACAACATCAAAAATAAGGACTAAAGGTTCACTGCATGCAATAGTCACTCTTATAATCCTAGCTACTTGAGAGGCAGAAATCAGGAAGATTGTAGTTTGGGGACAGCTTTGGCAAAATGTTCATGAGACCCCATCTTATCCAATGACTGGGTATGATGGCACATGCCTGTCAGACCAGCTATGTAGAGTACCAATAGGAGGATTGTAGCCTGGGCATAAAGCTAGACTCTATCTTAAAAATAACCAACATGAAAAGGGCTAGGCATGGCTCAAGTGGTACAGTGCCTGCCTAGCAAGCTTGAAGCCCTGAGTTCTACTCCACTACCACAAAATAGGTAAGTAAGTTCAAAATGGCTAATTTTCCCTTTGTTTTTAGTAGAGCTCTTACTGTCTTTCTTTTCTGCTTATGAGATTAAATTTACCAAACTTGGAATGTGAGTGTAGGTAAGCTTAAAAGTTCTTATGTATTTCCTACCAAATTTTTAGACTTTCCTTGTTTTGTTCATGAGACATGGTCTTTCTATACAACGCCTGCTGTCCTGAAGCTTTCTATGTAGCTCAGGCTGGCCTTGGGCCTCCTACCTCAGCCTCCTGAGTACCACCATGCCCAGTTAGACTTTTTAAAATCATATAAACATTGACAAATCATGAGGCTCTTTGATTTCAGGTCCACTGGAAAGTCCATCCTTCCATGTTTATTTTCCATGGACCAGCCCTGGGGCCTGGCATATCTACATGTTCTAGAAAGATCTTTTATAGTTTAATGTATTGGGGCCTCACTGAGGCATCTCTGAAATCTGTTTGTGAGCTTGCTTCAGAAAAGAGAATCCTGGAGGTATCAGATCATAAATAACAATAGAGAGTCAACATTCTGTATCTCCAGCTATAAAGCAGATCAGATGTATTTGTAATGATACCTCAAATAGAATTAGAATTTTTGTAGACAAATTCCAAACTTTACATTGGTTTATGTTCACAACAGCTGGAGATTGAGGTGAACATAGAGCCCACAATTTCAAAGCTCTTTGGGCACCATTGTCTCTGAGAGCTTAGATTCCACCTTATCTATTAGTATAGCTCCATTATACACTCCTAAAATTGAACTGGTGGCTCCTAAAATTTCATGTGTTTATTAAATTAATGAAACTCTAAAATTATGAGAAGATAGATCATAATTGTGCTGTCCTTTATGCTATAGAAAACAGATGCTTATCTTTCAAATGTAAGTATAAATGGACAAAGAATAATACATAATTCAAAAATAGTATGTAAAATTTCTTTTTTTTTTTCTTTTTTGGTGGCACTGAGGTTAGAACTCATGGTCCTCTACCACTGAGTCATGGCCCCAGCCTTTTAGTTTTAGTTAATTTTTCTAATAGGGTCCCATGTTTTTGCCCAGGTGGCCTGGACCATGATCCTTCTCATTACATCTCCTGTGTAGGTGAGAATGACAGGTGTGCACCACCTTGCCAAGCTTTGTTGGTTGAGGGCGGGGGGTCTTGCTAAGTTTTTTGGCTGGACTTGCCTCAAACTATGATCCTCCCAATCTCTGCCTCCTGGGTCACTGGAATTACAGGCACCTGCCTCCATGCCTGATAAAACTTCCCCTTAATTTGTATAGTGTTAGACTGTGATAAAAATAGCAGACTAATAAGTATGGAGTATGGTGGAAGATTTATCACATTGTCTCATTTGTGCACCTGAAGACTATGATTAACAGTGTATTATTGTTAATGATTGAACTAGACCTTTCCTAATTAATTTAAAATCTCTATATTTTTTAAAATAGGGGAATCATGTTTTATGCATGACTGGTTCACTCATGCCTCTCTATCACAATGACTTCAGTTTAATTTCTCTCTAATATTTGTTGCCATCTACTTTATTGGATAACAAACTGTTACTTTGTCACCACCTCTCTAAATTAATGGCCATTTCTCTTAATTCCTTTCCTTCTAAGATTTTAGTTCTAGAAGAGAGAAGCAGAGACAGGAGTAGAATCTGAGCATCCTGACTCCATGTACCCAAAATTGATTACACTGAAGGTGTATGAGGAGACATCATTACCACTCCCTCGTACCTAGATGTAGGCTGTGTTTCTCTAGGACACTGAGAGGCAGATCATTTCCAAAATGAATTATCCTTTCCAACTGTCTTTCAGGTGTTTTTCTATAAAGGCAACATTAGTTTTTAAAATGGGGTTGTCCAAATCCCAAGCTACTTACTGTGTTCAATAATGTTTTTATTTCTTTGGCATAGAAATTCCTATAAGAGAAAGAAAATCTTAAGAAAGAGAAAAAGTGAGAAAGTGAGAGAGAGAGAAAGACCTTTCCATCTCTGATATCTAATACAGGATATTTCCTTGCCTATATCTGCTATAGGCTGGCACTTAGATAATCAGGGAGATGGGTAGCATTTATTACATTTTCATTAAAAATAAAAACAAAGCTTACTTTACATATCTTTCATAAAATATTCTGTTTATTTCTCCATGTTTGCTGAAAATGAAAGCTTGATTCAGGGGTTCCTGGTACAGGGTCCTCCCTTCCACTGCTCATTCCTGTGATTTGTTTGAAAGGGCCCTGCAGCCTGTAGAGAACAGCCTGCAGCAGTAAGGGGAGAAAACTTCTAACAGCTGTCTGGTGCCTTGCCAAGAGGGCAAAGTTCTTGCGTTGGATAAAAACCATTTTTCTTCTCTTCTTATCCATTGCTTCCCACTGCACTCCTGAAGGGCCTACACAAACACACGGTCTGCCAAGCGTACGGGATCACACCTAGCCAGCTGTGGCAGGCCTTCATGGAGGCAAGCGCTGAACAAACGCTTGTTGCTGTGGGGTTTACCCTTTCATCCAGGGTTTGCCTAGGCAAGTCTCCTTCTCTCATCAATTCTTGTGATGGTATTAGTGTTTCCAACAAGATACTAACATTTTAAAGTTTGGCTAATAGCTTTGTGTTCTTTTTTTCTCTCCTCAAATGTTAAATTGCCTAAGAGTTTTTCAAGACACTCGGCAGAAACACAGATAAGTTGCCTGAATCAATTCCTACATTCACAATAGCTAACATGACTGAAGGTCAACCAATGTCAGAAACCTGCAGAAGGAAATGAAAGACACCCTATGGAATATTCAGGTGGAATGTGTTCATAAGTAGAAACTAGAGGGATGTACATACCCAGAAAACCTCAAGAGACTGTTAATACCTGGAATATAATAGCTGCAAAAGAAATTTTTTTCTAGAAGTTTTTGAAGAAAAATAAATGAGTATGACTTTTATTTTAGATATAGCATGTCTTTATAATTTTTATTTTTTCATTATAAGATTTTTTTATTCTTACTTTACCCTTACCTGAATACATTGTTCAGCACCTCAGTTATTTTTAGATCTGTGTTCCGCTCAACTATATGATATCAAAGTAAAAATTCCACTGGATTGAATGTATTAAAATAGCAATATTTGGTCCATAGTGTCCTATCTTGAACCTCAGGGAGTAACTCTCCCAAATCACTTTCATTTGTACAAGCATAGTGATGTGGACCTGAGAGATCACTCGTAGCAACAGAGAGGATAAGGATCTTATCCAAACACTGGCAGCATGCCATGAGGAAAAATGTATTTTCAAAGATCATTCTATAATAGTCAATAGAAACCAGGTTTTCCTTTTCTTCTTTTTTCTTAGGTTTTTATTGCTACACCTTTTTGTCAGAGGTGAACAATGAGGAAAATTGTCATATTTATTTCTTTGCAAATGTTCTTTTGACTATACTTTCTTATATTAAAATATCCAATTGTTTTAAAACTTGATATGAAAATTGTGGCTAGAATGTCATAATACTATTTCTTTGGAAATTCTGGCTTCTGCATAACTACAGCTCTATTCAAAAGACATTTTTTCTTAAGTAGGATTGAGGACCCTTTTAAAAATGTAATGCAGGCACAATCTTGCTTTTGCTTTAATTTTTAATGACAGAGTAACCAGATTGAACCACAGGCATTCTAAGATACAAGCCTGCAATGAATGGAGTTCTACTGAGCCTCAAACATGCAGCCTGTAATTCGGCAAGAGCTTTGTATTATCTGAGCTCCATATCGATTTGGAGTCTCTGCTTAATCTACTTATCATAGGGTTCCTTCCATTATCAAGTTGACAGATTCCACTTGCTGAAGTGGTAGAAACAATGACTGAATGTATAGATTTCATTCTTTAAACCGGTATCCCTTTAAGGATTTGCTAAATAAATACCAAATGGCTAATGAGGTAGGACATTTCCAAACTGTTTGATCCAGTCCTGGGTCAAATAAATAGATATCAAGAAATGATACATTTCTTAAATGGCAGATTTACAAGATTTTTGTGAAAGATATATACTCTTAAATTAATTTAAAAAAATCTTTAAGGGATTTATTTTTTAGTGCAACTTCTTTGATAATTCTTATACATGAGAAATTATGATTCTATTAGTATAAAATTGGAGTCCAGGTCATATATTATCACTAACTTCAGGATCTTTAATGCCCTAAGAATGACCTACTTGAGTACTTTGAGAAGTATAGTTGATTTTGGAGCACTGACATGATTCTAATTAGTACTTAGCTCAGTTTAGTGGACACTCTTTTCCAAATCATCAAAAAGATAAGGGAAACATTTTATTGGTAACTTTCTCTAGTGTCACTCATTCTCTTCTATATATCTGCATTAGTTAACTATAGTTTTCCACTCCAAAAGAATTTATTAGTCCATTAAGAATTCCAATGTGATGAGAGTATTGTTTTATATGAAATAGCTTCCTAGGTTAAGATATTTTAAAACATAAATGAGATTTAGGGTATCAGAGAGGATATATTTCCTGAAAAAAAAAAAAAGTCAAGTTGTAAAGTGATTCCTTCTTTATTTGTAGACAAAGGCACATCAAATACATTTGTTCTTATTTGAACTTTTAATTTTGACCACCAGGGGGCAGGTTTTGCCAACTATTTATTTGGTTGACAGAGGATGAAATTTTAGACAGAAATAAAAAATTCCCAGTGGTTTTCTTCATGGATCCTGTAGGGGTACAGCTATTGAATTCTTCACAGTCAATTTTCACACCAGTTATTATAAAATTACATAATTACAATTTCATACTATTAAAACTTTTGAAAGTAATTTTTGTCACCTGCTGATTTGTTCCATTTTATTTTTAATCAACATAGTTTCAAGAAAACTGAAATCTTAATTTACTCAAAGGTAATTGACAATGTTTTCTCATACATTCTCATGTTTACATATCAGCTTTTTAACAAGAATTTCAACTTAAATTTCAAATGTCTTCATTAGAAATCTTTATAAGAAACAGTAACTGTAAGAAAATATTTCAGGGAAACTTTAGGAAATACAGAGAAAAATATGTAATTTCAAATATTTTGAGTGAGAAAATCAGTATTTATATTGGAGATACACTGCATTTATTTACATGCATGTCGATTCCGTGGACTCTGTTGTCTAGTTTTTGGTATTACCCACATGACTTAAAAACTTTATTGTAATTAATTGTAAATTTCTCAGGTGCATAAGCAATGTTTTTACTCCTGTCCCATTTCTTTTCAGTGTCCAAGCAAAACCTATGACCCATTGATTAAGTCCACCCGAGACTTTCCTGACGATGTCATCAGTTTCATAAAACGGCACCCAGTGATGTACAAGGCCGTGTACCCCGTGGCGGGAGGACCAACCTTCAAGCGAATCAATGTGGATTACAGACTGACACAGATAGTGGTGGACCACGTCATCGCAGAAGATGGCCAGTATGATGTAATGTTTCTTGGAACAGGTGAGTTCAAGCTAGACTATGCTTTCTCTTAAAGGAATGTTTCATTATTCGATAAAGAAAACAAAAATTTCAAAAATATTGATTGGTCCAAATCAAAGTGAACAATTATTAGCTAATACTTTGTCAGTGTTTCTTACAATTAAGAAAGACTCTTAATTGATAATCATAAATATCTCTCATACTATTGGACATTTCAAAATACACGTGTTTACTGGGACTATAATTGGTTTTCTGTAGATTAAATGTTCAGTACATATTTGTTGAATGACTGTGTACTAAAATTAAAGTAAAGCTAAGCAGTGTTTTTGTCAAATTCCACCATTCTCTCTCTATAGGGTATTTGATAAGCTCTACCCCAAAGTTCCCTTCACCTGATTTTGAGAATCACTGACTTAGTTGACTTAATATAGCTTTTCAAAAACATTAAGCAGTACTTTGTAAAGACAGTTAAATAAAACTTCTTGTAGATTATTGTTCCTGTACTTGAATTTAATTGATAAAAATGAATTTTATGGATTCTTGCTATTGAAACCTATTAATTTTTTCTGCCTACTTTGTAATTATAAAATGATTAATTTATGTTTTACCTAGATGTTGATGTGGTGGTATACACCTGTAATCCCCGCACTCTGGAGGCTGAGGCAGGAGGAATTGTGATTTTTGAGGCCAATTTGCTCTATATGAGGCCCTTTCTCAAAAAAACAAAATAGGTCGGGCACTGGTGGCTCACACCTATAATCCTAGCTACTCAGGCGGCAGAGAACAGGAGGATCACAGTTTGAAGTTAACCCAGGCAAATAGTTCACGAAACCCTACCTTGAAAAACCCTATCACAAAAAATTAGGCTGGTTGAGTGGCTCAGATTGAAGGCCCTGAATTCAAGCCCCAGTACCCCCCCAAAAAAGAAAAAGAATATATATATATATATATATATTCTGTTTTATATATATATATATATAAATTCACCAGATTCATAATACTTTTCTAGTGTGGATTCTAGTGGCAGTAAAGATTGTATGCACCATTTAAACAAAACATTGCAACCTAGATAACTGGTGTCACCTAATGGACTGAACATTTCAAAAAGAAGTAGAAATTAGTGGGTTTTTTAGAAAGACATTTTGGTTTTTAAGAATGTAAGACAATTTTAAAATTATTCTACTTTCAAGTCACACAACAGTTTTGCAGAACTTAGGTTTACTGTGAAGCTTGTGTGAGATAAATCAGTCTTCAATTAGTTGTCAAACCTGATTGTGTTACACATGGCAAGATAAATAAGGAACTTCACAAGATTACAAAGATGGCTATTTAAGGGTCAGAACTTTAAGTAATGAATCTTCATAATTCTCATGAGTTTTGCATTTAATTTGCATTATCCAGCCAAAATTCATTTCTAGGTCTTTAACAGTTCACTATCATAAAAGTTATTCAGCCACTAGGTGGTACTACCTAACTTTTACTGAGAACATTATGGTGATGCTAAAATAGTCAACTTGTCATTTAGAAATGTATATTTAATATGTTTCAAACATCCTAGAGTCATTGAAAAATAAAGTAATTCAGGTTATTTTGTGCTTATCTGAACCTTACTATGTCCTTATACTCCAAATGCAGTGCTCAAAGACATCTATTTTGAATAAATTAATTACAAAGTATTTAGTATGCCACCTTTTGAACCTGAGCTATAAGTTGATGAACTTAAGATATAATTTCTAATCATCGATTTCTGTTTTACCCCACATAGATTAGGTAAGTGATTTATGGTGAATTGAATATAAGGATTGAATAAGCATTTTGCATGGCTAAATATAGTCAATTCATTATTTTAATAAATTTTAATGCTTAAAAATAAGACCCCAAATTTGTTTCACCTATATTATTTCAATCAATATATGTCAGATACATATTTTTTATTGTGCATATACCCTGAGTATGTAGCTTTTAATATTCTCTTTATAAATACCTATACTACTAGCTAAAAGCCATAACGTTCTAGATCAACAAAAATCATATACATCAAGCTTCATTTCCTACATGCTTCATGTAAACAGATTTCTTAAAAAACAGTAAGTGAGGGAGACGATACAAAGATTTCTAGGAATATGCTTGCAACTAACTATTGAAATAGAAACAGCAGGATTATGAATTCTCTATCTTTTTCAGACATTGGAACAGTCCTAAAAGTTGTCAGCATTTCAAAGGAGAAGTGGAACATGGAAGAGGTTGTACTAGAGGAGTTACAGGTATTCAAGGTAAGTTTTAGTACAGAGAGAGTTCTAGGAGAGATAGTGAGACTGTGTAGTCCTTGTTAGAGGGCACACTTGTCTAATACATCCTTACTTTTCCTAGACAACTCTTTGAAATTACTTTCCTTATTATTCTTTTCCCTAAGCATTGGAAACAGTTTTTAAGAATGGGACTCACCTTCTTCTCTCACTGACTTGAGAGCGCCTAGGATTGGCTCTCATTACTACATTCTCTAAGCATACACTCAGGCAAATTGCCACATAAAATGAAAGCCTGGGGTCTCCTTTACTATCCAGATGCTTTTCTGCTTTATAAATTTGACTTTGCAATCCTTCCCCAATTGAATTTGAGAACACTGGAAGAGCATAATAAAGCATGTGTCCCTGCTTCTCTGTAAGGAAATTCACAAAAAGGGGTTGGGGTGATTTGTATGCTAAATGACTCTCACCTTCAAAAAGAGTTAGCATATCTGGAAGGAAAGTTCCCCAGATTCTGGAAATGTCTTTGGTTTTTAACAATAAATTTGAATTATGTCATTCATAGAACCTCAATGAAATTTAATTTAAAATTGTTTCCCAAAATAATATTAGGAATTAAATAACACTTCTTAGAAAAGCTTTTTGAAAATATGCTATATTTTTTATAACATCTACTTTTTTGTTGAGGCAGTTTTTTGAAAACGGTTTCCAGGTAAACATCTATTGCCTTCAAAGAGAGTAGAGACCTCCACAGTGACAGGCTCAAATTAATTAACATGCCGGATTCTACAGGATCCTGTTTATATTGTGATAATGATAGTGGTCAAGAAGTTAACTAGAACAAGACCTACTATCTGGCCTTAACCAAAACAAAATCTTGGGAGGTTCCTGAGGGAAAAGTGGTGTCAAACACAAGGATGAAACTAGAGGCTTAAACAAAGTGCTCTTAACACACGTAAGTACATTAGAACAGGTGTCATTCAATTGTAAGACAGTGGTCAAGAGGAATTGGTGGCTTAACTGTTACGATTAAACAATGGCCATATTTTTTTCTCCTTTTGTTTCTCCTTCTTTTTTTTTTTTTTTTGTAGTGCTGAATAGGGATGGAACCCAGGGCCTTTTTTATGCTAGGCAAATGTTCCACCACTGAGCTACATTCCCAGCCTCTTGCTTTTTTAAAAAAAGTTTTATTATGGTAGAATTCATAATTTTTTAAAAAACTGCACATAACTGATATATGTAATTTAGTGAATTTGGCCATTTTTAAAAACTAAGAACAAGAAAGTTATATAGAATTTTCTCCTTAAATTTCTTCTTTTATGAATTTTTAAAAATTTGACATCTGCTACTGCGGGTTAATTAACTAAATACTGGTGTGAAATGAATAAGTCATAGGAAAATGACACATAGATGAAATATTTTTTAGAGAAATACTGCTCTTTTTCATTTGGCAGTTTTTATGGTCATGCTTCAGATTTACCTTGCATGCATGGAGCCATGTTTTCTACATATGAAACTACATACATCATGAAACCATGTACATTGATATCTTGTAGCATTCTATAAAGAATATGGTTATCCACAGAAGCACTACAACTTTCCAAACTCTGCTACTCAAACAAGGTTTTGAATCACTATCTAAGTAAGAGCAGAAAAAGGTAATAAATAATTATGGAGATGTTCTTGTCAACACTAGTTGGAATTATATGGAAGCAGTTAAGATAAGCAGAATTAGAACAAGGAGAAAACTTGTCAGTAAGTGGGAACAATTTTCAATACAGAGTGTTTCCTCATGGAGGTTGGTAGTTTTTCTCTAATAAGATAATTTTAAGATAGCTATTTTCATCATTTGTATTAAGGTAGAATAATATCCTTTTCTCTACTCTGTAATAGAGCATGGACATTTACTTCAGTAATCTTTTGTATAAGATAAAACAGCATACTGGTTAATACCAATGCCTGTTACTGATTTTCCTTATTGATGTGTAACTTCTATTTTCAGCACCCCACAACCATCTTGAACATGGAGTTATCCCTGAAGCAGGTATTTCCTAAGATTTGTGTAAAAATTAACATCAAAATAATAAATAGGTGTTTGCTTTTAAAAATTGGGCCAGTTTCTGTTCTCATAATGGTGTCCTTCTAAGTCATAGAATTATATGCAAGATACCAATCCTAACTATTTAAAAGGGTTTTAAATTTGGAGGCCTTGGAGTTAGAATATGGACTGCGTTGGCAAATACCCCAACAGTCAACCTTCAGCACACTACTCAGTATCTAACTCTCAAAATCAATTTCTTCAACGGGAAAGTTAGAAAACTCTCCTTTGTTTGTTGTGAATTTAGATTTATTTTTAAGGTGCTTGCGATTGAACCCAGGACAGTACACATGCTAGACAAGCACTCTATCAGCCAGTCACATTCATACTCACTATGTAACCCAGGTTAGTCTCTAACTCATGACCCTCGCTCTACCTCAGCTTCTTGAGTGCTAGGATTATAGATGTGATGTATCATAAGTGAGAAAAACAGGTTCTTTGGCTTTTTGTGCGTGATTTTAAATGCAATTCTGCATGCTTTTAACTTACAACAGTAAATGTAAAGAAAGTGATAACTAATATAATGATGATAATGTATAATGTGATTTCATAGTTTCCTGGTATAATACTTCAAATCCCAACTGATTTAAGAGATTAAGACTTGCATTTCCATTTCTATGTACACCCTCAAGTTTTAAAAGAATACAGTAATATATGTTCACCACCAAGGCATTGTTAAAATTGTCTGAATCTATTCTGCCTAGTATGACAGAGTAATTATTAGAGAAAAAAACTCAGTAAGTTTCTTCTTCAGGTCTTTTCCATTAATTTGTTCATTCATTCAACATTTTTGGGGGGTGATATTGAGGCTTGGACTTGGGACTCATGCTTGCTAGACAAGAACTCTAGCAAATGAGTCATGCCACAGACCTCGGCATTCATATCTTGAAGCAAGTACTGTGCTTTAATGGTGCAGAGATGAATGAATGACTTAAGTATTCACTTCTAGAAGTTCATGGTAGAGCTGAGAGGAAAAGAAGCATACTAAAAATTTTGAAGTAATGATGGAAATACATAACAGAAAGAGTAGAGAAAGTTAGCTAGAAACAGAGCCATGAAGGATGTTGTAATTAATCAGATAAATTAAAAAGGGGATGAGAAGTGAAGGGGAAATACATTTGCAAAGATGTGAAGAATAAGACACCACAGCTTTTTTGTAGTAAGTTTGGGTACACTTAGGCAAAGGACACATGTGATTTCTAGAGAACAGAAGGTTAGAAATGAACCTGGACAGGCAAATGACAATAAAATAAGGCACATCCTTATGTCCTCCTCAGATGTTTAACAACTTATTTTAAGGACAATGAAAACCTTTAAAGATTTTAAGAAAGAGGTGTCATGAAAAGTTTTCTTGTTTTGTTTTTTCAGTGCTCAGGATTGAAACGAGGACCTTAGCACATGCTAGTCAAGAGCTCTACCACTGAGCTCCAGCCCTAGCCTTAGATTTTTTTTTTTTTTGTAAGAATGATCTGTCTGGTTTGACAGTGTGGAAGATGGATTGTGTCCTTCTCAGAGGTGGGGTTTGCAGGAAAAGAAGCCTGAAATCAGCAGAATAGTTAAGAGCCTTTCAAATAATCCAGTAAAAAATGATAAGGACCAAAACAAAGTATGTG
Source organism: Castor canadensis (assembly GCF_047511655.1). Lineage (NCBI taxonomy): Eukaryota > Metazoa > Chordata > Mammalia > Rodentia > Castoridae > Castor > Castor canadensis. The sequence goes on from NC_133387.1 coordinate 57,339,406, forward strand.
GGAAGAGAGAGGAGGAAATAGATTAAAGTTTTTTATAAGAGATTGAAATGACACAGACAGATTGAAAGTGAAAGAAAAAAAGCCTCTAAGTCAACTCCCAGATTTCTTTTTTTTAACTATTATTATCATATTATTGTTGTACTGGTCGTACATTGTGACATTTACAAAAGTTCTTTCAATATATCATAGTTGAATTCACCCCCTCTCCCATCATTCTCCTTTATTTGTCTTTTCCCCCATTCCTGGAACAACTCCCAGATTTCTATCTTGAGTGAATGGATGCTTGACTGTGCTTCTTACCAAGGGTAGGTCAGGTAGAGTAGATTAAACAGAATCTTTATGCTCATAATTCCATTGCTTTCAAGATAGCTCTGAGACCTTTCACCATTAAAATGATAAATAAATAATAATAGTAAAGAAGAAATCAGCATTTAATTCAAAGAAAAGAGTCATGAAAAGACGAATGTCTTAAGTAGAAATAAAGAGGGAGAACAGGAAAAGTGGAGAGGTATAGTCACTAATCTCAAATGTTATAGAGAATGAAGTAAAACAGATAGTAAACAGTGCATTTACTGTCTTAACTGAGAGTTTAATGGCAATGAAGGTAAAGACAGATTTCTGTAGGTTGAGTACATATATGGTACTTATCCTAATAAATATTTTTAAGGGTATTTTCCTTTATTTACACTGTGGAATTGCCCACTAGAGTTTAGAATGAAGTCTTTGTAGATAGACTGAGGCTTATTCACTTGTGTTATGCCTCCCCTCTGCAACCACTACCAGAGACACACAAATGAATACATATTATAGGTAGTGCATGAACTTAAGGAATAATTTCTGAAATGTAATTTTATTTACAGGGATTTTCAGTATCCTTGAAACCTTTCATTTGTGAAGGGCTTCTCTCAAGCCTGCCTTGAACTTTTTTCATAATAGTAGCAAATACCTACTCTCATTCTTACAGGGATCTCTTTCAGGCATCAGCATTTCATTAGCAAATGAAATAGCTAGTTAAAAACAGAAGCCCGTTTCATAAATCTCTTTTAGGTCATTTCTCAAGTAAAGAGTTATGCCACAGGAAGACTATCAGTTTTGTTTCCAGTATATGTGCTTTATATAATCTACCAAAGTACATTTTATCCGATTGAGAAAAAATTTGACATCTTAATTCCTAAGTCAGCAGCTGGGTTTGTGCCCTTCTTAAATTACTGCCAACCATACTGTAGCTTTTAGAATACTGTCCCTTTCAGAATCAACATCTTCAAACCCAAGAGTCCTACCAGGGTAGAAGTGATTGGCCTATTTCACTCTTTCTTATGTTTCTCACTTAGGGGACAGAGTTATTATGTGGTATTCAAGAAAGGGAATTTCTTAAGACTAGTCTGAAGATGCTTCTAATTCATTTGTTTTGCCTGACTTGCAGCAACAATTGTACGTTGGTTCCCAAGATGGATTGGTTCAGCTCTCCTTACACAGATGTGACACTTACGGGAAAGCTTGTGCAGACTGCTGTCTTGCCAGAGACCCCTACTGTGCCTGGGATGGAAATGCCTGCTCTCGATACGCACCCACTTCCAAAAGGTAAGAGGCACGTGGTCTTACCAGGAAGCCTCTTCTTACAAGATGATTTTCTCACAAGAATGCCTTGTCTTCTGGTTTCAGTTAAAGAGATATGTAGAAAACTTGGTCTGTGGAAGAAATATTACAATTAAAATGTTATTGCATTTGAAGGAGGATGGATGTTCTAAAATTCTAGAGTGCAGAACTTTAAAAAAGCTCTGATAACTTACTTATTTTATCAATATACCTGGTGCTACCTAAATATGTTATGCTCATTGCTTTTATATATAGATTATAGCTGCACTATTATTCAAAGCATATTTTCCTCAGATAAAATGTTAGCAAATGGTGCATACCATTATTTGTTTTATTTTTTAGGTCCTTAACAACAAATAACAAAATCTAAAAAGTGAGCATGTGTTAGTTTCACTAGCATATCAAACTTATTTTTTAAAAATTTTATTGATCTGTCAAATTCAAAATTCTAGGTATCACACAGCAAATATAGTTTGAAATTTAGACACATTTTATATTCCCTCAAATCCCTGGATTAATTACAAGTGGGTAAATATGATTATTTAAGTAAAACTCGCCAACATTTTGTTGTAATTTTAGCCAAGAATATGCATATCTTAGTGAGTCTGGGGAATGCTTTTCTAGAAGCTAAAAAACCAGAATGCTCATTAGTTGGCAATAAATATTCAGCTTAATTAATTGACCCTGTTCTTTTAGAAGCCAAGATTTTAAAACATTCTTGACCTTATGTATCTTATGCCATCATAATTTCTTCTTTTTGTATTTCCCAAAACTGCATTTCTGATCTTACAGACATGCCACTGTGATGCTTTCTCTCATGTAACATAATGTCTATATGAGGCTGAATATGTGTACAATGACTGTCATCTGGTCAGCCTTGGAGCACCTAGATATCTGAGAAAGTTTATTGTTAACTCTCTGATCCCTAAAGTGGCAACAAAGACTGGGGAAAGTGGGGAGAGGGATAAGGATCAGGAGAGGTTGCCCATGGGTACTCAGTTATGGTTAGACAAGATTACAGAGTGCAATTTGCACAGTTTGATGACTATAGATAATAATAATGTACTATATACTTCAAAAAACTATGAGAAAGGATTTTGAATAATTTTTACCACAAAGAAATGATCAAAGCTTGAGGAGATGGATATGTTTAGCTTGGTTTCAACACAAGGTATACATGTATAGAAAAATCACATTAATATATATAATCTTTGTATTTATGTATCAGTTCAAGCAAATTCAAAGTAAAATTGGATGAAGCAAAAGAAAATATATTGCAAGAATTTAAGACATATTTAGATGTAGCAGAACTGTAGCATTTCTTTTTGAATATGATAGTTACTATTTTCTCTTAAGGAAAATAGGAGATATAATGCAGAAGCCATTGTGGTGTTATTATTGCTACTACTACTAGAAAAAGATGTGAGCTACATCTCAGTAGATACAAGTAACATGTAGCCACTCATGCCATGGCAAACTTGTGCTTCTATTTCAGACAAGGTTTAATTTATTGTTTAATCAAATCTATGTAACAGTGAATCTATATAGTATGAGGTATCCTGTACTTGACTTTTTTTTTTGCTCACTGAAACTCTTTTATTATTAATAATGAGAAAAAAAGAGTAATAATAGCTATTCCCATGTCATATATGTAAATCCTCCATTCTGTTTATATTCAACCAATTGTGTTCAAAATTTTGTCAAGTCAGAGAAAAACAATAGTAGTTAAATAAAATTCAGATCATGTTAATGAAAAGAAGGATTTGTTCTATTAGGGCTTTCCTATCACTAGTATCTAAATTAATGTTAGAGTGATTGGAGTATTGTGGGCATTTAAGCTGTGCAGTAAGACACTTAGGGCTCTGCATCTGTCATTGTTAGTGTTAGATATAACTTTTCTATATTCCAATCATTGTGCTTGAAGTTCTAATCAGTTTAATATCCACTCCATAGACGAGCTAGACGCCAAGATGTTAAGTATGGAGATCCAATCACCCAGTGCTGGGACATAGAAGACAGTAAGTATAGGTCTGAATGCTTTTTCTCCCATTTAAAATGACAAGCCAATTCTTTGTCTTTTTTATTATATGACTCCAAACATCTCTTATATAAAATCTCATTTTGTACAAAACTTATGTTCTGGAAAAGCAACAGGAAATTTTCTAAGTTACCCCCCATGTACGTGCCTAAGTGAATAATCCTTTGTCATGTCATGATTTGTTTCATATGTCTTTTAAAATTCCTATACTATAGCTTTTGCTTCTTTTTTTATTGCCTTATCCATTCTTGTAAAGTTTGAAAACTGCTATTAGAGATAAAACAGGATATAGTGAAAAACATTTGGACATTTAGAATAAACTCAGAGACCTCCCAGAAAAGTCTGATAAACGTATAGTATAGAAGAAAGTTTAGGTAGACTATACTTTATTTGTATTCATTTATACGTGTATTTATTCAATCAGTAAATATTTTTAAGTGACTTCCATCTACATATAATTGTCTTGAGCATATTATGAGACAACGAAACTCCTTAGAGAGGTCATGATTCTTTGGGGAGACATCATAAGGTATGATTAGTGCTGTGGGAATTTAGCAAAAAGAGAGATCACCATAGGCTGTATTGTTTAAGACAAAAAAAATAATAAAATGGAAGATCATGAAAGAAGGAGTGGGAAAGAGTCAGCATGGAAAATAGAAAGGGAGTCTGGTGAATGAGTCTGAAAATGAGAAAAATCTAAAAAACTATAGAACTTTATTTGCTTTTGACTTTCTTATGCTTCACACAACTCAGGAGGAGAAAGGAACTTTGCTTCACCACACAGTTTCTAACTGGCCAAGCAGTAATATTAATAACCCAGTTCTCATAGTTTATAACTGGTTGTCTAGCAGTGTTTGAATTTGAAAACAAGGCAGTTGTTTTTATTCATAATTTCATGCTTCTAGAAAGTAAGCTCTGGCCTAAGAATACCGTGTTTACCTTCTCGTTCTAATGTAAGAGGCTCATTGCTGTGTCCAAATGTTTTATTTAGTAGTCATTATTATGTGCTATGTATTCAGTTCTTTACACATACATATAAGATTTATCAGGGGCTCTTAAAGTTTATTGAGGATATACCAACGAACAGAAAAAAAAATGATCTATGCATTCATGGAATTTATACTGGTATGCATGTTACAGAAGAGAGAAGAAATAAAGATAAAAACAGATGAAATAAATGCTAGTCCAGTTGATGATAAGTGTTATAAAGAAAGTGGCATAAAGCACATTTGCTCCCCAAGGTACTCACAATTACCGTCTCCACTTCACTACATCCCATTTCTGCTATAACCCATTGCACACAGTCTTTTCTAATCACCATCAGCATCACCTACCCAATCCATTCTTGTTAAAGTCATCAGCAATTTCCTCCTTGCCAAATCTAATGGCCAATTTTCAGCTCTCACTTTTATTTAATTCCCAACCAACTTTGTCTTCCTAGAATGACTTTGTTCTCTAAAGCAAAGCACTACACTGCATATGGTTTCATGAAAGCTGCTGCTTACTATTTAGGAATTTTGTGAGCTGGTTCTAAACTATTGGTAGCTTGAATCAGCTATGGAGGGACTATTATGCCAGAAAAATCAGTCAACACTTCAAAGTAACCCTTTTTGTCTTCAGAGAGATGATATACAACACACTTAAGTTTTTTTGGCATTATGTCCTCTGGTTTGCCTCTTATCTTACAGACTGTACCTTCCACATGTTCTCAGCTTTCCTTCTTATCCCAATTTCCAAGTACTGTTGCATTGCTTCAAAGTATTGGAACACCCCAAGTCACTTTCCCATTCTGTCTGCTCTCTCTATTATATCATCATTTCAATAACATCAGAGACTATTCAATTCTCAAATTCATAGTCTAGTTTGAACTTTCTCATTGGCCAGATATGAATGCTTGTATGACTACTCAAGATATACACTTGAATGCCTCATTAGCATCTCTAATAACATCTGAGAAAATATTCTTGTTTCCTTCTCTAAAGCTATTTGCTGTGAAGACTTTCCCATATTAAAAAATAGCACCACCATTCACCTATCTATTTAAGTCAAAAAAGTAGTCAAGATTCATCTGTAGTATTACCTTTCTTTCACATCCTATAACCAACTTCTCAGCAAGTCCTTCTGGCCTGAAGTTCAAACTCTGCCTCTCATGGTTGACCATACTAATGAAGCCACTTTTCCTCTTTAGTAGTCTCTTTTGTGGTCACTCTGCTACCATGCTTACTGTACTTCAGGCTATACCTTACTCAGGGGTCCCAGTAGTCTTTTTAAAAGAAAAAGTGCAGTCACATCATATCACCGCTTTACTCAAAATGTTTCACTAGCTTCTCAGAAAATGGAGTAAAAAATCCACATCCTTTATTATGGTCCGCATGATGCTTCTTGACTTGTAGTCTTGATCACCTGCCCCTCACGTATTGCTGCAAATAGTTCATGAGACCCTATCTTGAAAAAACCCTTCACAAAAAAGGGCTGGTGTTGTAGCTTAAGGTAAAGGCCCTGAGTTCTAACCCCAGTATTCCCCGAAAAAGGGTTAAGGAGAAGGGTTGTTTGTAATCCACCACAAATATGTGCTGTACTTTGCTAGATAATAACGGCTTAAATAACTGGCAATTAGATGATTCTTTTCCTCTTTCTTCTCTTTGTTACTTAATTATTAAATGCTATGATACTGTAATATTACACAAAATTTCAGTGCATGTATCTAATCTGGCTCTTTAGTGATATGTCATATATTTATTATTAAGAAATATTCCAGGTGTTTAACTATGAAAAAAAATGTTTTTGACTGCCATCTGTAAGATTAAAATATTTTCTTCCAAATTATTTTACACTTAATAAGGACATTCAATTTTAAAACATTATTCTACACAACTTTTATATGTTTAAATTAGATTATAATAGAATAATGTATTATACTGTATTTATATATTTATGTTTATGTACATGCATTTATGCACAAGTAATTATTTTAAATTTAAAAATAAGAAATTTAAAATTCAGACAATGAAACAAACATTATTGGAATCAACAATAAATTCATTTCCAGTCAAACTGATGCAGTGATGACTGTGTCATAGGGTCTATTTTTACTGATTTGAAAAATGATTTCAGAAAATTGGCTAGTATTTATTTCACTTTTCCAGTTTATTTCACTAATTGATTAATCAATCCCTTGGCTGAATCAGTCTAACTTTATTCTGAGCTTTGGCCTTATAACCTAATAATCAACTTGCATCAACTCCGCCCTGTTGACAAACACCCTTTCTCAGAAAAACAGTACTGGTACTATGATAATGCATGCCTTTCTCGTCCATGATTGGCACTAGTGATATGTGCTTTAGGACCATATTAACTGTAGAAATCGCAGGTGTGATCTGTTGAGTTGCTGGAGATGGTTGGTAGATTGCAAGTTTTAAATAGAATCCACACATTGTACAGTTAGATGAGGTTAATACATGATGATGACAGTATACTTCACTTAATCATTTCAGGTAAAACACAAATAAGTTTCTTAAAATCAAACCTAACTGTTGGATGCGTGTACATTCATGCCATTTGCTGATACTTGTGTGTGCTTTGCTTTATGATTCCCACAGGTCCCCTAAGCCTTAGTCTTTGGTTGATACCTCAAATGCTAAGTAGGCCCATCTGTAGAATTGAGATATCTGAATATCTGATGAAAAAGTGAATGTTTGAGCCAGGCAGAGCAGCCGTCATTTTTTATTTGATCAAATTTGAGCTACAGATCTTAGATCCCACATGGGACCCAGCCTTTGACTACTCCAGATGGAATGTGTTTCAGATGGTGCAGCTAATTCATGAATTTATGAGAATAAGGTGTCTGAGACACTGCTGCTTAGCTTCCTGTTAAATATCTCTTAGTAAATGCATGCTGAGCTGAAGAACCTCCGTGAGGAAATACAGAAGGTAGATAGTACAGGAAGGGCTCAGATTCTGAGTCTTAAAGCATGTCTTGTTCTGATCACAGAATTTCAGCAAGCAGAAACCACTGTACCTTCTTTTGTGACATCAAAGTTTCTCGTGTTAACTGTTCAGTTCTGTAGACCAACTCAGATAAAATTTCTCTTTAAAGTAAATTGTTCTTCTAGAACTAATAGCAAAATTGCTTGTATTTTGTATAAACAAAAAGGCACCATTAAAAGATGCCAAAAGAGGATTGGCAGAGTGGCTCAAGTGGTACAGTGCTTTCCTAGCAAGCATGAGGCCCTGAGTTCAAACCCCAGTACTCTCCACCAAAGAAAAAAGATGCAAAAAGATTATTCAACTTAAATATATGCAGTGTTTAGAGTTAGATCTTGCAAATTATTATTTTTAGAACACAATTGAACATTGTTAAAATGTCACTGAAATGTGTTAAAATTGCAACACAAATGTAGCATTTTAAAAATTACACTATTGGATAACATTTGACTCTTAGGTAACAATATTATAGTATGAATTTCCTTCCCTTTAATAAGAATGTATACAATTCTTTCCCAATGGCATCTGTTCTAAATCAGTCTGCTTTCCCATTGCTTTTAAAATCAGGTCAAGGTTAATCTCCTATTCCATGTTTGCTTTCTAGGCATTAGTCATGAAACTGCTGATGAAAAGGTGATTTTTGGCATTGAATTTAATTCAACCTTTTTGGAATGTATACCTAAATCTCAACAAGCATCTATTAAGTGGTATATCCAGAGGTCAGGAGAGGAGCATCGAGAGGAGGTGAGTTATCATCACCAGGAATGCTCTCCTTCAGGGAAATAATGTAAGATTTAAGTTGAGGTTTTGGTTATGAATGTCACCCAACTTTTAGTGCCATATGGTGCTCTCATCATTGTTTGGTTGAAGTGAAAATAATGATTTATTGTCACTGGCACCAAACATAAAAATAGCTCTGAGATATAGGCCAATTTGATGCAAATGTATTAGTATATATTTAAAACCAGACTGCATTTGTAAAATAAATTTACATGATTTTTTTCCAAATGTTTATTTCTCATGGATTTCCTGTATTTCAGGATAGTTCCCTAAGGATGAGAAAACTGTTTCAACTCACATTGTATTCAATTTAGTTGAGTTTATATAAAATAAATATCTCTGTTTTCATCATATAAACAAATTAGATAAGTATTTGGACATACGTACATTTCAACTTTTATGTATAAAATTAAATCAACAGAGAGAAAAGTAATATGGTTATTATTTTCTTTTACCTTTTTTTCCTATTTCCTAACACATACATGTGATTGAAGTATATGATGGATATTTTGTGACACAGATAAATATGTTACAGAATTTAATGAGAAATACTAGATTAATAATATTTGAATACCACAAATGGGTTAATTGAAGGGTGGGGGTGTGACTCAAGTGGTACAATGTTTATCTAGCATGTACAGGCCCTGATTTCAATCACACAAACCAAAAAAAGCCACTTGGCAGAATTGTTTGTTCTTATTTTTTATTATTACAGTGTCAACAAAATTCCAAATTATGTTCAGACAAGTGTTCTGAAACTAGTGAGTAATGAAATGAATGCAAGTGTTACAATAGCTGTCTTACATTGAAACATGCTCTTGAGACACTGATCAATGGAATCCAGAATTTTCTAACAAGAAACAAATACATTAAAAAATTACTGTCACTTTTTAGTAGAGGGGTGAATATGATACTATATGAAATTCTGGAGATAATACAATGAATTCTCCCATGCTGAAGAATTGATGTAAAAGGTAAATAAAGTTATTATGAAAGGCAAATGGTAAAGCACATGTGAGAATATAAACAGTCCCTTGCCACTACAAATTTACATTTGAAATTACAAATACTCTATCAAGTATTTGTAATATACAAATTTATTTAATAAAATAAATAAAATAAAATATGTTTCCTGTGGAACAGGAAATAACATTGATCATGTGTTTAGAAAATATTGTTCTTGCTTTTGGCTGGACTGCAAGGGATTCATAAGCAGGCTGTCACTTTATCAACCTCCTTGATAAATCCAAAAACATTTAAAATGGCAAATGAAATTAGTCAAACACTAGCAGACAACAATGGATCTTGACCTTGGGCAGTTTTGCCCTAAGCCTGCTTAGGCAATGTGTGCAGACACTTTGGTGGGTGTTGAGTGGCTGGGTCTCTTGGGAGAGGTCAGAGGCAGTGCCCAGGAACTGCAATGCACAGTCTCTTACAAGGAAGAATTCCTTGATCCCACATGTCAGCCCTGCTGAGACTGAGAAATGGAAGTATAGAAGTGAAATTTTATCATGAAAAAGATTTAAAAACACAATTACACCATTACATGATGAAGTTAATATTACTACCTTCATTTACAATGGACAAATGCAAATTTTTCTATCAAAACATTGATTCTACATGCTTAGTACCACTGTGAGGGAATAACTCCAGTTCTTTATGTCACATCTCCTATAAAACTTGACTTTATCATCCATAAATTTTAAGATTATGCAGATACATATCTATACTGAATATTTATCTTAAAGAGTCTCATTTTTAATGAATATCAGATGACAATATGGTATAGAAATAAAAAACATAAACATTTAACTGTTTATCAAAAAATACTGGAAGAATGTTATCCGTACTTTTTAACATGCAGATTTTATTTGCATTTTTATATTTTAATCTTAAATATAACAAAGCAGTGTTTTTAGTTTTATACCTACTAAACTTTGATGATCTCTTTCTAGTTAAATGTAATTATTTACATAATAATTTGTCCTCCATAGCAAATTCAATCTGACTTTTAGAATAAAAAGTGTGGTACTCTACTCGAGATCATTGCCCTGCTATACGTACCTATATTCACATATGGTTCTTTGCAATCACATATTTTATTCTTCCTAAAAATTCAACATTACTTTAATAAACCTTTTAACAGTGTATCATATAGTCTTGATGGTGCCATGCTCCATGAATTTCAATGGGGCAGAAATAGTGTACTTATTGAATTTTACATAGAAGTATATTAGCTGTAATATTTCAACTGGTATTTTCATCTGTCTTTGCAAATGGGCAGTTTCATATTGTCCAGGATATGCAATACTGCTTCCTGAATTGAGGAAAAGGGCAATATCCAGACTGCACTGGACGTATTTTCCCAGCAGGATGCCTTTTGCTTCTTATCCGTAAGGTCACAGTTTGGAATCTTTCTTCCACTCTTAACAAGCCCAAGGGAGAGACCATGATCCCTTGTGGCACAGAGGCTGTCACCAGGTTATTCTCTGCCAGGAGGAGAACATTTCCTTACTGAGCTGTTTCACAGTTGGGTGCAGTTGGGGAGGTCATGAGTCAGTTATCTGCTATCTTTCTTATAAAGCTGCTCTTGAAATTGATGATGTTTATGCTGTAACTAGCAAGTTAATCGGCAGTGTCCAAGCTTCTGTTGAACTTTTGGGATGATAACAAATAAAAGACAATACCTTCTGCCATATATTATACAGGTTTTCCTCTGTGGATTTTAATATTTTTAGAACATCTTCAATGGCTGGGGATGTAGTTCAGTGATAGACCACTTGCCTACCATATACAAGGCCCTGGGTTTAATCTCCAACAACACACACACACACACACACACACACACACACACACACATACACACACACATGTGAAATATTTGAATTTTTCCATTCTATGTCTTTACTTTGTTTTTGATCTTTTTATTATGAAAGCAATATGAATGGTTTAAGATTGTGATATGTAGAACACTAAGTATAGATAAGCACAGGTAATATTTTGGGGTCTATTCTATTCCAGTATCATCATTACACTATTAGCACTTTTCATTATCACTCAGTTGTTAATAAATATCTCCCTGATAGCACAGGCATCCATGAGCCCTCTAAACTTTTACTTATTCATGTTTCTCTAAGAAAATAAGTAATGAACTTCCCTATATTAAAATCTGTTCTTTACTCTTCTAACTATTTCTTAGGACAAATTATGAAAAGCAGAAGAAATGAGTTGCAGACATTGGTTATCTTTACACTTCTACACATTTTGCAAATTTCCTATCGAAATCACCATATTAAAACATGTTCTGAATTGAAATAAAATTGTGCATCGCAATTTAAGAAAACTATTGCCAATTTTTAAAAATGTGTTAATATTTATTTCCTTGAATATTAGTGTATGAAAACAAATGTCATGTTTCTTAACTGTGACTTTGAGTTGCATTTGGTAACTTGTCATGTGTGTCATTTACTTAGTTTACACAGACAGATTCATTTACATATTCTTTCATCGAGCCCTTATATATTATAGATAGTAATAATTTAATGTTAGATACATTAAAAGTAAGCTAATTTTGTTACTTTTTTGTGTAATACTAACAATTCCTAAATTTTCTACAAAAGTTTTATATTTCTTATAGGCAAATCTACTTATTTATAGCTCTGTAAGTTCTCCAATTTTATGCTTAGAAACTTCTTACCCAAAGAGATAGCATATATATTTTTTTACTTATTTTATTGTTATATTTATACTTTACCTTTTATTTTTACATTTACTCAAAGATATCAAACTAATATAGTATATACTTTTGCTTTTTTTAACAATAATAAGCCGTGTTCCCTAACAGTATTTTAATAAGTTTTCCATTTTCTGTTTGTCTACAAGTATTAATTATTGATTTTGTGTTATAATAACAAATATCATCTATAGTGTTACATAAGCATTCTCAAGAAATAAAACCATTCTAGTTTTTTTCCTTTCGCCCATATTAAATTTGAAAACTTTTCAGTGCTTTATTTTAAATTCAGACATGTTTTTGCAATGCTTTTACATTTATTTTTTACACTGGTTGCTTTCTTCCTTATTTAATCCTAACTAACCTCTAGTAATAGTTTCCTTTTTTTTTTTTTTTGAGAAAGGAGATATTTTTGATGCTCTAGTCTCTTTCCAAGACATGAGTGATGCCTTCACTATTAAAGAACTGACAGGTGAATTATCTGTGAAGGAATTGCCATTAGAGTGCTATTATCAGCTATAAAGCCTGTGACCTTTACCTGCTGCTTAGGACCTAAATGGCCTTTGTCCTGTTCCTGTTACTCTTCCCATTTTAAATGAATTCCCTTCCTGAGGAACTACATTTAATAATGTCACATACATTATCCTTGGTCACATTAGGCAAATGGATAGTCGACCCCAGTTCCAGAATGGTTTTGATTTGTAAGGTAGAGCAGTTTTTGATTATTACTTCTAGAGTGGAGAAAATTCCGTGAGTTTAATCAGAGGACAGAGATTGCATTATCTCTTTGTAGAGAAGCTGAATTTTCTAAAATTGACTGTGCTGACATTTCACTGTGGCAACACAGCCTGCATAATGCATCCTACTCCAGCACGCAATGAAAGCATTATAAGCATAAGAGTGTTAAGCAGGCAAACATTAATCACCTACTCACTTACTTCATTTCCGGGTCACAGATTTTTTTTTTATCTACAGTTGTGAAAATCCTGCAAAGTGTATCAATTCAAAACATTTTTTATTAGATATGCCGTTTCATTTTAGTCACATTTTTGAAAGTTTAGAAAAGGAAAAAAGATTGGGTAAATGATCTCAAGAGACCTTAGTTGAATACATAAGGCTCCAAATTTGTTAAAGCAAGATTTAGGTTAAAAAACAAAGAACAAATTAAGCATTCCATGGAATCAAGAAAAAGTGAAGAATCATGAAATGCCAGGAGGCCATGAAATTTTGAGTCTTTTGGAATAGGGCTAGCGTGAAAAGGAGGGAAAAGAACTGGAACACATGGTAAAGCAGCATAAACAGGATACAAAAGAAGAATAGCAAAAATAATGGAGTGTGCTACAGTATGTGTGAAGTTAAAGTCATGATCTTCCTATCGGAACATTAAACAGAAGGACAATATAGTAATTACAAAGTACTGAGTCAGAGCTGTGATGATCTCTAATAGCCAAATTAAATGCAGCTTAAGCATTAGCAAGAATACAAGTTGTGTGTTCTTGAGAGGACATGGAACTGAGGGTACCCACTTTGTCAAGCTAATAACCTCAGGTCATTTCCTATTAGGAGAATTATAGAACAAAAGTTTCAGAATGTTATCTCTGAAGCAACATGACAGCAGTCTATAATGTTGCAAATAATACTTCATACTTTAACCTTCAAAGAGCTTTGCTTTTTATCCCCCAAATACACCATACACTGTACCACCAACTTGATAGATGGGAGACCCACAGGGAAGATAAATGAGTCATATAAAGAAGCAAGGCAGGTACAGACCCAAATCCAGGTTGTAGAACCAGCATTTTGATATCTAAGATACATTTACATTTAAAAAAAATATTTCTTACATTAACATTATTTCAAAGAAGCAAATGTATATACTGTGCTAAAAATCAAGATTGCTTTTTCTGTTTCACATTGCTTCTTTGGGACTCTATGGATATAAATTCGAATTTATCGTAGTCAGGAGACTGCTATGGTTCCTGAGAATGTAATGAATTTAAGGTTAGTTTATAGTACAAGAGCATTTAAAAATGTCTGGGCCTTTAGAATAAATCCATTAGGCAAAGAAAACACATCCAACTCACCAAATGGACAAAGTAAGGGAAACAAACAAACAAAACCCTGATGGTGTGGGCTAAGTACAGAGCAAAGGCAGGCCTGGAGACCATTCAGCCTCATTAACCAGAGATCTGAGCTGTGACCTCCCCTTGGCCTCAGACGGTTCCCTGCCAGCTGCACTTCTCTGGCACAGAGGGTGGTTCACTTATACTTGTTAGTTAACTGGGCTGGTAGCCAGAGATGTTTCTTTTCCTTTTCTCATATTTCCAGAATTAGAGGGATTTTTTTTCCTACATATTTTTCACATAAAGATGCAGAGTATAGTCCACCCACTGTGAATAAATTTAATTTAGCTCTCTTTATGCCTCTTTGATTTTCATCAGCTAAAAGTCTACAATACAGGGGCAGATGCATAAACTGGGAAATCTTCCAGACTCCTTTGTTGTTGTTGTTGTTGTTCCACTTCATGCCTAGCCATTCAACAGTACTCCATGTTAAACAGGGCTCTTGTGTTGGTAAACACGTTTCTAGTATACTGAAGATAGTTCACCATTCACAGCAGATTGTGGGCCAGGCAAGCTTAACATTTGAATTTTCTCTCAGTAACACCGCTTCAAAGGGTAGAGCATCACATTTCAGAGGAGGGTCTTTGTGTTCATTGTGCTTTCTCACACTTGAAATCACATTACCCTGTTAGAGTATGCAGAGGTATGGCAAAAATTTCCACAAATGGCATAGTCTGAAGTATCACATATACACATGGGATCAAAATTCAGTTCATAGTAATAGGGGAAATTTAGCTTTAAATGTTGCTAACCTTCGAACTATGGTCTTGCTCAGTTACAACTCTAACATCCAAAAGCTGTATCCATGCCTTTCCACTTGACTTTTAACAAGTCACTTACAGCTTCCATATGCCATTCAGATCACTTCTTTGTTGACATCTAGAAAACAGTAAATTTCACTTGGATTCATTGTTTTCTTCTACATTATTTAGTAGCATGCACTAAAGTTCCATTAGTACACAGTAACTATTAATGTTACATTATCACTCTGAAATTAGATACCAATTTGTGATCATGGTAGACTAATTTCTATCTGAAATCTCTGTGAAAGTCAGCTGATAGTTTCTAGTTTCATTGTTTTTCACAGCTTTTCATTCCTATCAGTACACTGCAGAGAGACAGTTTTCCAAAGGTTCAGTTAGGACTTAATAAGATGCAAATAGTAAATATTCAGGCTGTGGTTTGAGGGCTACTACTTTAGCTGATTTTTTTCACCCTCTTCATTGTGGCTTACAATATGCTTGATGACAGAAAAATGGGGAATATATCTCTTAGGTTCATCTAAGTAAAACTATGTAGCCTGTTTTCATTTGTTCATAGCTTTCTCTGTTTCTAATTTATTACCTACATTTTTCCTATCCTGCAGTTGAAACCTGATGAAAGAATCATCAAAACGGAATATGGGCTACTGATTCGAAGTCTGCAGAAGAAGGACTCTGGGATGTATTACTGCAAAGCACAGGAGCACACTTTTATCCACACCATAGTGAAGCTGACTTTGAATGTCATTGAGAATGAACAGATGGAAAATACCCAGAGGGCAGAGCATGAGGAGGGGCAGGTCAAAGATCTATTGGCTGAGTCACGGTTGAGATACAAAGACTACATCCAAATCCTTAGCAGCCCAAACTTCAGCCTTGACCAGTACTGCGAACAGATGTGGCACAGGGAAAAACGGAGACAACGAAACAAGGGCAGCCCAAAGTGGAAGCACATGCAAGAAATGAAGAAGAAACGAAATCGAAGACATCACAGAGACCTGGATGAGCATTTTAGAGCTATTTCTACGTAGTTTCTATTTAATTTTCAAAGAGAATTATATACCTGCAAAAATACTGTCTTCTGTTTTGTGAATCCTTTACACTAACTCATAGATGTTTTCCATGGCATTTTGCTAAGGCACAAGAACCATAATAAGACTGTATATGGTAAATATGGGACAGTAGGGGCAAATAATTCATCTGAACCAGTTTTCCTAAAATGGAACTTATATCTGCAAATTATAAGAATTATCCTCAAAATAGGAACTTTACATTTGTAAATGTTTTATGCTTTGAATTTTTGAATTTATTATATCATGTAAATAACTGAGGTAACCAAGCATTGGATTTGATATTTTATTACATTCTTTATTCCCTCGCATGTCCGTGAAGCATGATGCTGCCCATGCAGTTGTGCTATGCTTTTAGGAACTGATAAATCGTTCCATGCTAGGACTGATAAATCGTTCCATGCTAGAACTGATTATCCTGCAGTACGAACTGAAGGGAAAGCACAAGTTAAATCAGCTCACATTATTAATACCAACTTTCTCAATGAATCATTTGCTGTTGGAGCCAGGTGAGGGAATTTGGACAGGTGCATTATTTCTTTTAGACCACAGGGGTTACATTTAGTGTACGGCAACGTTGATTTACTGAATGGCATTAATGCTCCTCACAGGATTCCTTATGATTTGTAAGGAAAAACAGGTTCACAGACAGAATTTGGTGCTTAGTTATATATTTCTAGAATATATGCTAGGCTCTACAGGGACAGATTGCTTAATACCTATTTTGATAAGATATGGGAAAATATTTTAATAAAATAAGGAAAACTTCATGATCTGGACTGCATCCTAATGGGAAGACATACAGATGGGATTTGTTAGGAGACAAAAGAAAAGACAGACATAAATTCTGGCTTTGGGGAAAGCTCATATCCCCATGAAAAGAGAACAATCCCAAATAAACTGGACAAAATATAATGGAGCTTTTTACACCAGAATATAAGTAGTTGCCAGTTTGTAATTCATCTTCTTAAAAAATATCTAGATTGTAACAGACTGCTAGCAAAAGTCTGAGGAAAAGTACTTTCATCATAGAAAAGATGAACATACTTTATTCATAACTAATGATATATCAGTATGTGTTTCTTCTCTGTTTTCTAAGTTTTTGTCATATTCTGTATATTTTCCTTTTACTTCCTTTATTCTCTCCTGCATATTGATTTATTGGGTTATATTTGAGTGAATAGGAAAAAAAATATAATACATAGAGAGAGAATTAAGTACATGACAATGGTAAGGAGTGGGGCAATTTGATGAATAACAGAATAAGTGCAAGATTTTGAGAACGGAAAGGGTTAAATTAACTCTTTGACATGTTTTTCTTCACACAACCTTTTTGAATTTCTGAGGTGGTATGTAGTAATTCAGATAGTAATGTTCTAGTAATTTAACAATAAATAAGTCTACCACATGTAAACAAAATAGACTCAGCATTAACACAAAGACCTTTCATATTTTGTTATCACACTTGAATGTTTCCAATTGAATTTTCCTTTTGAATATGCATTATGTATTCACTTTTGTTTGAGCAGGACTCACCTTTCCTTCTTTGAGCACACAACCCTTAGCCTTCTTCTGTTTTGCCTTTTCACGCCTTTTATAGTGTGAAATGAAAAATTAGTCACTTCCTCACATGGAAGGCAGCTTTTCAGAAGAGTAAATAACAGACTTTGCACATTTCTCAGGCACTCTACATGTCTTGAAAGAGAAGTCTGTGAGAAGGTTATGTGATTAGAAGGCAACTTATTGCAGAGTCTGTAACTGTGTCTGTGTTTGCAACATTATCTGCATTTACATTCATTTTATTTGCATTGCTTACCTATTTCAAAGAAGTCACACTGCTATATGAGGCCCAGTACTCTTGTGAGTATTTATATTATACTCATGAACGTTTGTAGATGCTTCACTGAAGCAAAATTTAAGGAAAAGTTTTAGTGAAAGTGAACCAGAATGAATCACTCTTAAAAAGTAATGCATATGAATAGTTGTGACAGGGTCAGACTACTAATTGAATAACATATATGAGTGTTTGTAACTATTTATGTACTGGAATAAAATGTCCCATGAACTCATACCAAGTTCCAAGCAAGTGGGAACATGCCTTATTTTTAAAAGACGTACAGATATTTGTGTACCAGACTTTAATGCTCAAATATGAATGGTTTTGAAAAAATCATATGAAGCAGAAATGTTAGGGTTGACTTGTGAAAATAAATTTTATTTTCATCTAAATATGAATATCCAACTACTTTCCAATTACTTCTCTGTAATCTTAGTTATTCTGAAAACATTTTGGGAACCTATTTTATTCCTTATAACTAAAATTCTGGCTGCTTTGGATACAAAACTATTAATTTATGTTAATTACTTAACTATATTGGAGATTTTATTAGTAATATTAAATCTCAAGTAAAAATGAGGACAAAGGTGTGTATTTTTCAACATAGAGAATATCTAGATTTCATTGAATTATTTTAATCTTTTAGTTGTCCAGAACACTTAGAGGAACAGTGAATATATTAATTCTGCAAATACAATGTATACTTTCTCATCACTGAAGATTTTACCAAAATTATTTTGAAATACTGAAAAGGCTAATCATAGTTCATAGTTTTAAATATTCTAAGAAATCAACTCTCTAAAGATAAGGTTTTTAAAAATACGATTGTCATGTGTCTGTGACTTCCTTGTGTGTTTTTGCCTACATTTCATCCCAGCTTTATCTGCTGCTGAGTGGAATCCTGCTTGCCTACTTTCACTTATATTCAATTTATTAAAAAGTTTAAGTTTGTTTAGAAATTAATGGTCTAAATAATTAAGCTATGTAAAACCTTTTGCTTTCCCAAAGAGCTGAAGACAGTACATCCACAAGATTGGATAAACATTGCAGAAAAAGAAACTACATAAGAAATGCAAAATAGTTATAGAAAAATTTAGTAATTTGCAGAGACCATGGCAGCAGTAGAATCCATGTCTCTTCATTCTGTTGCTTACAATAGTGCTCAATTGTAATTTGGTGACTTCAAAAGTGGTCTT
Organism: Castor canadensis; assembly: GCF_047511655.1. NCBI lineage: Eukaryota > Metazoa > Chordata > Mammalia > Rodentia > Castoridae > Castor > Castor canadensis. Next base: position 57,358,524 of record NC_133387.1, read on the forward strand.
ACTTTTGAATTTTCCTTTGATTACATTTTGGTTCCTCATATGCTCTTACATTTTATTCCTGCTGAATTGTATGGACTCAACTAAAAGGTAAATTAACCATAGTCAGTACCTGCTTTTTTTTAACATAATCACAATTCAATTTCCAAGGACAATTTGGCATTGTTCTGATTTCTAGAAAATAATAAAGTTAACTGAAATCATTCATTAAATATTGATTTTCTTAAACTTAAGTATAAGATACATTTTATACATATGAAGACAAGTGAAAATCAAAACTTAAATACCTTCTCTTTACCATGTCACCTTTTTCTTAGGCAATATACTTTAATTGATTAGCCCTACTGGAAATGGATAACTTAGGAAAATTAATTGTTTTATAGGAAGATATTTTTTCTCTTAGTAAATGATCACAATATTTAAGTAATTCATCTTATCCATGAAATTTAAAAAAATAAAGTCTAAAATTTCCAGTTTTACACATGGAAAATACAAAAACAGGAACATGCACGTGACTTATACCTCTCATTTAAATATTTTTTAGTGTAAAGTATTTATGAAAAGTTTGAGGCAGATAATTTTTGGGGAAAGGGCAAAATTCCATAGAAGTAATAGTTAATCATGTAATTTAATCCTAGTATTGACAGTGGGTAGCATTTAATTTTAAATTATAGTTTTGTTATTTTAAAAGAAATGTACTCTTATAGTATAAGATAATTGAAACCTGTTAAATGTATATTTTGGTTGTATTATAATAAAACACAAACATTAGTGTTCTATGATTATAAACAGAGTGATGGTTTGTGTACAAACTTTGTGTTTTTTTAACTCCAAGTATGGCAAACAAATTTATAACTAGAATTAAACTAAACAAAATATAAGAGGCTGAGGTAGAAAGATCCAGAGTTCAAGCCCAGCTTTGGCTACAAAGTGAGCAGGAATTGAGTCTGGGTTACTAGGTAAGAGCCTGTCTGAAACTAAACAAATAAATACACACACACACACACACACACACAGACAGACAGACATGATATATGCTACTGAAAGTGGATCAAAAATGTTACCAAAAAGTCAGCACTGCTGTCCACCTCAGTACTTACAGAGAAGAATCCAAGTTCAGGCAAGACATTAAAAAGTAGTGAAAGTGATAGAAAGTTCATTAGTAAAGGAATACACTTTCAATAGACTGAAAGTGGGTCATCTCTAGAGAGTTAATGAGAACAACTATTTTTACCCTGGTGCCAGTTTTTAGTGGGATGGAAGGGGCTTGGAGCGTTAAATCTCTCCCTAGGACCAGACCATGGAGCTGACATTATGGTTAAGTCATGAGTCTAGTATAGGCATACAGATTTACAAAGTACAAAATATTATTGGGTCCACCTGACTCCCAGAGTATGACTTACAGGCTTGGATCTTTATTAAGTAAAGATCTATAGTTTCAGGAACTGCTGTTAACCCACTTTAGGGTAGGTGACTCAAAAATATAATGACCTTACTGGGCCATTTTGATCCTAATAAGGGCTGTTAAGGTGATTTTTTCTCTGAGTCTTAGAAGAACCTTCCATTTTAGGTTCCCTTTGCATATCCCCTTAGCTCATAAGTAACTGCTATTAAATAATATATAGGAAATTATTTCCTGAAAATAATTCATTTGTGAATGCAAAGTATAAGTATCTCTTCCCATTTGATACAATTACATAGTTAAGCTTTATTGTGATTTAATTTAAATTTTGTGGAACTGAGATGATCATTATTATAAGAAACCACTTAATTTATGTTTTTCAATTTTCTATCATATGAATGAAAATTTACAATATCCATCAAGGCATTTATCTGTGCATATATATATATATATATATATATATATATATATATATAATTTATTTTAAAAAGTCCAAGTGAAATTTTTGCTAAATAAAAGCATGTATGTTAGAGATAATTATATTTCTTTCCAGTTGGTACACACAAATGATATTTTATATTTGCAAATAGATAATATTATAACGTCCCCACAAAAGTGATACTCAAGTAACATCTAGAGATCATTTTGTTGAGATAAAACAAATTTTCTGATTATCCTATCAAACTTCAGACATGAGTTTATAGTTGTTAGGTCCCTGGTATTCTTGGGGTGGGCGGAAGGTCCTGAGGGTAGCACTGAAACCAGACCCCCTGATTTGTGACCACTTGCTAAACTTCCCTGATTGTTTCCCTGCTTGTTTCTCTGCTTACAAAACTCAGGAAATTTCAGTTACTCAACTAGCCAGGCATGTCGACCTGTTCCATCTGGTGATCACAGATAATCAGAGACCAGAGACTTTCTCCCTCCCCCATGGCTTGGCCCCTCCTATAAAGCCCACTACCCATTTCAGCAAAGCCACTTCTCTCTGAACCTGAGGGTAAGCCCAGCAGTCTGTAAAAAATTTTTCTTTTCCACATGTGGCGTGGTCTTTATTTGGCAGTTCCTTACAATAGTAATGAATAATCATTGAAGCAGTAAATAATTTTATATAAAACACTTGATTTAGTCTGTTTGGGCTACTATAACAAAATACTAGAAAGTGGGTAGCTTTAAACAATAGAAATCTATTCCTCACAGGTCTAGGGACAGGGAAGTCTAAGTTTAAGTGTGTCTGGTGAGGACAACCTAAGGTGACTTCTTGCTGTGTTCTTACAGGATTTAAGGGGCCAAGGCCCTCATTCTACCTGCTTTATAAGGATGCTAAACAAGTTCATCAGGGCTTCTTCCTCATTACTAACAAAAGCCTCCTTCCCACCATACACAAAGGCCTCACTTCCTAATACCATATTTAGGATTAGGATTTCAACATATGAATGGGGATGGGATATAAAGCATTCAGACAATTTTAGCATGCTTAGCTCTCCTAGAATGGGTTCACACTGTTACTATAAGTAAAATGCAAAATTAATAATTGAGGAAATCCAGACTATTTGTTTTAATACAAAAAAAAGTAGAAATAATTTTCAAGACAGAAGAATAAAAAATGTGTTACAGTTAAATGGAGAATAGAAAGCATTTATAAGGACACAACTTGCTGCTTGCATTACTCAACTTTATTAAGCAAGAGAAATTTTACCCAGGAAGAAGACAGTTGCAAATGCAGTACCCTTGTCCTTTGTTTCAGAAGTTCTTGCACTTTTACTTTGCATATGTATTGCTATGAACATACATCCTGGAGAGTGATTTGTCAATATACAAATGTATATTCCAAGAACCAGCTAAAATATGTATGAAAAAATCGAGTATAGGAATGCAAATGGAATTTTACTGAATATATCAAATTTAAAGAAGAGAATGATATAGGTTATGGATATATTTATTTGTGTGTGAGTAGGAAACATATAAAAAATGTTTCTGAAAAGGTTAAACACCAAATCAAAATAGATTTTCTTCTAAGAAACAAAGAAGATGAGAACCTAGGGAACTGCAACTACTGCAGTACTTTTTAAAAATTTCCTTAAAAAAACTCAAATTATAAAATGATAATATTTGACACAATTGCCTATTGGGTTACAATTTTAATATATTACTCTCAATGCAATTCTGTGTGTTTGAAATAGTTCATAGTTCAAAAATAGGTTAAAGGTCTCTGTCTTAATAAAAAAAGGAATTGCTCCACAGTAAATTTTACAGACAGAAGAAGCAAGAGAGGGAAAGAGAGAAAAAAAAATAAAATATAGAAATGTTGAATAGCCACTCTATAGCAAATGTAGCCATGTAGTTCTAGTTACTCTTATAGCTTGGACTTTCTCTTTGACACTGATCGTTTTAAAATTGTGTCAGGGCTTTGGTTGGCCTCAGGGATGCAGATCCAAGAATATGGTCTGCTTTCCTAAGCACCAACATATTGTTATAGAAATGCCTAATGCCTACATGTTTAATATGCCAAAGACTCCAAAAAGCTGACTTAGCCTTTTTTATACTGAATACTGTTCAAATTTGATGTTTAAAATATAAAGTTTCTTCTCTCTGGCTTATATATCAAATTTATAAACCAAATTATGCTCTTTATGTAATCTGAAGAGTGAAGAAAAATATTTATATTTTGCTATGTGTCTTTTAAATAGCCCCACAAATCATTATTTTCTTAAGGAAAGATTCTGTATCAATTCCCAATTTTCAATTCTTAATGTATGTTTTATGTGTAGAGAAAAGCCAGTCTTAGCTCACCAGTTTTGCCCTTTGCAGATTCTCAATTCTATGGGTCTGGCTGATAGGGCTAGTATATGCAAATGTGCATTTTAGGGGTATAAGTAAACATTTTCAGAACATATTGATTTAAACTACATAAAGCTAGTAAGGAGACAATGAAACCAATTTACCAGATGGGAAGTACTCAGAATCAGGAAAACAGTTGTTTCATGGGCCATATCCCTCTAAGCTTTTAATATATTGAAACAAATTACTGCTGGGAAATTATCTCCAATTATTTAATTAAAGTGTAGTCTTTTCTTTCAGGTCATTTTTGTTACTGAAAAGCAAATAAAAACTGTGACTATCCTGTGGTGATTCACATTGTTGAAGTTAGTCTTAAAGACATTGAAAGTACTCTAGCTTCAGTGGCCATAGGCAAAGGCAAGAGTGAGAAATGCTGTACTTTATCCATGTGTGGAAATTATAGAAAACTAGACAAAAAGGCCAGGATCTGCTTATTAGGCACTTTCTGATTCAGTCTAGAATAAATTTAATCCTGCAGACAATGGGGAGACATTTTAGTATGTTTAAGAAGAGAAATGGGATAATGAGATTTCATCAGTTTTGCATACGAGAACTAAGCATAAAATAAATGACTCATTGATGTCATTTATACAACTGTATAACAAAATTGTCATTTAAAAATACTACGAAGAACAGTGGAGGAAAAGATTAGGGATGAGAGATCAGGGAGAACTCTTAGTTTAAGGTGATTTGAAGAGTATCTGGTAGGCAGTTTGGTTTATGAGTTTGTGCTCAAGAAAAACAAGAACTGGAATTCTGTGGTCACTGGCTTTGAGAAAAGGAAACAGGGTAGTAGGGGACACAATGACGATGATGTAAGTCATCATTAATTTCTCTGTGCCCAAGGAGATATCTCTAAGGTGTCAAAGAGCTGAAAATTTATAGGTATTCCTTATTTTTTACACTAGAAACAATTTCTTAAAGACTAAATCTCTCTTCTTAATATCTACTGTAATCATTAGCAACTAAAAAGGCAATTCAACTTGTGGTACAAAATAACAGAAGAGTTTTCATTAAAACTATTATGACTCATTATTTAAGAAACTAGAAAGAAAAAGATTTCACCAAATGGAAGCATTTTCTAAAATTCCTATACCATATGCTTCTTTTTAAATCAAATTGGTAAATTGATGAAGGTCTATTTTCATTTTGAGTGTTCATCTGTTTTAAAGAAAACAATTATAAACTGGTATTGTTGACCTTCTCTTTTTCCCCTTTGATTCAGGTGGATTCAGTGCCATAACCTAGTTTCAAACTGATAGACAGAGGTCCATATAATTTGTAATGGATGTTTTCTTTAAGCATAGGCACTTTGAAGAGACCTTTGAAGAAAGCTTCAAAGATTTAAATTCATGGCACATTCAAGTTTAGATAGATTTCTCTAACACACACTCTCTGGTTAAAAATATCTCAAATTATTTTGTTTTTGTCATGGAATTTGTCTGTTATATCACCTTAAAGTGACAATAAGCTTTAAATTGAATCTTCTTGGAAAAAATTCTACTAGCCCTTTAAGTTCCAGTGCTAAATAAAAAAACAAATTATAACAGTTTTTTTCACCCATTTTCTATTGTATTCATATGGTCTCAAAATTGTAGTTGAATTAGGCATATTGTTTATGTTTGCACATTTTATCTGTTAAATGGCCAAAAAAGTTATGTTCTGCCATTAACTTAAAACAATTAACATGCATCATATTTGAGCTTGATTAATTTAAAGCCAGGAGGATGTATGCATTTTGACAACAGGCAGAAATCAACTCTTAAGAGCCTGCTCCTAAAATCAAACATTTCTAGCCATTACTAAAATTGGATCTCTTTCGTTTCTTAGCAATTATATGAACATGAAAACAACAAAAATAATCTTCTGTACATTTAATATTGATTGAACATATATACATGTTTGTATAGAAGCATTTGATGTGCAAAATATTTAAACAATTTAATTACTTAACAAATGTAAATATTAATATATAACAGCATGTAAAGACTTATCTGCAATGTATATGATATGGATAGATATCTGTGAAATCTAAAAAGGAATTTGAAATCACACATTTAGGCAATTCATCTTTGTTTTTTACTTAATCTGACTAAGAGTAACTAAGCCAAATATAGAACTGATTTCTGGCATCTCTGGCCATCACAGGAAATTGGATAAGTCTCTAGTTTATCACTCTCATCCACAAAAAGGAACATCATGAGACAGTGTCAGCATGATGTTGTAATGTGTGAAAGGGAACAATGAGAAATAAACGTCCTTTGTTCTTATATCACTGGTAAGTATACACAGACATTAATAAGTAAGAAATCAGTAACAGTGAGCACCAAGGAATATTCCTTTTAAGGACAATAAAAAAATGCCATTTAAACCAACAGATGAAAATTATTTCTATCCAAGAGAAAGCAGGAGGAGAACAAAAGCAGCAAAGAGGGAATATTGTGTTTCAAATATGAAATAAGATAACAGAACTATGGCCTAAAGTGATATTGACAAAAAACAAAAAGAACATAAGTACATCAACTAAAAATAAAGAATTCAGATTGTATTTTTAAAATTTTAACAAGAAATCATACAGAAGAAATAAATGTAAATCACAAAGAAACATAAGCATTGAAAATAAATGTCTGTAAGTATTCTGCAATGATGAATGAAAAAGAAATTAGAATCTAACAGAATATTTATTCAGTTGAAGAAATATAAGTAGTATGGTGACTGTGACCGGAGAAATACTGCATCAGTTATGACATACATATTAAAGGTTGTAATGACATGATGTTTGGAGTTCAAAATGTTTTCATTTATTTATTTTACTATTTTTTTTCTTTTATTCATATGTGCATACAATGTTTGGGTCATTTCTCCCCCCTTTCCCCCACCCCATTCCTCTCCTCCGCTACCCCTTCGCTACCAGGCACAAACTATTTTGCCCTTATCTCTAATTTTGTTGAAGAGAGAGTATAAGCAATAATAGGAAGGACCAAGGGTTTTTGCTGGTTGAGATAAGGATAGCTATACAGGGAGTTGATTCCCATTGCTTTCCTGTACATGTGTGTTACCTTCTAAATTAATTCTTCTCAAACTAACCTTTTCTCTAGTTCCTGCTCCCCTTCTCCTATTGGCCTCTGTCACTTTAAAGTATCTGCATTAGTTTCTCTGCATTGAAGGCAACAAATGCTATCTAGTTTTTTGGGCGTCTTACCTATCCTCATACCTCCCTTGTGTGCTCTTGCTTTATCATGTGATCAAAGTTCAATCCCCTTGTTGTGTTTGCCCTTGAACTAATGTCTGCATATGAGGGAGAACATATGATTTTTGGTCTTTTGGGCCAGGCTAACGTCACTCAGAATGATGTTCTCCAGTTCCATCCATTTACTTGTGAATGATAAGATTTCATTCTTCTTCATGGCTGCATAAAATTCCATTGTGTATAAATACCACATTTTCTTGATCCATTTGTCAGTAGTGGGGCATCTTGGCTGTTTCCATAACTTGGCTATTGTGAATAGCGCTGCAATAAAATGGGTGTGCAAGTGCCTCTGGAGTAACCTGTGTCACATTCTTTTGGGTATATCCCCAAGAGTGGTATTGCTGGATCATATGGTAGATCTATGTTTAGATTTTTAAGAAGCCTCCAAATTTTTTTCCAGAGTGGTTGTACTAGTTTGCATTCCCACCAGCAGTGTAAGAGGGTTCCTTTTTAACCCACATCCTCGCCAACACCTGTTGTTAGTGGTCTTGCTAGTGATGGCTATTCTAACATGGATGAGGTAGAATCTAAGTGTGGCTTTAATTTGCATTTCCTTTATTGTTAGAGATGGTGAATATTTTTTCATGTGTTTTTTGGCCATTTGAATTTCTTCTTTTGAGAAATTTCTGTTTAGTTCATTTGCCCATTTCTTTATTGGTTCATTAATTTTGGGTGAGTTTATTTTTTTGAGTTCCCTATATATTCTGGCTATCAGTCCTTTATTTGATGTGTAGCTGGCAAATATTTTCTCCCACTCTGTGGGTGGTCTCTTCAGTTTAGAGACCATTTGTTTTGTTGAGCAGAAGCTTTTAGTTTTATGAAGTCCCATTTGTCTATACTATCTCTTAGTTGCTGAGCTGCTAGGGTTCCATTGAGAAAGTCCTTGCCTATACTTACTAGTTCCAAAGTATTTCCTACTCTTTCCAGTACCAACTTTAGAGTTTGAGGTCTGATATTAAGATCCTTGATCCATTTTGAGTTAATATTGGTATAGGGTGATAAATATGGATCTAGTTTCAGTTTTTTGCAGACTGCTAACCAGTTTTCCCAGCAGTTTTTGTTGAAGAGGCTGTCTTTTCTCCATCGTATATTTTTAGTGCCTTTGTCAAAGACAAGTTGGTTATAGTTTTGTGGCTTCATATCTGGGTCCTCTATTCTGTTCCATTGGTCTTCATGTCTGTTTTTGTGCTAGTACCATGTTGTTTTTATTGCTATTGCTTTGTAATATAGTTTGAAGTTGGGTATTGTGATACCTCCAGCATTGTTCTTTTTACTTTGTATTGCCTTGGCTATTCATGGCCTCTTGTGTCTCCATATAAATTTAAAGGTAGATTTTTCAATCTCTTTGATGAATGTCATTGGGATTTTGATGGGAATTACATTAAACATGTAGATTGCTTTTGGGAGTATAGACATTTTTACTATGTTGATTCTACCAATCCACGAGCATGGGAGATCACTCCTCTTTCTATTGTTTTCCTCAATCTCTTTCTTCAGAAGTTTATAGTTTTTCATGTAGAGGTCGTTCACATCCTTTGTTAGGTTTACACCTAGGTATTTGATTTTTTTTGAGGCTATTGTAAATGGAATTGTTTCCATATATTCTTTCTCAGTTTGTTCATTACTAGTGTATAAAAATGCTAATGATTTTTCTGTGTTGATTTTATATCCTACTACCTTGCTATAGCTGTTGATGGTATCTAGGAGCTTTTGAGTAGTTTTTTGGTCTTTAAGGTATAGGATCACATCGTCTGCAAATAGGGATATTTTGACAGTTTCTTTACCTATTTGTATTCCTTTTATTCATTCTTGCCTAACTGCTCTGGCTAGGAATTCCAGTACTATGTTGAACAAGAGTGGAGATAGTGGGCATCCTTGTCTAGTTCTTGATTTTAGAGGGAATGGTTTCATTTTTTCACTGTTAAGTGTAATGCTGGCTGTAGGTTTGTCATATATAGCTTTTATAATGTTGAGGTACTTTCCTTCTATTCTTAGTTTTCTTAAAGCTTTTATCATGAAATGGTGTTGGATCTTATCAAAGGCCTTTTCTGCATCTATTTTGATGATCAAGTGTTTTTTGTCTTTGTTTCTGTTAATGTGGTTTATTACATTTATTGATTTTCATATGTTAAACCACCCCTGCATTCCTGAGATGAAGCCTACTTGGTTGTGGTGAATGATCGTTTTGATGTGTTGTTGAATTTGGTTTGCCATTATTTTATTGAGGATTTTTGCATCAAAGTTCATTAAGGAGATTGGCCTATAGTTCTCCTTTTTGGAGGTGTCTTTGCCTGGTTTTGGGATAAGTGTAATACTGGCTTCATAAAATGTGTTGGGCAGTTTTCCTTCCCTTTATATTTCATGAAACAGTTTAAGGAAGGTTGGTATTAGTTCTTCTTTAAAGGTCTGATAGAATTCAGCAGAGAATCCATCAGGTCCTGGACTTTTCTTTTTGGGGAGACTCTTGATTGCTGCTTCAATTTCATTTTGTGTTATAGGCCTATTCAGGTGATTAATTTCCTTTTGGTTCAGGTTTGGATGATCATAAGTATCAAGAAATCTATCCATTTCTTTAAGATTTTCAAATTTATTTGAATATAGGTTCTCAAAGTAGTCTCTGATGATTTCCTGGACTTCCATGGTGTTTGTTGCTATCTCCCCTTTTGCATTCCTGATTTTACTAATTTGGGTTTTTTCTCTCTTCATTTTAGTCAGGTATGCCAGGGGTCTATCTATCTTGTTTATTTTTTGAAAGAACCAACTTTTTGTTTCATTAATTCTTTGTATGGTCTTTTTGGTTTCTATTTCATTGATTTCAGCTGTTATTTTTATTATTTTTCTCTTTCTGCTTGTTTTGGGATTTGCTTGTTCTTGTTTTTCTAGGAGTTTGAGATGTATCATTAGGTCATTGATTTGAGATCTTTCAGTCTTTTTAATATATGCATTCATGGCTATGAACTTTCCTCTCAGGACTGCCTTTGCTGTGTCCCATAGATCCTGGTAGGTTGTGTTTTCATTTTCATTGACTTCCAGGAAACTTTTTATTTCCTCTGTTATTTCATCAATGACCCATTGTTCATTAAGCATTGGGTTATTCAGTTTTCAGCTGTTTGCATGTTTTTTGTCTTTATTTTGGTTGTTGAGTTCTAGTTTTATTGCATTGTGATCAGATAGAATGCATGGTATAATTTCTGTTTTCTTATATTTCCTGAGGCTTTCTTTGTGCCCTAGGATATGATCTATTTTGGAGAAGGTTCTGTGAGCTGCTGAGAAGAATGTATATTGTGTGGATTTTGCATGAAATGTTCTGTAGACATCAACTAAGTCCATTTGATCTATGGTATGTTTTAGATCTTGGGTTTCTTTATTGATTTTTTGTTAAGGTCTCCTGCAACCACTGTGTTGGAGTTAATATATATGCTTTTAGGTCCTTCAGGGTATGTTGATGAAGTTGGGTGCATTTACATTGGGTGCATATAGGTTGATAATTGTTACTTCCTTTTGGTCTATTTCCCCTTTTATTAGTATCGAATGTCCTTCTTTATCTTGTTTGATCAATGTAGGTTTGAAGTTTACTTTGCCCGAGATAAGTATTGCTACTCCTGCCTGTTTTGGTGGGGCCATTGGCTTAGTAAATCTTCTTCCAGGCTTTCATCCTAAGCCTATGCTTATTTCTATCTATGAGATGGGTCTCCTGTAAACACCAAATTGTTGGATCTTCCTTTTTAACCCAGTTTGTCAAAGGTGCCTTTTGATGAGGGGATTAAGTCCATTAACATTAAGTGTTAGCATTGATAGGTATGTGGTGATTCCTGTCATTTAGTTGTCTAGTTGTTTGAGGGTTTGATTGTGTGTAGCTAAATTGATGTTACTCTCTACTTTCTTGGTTTTTCTTTTCCTATAGTTTGGTACTTCCTGCCCTTTCATGGTTATGTTGGTTATGTTAGGTTTCACTTTCTGTGTGCAGAATCCCTTGAAGAATCTTTTGTAGTGGTGGCTTTGTGGTCATCTATTGTTTTAGTTTCTGCTTATCATGGAAGACTTTTATTGCTCCATCTATTTTGAATGATAGTTTTTCTGGGTAGAGTATCCTAGGCTGAAGTTATTTTCATTCAGTGCCCAGAAGACCTCATCTCAAGCTCTTCTTGCTTTTAATCTTTCTGTTGAGAAGTCTGCTGGGATTTTGATGGGTTTACCTTTGTATGTTATTTGTTTTTTCTCTCTTACAGCCTTCAATATTCTTTTTCTAGTCTCTGTACTTGTTGTTTAATTATAATATGTTGTAGGGTAGTTCTAGTTTGGTCAGGTCTCTTTGGAGTCTGGACGCTTCCTGTACTTGTATATGTATAGTTTTCTCTAGATTTGGGAAATTTTCTGTAATTATTTTGTTGAGTATATTACACATTCCTTTTGCTTGAACCTCTTCTCCTTCTTCAGTGCCCATGATTCTCAGGTTTGGTCTTTTGATGGAGTCAGTAAGTTCTTGCATTTACTTTTCACAGGTCTTGAGTTGTTTAACTAATAGTTCTTTGGTTTTTCCTTTAATTACCATTTCATCTTTGAGTTCTGAGATTCTGTCTTCTGCTTGTTCTAGTCTGCTGGATTGGCCTTCCATTTTGTTTTGCATTTCTGTTTCATTCTTTTTTCTGAGGTTTTCCATATCCTGAGTTTCTTCCTCTTTAATATTGTCTATTTTTGAACTGAGTTCATTTATCTGTTTATTTATCATGTTCTTTGTTTCACTTTGGTGTTTATACAGTGCTTCTATAGTTTCTTTTATTTGTTCTTGTGCTTTCTCAAATTCTTTATTTTTGTTGTCTTGGAATTTCTTGGGTGTCTCCTGTACATTTGGTTGACCATATCCAGTATCATATCTATAAAATTCAAATTGATTACTTGCAGGATTTCTTCTTTTGGGAAGTTCTTATGGGCTTCATTGGGATTTTTGGCATAGTTTATCTTTGTTTTGTTGGAGTCTGGATCTGGGTATCTGTTTTCTTCATTTCCTTCTGGTTCCTATACTAATTTATCATTGGGGGGAAAGTGGTTCCCTCTTTTTTCTGTCTTCCCATCATTGCCCTTGCTATTGTTACTGTCCCTGTACTGTGTGTAATTCAGTATTGTCTAGCTTGTAATAATAACAATGGTGATATCTAGAATGGAAGGGTGAGAGGAGAGTGAAAGAAAAGAAGGTAAAGAAAAAGGGGGAAAAAACAAAAACAAACAAACAAGACAAAACAACAAAACAAAAAAACAGAGCCAAAGAAATAAACAGGGAGATAGTGTACAATCATCATTAAGCTAAACAGGCATTATATATATAGAGAGAGGATAATAATAATAAAAATATTCCCAAGTTCAAATGCAATGAATTTTCAGTCTTAATAATTTTGATGTAGTCCTTCATCCTCCAGTCCTTGTGTTGGTGTCTGAGAAGTAGTTCTGTCATTGTCTCATCAAAGGAGAAAAAACAAAAAACAAACAAAAAATCCCAGGTTCAAATGCAATATAGTTTCAGTTAGTCCTTCAGCATCCAGTCTTAGTTCTGTTGTTATCTCATCAAAGGAAGAGAAAAAAAAAAGAATGTGGAGATAGCTTTGTGAATGTCTACCTGAGGCTGCAGTTCACCTGCCTCCTGCTGTCAGCCAGCTGCTGCTGCAGGCTTTATTAATTGTAGCTCTCAGGAATGGGCTTTACTTTCATCTAGCCCCTCAGGCTTTGTTTATTTAGAGTTCTTCTGGATGCATGCCCATTTTGTTTTCTCCAGTATACAGCCCTACCCTCCTGTTGCAATTACAGTCTTTTTTATTTAGAGTTTGTGTGGGGAGGTGTCCTCCCCACTATCTGGTGCAGCATGCCTCACTTTAGCCACTGTTATAAGCCTTCCTCTCTCCAAGCACCCTGGGGGAGGTTGTGCCACACCCACCTTCTCCAGCCAGCTTGTTTATTTACAGTTCTGTGAGGCAGTGCCCCTCCCCCACTCTCTGGAGCTCAGGGCACCCTGCCCTCTTTGCTACGTGTCTTTTTTTTTTTTCTTTTTCACCTGCTTTTTTATTATTCAGTTTGTTTTTTTCTCTTTTTTCCCTGGGTGGGGGTCAGACTGTCTAGGGGGCTATGTTGATCTGGCCCATGGTTGTTTGTGGGAGTACCATGTGACACTTAGCTCAACTGATGATCTGCTTCTCCCAAGCCAGTTAAGTGCTGGCGTCTGGCGGTGCAGGAGCCCTCCTGGTTTCTCTGTTTAACATGGAGTGGGGATGCTATGTGTGGGATGTGGGTGTGGAGGTGTCGGAGTTTTGCCTCTTCTTGGTGGTTTTTCCTAAAAGGTGTATCTCCCACATCTCTCCAAGATTTTCCTTTAGGAAGCATGCTTTCTGCTTCCTCCCTCTAGTTGCCATCTTGGAATTGTCTCAAAATGTTTTTAGAAAGAACAGATGAAGCACATTTTAATAATAACTGCTGAAGCTTCCTGATGGATACAGCAACTTACTATTTTTCTCTTTCTACTTCTATGTGCTTTTAAAGTTTTCAAAGTAAAAAAGTTTTTAAATAACATAAGTGACAAAATTTATCACATAAGTGATAAATTTAGGAAGAGTAAGAATAAAAAGACAAATAAATCTATTCAAGATCCATGAATTGCATATCAGATACTCAAAGCAAAAACTGATAAAATTCCGGGAAAAAATGGATGAATCAACAATCTTATTTGGCTACTTTATTACATTAATCCTGGGAGCATTAAAAAACAGAGAATACAGTCACCTATATAATGACTCAACACTACACTGGAAAGAGAGGTAATATGCAGTTTTAAGCTCATGCAAAAATGAATCATAATTTATCCTATAAAAAAGTCTTAAGAAATGTCAAAGATAAACATCTAAATGTCATATTTGTGGAAAGCTTAAAATTTTATTATTGCCAAGTAAACACTATTATTAAATAGTTCTAAATAATAAATATTTAAGAAAGAATAAAAGTTATAAAGATTTCAGAATTACTCAGTTGCATATCAACATTACTTAGTAAAATTTATGAAGTACATTTGAGGCATAGAAAGAAACTGAAATTTAAAAATTTCAATTGGGAAAAAACATAAGAAGTTAGTGAGAGAAGCATTCAACTTAAGTTTGAGAATACTTGATCCAAAAAAAAAATGTAACAGTAAACAAGGATGGGAATCACTGACATAGAGAACAAGAAATATAAAACAGTAACAATTATGTGGAACTTACGAAATGAAAATGTGGCTCTTCGAATGAGTTGGTTAAGTACACAAATTTGTCAAGCGTTATCAAGAAAAATATAAGTTTGTATATAAGAAAAATATATACAACCAAAAATAAAAGGAAACAACTCTAGATATAATAAAGGATGCAAAGCATAAAAATTTATAAAAACTTAAGCCATAACTTTGACACTATTTACAATAGCTAAGACATGAAAAATCATGTACGTGTCCATTAGCAGGTGAATGGATAAAGAAAAAGTGGTACATACACATAATGGAATATTATCTACCTATAGAAAAGAAGGAAATCCTGGCATCACTTGAAGCTACACAGATGGGACTGGAGATCATTGTATTAAATAAAATAAGCCAGGCACAGAAAGTAAGTACTGCAAAGTCTCACTTATATGTGCAACCTAAAAAAGTGGGTCTCATGGAAGTTGAGAGAGAATGGTGATTACCAGAGGTGGGAGAATTTAGCAAGGGGGAGGAATTTAGGAGAAAAAGGGTGCTCAGTAGGTACTAAGTTACAGTAAGACAAAAGCCAGAAGCTCTGGTGTGCCATTGCACACGATGGTAACAATGGCTAGCAATGATGTACTGTTCAGCACAAAAGCTAGAAAAAAGATGTAGAAAGTTTTAACCATGATGAATGATGAATGCTGGAGGAGATAGATATAGTTAATTTGATTTAAGCATTAAAACATCATGTTATACCATTAAGATGAGTAATTTTTTTATTTTAATTTATTAGTTAAATATAAATTACAAAAGAAGAGCACATTTAAAAAAGTGACAACTCTGAAAGCAAGGTGCAAGTAATGTATTGCTAAAAAAATACATGTTAAAATTATCTTATGAAATTAAAAATGGGGTTGGTGGAGTGGCTCAAGTGGTTGAACACTTGCCTAATAAGTGTGAGTCCCTAAGTTGAAACCCCAGTGCTGCCAACAACAACAACAACAAAAAACTAAGAATGTAAACAGACTAATAAATCTTAGAGATTCCAAGTGGTCTTTTAGAAACCACTTGAACAATAATACAAAACTCAGATTGCTTTAAAGGTGAGTTGTACCTAACTTTTAAGGAACATCAAATTTTAAGCTAATATAAATTATTTGAGAAAAGAAAAATCGAGCTAAAATTACCCAGTTCATTTTATAAGCCAGTATAGGGCAATCTTGATCCCAAAAGCATATTGCAGAAGAAATGAAATTTTCAGGCCCATTTTTTATAAATATTAATGCAAACATCAAAATAAAATATTATTTAAGGAAATTCCCTGTGTAGCTATCTTAAACAAACAAAAGTGTCATTTTTTTTTTTTATGAAATCGGAGAACAAAAGGGCAGAACAGGTGGGAGAGTGGGAGGGTGGATATAGTACAAATGTTATGTACACATGTATGTAAATGGAAGAATGCTACCTGTTGAAAATACTCCAGGAATAAGTGAAGAGGGAAATAAAGGAGAGTGGTGGAAGGGTGAATTCATGTGTGATATATTTGATATGTTGTAAGAACCATTATAAATACCACAATGTACCCCTACTCAGCATAACAAAAAATATTACTTAAGAAAGGTATACAGTAACAAACTGAAAAACTGTTTTTCAGAATCTACAAAGACTAAACAGGGATTTTGTACTCATCAATTTCTTTGCAGTGCCCCTGTAGAAAGGAATCCTTGTGTTCTTTAAAAGACGATGAAAAGAGTATTCACAGGGGCACTATCTTAATAGCCAAAATCTTGGAACAGCCCACGTTTCCTTCTGCAGCTGGAGAAGTAATTAAGTTAGAGTACATTCCTGCAAATGAATGCCTAGACAGGAATGAGACAGAAAAAACCAACTAGAGACAAATGCATCAGTCTCAAAATATCAAAAGACCAAAGAAGGCCTCAGACACAAAAATATGTACTCATGGTTCTATTTACATAAAAATAATAGCAAAACAAATTTCTAGTCAGCACGAAGCTTTTCTGTAGGGAGACAGAAGTGTCAGGAAGAAAGCAAAGACTTCTGGGTTTCTGATAATATTCCATTTCATGATCTGGAGTTAGCTAGAGAGATGTGCTCAATTTGTGATAACTGTCAATTTTGCACTAAGATAGGTACATCATAGTAGCATAAAATTTACATTAAAATGTGAAAAATAATAGTTTGATTAAGTAAGGATTTATCCCCACACCCTGAGATAGTTTGATGTCAAATAATCTATATCAGTTCTATGAATATACTAAACACCATTGAATTATATAATTCAAAAGACTTGTTAGTACAATACATGAATTATATCCCAATAAAGCTGCTTAAAAGAAAATAAATATCCTAAAGGGAATAAAAGCAAACAAGAAACAAAGAGACAAGTTGAAAGGTGGTAAAAACATCCATATTCACAGATGATATATTTATCTCCTTGGGGAAAAACCATCTGAACCCATTAAAATGAATACAAAATTAACCCACTAAAATTACAGCATTTTCCTGCAACTATTTCAACAAATAAAATGATAAATCTATGTCAATAACAAAACAACAAGTTATAAAGCATCTTGGACTTAACCAAAAATAGATACCGCATATGTAACTTTAAAACTTTAATTAGCACATGATCTAATCAAATGAAAAGCTCTCTATGCTAAAGGATGGAGCTAATTAAAATTGTATAAAGATTCTAATCTACTCCAAATTAGTCTATAAATTCAATGCAACCTCAATCAAAATTGGCATATAATATTTATACTGTGGTTTACTGAATCCCAAAAGCTAAATTAATATATAAAAGGTTAAGTAAAAAAGAGGTGTCTTAAAACTTCCAGATAGTCAGTCAGTCACATTAAACAGCTGTATAATAACAAAAAGTCACATTATGGGCATAACAAGAGATGAATGGATCCATATAACTTAATGTGAACAGAGATCATAAACATAAATAAATATGTAACAAAAATGGAACCAAACATTAATGGGAAGATTATCAGTAGATAATGCTGGGAAAACTAGCTTCTAATATAGAGGAGCATAGTGTCTGAATTTAATACCATATCCCAAATGAACATTAGTTGGCTTAATGACCTTAATATGAGGAACAAACACATAAAGATCAAAAAGTATAAGTGAAAGACACCAGGACAAGTTTTCTTGAGAAACTCATAATCATAGGCCACTGAGGAAAAAGTTAAGTATGTCAAAATTAGAGACTTGTGTGTTTAATAAAGAACACAGCTACTAAAAGTAGTAAGTGCTGACATAATGGGAGAATTTTGAAAGTCTTACAAACAATAGAATGATATTTAAAGTAAATGTGTGTCCTAATGTCATTACAGATACCACAAAGCCAGTAAATGGAGAGCCAAAGTTAATGTCCTGGCTAATTCTGAATTCTAGGTTGTTAACAACCATAACAGTGTGTGATGGCCCTTTACTAAATTAGAAATGCCAATAACCAGTACTAGAAATTTAATATTGCTATGTATTAATTTCTATTTATTAATAGCTAAAATTACAGATGTTGATACAATAATGCAAAGTTCATTAAATCCTCTTACAGAGCTAATAAAGCAATACTTTTATTCACTAATAAAAACTAAAAATCTATAGGTTTAAATTAATTATTCAAGAATATTTTATTTATTTTCCACACATAAATACAGCATAAGGTTTGTGTCAGTTTAAGGGCTTTAAAGATGATGGCGCATTTAATCTTTAAAATTCTGTGAAATTAGTACATGTTTTTCAGTACTGGAGTTTGAACTCAGGGCCTTAGATGGATTAGGCAAGTGATTTGAGCCATACTTCCAGCCACTTTTGTTTTAGTTATTTTTCACATAGGAACTCTTGTTTTTTACCTGGGTCAGCCTCAAAACTACTATCCTCCTGATCTTTACCTCGAGAACATCTGATTTTACAGATGTGAGCCACTGTGCTAGGCCCTCAGTACAGCTTTAAATTAGATTTTACAGTGGTTTTTGAGGCCACTTGGGAGCAGAGATAGGATTTGAATCCAAATGAGTGACTCTGATATTGATTCTGCCTTTCTTCCTTTTTTTTTTCATTTATTCACATGTACATACATTGGGTCATTTCTCCACCCTGCCCCGTCCCCACCCTTCCCCGCCTGCCCCCTCAGTTCCAGTCAGGTCCTGTTCTGCCCTTATCACTAATTTTGTTGAAGAAATGACGTAAGCATAATAAGAAAGACAAAGTGTTTTTGCTAGTTGAGTTAAGGATAGCTATACAGAAAGATTCCTATGGTACTTGTACACAATGGAATTTTACTCAGCCATGAAGAAGAATGAAATCTTATCATTTGCAGATAAATGGATGGAATTGGAGAACATCATTTTGAGCGAGGTCAGCCAGGCTCAGAAGACCAAAAATTATGTTCTCCCTCATATGTGGACATTAGATCTAGGGCAAATGCAGCAATATGGTTGGACTTGGATCACATGACAAGGGGAGAGCACACACAGGAGATATAGGAATAGGTAGATGAAAGCGTTTGATGTCCCCACTCCAGAGGAACTAATACAGAAACATTAAGCGACAGAGGTTATCATGAGCAGGGGATCAGGACCAATGTAAACATCATTAAGTTAGAGTTGAATCAACATGGGTCGTAACACATGGGTACATGAAAGCAATAGTAGGGTTCTGCCTTTCTTATAGCTGAAAATTAATAAAGCAAGCAAGGATCCTCAAGTCTGTCCCCTGCTCTAAGAATGTATGTCACATTAATACAGTCAAGTAATTATGCTTAGGATAACTGTGAAGTGATAAAAATTCACAGTTGTACTGTATTTATATTTCACTGAATTTGTTCTCTTTTTTTGGTCTGAGATGATGTCCATTCTTTTTTTCTTTTTTTTTTTTAATTGAGATAAGACCTGGCTATGCAGCACAGACTGGCTTTGAACATGTATTTCTCCCCCCACCTCCACTCCAGCCTCCTGAGTAGCACACCTCTAGGTGAGAGATGCCACAATCGGGTATGTCCTTTCCAACAATTCTCTGAATTATTACTTTCCCACAGCCTTAAAGAATTCAGTCATGTAATTAACTAGGCAGTAGTTTGGGCACCAGTTAAAATATTTATGTTAATAAATTCAGTTAACACTATTCTAGTTACTTTTTCATTCACATTTGTGAAGTTGAAACTGTCTCTTTCATAAACATTCAATTACATTGTATTTTAACATTAGTCTTTCAGCTAAGATCAATTGTGGTTTCCAGAGTGAGTATCAAATAAACATCAAATGAAGGCTCTTTGCTGAGTCTGAGAGGGTCTCTTGGTCAAAATTATTTCTCTTCTGCCTAGAAACAAAACAATAATATCTGTAGAAATTAAGTGAATTATGACTCAACTTTAAGAGATATATTAGACAGAACACCTCTGGTGCGGGCTTAGAGAACTTCATTTTACTTTCTGCTTTGGCATAAATCACTTTCTTTCCAGAACACAAGTTTATAATCAGGATGTCTGTCAGGTAACATTACCAACAGGAGCAGGCTGTGCTTTTCTGCAGAACAGTATTTGTGAATTCTGTATTAACCCAGGTGCTGGACTGATTCCACTCAATTAATTACACACAGATTCCGAAAGAAAGTTGTAGGCAATTAATATGATGAATATTTATTAAAAATAAAAAAAAACAATGGACTTGGGAGAACACCTTGTCCTAGGATTTTAACTTAGTAGGAGCAAAAATAGAAAAACAGTGATATGAGGATGCTGATTAATAGTGTTGTAAATGATGTTCCTAGGGGGTAGAAAACTGGTAATTTTCCCACCGATTCTTCATTCCAAATTGTCTCGTCATTTTTTTTTATTTAATAAGGATTTATTATGTGAACACATTATAAGTTACTATGTACTACACAATCATCCAATGTGAAAAGACGGAGCCTAGCAACAGACAGACTTATTAAACTATATCTCTCCTTTCCCCTTGGACCTCTTTGTGGAAAGTTCCCATATCACAGTTGAAGTGGCTCTATCCCTAAGGCAATAGAATGAGACATATTTCCCTTAGGATATCAGTCTGTTCAGAAGCAGAATCTCAAGTCTTTAGATTTTGTGTGTATGCATGGGTGTATGGGTTTGGTGTGTGTGTGTATAGATAATATTTACTTATGCTCACTTATTATGTTTGAATGCATGTGAGAGAAGAAATGAATCTTGCCAGAGAAACAAAGCAAAAAGTACACAGAAATCCTTTGTTTTGTTTGAGGATCTGGATGTTTTCAAAGGTTGCACAGGTTCATTTCCAGCTGTTCCCAGCATTGTTTTCCATGAGATTTCCATGATTTCTTCTAGTGTAGTCAAACTCTATAATCTCTTTTTCAAGATATGCCATCATAATTTAGCAAATCACAAATGTTCAAAAACATTTTTGTTGATTTGTACGTATTGCCTTAGTCCATTTGAACATTTACAATAAAACATTGAAGAATGGGTAACTAATAAATAACAGACATTTATTTCTCCCAATCTGGAGACTAAAAAATCCAAAATCAAAGTACCAACAGATTTATTGATTGGTAAAGACACATGTCCTGGCTCATAGACACCCATTTTCTGCCTGTGACTTAACATGATTCAGGGCACACTCAGGCCTCTTATAAAGTAGTAATCCCATTCTTGAAGGCTCTGTTCTTATGAACTTAATTATCTCCCAAAGGCCCCACCTCTAAATACCATCACATTGGAGATCAGGTTTCAATACATGAATTTGGGGAGGATCACAAATATTCAATTGCTATAGTCCATACCCTTTCTGGGTAGACATGAATACATCCACTGAAGAGTATCTCTTACATGTGCACTTATGCATTAGATCCATACTCACACATATAATATGACTACATCTAATAGGTGTTAGGAGATTTTGATATAGAAAGGATTAAAATAGAAGTAAAGACTCAAGAGTAAGCAAGGGCACTGAGATAAGATAAGAAAGTTGAATTAGTTAAGCAAAGAGTAGCAGAGATTATAGTTGGAAAGTTAACAGGGGATAAAACCTGGATGAGAAGCCAAGTTAAAAGACAGAAAGAGGAAGATGAGTGACTTGAAACATGCTATTCAAGTTCTGTAACTGAAATGTACATAATATAAACATCTAACTCTGGTGTGTTAGACAATAAGATAGGGAGAATTATATGAATTGTGATGGATTTAGGGTAATTAAAGTCTTTTGTTTCAGAGGAATAAATGGTACTCAGCCAAGACTGCAGTGAAAAGAGAGGTGAAGTCCAATATTCGAGTTAAATGAGTGTGTTTCTTACATTTAGGTGACAAGGGGTAGGGGATCGTAATGAAGGGAAGAAAGGAAATAAAGGAAGAGACCACAGTGATTTGACAGAGAGAGATACTCATTCCTCTCTCTCTTGTCACTATTAGATCCAACAGTTGTTTTTATTTCCTTAAAGAAATAGGCCACAGCTTGAATGACACCAAGAAATGATCTGCCCATCCAATGCCTTATCTTAAATTTATTTCTTTATACCAAGCAGATTTCCAGCTAAGATGAAGCTCAAAATAGTCCTGTGCTCTATATCTACAAATGTCTGCCTTTGGACTGTATCAAGAAATTGTTTACAAAGAATTCAGACTTTTCTTCTGATTACTCAGTTCGATTTTAGCTTAGGAGAGAAGGCATTATGAACAGTACTAATTGGTTTCTGTCAGGCCAATTTCTGACCACAAAGGTCTTTAAAAAAGTCATTTCAAATATCTCATCAAGTTTTAGCTATGACAAACTGTAAATATCATTTTAGCTATGACAAACTGTAAATATCATTGACAGCACTGAATTCTCTTTTTCAAAAGTACACCTATTTGAATTATGGCCCCAAAACGAAATCAATAAGCCTTTTGATAATTTACCACAGATGCAGAGATAGCTTTAGGTAATTTTTTTTTTTTTTACCTTAGCTGGCTTTTTCTGCATGTCCCAAATTCCAGCTGTGCCCTGCAGAGAAACTGAAGGGCCTCAGCTGTCACATCTTCATCATCAAATCTGTAGGAGAGGGAAAAAAGATTTTCCTTTACCCATCAATGTGTTCCATCTGGGGCCCGGTAAGTAAGACTGGCCAAAGACAAATGACCAAGAGAAAAACAGGCAGCTGATTAGCATGTGAATTCTACTTACACATGGGAGTGCTGAAAAATAAGTAACTCTTAACTGTTAGACTGAACAATTAGAGATTTTTCGAGCAAGCAAACTGGTTATTTCAGTTAACACAATTTCCTCCAGGTTCATCCATGTCACAAATGACAGGCTTATTTTCTTACCTTCCAAGTAGCATTCCATAGTGAATATGTACCATATTTTATTTATTCTTTCATCTGTAATACACATTGTATCATGCATTGGCTATTGTGGATAATGCTGAAGTTAACATAGGAGTGCTCATATCTCTTTGACCTTTCATCCTTTATTCTCAGAGTCATAATGTTTTCCTTCTGCTCCCCCATGTATGCTTTCCCTTTTTCTAGACTGCTCAATTGCTGTCTGACAAATGCAAAAAAAGCTCTCAAAATAAACACTGCTTTCCTATGAATTTTGCCTTTAATCTTCCAGCCATCATCCTTGCAGACTTTTTCTGCTAAAATACCTCTATGTGAGTTATAGGGAAGCCTTATCATTTGTACATTCTGTATTTGAGAATGTATCTGCCTGCTAAAATTCATTTGCAACTACAAGATCAATACCCATAGCATAATTATTTGCGGACATGTGGATAAGCCTTGATCAGGCCTGAGTTATAGTACTGTTGGCCATGAGTTCAATGCTAACTGAGTAAGGTGTCTTTCAACAGACACACACACAAACAAAGCTATATATTGATGGGTTAGCAAAAATACTTTATTGTGACTAGAAAGTCACGGGAACCTAACACCAAGTTATTATAAGAACCATGGTTCAGTATTCACTAATTCAGTGTTTGTGGTAACTATAAAGCATTACTCTAGTCAGGACTGAGAACTATGTGTTTATTTGTTTGTGTGTCCACATGTAATTTTTTTGATTATTGTTACTCTGCCCTTTTGTGTTGTCTATTGCCAAGACCTCAACAATTCTTGTCACATAATAGATACCAAATAAATATTTGCATAACCTGAAAATGTATATATTTGCAGGAATTAGGAAGTATGGCAGATTATTCATTGTTGCATAAATACAATTTTTGAAGCAATAAAATAAAATAGGTGAATTTCAATAAACAGAGAAGGAAAGTACTGATTAGAGCACTGCCATAGGATTTTTGTGTCTTAGGGACCTGGGGTAAGTGAAGGAAAAGAAGTGGTCAGATAGGAAGTAACTTGAATCAAGAGCCTCTGCACAATGACAGCTTTAAAAGAACTGACCAAGAATAGAAGCCTCCCTTCCATGGGAAGAAGATCTTAACTGCCTTCAGAACTTCTGAAGGTTTCTATTTTTCCTTCCTATCTCTTATTTCTTATGTACAGAGAAGTTGACAAATCATTTCACTGAATTTAGGGCTCTCCTGGTTTTACACTTAAAGTTCTATCTCCTGGGAAACTCCTGAGTCCTGAAAACCTAGACAGCTGGTCACTCACTTTATTTTTACAGCTCACTATCTTAGAGCATAACATATTTTCCTGATTAAGACAGTGTGAACTCAGTTTAGTGCTCATCATTGTTCATTCAAGCTATAATGTCAACCTCCTATCACTTAGCAGACACTGTTTAGCTTTTGAGGACAGGAAGGTAAATATGATAATTGCCTTTTCCCTTAAAGATCCCCATGTAAGACCTCAAAAATAATGGATACTTTGAATAGCTCTTTGTAAGGATACATGGACTGAGGACAGAAAGTCACAGCAGTGGACCCTTGAGATATAGACTCTTCTCAGGGCTGAATAACTAGACTGATTCCAGAGACAGGGAAAGTGTAAATGTAGGACACGTATTTAATCTGCTCTTAACTTGGACAAGAAAAGAGAGCGTGAAGAAAGAAAGATCTTGATAAAATAGGAGAAAGAATTTCTGGAATAAGATACTCAACGAATGATGCAAGAAGAAAACCCTGTTTTCCTTATACTGTGTGTCACCAGGTTTCAGGAACAGAAATCTAAGCCTTTGAATCCCAAAATAGAAAATAAATGGGTTCCTTTCACATAGAGCTAACCTTCCATGGGAACTTATAAACATACCTTTTTAGAGTGAGAGTTTGTGATAGTTTAATAAGAAATTAATAAATAATAATAAATATATTCCCTTTGAAATCAATGTGATTGTTGTATAAGATAGTTGAATTAATTCAAATTTTATCTTGATTTAAAAAATAACTATTCTTAGTAATGGTAACAACCAGATTTTTGGCATCTGTTATGTTCTGTCTTATCTTCAGATTGGTAAAAATTCAATTGACCACATATTTAAAAAGAACTGCAGAGAGAACGTTCCAAAATATCCCTGCACACAAATGTTCGCCCCTCACAACCTCCCATCCCCCACCCACAACTCTCATCTTTAAGCTACAATTCCAGCCTAAATTTGTTTACTGATTTAGGTGTTCTCATAAGACTTTTTTCAGCTGATACTTTCCTCCAAAAAAACTATTTCACTCTGTATGTTATTGAAATGCTTAATAATAGCAAAACCGCAAATAAAAATAGCAAAACTTAATTAATAGCAAAACTGCTTATTTAAAAAAGAGGCTTCAATCAATTCTTAATTCTGAGTACTCATAGATATATAGAAATTAGATTCACATTAAATTTACAGTTGTGGCAATGAAGAGAAACATATGAAAAGCCAGCTTGATCATACTTTACTGACTATAATAAAAAATTTGAACAAAATACTCCAACTCACAGTAATTCTTATCAGTCTTATATTTTTATGCGCATATAAACAAAAATTAAAGCAAAGGAACTTCTGCACTTTCAGATTTTTTACTTGATTGTAAATTCATTAGACAATGAAATAACTCATACATTCTAAAGTAATGGGGAAAACACAATTTTATATACATAGGTATGTTTAGCAAAGGCCATTTTGTGTTGATGTGCGGACATTGTGAAGTATACAAGGTATTGGAAAAATTAGCCTGGAACGCAGGTTGCTGAGTACTAATTGGGAGATGATACTAACAGATCATGGACACATCACTCAGCTTTTTTCTAAAGTGAGAAAGTTGGTAGAGAGCTGAGTTTCCTAAACAGAGTTTTCTGAAATAGTCTTCTATAAAATTTTAATAGGCAAGAAAATGTAAAAAGGATTTATCAGATAAATTAGGAACTTGAGAAATTATTTTATTATGTCTTAAAATTCATAATACATATATATATAAATAAAAGCTTCAATTTACTTGGAGGAACTAGGTATTTAACACAATTAGTTGGACATGGGCTCTTTTATGTTCTTTTAGAAACATTCATAAGATAGATGGCTTCCAAAGTCTTTCTCATCTCAAAATGCTATGATTATATCTCTGAAAGTCCCCAAATAGCATTTCATTTAAACAGACACCAATTCTAAACATCTCATCTAAATCAGTGAGCAATGGCAGAAATATAAATGATGTTAAGAAATTCATGGTTGCAGAAAGTGTGGTGTTCCAATATTACTTATAAATTGTGTTTTTCTCAGCATATCACTAAAATGCTTACATCCCTTTACTACACATTTGGTGAGTCAAGCGCCAGGGATTAAGATTTTCTGGGTGAGAAGAGGAAGGCAATTTGAAGGACAACATTAGATTATTGTCTGTTGACAAAAATCCTTCCTTAAGATCAAGCTAATAGGTTTGTGAGTTGGCTGTATGGTCATCTCTTGGATATGTCTATGTTTAAAGTGTTCAGTGATATAGTAATAGATATAGTACCACAGGGTGCTGGGAGCATCTTTATGTCTATTTGCTAAAGCCTATTTTCTTCTCATTTGGAAATAATAAAGCAAAGTTTGTCTTACTCTGAGATTTTTTTGGTGGGGTGAAATGTTTCAGAAATAATAGGTATTTGTAAGTAAAAAATTTAAATGCTCATTATAAAAAATACCTCTTTTTGTTTCAGTCCTTAGAAATCACATATATTTCTTTAGAAGAGTGTGTGAAATGATTAAGGCATTTCTGACAAAAGTCCACTTAATATTACTTACAGAAGATGGACAATGTGAGGAGGAAGTTCAAGTGGGTGTGATCATCAATCCAAAAAGGCAATCCTAGGGGCTAACCTTGAATCACAAGGCAATCCAGGGAAGTGCACCGATGAGGCTTTGCCAGATTGCTACAAAAACAAAATACTGACTTGTGACTTTTTAGATCCTAACACTGTAATTCTTCAATTGAGAGCTTGGCTAGTGAAAAGTAAATTCACAGAAGCTCCATTTCCTTCTCTCTTTTTGTAGATTGAAGATTTCAGAAAAAGACTTAAACCAGTATCTGTCAAGGTCCACCCCAGCTTCCTCTTCCTCAGTACTGTCCCCTAGAAAAGATCTCTCTAGGAAGAAATATGAGCAAATAGAGAAAAGTAACCATGTGAATAAAAAGGTTCTGTCTTTGAAAAGATGAAGACTTGGTGGCCAAGAGCTGGTAAGTAGACCTAGTGTTTCCATTGAACATAAACAACCCTTAGTCTGTCATGGACAAGGCAGACAAGACCCCTCCATAATTGCTGAAATAAAACAGAGATAAGGATACTCTTCAACTACAAAAATAGCACCCCTACTCTTTATTAATATGTGAGACACTATTATTATTTTTTTTTTACCTTACTGGAGTTTAAACCCACAGCCTATCATTTGATCAATACCCTTAGTGGAGTTTAAACCCACAGTGTCTCTATCATTTGATCAATACCCTTAGTTCTTTTTTTATCTTTATCTTATTTTTTGGATTGGGTCTTGGATTTTTGCTAGGGGCCAACCTTGACTGCATCTTCCTACCTGTGCCTCCCTCCTTGATGAATTATAGGTGCTCACCACCACACCAGGCTTATTTGTTGAGATGAAGTCTTGTCACTTTTTTGCCTGGGCTGGCCTCAAACCAGGATTCTCCCAATCACTTCTACCTCCCAAGTAGCTGGGATTATAGGCAACATGCACAATCTAGATTTTTTTAGTCGATGACAAATGGAGCTTAGATTTAATTCTTTTATTTCTTAGATAAAAAAGACTAACTCACCCAGTCACTGTACTTCCCTCTTCCTGACAATCAAAAATAAGTTCCCACTTCCTTAATCTTTTCTTGAAATAGCATAGTCGAAGCCCAAATGGCTGAAAAATGATCCTACTCAAAACTTCTCCTGGTGCCCCCTGTGTCTATAGTGAAGAAGAGGAGTGTGTTAGGTGTGCTCCTGGATGACAAGACAATGTCTAGGATGCACTGGTCTAGAACAATGCATATATCCAATCAGCTAGTATTTATCAAGTTCCCATGATGAGCCTACTTCTGGATGGTGTCTTTGGTACCATCTTGACACCAGAGGATGTGACTCCCTCTGAATTAGTTTGTCAGGAAACAAATCCAAGCAAAACCAGCAACACAAAAGATGACAGGGAGAGAAAAGTTTAGAGAGCTATTTACTTTTCTTTGTAGATATATTCAAGAGAATATGGAGCACTGAGTATCGAGCAAACAATTAGTTGAAGGGAATATTTGAGCAAAGAAAGAACTCATGAATACAAGAAGTATAACATAACTTTAAAAACTTAAGGTAGGCTATAAGCACTACATTGGAAATTGTGTAAAGTTAGTTGAGTGAAAGAAGTAAGGACAGTAACACGTAGAGTAGATATAACATAGATGAATGCCAGTGGATAAGTGAGCTGGAGTTGAATCAGCTCACATGCCTCTGTTAAGCCTTTGGTCTTGTCTAGTGGAAGTTGCATCCATCCATAGGGAGGGAAATATTTTAACCTGGAAAAGAGAGACAGGCTAGATAGCATAGGGAGAGAAGCAACAGCATGGCAGACTAAAGTCTGATGCAGAAGCAGAGCTGCATAACAGCAGGCTGTCATGCATCCCCTCAAGCAGTGAAAAACAAGACTACCGGATAAACTGGAACCAACATGGCAACTGAAATGACCACTAACTGTCCTTTACTTCACTATAATGGCATTTCCATATTATTAGCATGGCATTTTTGTACATTCCCATGGTGTATCTGACACCATGAAACACCTGAAAACCCCATGTAGGAGAGTAGATTCTATTCCAGGAAAACTCTATTCATCCAGAGATGTCCTGCCTTCCCCAACCTTAGCTCATTTATAATCCTCCCCTTCATTAAACTTGCCCATAGAAAGCACTGT
Organism: Castor canadensis; assembly: GCF_047511655.1. Classification (NCBI taxonomy): domain Eukaryota; kingdom Metazoa; phylum Chordata; class Mammalia; order Rodentia; family Castoridae; genus Castor; species Castor canadensis. Next base: position 57,387,527 of record NC_133387.1, read on the forward strand.
CTCAAATCCCAGCAAAAATGTTGGCACTTACTCCTTTCACCCCTTGAGTATAACTTCATTCTGGAATAAAACATCCTCCCAGTTCCTTATATTGTCTCATCTTTGAACTCTTTCTCTGATAGTGACTAGAACCTAGAAATAGGAAAGAGGTCTTGATCTCCCTGTCTTTCCTTGAGACTTCTATAGCCCTTTACTCTCTGCTAAAAAACAGGCTCTTTCTGTCCAGAAGGCACAAAGATCAGAATAAGCTAAGACCTGAGAAACACCTATTTTAAATGTTTTCACTGATTAGATTAGTGCTTCCTGTGAAATAGGCACCAACATGCACAGGTGATTGGGAATTCAGCTGCTCATAATTTGGGCTCCCCCATAAGACATGGAAAAGGAGAACTGCAGGAGTCAATCCTCTCCATCTACAAGAAACCACATTTGTTACTCTAGTTTGCCACATGTTTCCTAAGCCTAATCAACTAGTATTTATCAAGTTCCCATGATGATCCTACTTCTGGTAAGCATCTAAACAAAAGATCTAAGGGCCCTGCGTGCACTATAGTTCTCTACATTTCATAACTTTTGCAATATTCTCCTAATTTTACTTTCTCCAATAACACCATACAACTTTACTAAAAAGCCTTTATCATCTCAATTCATACTATCACTAAGTTCCAAATGTCTTAATTATTGGCTTGAAGTGATATCATCATCTCATGTGAATTGTATGTGATTGAATAAGTGCTGTGAGTGCATATGTTGAGTAAGATAAAACTTTAATACCGCCAATGTAAGGATGTGTATTGTGTATTTTGCAAGCGCTGTTCAGTTCAATTCTATTTGACTATTGAGAATCTCTAGTAAGAATCATGCAGTTCATTCTCCTTAGTCATGCTGAAAATAGTTCTGAAGAAATTAATCTAGGATGAAACATTTTTATGCCTCTTAAAATCTTTTCCTCTTACTCTATAGTTCCTTGCATGAGGTTGAGAAATCTCAAATTGATTTATTTTTATCAAACTTAACTAATTCCATTGCTAATTTTTAATTTTAATAGTTTTCTTCAGCTTCATATGATATCTGAACAGAATTAAAAGGGTTACCTATTTTGGCTTCAGGTTCATTATTTTTTGGTGGAGAATGAAAATAAAATAAAATATTTTATTTCATTTGAAAATAAAATCAATATAAGGCAACAGGAACCAAAAAGAAAGCAACTTCTTGGCTACTTCCCTGACTATAATTACCCTTTCTCTTGCTCCTCATTAAATGTTCAGTTTTGTAGGTAATTTCTTATTATAGTTTCTGATAAAGGGCCCTACTGAGAATAAGTTAAGAAAAGAGAGAATGAATGAATTGTAAGGGCATAATCAACTTCAAAAAAATTTGCAAGTTGCATGAAAATAGAAAGCTGCAATGTCCTCCACATAAATTCTCATAGTTGGATCTGGAGCACCACTGGGCCCAAATTTGGGGTTTTCTGAAACAGATATTCAGAATTTTTTTTTTAAATTGTAACTATAAATTCATTAACTTAATGCTGCTCTCTCCTTTTTTATTGTATTCTCTCTGATCCATCTCCTTTTCATGAGTTGCTACTGGTATTGTTCAGTTTACCTGAATGTGATATGCCCGACGTAATACTTCTCACACAATAACAGACATTTGGTTAATGTGAATTTTGCTTTCCTTACATTATCTGTTTGATTGAGTACATTTTCTCAGCAAGTCTTTTTTTCCTTTTATCTGGCATACAAAAATGTTTTTTCCCTCACTTCATCTGAATACAATGAAGGCTGGCATCATTCACAATTCTGGCCTTCATCATAGTTGAGTTTTAAGGCAATACCAACTCCAACTATGTTCTTAAAATACTAGCACTGTCAGTACATTTCAACCTAAATATGTTAAGTCTACCCTTGGGAAAAGCTATTCAAATCCATTTTTCTTGTTCTGGATATGGTATTATTCTAATATATTTCCCTAAAGTGTGAACTCCCAACTACTTAGACCCAGGCACTTTCCCTCTAATAAATCTCTTATCTACTTGTGTGGATTCTCTTTTAGGAAAAACAAAAGGAAAAGGTGAAAGCTTACTTCTAAATTTTCAAAGTTTTTCCTGTGTTTCCTTGAGAATCAGGGCTCAAAATCATATAGATGCTGTACTTTTTAAAGATAAAAGGAGATACTATTACCCCACATGGTAAATAAATCACAATAAATCTAAGACACAGAGCAAGATGGACATTAGCAAGAGCCCAGAGAGCAAGTTTGAAGAATATAAGGATTAGCCAATTGCTCCCTAATGTCAAACCAAGATCCAGTAGAAATAATCATTCTGGCATCTGACAGAGAAAGTCAAAGGTCAGGATTTAATGCCTCCACAGTCTGATTTCCCAACCTCATTGAGCAGGTGCTTAATAAGGTATGATTATTTGTTATGTTTTAAAGAGTTCAGAGAAAAGTAAGATGCAGAGTCACAAAAGAGAATGATTCCCAGCTCTTATTCTGGTGAGAACACTGTAACCTTTTTGTTAAGGACAATTATGTTGAGGTCATTACTTTGTCAGAGTTGATTTCTTAAAAATATGGAATGCAAATGTATCCAATTACATGGGACTACTAATGTCACTGGTGATTCTTCCATGATTACAAAGAGAATGAGTTTAAGGTCAGCAGAAAGAGACCTGAATGCCTAGATGATTAGATAAAACTATTTCACTTTGCTTCTAAGTGAAAAGGCTATGTAAAGCTGGCAGAAATGTTCAAGCAACCAGGATTTATCTCTAAGAAGAGAGTGATCAAGAGAAGGAGACTGGACAGAGATCTTTTCACAGCAAATGAAATGAATGTGGACTGTAGGAAGTTTGAATTAATTAGAAGTTCTTTAAGCATAACAAGCATAACATCAGGGGTTTACAGTCTTGCTCAGAAGGCCCATCTCCTTCTTTGTATATTTTTCTTTACTTCCTTAGACATTGTTTGAGTCAACAAATTTAACACTTAAACAATTAAATAAAAGGGAGGGGCTCAGTAATCAGAAAGACTGCAGAAGTTTGCCTCCCAGTTTCCCCACTTACTGAGGGACCTCCTGCCTGAGTCAGTTATTTAACCTCCCTCTATCTTGGTTATTTAAAATAACAACACATAATTATGAAGATTAACAGTGATAATCTCTGTAAAGCAGTGAGGATGTTTTTTGAGCCCAAGATAAGTTCTCATTAATTTCAGCCATCTTATTGTACTTATTATTGTTGCTATATGTAATAAAATTCTATCCTAGAAATACTAGGGAAAACAGTCATGAGGCACGATCTTGGCCTTCACAGTATTAAAAGAGAGACAGAAGAAATAAATGCCTGTTGAAAAGTTAACCCACACTCAGGAACACTAATCTCCAAGATGGTCACAGTAAACCATGCCTTCTGGTATTTATGCCTTTGTGTATTTCTCTGTAACCTTGAATCTGTGCTTGGCTCTATCACTCACTTATTAAACAATAGCAGGCTGCTGCACTGACACTGTGTAAGTCCCAGAACTCAGCCTTAGGCTTGGCAGTTTTTGCTTTTGAGCTTTTAGAAGCCCTGAACCACCATAAATCTGCTACCCTGCTGGAGAGACCACATGGAGACGGCATGTGGAGAAGGAGCGGCTCTGACTAGGAGAGAAGAGAAAGTGGCTCAGCAATCATGGCTCAGCACAGCCACACAGCTCCCCACGCCAAGGAGCCAGACCCTGGGCATTCCAGTTCCAGCAGCTTTCATAAGTCACAAACCTGAGAGACTAAAGCAAAACCCAAAAAATGAGTACAAAATCAACTCCAAAAAATGAGAGACAAAAAAATTGTTCATCTTTTAATCACTAACTGGGGAGTAATTTGCCATACAGTAGCAGATAACTGAAATAAGCAACAAGGAAAACCTATAGAGCCATGCAATTTCAAAAGACAGCCTTGACACCAAGTACCACGGAGCACTTGGAAAGTGGCTACTATGACTGAAAAACTGAATGCTGAACTTTATGTAATTCAGTTAATGTAAGTTTAAAACCTGCAGCAAAGTAAATTTTTTCCCATTAAAACTCACTTCACTTGGATGGAATGACATTTTACATCAACTGGCATGATCTACTCTATCATTTTTTAGATTATTCTACTGTCAGCATGTGTGTTGTTTCTATATTACACATAAACATAGCACCAGAAAAAACTGTCAGGCATTTTATTAATAGTTTTATATAAACTACATACTGAAATAATAATATTTTGGCTATACTGGGCTAAACAAAATACATTATTAAAATTCATTTCACTTAATTTTACTTTTTGAAATGTGGCTTCTAGAAAATTTTAAATTAAATAGGTGGTTTATATTATATTTCTATTGGACCACTGTTGGGGGGAATTAAACAGAGTTATCCTAAAGTAGATTTTATTTTTAAATAATTTTAGATACCATATGTTCCATATATATCCATGCAATTTCCCCTGTTTTTAACCTCGTACATTAGTATTGTTCATTTGTTACAATGGATGAAATAATAATATATTTCCATTAACTAAAGTTCATACTTTATTAAGATTTTCTTAATTATTTCCAAATTCCTTTTGTCTACTTCAGGTTTCCAAGCTAGATACTATGTGATCTTTAGTCTTTTTGTCTCCTTAGGGTCTTTTTGGATGTCACACTTCCAGACTTTCTGTGTTTTTGCTGACTGCAGTTGAGTTGAGTGGTGGCCCTAAAAAAGATATTTTAAAATCATTGGAACCTGTGAATGTGACCTTACTAGGAAAAGGTTCTTTCAGATATAATTAAGCATTTTGTGATGAGACTATCTTGTTATATCTGGGTGGACCCTAAATTCAATGACATATTTCTTCATAAGAGACACACAGAGAAGAGACACATACAGAAAAGAAGCAAAAGCGATATGGTAGAATCAGAGATGGAAGTGATACAGACATGAGCTCAGAACTGTTGACAGTTACCAGGCAGGAAGAATCAAAGAACAGGATCTCTTTTGAAGCCCCTGGAGGGAGCACAGCCCTACTAATACTTTGAGTCGAGACAGTCAGCCTCCAAAATTGTAAGACAATGATTTTTTTTTATTATAAGCCAACAAGTTTTGATAATTTGTTATAATAGCCACAGAAAATTAAAACAATTTATTTGACTCGTTTGATAATACTGTTCTGACATTTTGTTCAAATTCTTCTGTTGGAACTTGTCTGGGGTTTTTCTGAGGTATAGACTGGGGTTATGCATTCTTAAGAGGAGGACCACAGAGGAAATGCACCATTTTTGAATTGTATGAAGTATACATGCAATCAATATGTTTTATCATTGTTGATGTCGACTTGATCACTTGGGCCAGGTGGCATTTTTCTACCACAACTATTTTCTTCCTATTCATATTTTACTCTTTGGAAGGAATTTTGATGAATCAAAATAAGGCATAGTTAATAGGAAAAGATGAGATAGCTGTAAGAGCTACTAAGAAACAGAAGTTGATTCTGAGTGGCTACTAGTCAAACAGAAAAATAGATCAACAATGGTCACAGTGCAAAAATGGTGGGATCACATTTAGACAGGTGAGAACTCCACTTCAGAAATGAATAAAAAGGGATAGTAATTTTGAATAGGTGATGAAAAGAAAGGTTAAAGACTTCATAGATAAGGTATTCTTAAGAATGTAAACTTTAACTACAACAAATATTTACTGACACTTACTATATCTCAGATATTCAACTTGGACTTAAAGAATCTAAATTTAGCAAGATTTAGTATCTGTCTTAACTTGTTTATTATTAAGAAAGGAAGAATATCATATGAATAACATATAAAAATAAATATAACAATGTAAGGCTGTTTTTAAAGACTATACAAAAGCAGTATTTACATCCATCTGAAGCTTAGGAAAGTTTCCAAGGATCAGTTGGTATTTGAGAGAAAAACCACTAGTTATAAAATTGACGTGGTAGTGTGACCTAATAATAATTTTCAAAATAGCTCTTGATTCTGCAGGTTCTGGAATGTTATTCATCACTGACCCAGAGTTGATTGGGCTTGGGGATAAAACTCAAGCCAAGAAAAATCATAAAAACATAAACTATGATGAAAAGTATTAATTATATTGAGAATTAGAACTGTCAGACAAGCTTTATGTGGAAAAATTAGATGGAAAACCAAAGCATTAAAAGATTGCTTGGTAAGCCTTGAATGTATGGAAGAATGGGGGATCAGTTACACGTTGGCTACACATTGGTTGAATGTATAAAGGCATTTACCTGGAAAAATTTATTCCCCATGGTCTTTAAAAACCGAAAGTAGAAAGAATTCCTACATCAGAGGGTCAAATGAAGTGAGGCATGCTTTACACAGGATCTGAAACATAATTAATTCTCAGGAATTGCTATGACCATAAGTATTCACTTAGCCATCATTTTTCTTCCCTACCATGGGTTTTCTTCAGGATGGCAGTCATATCACGTCTATGTTCTTCTTGTTCCTAATAAACTTGTCACCAAGAAGAGACAGAATAAATGAGCTTATTCCAGATAATTAAAGAGGAGTTGATTGTGGCAAGAATCAAGAAGTAGAATTAATTTAGAAGCTGATAGAAACAATGTATTTTAAACTAACTTGGTCCTTAACAGAAAAAGAGCAAAAATAAAAATCCTTAGGCACTTGAAATCATGTTCCATTAAAAGACCATTTTAATGTTCACAAATGTATGCATTAGAAAATGTATACACAAGTAAACTACAGTTTCTTTTACAGCACTACTGTGTCCTGTTCTTAATTAAATGGAAAGAATTAAAGACAATCACACAGGAGGGGGTTGGGGTGTCTGTGGTTTGGAAACCTGGTTGGTATTTATGAGTAAAAAATAGAAAAGGAGGTGTCATAAACTTAAACTGGGGAGGTCCAATACTAACTAAGTCACTAGACTGTCTCTATGGACTGAGTTAAGCCCCTTAACAACTTCTCTGTTTTATTCTCTCCATCTGTTTTACCAGACTATTGGGAGGATTATTTAGTTAATGCTGAAGACTATATTTATCAATTCCAACCAAATGTCTGTTATTTAATGATGAGAGAACTCTAAACGATGCAGTGGGAGTATCACAGGGGTTACCAACAGCATTCTTGTCAGTTGAGTCCTTTAGAGACCCACAGGACAAAATATGATACACAGTTCTCAGAGCATTTGGAATTGTGTTTCAATAATTATTTCTCCCTCTAACTCCCCCAAGTCAATTGAGTTTTCTACTTTGTGGGCTTGACAAGCAATTTGTTTTGTATGATGGTAGAATTTTTGAGTGGTCTCAACATTATCTTGAAAATGATTCCTCTAAAGAGAAATTACAGTGCACAATGTACTGCAAGGTGATAACCTATCTTTGCACATTTCTATGTGTGAATTCTTCACTTTAACTACTTATCCAAGAAGTTTGTATTTTCCTTTAGTAAAAAAAAATGTCCAATTTTCAGTAACTTGACCCTAAGCCACAGATTGGGAAGCCCCCAATATATCATATTTAAATACAGATTTTCTGTGGGATAAAGAATGCAGAACTCAGACTTTGACATAATAACATATCATGAACACATCAACAACAAAAAAAGGCCCTTTGTAGTTCAGGTTTTAGAAATATTCACATTTTTAGAAATCCATGATATTATCATTCTGACTCAGTGAACATGAAAACACAGTCCAGTATGCTTTAGCATACCTTAAATTACCAGTTCTAAAGTACTGTCAGAACATTGTAATCTGAAACTAAATTTGAACCTTCCTACTTCAAGAAAAAGACCATAGGGAAGGAATATTCCAATATACTCTTAACAAGCATGCAATATCTCTGTCTTATAATGAAACCTGGTAATTAAAATCCCTCTAAAATGAAGCTGCCCTGTGAGGTATATCAGTTCTTTCAGGTCAGTAGGGTACCATTTGGTAAATTACTTCTGTCTCCATACCATGATACAATATTACTTCACATATCTAGGCTAGTAATGCTCACCAAGCTCAAACTCTTCTGAATTGTTCTAGAATCATGCCCAGTTTGAATAAAACTGAAAATATTATTAATGGTAATTTAGACTTTAGGCCTAGGGCTAGGTTCATGCTGTTACTCAGTCAGGATATTGACACTTTCCCTTCTTTAATTTATGTTTGCACAACAGTGACATGTTAAGTTCAAATAGCCTTTCAGAAATCTGGCCCCAATCCCTCTTTGTGTGGTTTTAATTTGTATTCTTCATAATATTTCTGTGTATTATAGTAGCCTTTGTATCAGTCTTGAATGGAATTCCAAACATGATTGAAAGGAGTTCTATTTTTATAATTCAAAATTAACTTTGCCCAAGCAATATGAATATAGCTTTCTGGGTGGTAATCCTGAAGTTAATGTTCTCACTTGAACAGGAAAACACTCATTTGTGATCTATTGTTGAGGGTTATCATGTCTACAGAGTGTGTCTGGTGTGACTTTGGAGTGTGATTCCAGTAATTTCTACATGTTTTTGCTGTAGCTCAATTTCATGTCAGAATCATAAATGGAGTTGAAGTCTCCATGCTTTCTATTGTGGGGAGTGATGTTAACTGAGATGTCAAGAATAGGTCAGCAAAAATTCAAAGAAAACATTTTTAAAATGTGGAGGTAAAGAGAGAAATTCTCTGATCTCACTGCTTAATGTTCTTTGTCCCCTCCCTTCCCACCACTCGTACCACTATACAAGGTGATAGGAATATGGTCCTACTTCTTTGAACCTTCACTTCTGGCAAAATTAGGCAGCTTGACTTCTATATTGGAACATAAATTTCAAAATTCAGCATTCTCGATTTCTTTTTAGTATTTTCTCCATTTAAGTCAGTTTTATTTCCTACTTCCTTTTAGTCTCATATTGCAGAACCTGCTCTTCCCTTTGCTTACCTTAAAAACCTGCCATGAGTCCAAACGTAATTCTCAATATGGCTCTTCTCTCACATGCCAGGTGTCATTTGAATAGACTAACAATGATTCAAGTCAGTTTTCTACAAAACATTTACCTGATCTTTTAAGTGTGTATACATTTTAGAGTGACCACATATACCTAATTAAAATATGCATTATCTAACATAACTATCATTTTTGTAATGACAACATTTCACATTCTCACCTGGCATTTTTACAGAACACAATATATTGTTAACTATAGTCACCACATTACTCAACAGATTTTTTGAATTTATTCCTCATACTAACTCAACTTTTGTATGCTATGATGAATATATATCCCACCCTCAGATCTTCAGTCTTACCAGACCCTAGTTATTAATCCCTTGTTAAATTTAAAGCTGTCAAAAATTTTCTCCCGTTCTGAGGACTATCTCTTAACCTGGTAACCATTTCTTTTGTTGGGCAGAAACTTTTTAGTTTCATGTAGTCCCATTTGTTCTCTAGTTGCTGAGCCATTTGAGTTCTATTTATGAAGTCATTGCCTATGCCTACTAATTCCAGTGTTGTACCTGCTCTTTCCTGTACTGGCTTCAAAGTTTCAGGTCTTATATTAAGGTCATAAATCCACTTTGAGTTGATATCTGTACTGTATGAAAGACATGGATCTAGTTTCAGTTTTCTGTGTGTAGATACCCAGTTTTGCTAGCAACATTTGTTGAAGAGGTGGTCTTTTCTCCATCATATGTTTTGGGTGCCTTTGCCAAAAGCCAGGTGGGAATAGCTGCACATAATTATATCTGGGTCCTCTATTCTGTTCCACTGGTCTTCATGTCTGTTTTTTTGCAGTACCATGGGCATGCTGTTTTTATTGCTATGGCTCTATAGTATAGTTTGAAGTCAGGTATTGTGGTATCTCTAGCATTGCTCTTTTTGATCAGTATTGCCTTGACTATTCACAGCCTTTTGTGATTCCAAATGAACTCTAGGGTTAATTTTTCAATCTCTATGATGAATGTCATTGGAATTTTGATGAGGATTGCATGAACATGTAGATTGCTTTTGCTAATATAGCCATTTTAACAATATTGATTCTGTCCACCCATGACCATGGGAGATCTTTCCTTCTTCTGTAGTCTTTTTCTGTTTCTTTCTCCAATGGTTTATAATTTTTATTGTAGAAGTCCATTCCATAAATGGAATTATTTTCCTATATCCTTTCTCAGTCTGTTCATTGTAGATACATAGAAAGCTACTGATTATTGCAAATTGATTTTGTTTCCTGTTACTTTGCTAAAGGTGTTTATGATGTTTAAGAGTTTTTTCTCTTTTTGGCAGACTTGGGGCTTTAACTTAGTAATTCATGCTTGCTATACAGGTGCTCTTACAGCTTTAGTCACTCCATCAGCCCTTTTTTGAGATAGGGTCTCCCATACTATTTGCCTGGGGGTGGCTTTGAACCATGACCTTCCTGATCTCTGCCTCCTGAGTAGCTAGAATTATGGGTGTGAACCACTGTTGCTCAGCTCTAGGAACTCTTTTGTAGGAGACGTCCAGAAAAGAAAAGTCCAGGAACTAAAGCACTCACTGCTGAATTCTACCACACTTTTAAAGAAGAACTAATACCAACACTCCTCAAACTTTTCCATGAAGTAGAAAGGGAAGAAACACTGCCAAAATCATTCTAGGAAGCCAATACTACACTTGTCTCCAAACCAGACAAGGACAAACACACACACAAAAAGAGAATTATGAGGATCTCTTTAATGAACTTAGTGCAAAAATTCTCAATAAAATACTGACAAACCAAATTCAACAACATATCAAAAAGATCACATCCCATGATCAAGTGGGTTTCATTCAGGGATGCAGGGGTGGTTCAACATACCCAAATCTTTAAATGTAATACAGCACATTAACAGAAGCAAATACAAAAACCACATGATCATCTCAATAGATGCAGAAAAAGCCCATGACAAAAATTCAATATTCTTTCATTACAAAAGCTCTTATGAAACTAGGAATAGAAAAAATGTACCTCAACATAATGAAGGCTATATACGACAAGTCAATATTCAGTATCATACTAAATGGGGGAAAATTGCAAGCATTTCCTCTGAAGTTAGGAACAAGACAAGGAAGAAGAAATGAAAAGAATTCAAATAGGAAAGTAAGAAGTCAAACTATCCCTATTTGCAGATGACATGATCTTCTATCTCAAAGACACAGAAAACAACAAAAAAACTCCTAGGCATATACTGATTTTTTAAAATTCAAATTGTTTATTTAAAAATCTATACAATAGTTCATGCCAGGGTGAGATAAGTGTGAATTTGTTCATAAGCTTTAATGGGTCTTTCTACCTCTTGGTCCACTCTTGCTTGCTTTCTTACCTTTCTCTTTCTCTCTCTCTCTCTCTCTCTCTCTCTCTCTCTCTCTCTCTCTCTCTCTCTTTCTCTCTCTCTCTCTCTCTCTCCCCCTTTCTCTTTCTCTCTAAACTTAAATTTATTTAGATTAAATTTCCTTGAAATTAAATAGTATAATGAAGTGTGTAAGCACCTTGGTAGATGGTTGTATGATTGGTGGGGAATCCAATTTTACTTTAAGTGAATATGTTGTGTTTTGGGGGGAGAGTTATTTCTCCATGCTTTTTAAACCATATCTTTGCTTAAGCATATATAGAAACACCATCTGTCATAAAGCCTCCTAAAATATTGATTATTGAAGGCTCTACTTATTTTTTTTTTTGTTAAGTAGTGTGAACTGCTAGCAGAGCTGTGATGTATTTTCAGACTGGAGAATGGATATTGTGAACTCAGGAAGCCTGGCAATATAACTACTAAATCATTTGTATACTGTTAGATGATATACCGATGGGGTACCAGTTCCCTGAATAGTATCCCCATGTTATTTCTAACTCCCCAAGACATTTTGTAACTACCTTTTCTGTAACCATTGAGGAGAAAGAAGGTAAACATGTATATTTGAAATGATATTTTCTTCCATGAACTCATTAAATAGAAAGAAGTGTGGGCTCCTCAGCTACTTTAAGGTGTGAGTATAATACAGGACAAATGCAATCCTTCCTTTAGTATCTAGCTGAAATCTCACATGTGGCCTTTATAATGAGAATCAATTATCACCTGCCTAAAAAAATGGATTAAATAATTTATAGCTATAACCTTATCTTTACCCAGATTAAATACTCTATTGGATTGTTTCTCTTCCAGTATGTTATTTTTAAAACATTCATTAATTTCAAAGAAACTTTATAATGTGACAGGTACATGTCAACCTCTAATAAGGAAACCAACTTCATGTACCCACCAATCAGTTTAACCATTAAGTCACTCAAATACAATGTAGTCCTTTCATATTTGTGGCACAAATTTTCCTTTGTCCTTTTCAGTCCATCTTATTCTTTTGGTCTCACTCCCAAATGTTTTCCTATCCCAGATATCAGTATAAGAGGAAATACATGTACAGAACAATCATCCTTGCCTTGTTCTTATCTTACTATTTCAGTTTTTTACCATGAATTCTCATGTTTACTCTTTTTTCTTATCTACATTCTTTAAAAGATTTAGAAAATCATCTTACGTTCTTAGTTTGCAGAAAGTTTTTTTCAGGAATGAAAATTTAACTTGTCAAATGATCTTTTCTATGTTTATTGAACGGTCATATAATTTTCTTTTATTCTACATTGAACATTTACAATAACCTTGACTTGAATTCATGGGAGAGAACTGATTGGCCTGGTGTCAAGAGTTTTGGGATCAAAATTTTGTAAACCAGGGGAGGATATAGGCAGTTCCATGAAGATCATCTCCAAAGAAGGAAAGTCTGTGTCTAAAACTGCTGTTGTCAAGACTGTGACGCCTTCTGCCCATATGTTGGGTGAGGTAGTGAGAAGTTGCTCATTACCTCATATATCTTCCTTCTTGTTATCTTGGTATTTTAACTTATTTATTTGGTAACCTCCCAATTCCATGATAAATACAAAATAAAACCAAGTAGTAGTTAATAATTCAGAAAGCTAAGAAAAGGATGCTACCATAATACAATAACATACTGGGAACTTTACTTCAGTGATGTTATATTTGGACTGTTATCCTCTCATTCTTCTTAATTTAGAAAGATACTTTCTAAAATGACTACTTCATGGAAAGGAAGTACGTGGGACTCTCTCTACTATCTGCCATGCTTTGTGCACATAATTTACCTACATGCTGATATAAGCTGTGAAGGAGAGTAATATTTTGGTTCAATTGTTTCTAAAAGAAATTGTTATTTGTGTGTTTAGAAACTAAATACACAAATGAACAACAGAGACAGAACATATGCAGCAATAAAACACTGACCCACAAAGTGAGTAACCAGCAGGTAAGCCAAACTAAGGGCTCTGCTGCAACCTGTCCAGACATAGAAGATTTACCATTGTCTGCCAGCTGCCCTGATGTATCCATTTATTCCAACTTTACATGATCTATATGTGAAAGTCACATGTGGTCCCCAAAGCGGTCATACAGGATGCCTCATTCCTAGTTAACCTGCTCCCAGATTTTCTATGCCAAAAACCTATAATCAAAGCATATCTGAAATCTTCTTTTACAGTTATTTATTTTTTCTTCACTATGGAGCTTCCCAATTTGGGGACATCCTTTGAGTCTTCCAAACACTGGTGGATAATTTCTTTGTGATAATAAACTCTGAGTGAATAGTCTGTGTTTGTTCTCATTGGGTGGTCTTTCTTGACACAATATATTTTTCAGTGTCAAAGAATATTAGGGATCCACTAAAAAAGCTTAATCAGTATCACAGCAATTTCTTCTTATTAAAAAAAATACATATTATCTCATGATATCTGTGAGGATATATCTAGCCACAGTAATAGTCTGATTATTTGCTTTATTTACCCCATTAAAATAAACCTCCAGCAATGAAGAGAATGACAACTGGGTATCTGTGGACAAAATATCTCACTATGTTTCTAAAGACAAGGCAAGTTATCTTTAGGGCAACGTGGAGGAGGTTACAGCCCTGAGTGCAGTCTAGAAGAAGCATTTCTATCCTGCAGAACCACAAAGAGGCTTAATAAGGTGACTTATAGTCAGGCATATCTGTTTTCTATAGGAAACAGAAGAATTTTGCTAACAGAATTAGAGGATAGAGTGCCAGAAATAAAGAGGTCTTTATTCTGGGGTTTCATGCTTCCAACAATAAACAACTCTCTGTCCAACTTTAAAATATCACTAATCAAGGAGCTCCAATTATCTATACAGAGTTCTTAATTGGCCTGGCCAAATAGGGAATTTTGCTTCTGAGTAAGATGCAGTAAAGAGACCCAAATTTCTGCTATAGCAACTAGAAAAAGCTGGTTATTTTACTAAGTCCATATTTCTTATAACCACCAGAGATCTGTAGAGGGAAAAAAAGTCTTGACAGGATAAAATTTCAGAGATGGGATCATCATTCAGACCTCTGCTAACAATGGGCATCCTGTTTCTTTGGTGGCATTTGGAGATTATGAGGATAGGCGTAGGGTACAAATTTACAGAAGGAAGGAACTCTCTATGAGAAAAGGGAAACCAGCAAAGCTTTTAGCAGTTTCATGGGGGAGGGAATAATGAAATTGAATATTTGAGGGTGGAATGCTGAATTTGTGAAGAATTACCTGAAGTTGACAATTGCATGGAAAAAGCACAGCCTGAAAGGTAGAATGTAATCTCTGGTAGCCTCATGGTGTTCAGGAAAGAAAGACCCTCCCAGGAAGGGTTTGCAAGTAAGTGGAGTAAGAGATCAAAACCCCAGAGGAAATGAGGAATTGACACAATTGGTCTACAACCACTTTTCACTTTGAGGAATTTTCTGATTTTGTATGTAGACTAGGGGCTGAGAAAGCAGAGAATCTAGGTTTGATGTAGGGCAGAAGGCTGCTTCTCTCTGAATAGTGATTTTGACAGACTAAATAGCAGGTTTGAAAAGAACAGCCTCTTCCCAATGAAACTTGTAAACAATACTTGTTAGTTGGTCACAGATCTAAAAATTAAGAGGAAAAGTTTTGAAGGCAGAACTGAATTTCCTACTGTCTTTCAGGACAGAGTAGATAAACCATTACCAGCAGCTGACAAGCCTTAGCATTAGGAATGAGTGAAAAATAGAACAAATCTTACAAAAATCACACAACCTTAACCTATCTCAATTCCAGATTGTGTTTTAGTGATAAGTACCCCATGCTATCTGCAAAATAAAAGAAAAAAGGGGATCCTGTCCATAGAAGACCTGCCTAGCATGTCTTAGATACGTCTAGCATACAATCAAATAAATAGCCCTGCAAAAAAATATGACTACAAGTTCATGTTCAAGGTCAAGAAGAAAACAAAAACAAAGAACAGCTCCAAACCCACAGAATTGTCCTAGGGGCAAGAATTTTAAAGTAGCCTCAATTCCTATTGTCAAGAAAAAAAGGAAAAGATTGAGAAAATAGGAAAAGAATAGAGAATTTCACCAGAATATTGAAATCTTTTTTAAAAAATCAAATGGTCATTGCAGAATTGAAAAATACTGTATTTGAAGGTTGGTGATACCACTCAAGTGGTAGAGTACTTGCCTACCAAGCATGAGACCCTGGGTTTAAACACTCATAGCACAAAAATAAAAAATAAACTAAAAAAAAATTTTTTGTCAGTGATAAGTATACTAACAAACAGAAGAGAAGAAAGCACAGGTTAATAAGATAGAGGCAATAGACAAAATTGAGAATAACACCTGTTTTTGTACAGACTATGAGTTGAGAATGACTTTATAATTTTAAATAGTTGGGAAAATTATTAATAAAAAATAATCTTTTTGAGATGTGTTACCTTCAAACCAGGATCTGGGTATTGGGAAAAGGGGAGAGAAAAGAATTTCCAATATGTACTGTAGTCACTCTTAAATTTTGAACTATGTTAAGATGCCAAAAATTTTTAAATATTATAATGTAGAGTCCAAATAAAAATGATTATGACAACAAATAAATAAAATATAATTATACCTTACATAGTTTTTAGCACATACATGAGCCAGGCATTTTACATGTATTTCTTCATTTAATGGTTACATTAATTTCATTTCTCAGATTTGTGAAACAGAAGTTTGGTGAGACTGTCTTCTTAAGTTTTCCATTTTAATTTACACTAAGAATTTGCCTCCAGAGAAATTAGTTAAATATCCAGATAAACATTGCTGTACCAATTAGCATTACAATCTCCTCAGATGATTCTTGATGAACATTACAGGCCAGCAAATATATATTCTTAAATTTGGCTGAAACTGACTTTGAAATAGAAACATTTTATATTATCTAAGTTGTCAGGAAAACAAAGCTATGGATTCAGAATCCTATTGAATACATTGCATAGTAAAAATATTTTCCTTATAGAGCCATAAAACAACAATAAGGCTGCCTCAGTGTCTTTCCTCTCTGTCACTGGGAGTGATCGTCAAAGAGGACTGAGTTGTGATCTGCTTGGACCATGTGGAAAGCATTTTCCTCACTGACTACTGAGATCCTAAGTGATCTTAATTTCACTTTCAGAAATCCTTATATTATTTAGTAAGCTGTCCAGCATCACCCTTTGAACAAAGAGTTAACTGTAGAAATTCTATAGACAATTTGAAAGTCTTATGTTTGTGAGAGAAGCAGACCAGCATGCCTGATATAGCTGGGCTATGTTTAATTATTAATATTATATGTCTAGAATCCTGCTTTAGAAATTTTGTTAAATATCTAATAGGAAGAGCAATAAAGATTGTTTTTTCAAAGTTTATAATTATTCATAGTATATAAAAATATAAACCTTTATAAATCCCTGAAAGCATCATATATTTGAGAAAAATATTATTAAATTTATCTCAATTATTTCACACAGATTTGAACCCTCAAGCCCTCAGCTAAGTCAATATTACTTTTATCATTTTAATTTCTAGGACCTATTATTTCAAGATGGATCCCATGTTGGTTAATAATGGTTTTCAATTTGATTGGGCTGAAAGACTCATAAAGCATCAAACCCACTTCTGGGTATGTCTGTGAGGTCATGCTGGTCAGCAAACTGCGGAAAGACTGCTCTGAATATAGGCTGCACCTCCGGTGAGTTGGGGTCCCATTGAACAAACAGCGGAAGAAGGTTGAATCTTACTTGAGGCTCCAGCACATAAGCTCTATTCTTGATTCCACATTCTGTAGCCTTTGTGTATAGACTCATATGAGCAACTCACCAGGGAGCTTCTAGACCTTCAACCTCATACTAGGGCTGTGTCTTTCATCTCTCTTCTTCTGAGGCTTCCAACTTAGACTGAACTGCTACTGGTTTCCTTAGATTTCTAGCCTGCAGACACAAATGTGGTCTCTGACCATGTAAACCAATATAATAAATCACCTCTTAGAATTCTCTATCTCTCTCTCTTTTTCTTATCTATCCATCTATCTATCTGTCAACTATCCTACTTGTAATGTTCCTGTAGAAAACCCTGACTAATACAGACTCCCCACTTATTCTATGCTAGTCATTAATTACTTTAGTAAAATGAGGGGACTTGTGTTTCACCCGTTTTTGTGTTCAGATGTTTGAGTCACAATAGCTGTCTATTCTATTTTAAGAACTCAAGAGACAGACTTTCAAAGAAATTGCATGTACTAATATAAAACCTGCCTTTCAGTATAAACTTTTTTTTTTAAATTCATATGTGCATACAAGACTTGGGTCATTTCTACCCCCTGCCCCACCCCCTCCCTTACCACCCACTCCGCCCCCTCCCTCTCCCCCCTGCCCCCTCAATGCCCAGCAGAAACTATTTTGCCCTTATTTCTAATTTTGTTGTAGAGAGAGTATAAGCCATAATAGGAAGGAACAAGGGTTTTTGCTGGTTGAGATAAGGATAGCTATACAGGGAGTTGACTCACATAAATTTCCTGTGCGTGTGTGTTACCTTCTAGGTTAATTCTTTTTGATCTCACCTTTTCTCTAGTTCCTGGTCCCCTTTTCCTATTGGCCTCAGTTGCTTTTAAGGTATCTGCTTTAGTTTCTCTGAGTTAAGGGTAACAAATGCTAGCTAATTTTTTAGGTGTCTTACCTATCCTCACCCCTCCCTTGTGTGCTAAAGCTTTTATCATGTGCTCAAAGTCCAATCCCATTGTTGTGTTTGCCCTTGAACTAATGTCTGCATATGAGGGAGAACATATGATTTTTGGTCTTTTGGGCCAGGCTAACCTCATTCAGAATGATGTTCTCCAATTCCATCCATTTACCAGCGAATGATAACATTTCATTCTTCTTCATGGCTGCATAAAATTCCATTGTGTATAGATACCACATTTTCTTAATCCATTCGTCAGTGCTGGGGCATCTTGGCTGTTTCCATAACTTGGCTATTGTGAATAGTGCCGCAATAAACATGGATGTGCAGGTGCCTCTGGAGTAACAGTCTTTTGGGTATATCCCCAAGAGTGGTATTGCTGGATCAAATGGTAGATTGATGTCCACCTTTTTAAGTAGCCTCCAAATTTTTTTCCAGAGTGGTTGTACTAGTCTACATTCCCACCAACAGTATAAGAGGGTTCCTTTTTCCCCACATCCTCGCCAACACCTGTTGTTGGTGGTGTTGCTGATGATGGCTATTCTAACAGGGGCGAGGTGGAATCTTAGCGTGGTTTTAATTTGCATTTCCTTTATTGCTAGAGATGGTGAGCATTTTTTCATGTGTGTTTTGGCCATTTGAATTTCTTCTTTTGAGAAAGTTCTGTTTAGTTTACTTGCCCATTTCTTTATTGGTTCATTAGTTTTGGGAGAATTTAGTTTTTTAAGTTCCCTATAGATTCTGGTTATCAGTCGTTTGTCTGATGTATAGTTGGCAAATATTTTCTCCCACTCTGTGGGGTGTTCTCTTCAGTTTAGAGACCATTTCTTTTGATGAACAGAAGCTTTTTAGCTTTATGAGGTCTCATTTATCTATGCTATCTCTTAGTTGCTGTGCTGCTGGGGTTTCATTGAGAAAGTTCTTACCTATACCTACTAGCTCCAGAGTATTTCCTACTCTTTCCTGTATGAACTTTAGAGTTTGTGGTCTGATATTAAGATCCTTGATCCATTTTGAGTTAATTGTGGTATAGAGTGATATACATGGATCTAGTTTCAGTTTTTTGCAGACTGCTAACCAGTTTTCCCAGCAGTTTTTGTTGAAGAGGCTGCTATTTCTCCATCGTATATTTTTAGCTCCTTTGTCAAAGACAAGTTGGTTATAGTTGTGTGGCTTCATATCTGGGTCCTCTGTTCTGTTCCACTGGTCTTCATGTCTGTTTTTGTGCCAGTACCATGCTGTCTTTATTGTTATTGCTTTGTAATATAGTTTGAAGTCAGGTATTGTGATACCTCCTGCATTGTTCTTTTGACTGAGTATTGCCTTGGCTATTCATGGCCTCTTGTGTTTCCATATAAATTTCACAGTAGATTTTTTGATCTCTTTAATGAATGTCATTGGAATTTTGATGGGAATTGCATTAAACATGTAGATTACTTTGGGGAGTATTGACATTTTTACTATGTTGATTCTACCAATCATGAGCATGGGAGATCTCTCTACTTTCTATAGTCTTCCTCAATCTCTTTCTTCAGAAGTGTATAGTTTTCCTTGTAGAGGTCTTTCACATCTTTTGTTAGGTTTACACCTAGGTATTTGATTTTGTTTGAGGCTATTGTAAATGGAATTGTTTTCATACATTCTTTTTCCGTTTGCTCATTGTTAGTGTATAGAAATGCTAATGATTTTTCTATGTTGATTTTATATCCTGCTACCTTGCTATAGCTATTGATGATGTCTAGAAGCTTCTGAGTAGAGTTTTTTGGGTCTTTAAGGTATAGGATCATGTCGTCTGCAAATAGGGATATTTTGACAGTTTCTTTACCTGTTTGTATTCCTTTTATTTCTTCTTCTTGCCTAATTGCTCTGGCTAGGAATTCCAGTGCTATGTTGAATAGGAGTGGAGATAGTGGGCATCCTTGTCTAGTTCTTGATTTTAGAGGGAATGGTTTCAGTTTTTCTCCAATAAGTATAATGCTGGCTGTAGGTTTGTCATATATAGCTTTTATAATGTTGAGGTACTTTCCTTCTATTCCTAGTTTTCTTAGAGCTTTTATCATGAAATGGTGTTGGATCTTATCAAAGGCCTTTTCTGCATCTATTTTGATGATCAAGTGTTTTTTGTCTTTTTTCTGTTAATGTGGTTTATTACGTTTATTGATTTTCGTATGTTGAACCATCCCTGCATCCCTGGGATGAAGCCTACTTGGTTGTGGTGAATAATCTTTTCGATGTGTTGTTGAATTCGGTTTGCCATTATTTTATTGAGGATTTTTGCGTCAATGTTCATTAAGGAGAATGGCCTATAGTTCTCCTTTTTGGAGGTGTCTTTGCCTGGTTTTGGGATAAATGTAATACTGGCTTCATAAAATGTGTTTGGCAGTTTTCCTTCCCTTTCTATTTCATGGAACAGTTTAAGGAGGGTTGGTGTCAGTTCTTCTTTAAAGGTCTGATAGAATTCAGCAGAGAATCCATCAGGTCCTGGACTTTTCTTTTTGGGGAGATTCTTGATTGCTGCTTCAATTTCATTTTGTGTTATAGGCCTATTCAGGTGATTAATTTCCTCTTGGTTCAGTTTTGGATGTCATATGTATCTAGAAATCTGTCCATTTCTTTAAGATTTTCAAATTTATTTGAATATAGGTTCTCAAAGTAGTCTCTGATGATTTCCTGGACTTCCATGGTGTTTGTTGTTATCTCCCCTTTTGCATTCCTGATTCTACTAATTTGGGTTTTTTCTCTCTTCATTTTAGTCAGGTTTGCCAGGGGTCTATCGATCTTGTTTATTTTTTCAAAGAACCAACTTTTTGTTTCATGAATTCTTTGTATGGTTTTTTTGGTTTCTATTTCGTTGATTTCAGCTCTTATTTTTATTATTTCTCTCCTTCTATTTGTTTTGGGATTTGCTTGTTCTTGTTTTTCTAGGAGTTTGAGATGTATCATTAGGTCATTGATTTGGGATCTTTCAGTCTTTTTAATATATGCACTCATGGCTATAAACTTTCCTCAGGACTGACTTAGCTGTGTCCCATAGGTTCCGGTAGGTTGTGTTTTCATTTTCATTGACTTCCAGGAACTTTTGAATTTCCTCTTTTATTTCATCGATGATCCATTCTTCATTAAGTAGTTATTTAGTTTCCAGCTGTTTGCATGTTTTTTGTCTTTACTTTTGTTGTTGAGTTCTACTTTTACTGCATTGTGATCAGATAGTATGCACAGTATAATTTCTATTTTCTTATATTTGCTGATACTTGTTTTGTGCCCTAGGATATGATTTATTTTGGAGAAGGTTCCATGGGCTGCTGAGAAGAATGTATATTGTGTAGAAGTTGGATGAAATGTTCTGTAGACATCAACTAGGTCCATTTGATCTATTGCATATTTTAGATCCTAGATTTCTTTATTGATTTTTTGTTTGGATGACCTATTATGATAATGAGGTGTTAAAGTCTCCCACAACCACTGTGTTGGCGTTTATATATGCTTATAGGTCTTTCAGGGTATGTTTGATGAAATTGGGTGTGTTGACATTAGGTGCGTACAGATTGATGATTATTATTTCCTTTTTGTCTATTTCCCCTTTTATTAGTATGGAATGTCCTTCTTTATCTTGTTTGATCAATGTAAGTTTGAAGTCTACTTTGTCAGAGATAAGTATTGCTACTCCTGCCTTTTTTTGGGGGCCATTGGCTTGGTAAATCTTCTTCCAGCCTTTCATCCTAAGCCTATGCTTATTTCTGTCAGTGAGATGGGTCTCCTGTAAGCAACAAATTGTTGGATCTTCCTTTCAATCTGTTTCATCAAGCAGTGCCTTTTGATGAGTGAATTAAGTCTGTTAACATTAAGCATTAGTACTGATAGGTATGTGGTGATTCCTGTCATTTAGTTGTCTTAGTTGTTTGAAGGTTTGATTGTGTGTACCTAAGTTGAGGTTACTCCCTACTTTCTTGCTTTTTCTTTTCCTGTGGTTTGGTGCTGCCTGTCTTTTCATGGTTAAGTTGGGTTTAACTTTCTGTGTGCAGAATCCCTTGCTGAATCTTTTGTAATGGTGGCTTTGTGGTCACATATTGTTTTAGTTTCTGCTTATCATGGAAGACTTTTATTGCTCCATCTATTTTGAATGATAGTTTTGCTGGGTAGAGTACCCTGGGGTTAAAGTTATTTTCATTCATTGCCCAGAAGATCTCACCCTACGCTCTTCTTGCTTTTAATGTTTCTGTTGAGAAGTCTACTGTGATTTTGATGGGTTTACCTTTGTGTGTTACTTGTTTTTCCTCTCTTACAGCCTTCAATGTTCTTTCCTTAGTTTCTGAACTTGTTGTTTTAATGATGATATGTTGTGGGGTAGTTCTATTTTTGATCTGGTTTATTTGGTGTCCTGGAGGCCTCTTACATCTGTATGGGAATATCTTTCTCTAGATTTGGGAAATTTTCTATTATTATTTTGTTGAATATATTACGCATTCCCTTTGCTTGCACCTCTTCTCCTTCTTCGATGCCCATGATTAAACTTATTAAATTCCATTTTATAAATTATTTTAGTTAATTAGAAGTATGATTTTAAACCATATCAAATTCAAAATTGTTTGAATTTTACATTTTAATAATGTTAATACAATTACTATAGCATTCAAATATTGGATTTTCATCTCTTATGATTTTATTTTAAAAGGAAATTATAATTTTCATAACAAGCATAAATGCCTCTAATACTGAATTTCACAGGAAACAATATATTCTCTAAAATAACAAATGTAGTTAAATTCTCTGTTTTTCTAGATTTTAATATTTATTATTTTTTAAGGAAGGTACAATCAACTTCTAAATTTTACTCTAATGCCTCTCATTTCATTACAACCCCCTGCCACATGAAAATAATCTACCAGAGGGTTCTAACTCTCCAGTCCAATGGAGATGCAAGCCTTTAAGTATCTCTTCAGAGGGAGGAAATGAAATGGTGTCTTTAATGTGCCTTTCTATGTACTGTGTCAACCTCATAGTTAAATTACACTATGGACTCATACCAAGCCTTATTCATGGTCACAGCTCTTATCCCTTTATTAACCTTTAGATTTTTATGACCTGTTAGGCATAGATACACATCTGTTCAACAGACCAAAATTATACCTAGCCACCTCCTAAACATTTCAAAGGCTACTGGTAAAAATACCTTGAGTGTATAAACCATGCCTATCTATATTTCAAGATAAATGTATTTCCTGTGTACCACAACCCTCAGGGCCCTATTATCAGCAACTCATATAATTTTACACCTGTGCCTGGTTGGTTCTAGATTTTGATGAGGCATAGCATCTTAATTTAAGCTATTTTGTATCATTTAATAGGAGAAGGGTACAAAATAACCATGGGAATACACAATGAAAATTATTTTAAATAACTCACTTGTACAAAAGTATTAATTTTATTTCCTATATCTAAATGGAATAATAGAAATTTCAAGATTTTAAAGGACAACTTTAAGTACTGCAAAATGTAAAAATAGCTTGATTTTTTTCCCATTTATTTTAAAGTCCTTTTGTATTTTGTATTATGTTATATTCATTGTATGGGGGGGATTCATTGTGACAATTCCAAATAGGCTTATATTGTACATTGGTAGATTGCCCCTACAATCTCTCCTCCTTCACCCCTTCCCTGCTCCACTTTAAGCAATTGCAAGAGGTTTGATTGTTATATTTAGTACAAGTATATGAAGTCCATCAACCATACACCCTCACCTTCATCTCCTTCGTTCACCCTCCCTCTTCCCACAAGTACTCCCCCACACTTCACCTATTTTTCAATTCTGTCTTTTGTTATTAATTCCTAAGTCAATGCTGATGTGGGTATATTTTACCTCAGTCACTTCAATCCATTCCATCACACTCCCTTACTTCTACTACCCCCTCCTCCATTTTTCCCTTTATTGTCATGATGGTTGGGGGTCCACTGTGGCATTTACACAGGTTATTACAACATATAAGATATATCATGCATGAATTCACCCCCTCAATCATTTTCTTTCATCCCCCTTTCCTTCAGTTCCTCAAGTAATTTCTACAGGTATCATTTTTGCATTTACTATATGTGTACACATTTTATTGCATGTATTCACCCTACTACTCCCTTGCCCAGCACCTCCCCCCTCCCACCAGTGCCAGCCCTCACCCCTGGGCAGGGTTTGTTCTACCCTCCTGTTCTCTGATTTTGTAGGAGAAAAGATAAAAAAGAAAAACATGACATTTTTGCTTGTTTGAGATAAAAGTAGGTGTACAGAGAGTTTCCTTGTGATATTTTCATGTGTGTATGTATTATAACCCCACTTGGTTTATCTCCTCTAATTTTCTTCATTCTACCTTAGTCCCTTTCTTTCATTTCTTCCTTCCTTCCTTCCTTCTTCCTTCATTCCTTTCTTTCCTTTTTTTGCAGTACTGGCTTAGTCCACTTATGGTAGTTTCAGTCAGTTTAAGATTTCTGTATTCCTTCTTGAATAGTAGGTATATCAACTGTGTGCAAGTTCTTAGTTTCCATGCCTTCCATGCCTGACCTCCCCTTAGTGTGACCAGTGTTTTATAATATCGTTACATTGTGTTAGGTCTATATTCCACAAATGAGAGAAGATGTGGTTTTTGGCCTTTCGAATCTGGCTAACTTCTCTTAAGATGATATTCCTATATAAAGGAGTTGATTTAAAAATGCAAGCTAGCTGGGTGCTCATGGCTCATGCCTATAATCCTAGCTACTTGGGGAGCTGAAATTGGGAGGATTAAGGTTCAAGACTGGTTTGGGCAAATAGTTCTTAAGATCCCATTTCCAAAATAACCATAGCAAAATGGACTGGAGGTATGGCTCAAGTGATAGAGTACCTGCTCTGCAAATGTGTAAGCCCTGAGTTCAAACCCAAGTACTGCCAAAAAAGAAAGAAAAAAAGGAACAAGCTACTCTGTCACTTAAAGTATTTTCTCATTAATTTGTTCTGTATTTTCCCCATATATATTGTACCAGAACAAATTTTATTTTATGGTAAAATAAAGAATATGTTCAGTAGTTAGTAAATCTAGATCAAATTAAGGGTGCTAGCAGTAATAGAAGAACATTGTTAACTAGAAAATATCTGGATGTCTGTCAAATGATAGATGGAAATAAGAAATGGATGTAAAGCTAAAACTAATTATTGTTTATGTCATGGTAAGTTTCTGGATTTACACTAACAAGCAGAAATATCACATAACTGATGATTCCATATTACTCTAAAATACTCCACATTACTATACAATACTTAAATCACAACAAAATGTGAAGTTGGGTTTTGCTTTAAAAAAGTGTGGACCGTCAGAAACACAATAAGTGTGGAACTATATTATATTTGGAAAAGATGTAGTCCAGGAAACTTCTGTTGGCCAGCTGGCAACTTCAAAAAGAGGTACAGGAAAAGAAATTAAGGATGCAATTTGAATAGGGATAAAGAAAAAGGTAGCACTGTCCATTGCTACTATAAACAGATTCATTTGTTGAATTTCTTTTTCTTTTTTTGGCAGTACCGATATTTGAACTCAGGGCATTGGGCTTGCCAGGCAGGTGTTCTACAACATGAGTCACATATCCAGCTCCACTGGTTGAAATCTTTTTTTTTTCTTTTTTAACCAAAGAAGTGAAAGGTTTTTATAAAATATTGTTAACAAAAATTAACACAACCTAAATAAATGGTGCATCCCATGTTCATAGATTGGAAGACTTTCTGTTACAGTGAGAATACACCCCAAATCATGTATATATTTAATTGAATACTTATTTTGGTGCAAAAATGGATAAGATGATTCTAAAATTATATAGCAGACATAATTTTCTTGTCAACGTGACAGAAAATTAATAAAGAAATACTAGATTTGAAATGCATTTTAGACAAAATGAGTCTAACAGATATATAAAGAACTTTCCATCCAATAGCAATAAAAATGCACATTGTTCACGGGTGTCCATGGAACATTCTCCAGGACAGATCATATGGTAGTCCACAAAAAATTCCATACAAAACGCAGACGATAACAATCCTACAAGTACGGTTTCTGACCAAAATGATATGAAATTAGAAGTCAGTAACAGGGAACTTCAGGAACAAAACAAATACATGGAAATTAAATTAAACAACATGCTCCTGAACAGCCAATGGGTCAATGAAGAAATTAAAAAGAAATTTTTAAAAACTTGACACAACCAACCATCAAAAATCAAAATACCCAAAACCACAGGTTGCAGCAAAAGCAGTCCTAAGAACAAAGTTTATAGCAACAAATGCCCATGCTAAAAAAAAAAAAAAAAAGATGACAAATAAATAACCTAACGTTATGCTTCAAGGAAGTAGACAAACTAAACCCAAAGTTAGCAGAAGGAAGGAAATAATAAAGATCAGGATAGAAATAAATTAAACAGAGAATAGAAAAGCTATAGGAAAAAAATCAATATATTTAAATATTGTTTTAAAAAAAATCAACAAACCCTTAGTCAGACTAAGAAAAAAAAGAGAGAAGACTCAAGTAAATAAAATCAAGATTCAGACACATAGATCAGAGTAATAGAATTGAGTGCACAGAACAAATTTGAACATGTAGTAAAAATTCGTTCTTAATAAGGGTCCGAAAAAGGCACAAAGTGCCTTCCATAAATGGTTCTGGGAAAACTGGATTTCCACATGTAAAACAACAGGCCATCTCTGAGTGAATTTCATTGTTGTCCATGAAGCTTGGAAGTAAGAAAAAAAAAAACTCATAAAATGCCTTGATTATAGTTATAGGAATTTCATGCTATTTTGAATAATAAATTGACCATAACTTGATTTCAAAGTGTATAATGAGCCTTTGGTATACAGACAGAGACCTTTTCATTGTTTTGTTTGTTTGTTTGCTTGTTTTGAAGCAGAGTTTTGCTACATAGCCTAGGCTGGCCTGGAACTCACAAGCCAATCCTCCTGCCTCAGCCTTCCAATTGCTGGGATTATAGGTGTGTACTGCCATGCCAAGCTGCTTTTTCTCCTCCATTTCCTCCTCCTCCTTCTCTTCTTCTTCTCCTTCTCCTCTTCCCCCTCCCACTCTCCCTCACCCTCCTTCTCCTTCTCCTTCTTCTTCTTTCCTGAAGAGATAGCTACATTACTGAATCCACGACAGTGACGTTGTTATTAGACATTGACTCCATGATAGAGGTTTAGTTCTCAGATGTCTCCAGATTCTCAGCAGACTTTGAGTATGGCTGCAGTACCCGAAAAATTATTTGCTTTATCAACAAATTATAAAGTTTGAATATTTTTAATATATAGTACCTTTTTATAATCTAACCATAAATTTTTCATAAATTTAAGATTTAATCAAGAAAGAATTTTAAAGGTAGGTTTTTAGAGTCTGTACAATCTATTGACCATGAACAAAGGAACGCTCATTGTGCATATTTAGAGTGAAAATAATACATAAGACTTATTGTTAAAGACAATTTATTTATTGCCCAAAAGTTGCCCAAGAATACCTTGATTTCTATTATATTTTATGTCATAAATTATTGGTAGCTTTAAACTTATCTTTATACTGATAATAATGAAAGAAGTGGTAACATAAATTGTTTTAAAATAAGATGAAAGTGAAATATATAATTAGCTACTATGCATTCTCATTAGCTGCCTCACATTCCTCTAAAAAAACCAAGAAAAATTAAACACACACGTGCATGCACACACACACTACAGCTAGAAAAACATGGCCACCTGTGTCTTCATGATTCTTTCATTATGATTTAGCTTGGTGTTCTCTAGTACTATGATTAAAATATCAGCAAGTAAGATACAATTATCTTGTCAAGGAATCAGCAGTGAGTGTAAGATTTGCTGCTGCTTCATTACTTCTTACCATTCATAGTGGCTAGCCCTTTAATACAGGTGTTTGCAGTTATCAATCATTGAGAGAATCTCTCAGCTTTTCTCTGCTTTCAATCACTTTCACTGACTTGTTGATGCAAGGAGTACATTTGCCTCAAGCAATTGGTTTAAAAGCACTTGTAATTTTAAGAGGAACAATTTATATTGTCTCTGTTTAAACCTTAAAGATATTACTTTAAGATTTATGGATGGAGAGAGGAACCAAGTTCTGAGGTCCTGGTGCAAATTACTGATGTCAGGACCAAAGGAACAGGTAATTTTGTAGTTATCAACAGTTTCAGGAAGTTTCACTCTAATCTTGTTTACCTCTGCCTTTGAAATTTGAAGGTATTATACTACAGATGACAACTATTATACTAGTTGGAATGTGAGCAGCTTGTGCAACCAGTATTTCCTCAAACCATACTAGGCTAAGGATTCAGTAGTGTCATCATAATAATAATGAAAAAAAGATCCACTTCAAGTGCAGAAATTTGAAAATTGTAGGTCCCTTCAGATCCATTCTAGGTGTTAAGCATTTCCTGTTAGGCAGGAGTCTCAAAATGCTCTCCAGGACTACCCCTGGGGTTCCAGAGAACATATGTTTACACTTTGAGTGTATTCCTTCTCTGTGAAGGTCCCATATGAATCCATGGGAGCTAAATTTAAGAATCACATTAGTGACTCACTATTCAGGAATTAATATTTCCTCTCCTAAGCCTTACCAAATTTCTTCTGCTCTCTCACCTCAGGAAAGTGTTCTGTCATGAAGAATATTATTTAGCATATACTAATAGCAGGCTATTTATATATATATGTACATACAATATGCAATATACATTGTATGTATGTGTATATACATGTATGTATGTACAGATAAGAATTTGCTGTGATAAAACAAACATAACAAAAATTTTAAGAATATAATTCAGTGGTATTAGGTATACTTATATGGCTGTGCAACTATCATCATTATTCATTTCAGGAACATTTTCATCATCTTGACTTGAAACTGTACTAATGAACAACGACTCTTCATTCCCTCTACCCCACTCCCACCCAACATCCCTTAAAAATCACTATTTCTTCATAAATTTGACTATTCTAGATATCTCGTAAAAGTGAAAAATATAATATTTGTCCTTTTGTATCTGAATGTTTTACTATATACAGGTTTGATACCTTTAAGTTTTTCATGTTGTTACAACAAACATCAGAATTTCATTCTTTTCAATGTGAATAATATTTCATGGTATGTATAAGCCACATTTTCTATATCCATTCATCCATCGATGGACATTTGAGTTTTTCTGTCTTGTTAATTTATAATATTCTTGCAAACACTGGTATAGAACTATTTGTTGGAGACTCTGCTTTATAATCAACCCATAACAGTTGGTTTTGGGTGTCAAATTAATGCGATTAAAGAAAACTCAGCTGGTGTTGTGTCAATATATTCTGGTGACCACAAAGTAAATGCAGGACACAGTGACCAGAGAAAGCATAGCAGCACCTGCTGCTGCCCAGAACATTCCCTCTTTCCCTTAGGAACCTTGCTCAGAGGTTGGAACCAAGCAATTCCTTTAAGCAGAGAACTAGGTTAGGAAAGCAATCAGATTGCTTATCATGCCACCAGTCATTATTTTTCTCTTGGTTTTCCATTCTTTTTTCTTTTCATGGTAAAAAAGACTAGATTGCCTGTGTGGCAATCCACCTCATCTTACTGTAGTCCATACTGCTTCAAAGGTGCCCCTGAATAAATTTTTTGACTACTACTTGCTTGGAGTGGTCAGCTTCTGTCTTTGGTCTGTTTGTCCTCGCTTTCTTGAAGGTGATTCTCCGTCCTGGCAGGGAGTTTTCCCAACAAGTGGTAAGGCATTATTTAATTTAAATGCTTTAGTAAGAGCTGAGTCCATCTCTCTTCTGATGATTTGGGAAACCCAAGTGGTTTTGCTTTTGAAGAGAATGACTGGGTTTATCAGTGAGGGTGTTTTGGGAGAAAATTGGTATGTAAATTGGTGGACTGAGTGGAGAAGATACACCTTCAGTGGGTGGGCACTGTCCAATCTGCTGGAGGCACAGATGAACAAAAAGATAGAAGAAGGATGAATTGACTCTTTTCTTCTTGTACTAGGATGCACGTCTTTGGTCCTCAGATATCAGAACTTCAGATTCTTGCCTTTGGACTCTGGGATTCATACCAACTGCCTCTGGGGTTCTTGGACCTTCAGTCTTAGAGGAAAATTACATTACCCTCTTCCTTTGTTTTGTGGCCTTCAGAATTGGACTGAACCATTCTCCTGACTTTCCTGGTTCTTCAGCTTGCAGGATACCATGGAACTGCTCTGCCTCCATAATCAAGTGATCCCATTCTCCTAATAAATCCTTTTCCCATCTTTCTCTCTATATATTCTCTTTGTTCTTTCTGTCTTCAGAACCATGACTAAAGCAACTTAATATGATATCTTCAAGTGCCATCCATGTTGTTACACATATCAGAATTTAATTTCTTTTTAACATTCCTTTTTATTTGTCCTCCTTATATTTGAGTTCATGATACCATATCTAAAGTTATAATAGATCTATGCCAGTGCATGTCAAAAGCATTGCACTGAATGCCAATATAGCAAGTTCCTATTTCCTAAATTAATAATCATTTCTAATGAATTCTAGGAATCTTTTCAAATCCTGCAGCAACAAGTTACCACATATTTGTCCCACATGAAAGAAGAGAAATTTATTCTCTTATAGTTCTGGAAGCTAGAAGTCCAAAATCAAGGTAGGAGCAAGGCAATGTTCCTTCTGGGCATCGCTCAGGAGCATCTTGTTCCTTCTAGCATCTGGTAGCTCCCTCCCTAAATCCACGGTGCTTCTTAGGTTGTTCTTGCACCACTCCATCTTCAACTTCCCTTGTGCCCTTGTATCTAAATTTTCCTCTAGTTTCCGTTATAGAATTATCAGTAATTTAGAAATTTAGTCCAGGATGCTTTCATCTCAAGATCCTTAATTAATTATATAGGCATAGACCCTATTTCAAATAAAGTGACATTTTGGGTGTTTAGGTTGACATGAATTTTTTAAACCTATTCAACACACTAGAAGTCCCTAGTCTTGTACTGTATGTCCTTCCTTCATCTGATCTTTCACTTACCTATTTTTATTCTGCTGTGGTGTTTGCCACATGGTATCTTAGCAACACATGTGTGTCTTCTTATATTATGAACACTTTAAAAATCACATTTTATGATCTATTTGTCTTCATGATTTCAGTTCATAGGACAGCATCTGATAAAGAACAGTTCTCAAATATTTTTAATTTAGTATATGCCTATTTTTCTAAGAAGAGGAACTATCTGGCATTTGTATCTAATTTTTTTCACAACCTTGTTAGTCTGATAATACTACCTGCAAAAGTGGTACATTTAACACTTGCTCAAACATACAAATTAATTTTATTCATGGTCACTTGTAACATGGCACAGTAAACCCTTGAGATCTGTGGGTATATGTTTCCAAAGAGACCACCATGGAGGAAAAACAGTACATGCTCAGGATGCATACAGTTCAGTGCTGTACTGCAGATGCGCGATTCATTTTCCCATAACACTGCCCAATTTACATTAGACACAGGCTACCTTTCAACATATCTCAGGCTTTTACTTCATCACCTCAATTAAGCACATTCACTTTTTTGGCACCATTTGTTTTTTGGGAAGCAGATTTTCACAAAATTAAGAGCTGGGAAAAAAGTGGATCACATAACAGTTTAAACGCAACTAATGATAATACAGGACTGACAGAGGACTTCTTTGCATCAAATGAGCTGCATAATGCACATAGGAATTTAAAATTTTCATTAATGAAATTTCTTTTGATTTTTAAAATTTATATTTTTTCCATTTACTCATATATGCATACAATGTTTGGGTCATTTCTACTCCCCACCCCCTCCCTTTCCCCCTCCCCTCCCTCTACCCCCCACCCTCTTGCTTCCAGGCAGAAACTGTTTTGCCCTTATCTCTAATTTTGTTGAAGAGAGAATATAAACAATAATAAGAAGGGCAAAGGGTTTTTGCTAGTTGAGATAAGGATAGCTATACAGGGAGATTCCTCACATTGCTTTCATGTACATATGTGTTATTTTCTAAGTTGATTCTTCTCAAACTGACCTTTTCTCTAGTTCCTGGTCCCCTTCTCCTATTGGCCTCTGTTGCTTTAAAGTTTCTGCATTAGTTCCTTTGCATTGAGGACATCAAATACTATCATGTTTTTTGGGTTTCTTACCTATCCTCATTACCTCCCTTGTGTGCTCTCACCTCATCATGTGACCAAACTCCAATCCCCTTACTGTATTTGCCCTTGATCTAAAGTCCACATATGAGGGAAAACATTTGACTATTGATCTTCTGAGCCTGGCTAGCCTCACTCACAATGATATATTATCATTAGTGTTTGGCTACCTGTCGTCAAAATCAGGTACAATAAATCCACAAATAAGGCAGGCTTATTATATTATTTCATACATGCTCCATAAATTTACTGATGGTAATGTCAGAATCAGCTGATTCTTTTGTGATTTATAATATGCTGGGATTCTCTTTGCAATCCATCTATAAAGATTTTTTGTACTGATAGGATTAGAAAACAAGTTGAATGAGGCAATGTGACCATGTGAAGGTGTGGAGGCTGAACCAAAAGAATAACCTCTCCAAAAGAATTAAGGAAAGTGTAGATCAATTTAAGTATTTTGAAATGAGAAGATTTTTTTCAATTAATATTATTACAGTCTTAAAATAGTTTGTTTTATTTGTGTATTTGTGATCTTCCAATGTAATAACAATCTTGTAGAATTACTTGTAGAAGAAAGAGTACTAATGTTTCAGATTGGTCTGTGGCAAAGAGGACTAGCTATTCACCAAAGCCATGTGTGTCCCCCTCTATGCTGTAAAGGTGTTGTTGAGAAGCAGCTGCTCAAGATTTCTAGCCTTAAGCCTTCCAAAACCCAGTAGAGCCATGTAACAAATACTTGCCAAAGGAATGTGAATGGAAACTATGTTTTATTTCTAGGCCAAGGAAAGTGGTGCTCCTTTTCCACTCAAATTTTTCCTATCTGCCATCTGTGAGAATAAGACCCAGAGGTCTTAGAAATGAAAGAAATAACAAAACAGAAAAATCTTATCTGTTAAATGTGTCAACCAAAAGACAAGTTGAGGCACACAGGGTACAGAAGCAAAGTTCATTTGAGTCAAAATAAAGATTGCCACGTGTAGAAGAAAAGACAAATTCTAGGTGTCCCAAATAAGTGCATCTGAAAGGCATATGAGAGGTTTGGATTTTAGGGGTCAAAAAAAAAAGAAAGAAAGAAAAACAAAGAAGAAGAACAAGAAGGAACTTACAGCACGTGATGATTATAATCATCACATTGGCTGCAAGAATAGTTTAGGACATTGGGACATTGATTGGTCTTCAGTGTTGTGTACATTGCAGGTAAGAACTGCGTGAGCAAAGAAGGATTTTTACTGGTTATTTATGGTGTCAGGAAGTCCACAGAATATTGCTGTGACCTGGGTGACTAAAGTCTCATGACTCATGTTTCTAACAGGGCTAAAGAATTTTATGCTCTCATTTTTCTGAAGTTTTAAATCTTTCCTCAAATAGAAAGTGTGTCTACCAACCATGGACATCTATGGTACATGACTTATTTACATGAGCAAGGTAGTTACTATGTATGTGGTAAGCAACAGAGATTTAGAATTTACTGCAGTTAGTGTTTATCTTACATATACAGAGATTGGTACATTGAAGAAGGTGCAACCATAAACAAAAACTATATTCAAGCACAGTGAAAAATACCAAAGAAATGTATATCTTAAAGGTTGGTAGCTGGAGATCCATCATACAAATAAACATTTTATAAAATTTTTTTCTATAATACGAAAGAATAGAGCCAACAGGTTTTGTGCCCAACAAGAACAACTGATTGGAAACTATATTTTTTTCACAATGAAACTAGTACCATTAATACATAACCTCAGAACAAAACACCATATCCAGAGTGTACCATGAAAACAAAGTCTTAGGGTATCCCTCATTTAAAGGCAATAATGTTAGACCTCTGAAAGGATCAAAGTGGTACCTTCTAGATTCTTCAAGTTGGAAAAATGATTAAGGGCATGGCTCAAAATGACTTGTGGCTTATAGATCTTACTTAAAAACATAGAAGAGCTATAAAATGTTTCAAAGTGTTTCATTGGCCCAAAATAGTTTGATAGTCAATATCTAAAAATACCTTAAGCCTTTAACTTCATACAGTTGAAAAAGTGAGCTTAGGAAGCCACTCAGTAGCAAAATATTTCCATCCATTTCCTTTTCATATGTGGCTAAGGGACATGATGTAAAAGAAAGAACTCTCTGGAGAAATACCCTTGTAAAGACAAATAGCAGATGGAAAAGCCAAAATTCTGGAGAAAAATGAACTAAAGAACTACTCCTAGGAAGAATATAAGCATCTGATCAAGGGATGCTCAACACTCCAGGTGGGACAACATTTGGCCCCAAGAATTTCAGAATTGTTATTCAACAGTAGCTAATATGTGCATCTCATATTTTCCCCCATTTTACAACAGTAGCTAATATGTGCATCTCATATTTTCCCCCATTTTAAATGTGAGTGCTTACTGCAGTTATTCTATCAATGGTTTGTGGAAGACAGTTTTCCTTTCTGTTCATTGGTCTTCACAGCAAGAGGATTTAATCTGGATCTGAGTTAAAACATAATATCCTAGACTTCAACTCTGAATCACTGATTGGGTGAAAATTTGAGGATTGGGACATATTATGCAAATCTTGTAGTAGACTAGATAACCTCTGACCTGTCCTTTACTCTTCTGCCATAGGATCTTTCAAGTCTCTAGAATGAAGGGATGTATCTCCTTACACCATGAACTTTGTACTCAACCACATTCCACTTTTGCCTAAAGAAATTTATTGGAAAAGCATGCAAGCAGAGGGTTTAAAAGTACATGCATGGGCTGGGTGCCAGTGACTCATGCTTATAATCCTAGCTACTCAGGAGGCAGAGATCAGGAGGATCACAGTTCAAAGCCAGCCCAGGCAAATAGTTCTGAGAGACCCTATCTTGAAAAACTCTTCACAAAAATAGGGCTGGTGGAGAGGCTCAGGGTGCAGGCCCTTAGCTTAAGCAACAGTACCAAAGAAAAAAAAGGTGCATGCGTAGATTCTCTTTGATCCTTGTATTTCACTGAGATAGCATGGTATAAAAATGCCCCGGGGAACTTCTGACCCAAGAGAGTTAGTCACATGGGTTGAATTAAACTCAACTTGAAGCTAGGACTCAAACCAAGTTGAAGTGCAACTGGATACAGGGGTCCCCCTTCAAATCACAAACTTATTAGTGAGAAAAAGAAATTCTCTTTGTTCTAAACTGAGAGAAACAGGTTTGCTTCAAATTATGATTGTAGCAATGCTCACCTAATGAAGAGATAATTAAGATAAATTTGTAATCTGCAAGAGAATTCTCCCTTTCAATTTCCTCTCAAAATTACTAGTAATGAAGAACAAATTACAGAGGACAACCTAATTATATTGCTTTTGGTATTTTGGTTATATTCTTTATAAAAAACAATATTCTACCTTTCTGCCCTCCAGACACCTATTTTAATATATTAAATGAACACTCATGCAACCTGATCTCTATACATTATTTGGAGATCTTGTAAAATATAAACTATATTGCACC
The DNA here is from genome assembly GCF_047511655.1 of Castor canadensis. Taxonomy (NCBI): domain Eukaryota; kingdom Metazoa; phylum Chordata; class Mammalia; order Rodentia; family Castoridae; genus Castor; species Castor canadensis. Next base: position 57,423,236 of record NC_133387.1, read on the forward strand.
TATATATTTTCTCTGCATAAATTGTAAATGATCTGTGTTTCTTAACATTTTTTCACTGAAAATATGATATTTTGAAATTTATAATGTTGACATATACAACTTTCTTCCCTTGATTCTGAACACTGCTGTGATCATTTCATTTCATATATGGAACAGTTTTAACTCTCCCATTCTCCTGGTTATGGCATCCAGGTGATCCTCCCCCTTTTTTTTTCACAAACACAATTAGGATGAACATTCTTATTTGTTTCTACAGATAACACTTTGAAAACACTTTGAATGATTGCATGTTGTACACCTAAGGGTGAAGATACTTGGGTACTTTGAATTTTGGCATTTTTTTTTTGCATAAAATGATTGAGTTTATATCGCTCTTTTCCTTTCACTTTTTTTCTATCAGGTTTAATTAATGTGTTTTCTTTACTCTGCCCAGTGCAACTTAAGTGATGGATAAAAGGACCTGAGTCTGTTTTCCTTTAGCTGAAGTTCCTGTCACACTACAACAAAGCACCTTTGAAGACTCTTGTGGTTTTTCCCAGGGTTGAGATGAGTTGTTGGGCATAGCATTGAGATCCGTTGATCTCTTATCTCTCAATGACATCAAGCCTGAGATTCATGTCAGTTTCTCAAAATACAACACTCAACATCTTCATATTTTTTGACTTTCAGTAGCTTGTTATGTTGGTACTTTTTGATATTCCAGTAACAATTATATTAAAGAAAGAGAACATAGCTAATATATAGTAATGTATTTCAATCTTCCTTGTATGAGCAAGTTTTCATGCATATGAAATATCTGATGAATCCTTTGGCTTTTTATCTCCAAAATATGACTGCATTCTACTATAAAAAGAAGATTTGTAATTCTTTCCAGTATCTCCCTTGAGCTGTTGCTGGTATTCATTCTCAGTCCCAAGGATTTTCCACTTACTTTCAGAATATTATAGAAGAGTAGACACATATTTGCCTTACAACACTATAAGCCAGAATAAATGCTCTTACTTTTTTTAATTTCAGAGTAGTAACTGAAGTATATAATGTTGCCATACACAAAAATTTTGTCTTTATTGATTTCCTAAAAAATTTCAGAAAGTAAATTTCATAATCTGCAGTGCTTAATTCTGTATTTATAGAATTTTGCTCAACATATAAACTTAAATGAATATATTAAATATATAATGATAAATTATTTTTCTCTATACATGAATTATGTTCAAGTCAGGAAGAAAGCAAAAATAACTTCTCTAAAAGGGGCAAGGTAATTTCTTATCTATTTTCTATTTGAAAACCCAAATCAACTAAGTAGTCATAATTGTAGAATATGACGTACATTTATGAAGACAGCATAATGAAACCCACCAAGCACTGAAGTGGGGGAGGGCAAGGCAGAACAGAAATATAATGTAGGGGTGAGCATGTTCAACTTACATTATATGCATATATGGAATTATTATAATGAAATCCATTCATATTGTTGATGTATGCTAATTCAAAATAAATTAAAATTTGAAAAAGAATATAATCATTGTTAGGAAATCCAAGCAACAAAAGCAAAACCACATAGCCAAGGGTGTTTCGAGGGTGACTCTAGTGGACATTGTTTTCACATTGGCATATATACATTGATAATTTCTGTACAAATTGTAAAGCCCCAATGATAACATCAGAGATAAATCATGTTAATAGTTGTGTAAATATAAATATTCCTAGATTGAGAAAAAAATAGGTTTCCAAGAATGTTTAGGGAAAGTTTTATAGATGGTACAATTTGCAATTCAATGACCAACTTGATATTTTCATAGGGAAACATGTCTTTTGATATATTCTAAGTGTAAAAGTGTATGATAGATTTTTATCTCACAGTACATTTCAACATATTTTTAAAATATTTTAAAGCATATGAGCTATCAGTAGAGAAAAATACAAGTAACATAAAGGAAATTACAAGACTATAAGCATGCTTTTCTTTTCTTGGTATGTTGTCTCTCTAATCATTTGAAATACTTTCATTTCTTTTTACATAACTTAGGGTTTTAGCACAAAATTTCAGTGACCTGTATCCTAGCTTATGAATCTGAGATTTAAATGTACTTCAAGAGGGGAGTGAAAAATAAGACAAACTAATTACTCAGTACTAAAGATATTTATAGAGAGTATTACCATTTTGTTCATTCTGAATATATGTACTCAATGACATAAAATCCAAATGTGGATCTTTCTATGAAAGAAGAGGTAATTTACAGTTGGCATTTTATATCAACATAGAAATGCACATTCACATGACTGAGATGAAAACATTTCAAGAGGGAACTTTGATGTTACCCAAAGAAAAGAGGTGACTATTTTTTTCCCCAATGTCAATCACCATTTCCTATGAGATGTTTGTGCATGGGCATGGAATGGGCATTTAGACAAAAACAAAACAAAACAAGTAATACTTAAAGCAAGATTTCATGGGCTGTAATTCCCACAGAATCAAGCAAGCATTGAATTTAATCTGCATTACAAAATAGTTTATGCAAACATTTTAGACACTGGGAAAGGGAGGGGTAAAATTTTAGTTAAAGTAGAGAGAATCAATTTAGTTGAATACAGTTGATAAAAACTGGACTTCATTCAAATCCATTTTCCCAAAGCTAAAATATAAATACCCTTTCTATTATGCAAAACTCTTTAACTCTGATATCTATTGTGAGGTATTTTTGACATAAGTAACTGAGGAAACAATATCATTTGAATCTATTTAGTATAACAAAAGAAGCTATACAAAATTCTGGAAGAAAAAACTTATTGAGAAACAAATTAGTTTGTAAGAAAACACCAAAAGAAAGACAATTAATTCATTCTTTATAAAAACCTTGCCTTTAATTCTTTGTACAATAATTATTAAACTCTCCTTAAAAAGGAATTATAAAGGAAGTCTATTAATTTCTTATTCCAAAAGCACCATGTTTGAATGTTTTAGCCAGTCTGTCTTACTTGCAATCTCAAGTTAATTTTGAAATCAGAACATCTTGAACATCTAGTATTCTTGTATTATTTTTACAGAGGTCAAAAATCTCTCTATATTACATTATTTGTAGATACAGTACAATGACATATCTTTTCTTTAGGCATAATTATTTCATGCAGTGAATAGCATTTTTTTTCTTTTCATGTTTATTTTCAATTGGATTGAAAATTATAAATATGTGGGAAATGAAATTAAACATAGAGAATTCAAGATACATAAAATTTATTCTTAGCATTTGAAAATCATTCCCTCATCATCTTTAGGCAGGGTATTATTAATTTCTGAATATATGACATATGCAGGTTACTACTACTCGACTGCTGAGTTAGTAATCACTTTTGTATTATTCTGCCCTGGTTAGGGCAAAGGCAAGCCAAGGGGGAGGAGGTTCCTGGATTGAATCCAGATTTTACTGCCTGGGAAGAATCTTCTCTATCATTCTCCATGATGAATATTCATCTTCTAGAAAGCTCTTCCTTGTTTCCCGGGCACAGCTGAAGTAGACCTTGGGGAATAAATCTTTGTAGGTATGACAAAGACTTCTTCCTTGACCAACTTTGATATTTTATCACCCTCAACATCTCATAAGGTTCCTTGTCCTCAACCATCCCTCAGGTCATGTCCAATTATCTAGGCCTGCCTTCAGCAAGTATCCTGTTAGATCAGTTTACCTCTTACTGAGTTTCCACTCACTGAGCAGCACACGCTCCTTCACTACAAATTCCTACTTTTCTGGTTGCATTTAAAGATGAACGAAATCTCTTTCCCTTACTACAATACCACATTCAATAGTCTACACACCTATCACATGGCTTCTAAATAAAGTCTGTTCTATTGTTTAATAAGTAACATAAGTAATTTTTCTTTATTAGATACTGTACAAATTTCACAGCAAACATCTTCATACTATAAATTCAAGCATCCAATATTTCTTTTAATTTTTAAACAACCAAATAATTTCAAATTTCAAGCTTGTGTTTTCTTTAGAATGCATTTAAGTCAAAGATTCCTTAGGTTTCTGATCTCTTTGTTTCTCACAAGGAAGCATGCTAATTCTCAAGCTTAAGTTTTTTTTGTTTTTTTTTTTCATCTTCTCTTCCATGCCTATTGCTACTTAATGCTAGCTATGTTGTGGCTATCTAGAAAAGTAGGACTTCTTGGGAAGGTGATCTTCATACTCTCTTTAAATTCTACTTGTAAATTGTTTTTCTATGAGCTCATCTCAGGGTGATATCACATGCAACTAACACTACACTTAATGATACCCATATTTTGTCTCAAAACTTGCCCAGTGACAGGAGTTCATTAAGTACTTCCAGGTTCCCACAGGTAGTCTTACTAGGTATTTTCCTACCATTTTCTCAGCCTCTTCTAATAGTTGCTTCAACACTCACTACCCAATTGGTAAAGTTATTTTGGGGAGGGGAATTATTTATTGCAGTGGTTCACTTTGGGCATTTGTTTTTTAAATTGGCCAGCTAATACTAAAATAATGTTAGCAAATTATCTTAATATTCAGTGGCTTACAATAATAAGTATATAGTTTTTGCTCATGGTTTTACAGAGTAACTACAGGATAGGTTCAGCTCAAGGTTGCTGGTTTAATTTAGGCATGTGCTATAAGTTTCTACATTTCTCTTAGATGAACAGCTATCCAGGGCATACTTTTTTTAAGGGCACAGGAGGCTCAGTCATCCAGCCCAAACCACACAAGCATGTTTGAGGTCTCTATTCAAATATAATTTCTAATGTTCTCTGGGCTTATGTAAACCCCATGGGCAAAGTCCAACAAGAATCACATAGAATGGGTATACTCTACCCATTCTTACATATTGCAAGGTCAACTGACTGAATCAGACAGTGCTAAATTAAGAAAGTCTACATTTATTTATATACCTATCATAATCATCTATCATGTGTCTATCTTATTCTACAACAAGCAGATGTAGAGCTATCACTTATTCTAAAATGAGATAATATGACATATACATTATTCACCTATATATTAGCCTTTTGTGACCCTTTATTCTTCCTATTTACATGATAATATAAAAGGAAAAGATATGACATATATAAGACACACATATTATACATATATGTATATATGTAATCTCTCTACAACATTCCAGAAAATGTGAAGCTTTAATCGAAATATTTGAACAACTTCCCAGAGTTATTTATTCACCTATTCTCCATAAAACATTTAATGTTGTAATATGTCATATACTGTGATAGTAACCATTTTCCATTCTTCTTTTGGCCTTTTTATTATACAGAGAGGATATTATCTTTGTTTATGATGTGTTGCAACTAACTTTTTCATTAGTTTGTCATATGTGTTTGCTTAGGTTTTTTTTTTTTGACTTGTGGGAAGCTGAATTATTTTGTTGAATCCATCAATCATATCAGTCATGGACTCTGCATTCAGTCATAAGACAGATGTGTTTTTGAAACTTTAAATAGGTAGCACATACAGAGAGGTTAACATGAAAGCTTAGATGCATTATTATATGAATCTCCAAGTAATTTGACTGTTCTTATTGTAATATTAAAAATAAAAACAGAAAAGAACATGTTCTTTTGAATTGTGTCTCATTGAAGGAAAGAAGTAAAAAAATAACCAAAAGGAAACCAGGAATTAGAAAATGATTAGTTATTTTTATACCTGAAACATCAATCTTCCATAGAAATCTAAGGCAGAAAGTGTGTTTCCCATTTAATTTCTAATCATAGGCAATTTTAAAAAGTGAGCAGGCCAATCTTATCTGTCAGTTGCCAAAAATACTTGATCCTTATGAATAAGGAGAGTGGGATGCATAGCTACTTACTTTCATGAAATATATAGGAAACCTTCTCTTGCATGTGATTTGCCACAGTGCAGAAACTTTGAACCTAAGTCTGCTGCAGTTATCACATCTTTGTGGACACCACATCCTGCTTCATTCAGTATCCAGGTGCTAAGAATTTCTCAACAGCATAAAACAGTTGACAAGTTGAAGATGACCAGGCCTTTTGTAGAAGTAAAAAATGTGATTTCTAGCCAGCACAATAAGAGTACTGTCCATGTGAGTGCCAGCCCAAGACAGTAGTAGTAGGTAGTCAAAATGAAATCACTATTTGAGTATGTTCCATGTAGTGACAGTTTAGTTTTGGTGAGTGTGGTGCAGGTTAGTGTGTGTGTGCATGTGTGTAGTGTATGCTAATGTGCTTTAAATAAGGAGAAATACACCATTTATTTCTAAAGATTTGATGAGAATATTTCACTTGTACAAGCACATTTTTGTTCTTGACAGTAGCTTGCTTTGCTATCTTCAATGCACATTCCATCTACTCATTAAGAAGCCATAAATAGATCCGTTTATATAAAAAATACAAAAAGGTATTTCATTTAAACATCTTTGGAAAACATTTACTTTAATTGTCTCTCTAGGCTTGTCATAGTGATGAAGGCGTTTGAAGATTCAGTGTTAATGTAGAAGAGATTCTGTGCCAGTTATACCATTAAGATGTTCAAGACACTGTTTTGTAAAATAATTGGACAGTGGAGAGTCTGGGGAATTTGGAAACATCATTTGGGTAAGCAAAGAGTCAGGATTTTACAGTGGAGAAGCTAAAGACTACATCAAGAAATGCAAGACAGAACATCTGAGCAAGATCAGGCATATTATTTTTGAATTCCACTCCCTAATTCATATTACTAAGCATCTCAGATCACTTTAATCTCATAAATCATTAAATCACTAACAGTCAGTCCCCTACTACCTCTTTTTTAAACATTTCTAAACACACTCATTATTCCTTATCTATCATTTGCATGCATGTTGAGAAATGGTATGCCAGTTTTTCTTGGAAGCAATATGTCCATATTGTTGATATTTAGGAGAAAAGATGAAAGGAGAGTAACAGTAAAAAATCTTTGGAACAAACTCTCTGGTATTTTGGCAATTTCTCATAGATGGAAAAGTCATGTAAATGGGCTACTACACATCTAAAATCTAAATGTGCAGTCAGATGATATGTTTTAAATTCACATACAGTAGAATTTCATCACAACGTGTTTGAGCATAAAATTGGTTCAGAAATAACCCTTATAAAATCAAGCTATTCTCTCCCCAGCTAAAATAGATTAAAGAAACATGTACAATTTTATTACTGATGTTCAAGTTTTATATATGAGTCCTGCTTCATAGCCACTGAATTTTCCATCATGCATCACTTAACGATGGGTATAAGTTCCGAGAAATGCATTGTTAGATAATTTCATCATTGCACAAACATCACAGAGTAAACTTTTACGATTTTAATTCACATACCACTATAAACCTATGATGGCCATCGCTATATATGTGGTCTGTTGTTGACTGAAATGTTATGTAGTCCATTATCCTATTATAAAAGGATATCACTGAAAAAATTCATATTGTGAAGGCTTAAAAATAACTATGTTGTGTCAAATTAGTAGTGGTTGTAGTTAAGAAAGTACATATTTACATTTGCTTTGCTACTATAGATAATCACACACACTAGTCAAAGTAAATTTAATGATGATTTAATGATAAAACAATTTTATCACAATACTTTGAGAGTTAGAATTTTATCTGACTATACTTCATGAAAAAATTTACTTAATGTTATTCTCTTTCCTAATGAGCTTTAGATAATATAATTAACATTGTGGTTTCTTATTTATGCATTTTACTTGATATTTTGAAAAACATATTTGCTGAAAATTTCATAATACATACTTTAAATAAATAAATTTCCATAGAAACTAAGGAGAATATATAGAGAGTCAGTATCTAGGAAAGAAAAAAGATAATTGGACTAGAATGAGAATCATTCCCTTGAATATCATACATAATTTGATCAAAGAGACTAAAAATATTTCTTTGAGGGAAAACTTCCAAATCAAAGTCAACACCCCATGACTGAAGTGATGATACTTTTCCCCCAGAGATTATCTGTTGATTCTTTGGCTAGTGTGAAAATTAAGTATTAGAATATACTGTAACTGTACTCAGTTCTATAACCACTTTATAAAGATCCAACAGCACAAAAACCCTTTTTTGGCCATTTTATTTAATGAACAGAGAAATTATCTGGTGCAACTACAAATATCCACTTATCTGAAGCATTCAAATTATCAGTTTGATTTTGCCTTTTTATTTAAAAAATCTGCTTGAATAGTCAGTATTTACTGATTTAAAGAGATCCATCCTTGTTATGTGGGAGTTCAATGTTTGCCTAAAAAGACACCTACCTATGTATTTTAAAGATCAAGAATTGTGTCAAGGATTTGTGATTTCAACAGTGCTATTGCATATTCAGTACATAAAAATTTTATACAGGTTTGGTAATTGTTAAAGAAACTTTAGTGTGTGGTGTAAGTCTTGTCTAGGATTTTGAATTCTTTTTGTTATAGAGATTTTTTTCATCATAGCCATTTTAATATTGTTGACATTCAACCAATTACAATTTTAGGTCCTAATATGTGTGATTATTGCATACTAGCTACTCAGGAGACAGAGATCAGAAGAATCATGGTTTGAAGTCAGCCCTGGGCAAATAGTTCATGAGATACTATCTCAAAAATACCCAACCAAAAGAGGGCTGCTTCAGTGCCTCAAATGGTAGAGGTTTTAGCCTAGCAAGCATGCATGAGGTCCTGAGTTCAAATCTCAGTACCACAAAAGAGGCTTAAGAAACAAATATATGCTATTCATTAACTTTGTGAAATGTGCTTTCCAATATCAACAAGATAATATTACTATGCTATATATAAAATATCAATAATAGCTGTATACAAAAACAGATGTAGACAGAGAAAAAAACATATGACAACAACAAGGCTATTATCACCCTCCAGAAGCCACATATGGATGGGCTAAGAATGATTTGAGAGGCAGCATCCATAGATTTTAAGTGAACAGCTCAATGAATATCCATAAACTGATCACACCCAAGAAACTTTCACTTTGTTCAAGAAAGAGAATATTATTTGCACCTCAAAATTCCTTCAAGTTCTTCTTGCTCCAATTTTTCCAAAGGTAATCCCTAGCATGACTACTGAGGTCATGAATTAATTTGTTTGTTATTAAATTTTATGCAGGTACCTTACTGCGGGATGCACTATTTTGTCTGTGACTTCTTTTGTTCAGTATTAAATTTTCATGATTCATTCATTTTGCTGTGCTTAACAATAGGTCCTTAATAAGACATAGTTTATTATTATTATCATTTACCATTCCATTGTATGAATATGCCACACATTTAAAAAATTTTTGTATTATTCATTTATTCACATGTGCATACATTGTTTGGGTCATTTCTCCCCCCTCCCCTCCTCACTTCCAGGCAGAACCTGTTCTGCCCTTCTCTCTAATTTTGTTGAAGAAAAGACATAAGCATAATAAGGAAGACAAAGCGTTTTTGCCAGTTGAGTTAAGGGTAGCTATACAGAGAGATTCCTAGCATTGCTTTCATGTACAAATGTGTTACAACCCAGGTTGATCCATCTCTAACTGATCTTTACACTGGTTCCTGATCCCCTTCTCATGTTAACTTCTGTAGCTTTAAGGTTTGTTTATTTGTTCCTCTGGAGTGGGGACATCAATTATACACAGTGGAATTTTAATCAGCCATGAAGAAGAATGAAATCTTATCATTTGCAGGTAAATGCATGGAACTGGAGAACATCATTCTGAATGAAGTTAGCCAGGCTCAGAAGACCAAAAATCATATGTTCTCCCTCATGTGCGGACTTTAGATCTAGGGCAAATGGTTGGACTTGGATCACATGACAAGGGGAGAGCACATACAGGAGATATGGGAATAGGTAGAAAACCCAAAACATGCCACACATTTTTAACTGTAGTTGATGCCCTTTTTCATTTTCTCCCACTTGTTAAATTATTAAAAGTAGCACGAAGGAATGTGATGCAATGCTAGGTTATGCACAGGCCTAGGTTTGATCCCCCCCACCATCCTCCCTCAGTAGTATAATTTGATTTTTGTCTTCTGATAGTCAAAATATCCATTTCTATTAGGTATAAACCTAGGAGTAGAATTGCTGGAATATAACATATATATACATATATTATATATATATATATATATATATATAATTATCTTTGGTAGATGCTACCACAGAGTGTTTCAAGGTGTTTGTATCATTTCACATTCTTATCAGAGTTTATGAGAACACTTGCTACCACTACACTGTGCCCCATAATTATGTACATTAAGTGAATTAAAATTAAATATTACACATTCATGTAGGTGTGCAGTGGTTTGGCACTGCTGTCTTATTTTTATTTTCTCTGGTGACTAAAGACATTGAATACATTTTTATAGATTTATAATGCAATTGGAAATTCTATTTTGTGAAGAACTAGTGTAAATATGACTTTTCCTATTTATTCACTTCCTTAGGAGCCTGAAGAAATTCCTTTTGTTTACTGAGGTTGCTCTTTTCACAATAATCTATCTTGTAAGCCTCTCCTTTCCTGCCTTCTAACTTTTCTCTTTTTTTAAAAAATAATTTTTAAAGATATTTTTTAACATAAATAGGATTTTTAAGTTATGAATATAACTGGAGTAACATGGAATGATTTGATACATGTATATACTGTATAATGTTTAAATAAGATTAAATGTCTCTATATCCCCCAAAATTTCTCAAAGTTTTATGATAAAAACTTTTTAAATGTACAGTTCATAATTGTTATCTACAGTCATCCTACTTGTTAGATAGGACCAGAACTTCTTGGTTTTATCTAACTATCACTTTGTAATTTCCAACCCTCCCCTCATCTCCCTAGTTTCTGGAAAGTACCATTTACTCTCAACTTCTATGACATCAATGTTTTTTAGATTCTACATGTTAGTGAGATCATGCTATACTTCCCTTTTTTGGCCTGGCTTATTTCACTTAGTATAAGGATTTCCAGTTCTGTCCATGTTGCCACAAATGACAGGATTTCATTGTTTTTATGACCAAATAGTATTTTAATGTGTACATGTACCACATTTTCTTTATCCATGCCTTAGTTGATGACCACTAAAGTTGTTTCCATTTTTGAGTATTGTGAATTATGCTACAAAATGAAGATGGGAGTGCTGATATCTCTTTGGCATACTGATTTCATATTCTTCACGTATATATTTATACATATATATAGCAGGACTGATGGATCATGTCTTAGTTGTATTTTTGTTTTTTGAGGGATCAACATGGTGTTTTCCATAATTACTTACTAATTTACATTCCCATCAACAGTGTACAAAGGTTTCCTTTTCTCCATATCCTTGGATATGGAATCTTTTGGATAATAGCATCTCCCTGGGTAAGGTGTATCTCATGATGGTTTTGATCTGCATTCCCCTGAAGTTGAACATTTTTTGATGTACCTATTAGTCATTTGTATGTTTTCCTTTGAAAATGTCTATTGCCAACTGTTTTTTTTTTTTTTTTTTTTTGCTATTGAGGATTTTTTTTTTTGTTTATATATTTCGGATATGAACCCTTTATTAACATGCAGTTTGGAAATATTTTCTTCCATTCTCTAGATTGCCTCTTTGCTGTCTGTATTGTCCACTTTGCTGTATAGGAGTATTTTATAGTTTAATATAGTTGTGTTTGTCTATTTTGTTTGTTTGTTTGTTTCCTGTGCTTTGGGTTCTTGTCCAAAAATCCCTGCCTATTCCAATGACCTGAAGTGTTTCCTTCTAGTACTTTTATAGCTTCAGGTCTTACATTTAAATCTTTAATTAATTTTGAGTTGAGATCAATGCATTTTTATTCTCAAATTTGAAGGAGTATCTTCATCTGAGAGCCGAAACTCCCCTTCATTCTCAAAACTTATTCTTTTCCTCATAGCTATGAATCTTCTGCCTCCCACTAACTCAACAATGGTTAAATACTCTGAGAAGTTGATGGTTGAGTTAGTTTTAGAGAATAAGAGTATTTTTTCTCCACTTGCAGTTTTTCCAAATTTTAATTTGTACCTGTAGAAATACTTTAGAAGCCAGTTTCAACAGTTTGACTTTTATTTTTTAATTTTGGCTACTAGTTGACATTTTTTCAGCTTCAAATTTTACTCCAGGGAGAAAGATGGTACCAAAACTTTTAGAATAAATGGAGATAGCTATTGGAGATCTACAAAATCTACCATCTATCTATCTATCTATCTGGTTACCTTATCACCAAATACAATGAGATTATATATATTTCCACTCCATAGGCTAGGTATTTAAACCCATGCTACTCTCCCTGAACCTATTGTTCTATCAATACATGGAAAGTTGGATGAGTAAATATTTGTGCTGTTGTTGGACTATAAAGCAAGTAAGATGCAGTCTCTATTAGCATAAATTATATTCTAATAAAGGAAAACCATGAGAAAGTGCTATCAAGTTATAGTCAAGAACAATCCATTCTGATTAGAATTACAGAAAATTTCCTAGAGAAGTTAACATTTTAGCTGAACTTGAGGATAGAGTCTGACAGAAAATGCTGGGTAGTGAGTGGAGAAAACAGTCTGATAAGCAGAAAGAGCATATGACAAACCTACTTGGGTCAACAATGAGAACCTGCCATTTTCAAGAGTTTGAAATAATTATAAAGCTCTTCTGTACACTTTTTGGGGGGGATATGTGCCATGATTTCTCTTTTAAATATAAAAGTTTTAATTTTTTAAATTATTTTTCATGTCACTAAAGTTATTCACTATTGTGAGAATTAGTATAGTTTTAGTTTAAAATAAATTTCACACATTATATGTTAAATAGCATTTTCATATTTTAGAATATTGAAAAAGTGTGAGTGATTAAGATTTGATAAGTATAGTTTGATTAATTTCCAAGAGTTAGCTTTTTTAGTATGTTTTATTTTAACCATTATTTATCTTTCAAATATTTATTTTTCCTTAATATTCTTACTTTTTTGAATTAACAAAATTGCTGTCTGAATGTTTGTGCCCCTCAGAATTCGAATGTACAAGATATATGAACAAGAGGTGGGGACTTGGAAAGGATTAGAATATATGAGGGCAATGTTCTTGTGATTGGAATCAATGCCATTACAAGAGAGATCCTAACAAGCTAACTCCCCTTTTCTACCATGTGAAGATGTAGCTAGAACAGACTGTTATGAAATAAGAAATTAGAATTGACCAAGCACAAAAGTCTCTTGGCACCTTGATGTTTGACTTCTCAGCCTTTAGAACTATGAGAAATAAGTTTTTGTCATTTATAAGTCATGTCATTTATGGTCTTTTGTTATAGCAGTCCAAATGGACTAAGAAAAAGATATTTATTTCTTTTATATTACCAGGAAGTGCAAATTGGCAAATACATTGGAATAACAGAGAAGAAAAAAGAGAATATTACTGGATTACAGAGAGTCATGACTGTAATCTCACCTACTCTGGAGGCAGATATTAGAGGGTCATGGTTCAAGACCATCCTGACAAAAAGTTCATAAGATCCCATCTTGAGTAAAAACTGGATGTGGTGGCTCACATCTGTCATCCCAGCTACTGTAGGAAGCATAAAATAGGAAGATTTACATTCAGATCTGCTAGGCATAAACTGCAAATACTTAGAACTTTTGAAAAATACTTAGAACAAAAAACGGCAGGGGACATGGCTCAAGCCACAGAGTGGCTGGCTAGCAAGTGAGAAGACCTGAGTGCAAACTCCAGTATGGAGGGAGAGAGAGAGGAAGTATACATTGAAAAAATAGTAATGGTCAAATTTGAAGTTTGAAAACACAGTGATAGCAAGTATCTAAATATACAAGAAGAGAGAAATCAGTTCAGTGTATTTGATGCCATATTGACTCTGGTTCTGTCTGTTCATGAAACATGAACAACAAACTATTGATAAAAGCCATTATGGCCATGTATAAAATGGAAAGGCCTAGTCTTAGTATGTTGACAAATTGTGAAGAATGTGTACAATCTCATGGAAATGATTAAGATACTGATTATTCTATTTATGAAAAAATGTCAGAAAGAAATATGAAGAGACTAACTATACAAAACAATTGCCTATAAGAATATTAAGAACATAATGTTAGAAAAGAAAGAGAAATAACTTAGCCTGAAAGTAAGTGCTAGAAATGATAAACTAAATGTGGTCTGATGAAGCATATTGTCTTAATTTTTGACAAACCTTGTGAAACTGAAATTAATATTGTGTATTTGCTATGCCTATGTTCATCAAATCAAGCTGGATGAGATATACATATTTGGTCATCACATACTTTTAGTTCCTTATTGAATATATTTTGAAAATATTAACACTAGTATTTTTGGATATTTGATGTCTCTGGAACTTCAGAATATTATCATAATCAACTAGAGGCAATACAGTGGTTTAAAATTTAGTTCATGCATATGTCTCAGTCTTTCACACATATCTGTACTTTTCTCAAAATAATCTTTTTTCTTATCTCTTTCTATTTTAGAATGTTAACCCTAATATAATTTAATTCCCTATGATTAATTTTATCTTCAAGTGAGAATTTTCTTAAGAACATGCTGATGTACAAACTTGATAAACTTCAGAACCATTGTCTCTTGTAATGCTGACCTGATTTCTGAGTTGTCCATACTTCTGATACACTTGCTTTTCTCTATGTTGCAATAAGTGTAAGTACCATGGAAAAGTCACAGATACTTTCCACAAATCAACCTGCTATCATACCAACAGAATTTTTTTAAGGAAACAGAGACATATTCAAAAAATTTTCCTTTATTTTTATGCCATGAAGTAAATGGGAACTGTAATTACTACCTCCCTTCTTCTCCAACTATTATTAACAAGGAAACTCCCTGGTGGTTCATCAACTTAACCTTAATGAATTGTTTCATCAAGTCTGATACAGAGTCATGTGCTTGATATGATACAGAAGATAAAGAATGAGAACAGGTTGAGATATTGGAAGGAAGAGATGAATTGAAGTATGAAGAATGAATGAATAAGGACACACCAATAGGAAAGATAGAGTGTGTGAAAGAGGCGGGAGGGCAAATGATGAGCCAGTTACTATTTTTCTCAGTCTGTCATTCATATAGTTGCTTGGGCTTCTATATTAGAATTTAACAAAATAATATTTCTGTACATTCAAAAGAAGTTCTAATCCATCTTTCTAACTTTAGGCATCATAAGAATCCAATATGAGTTTTATCAAGTCTCTCAAGCCTCTTAGTTTTAAAATGGGGAGACCAAAACTCTTAATCAGAGATTCTTAATCCTTTCAAAGTTAAATTCTTTAAAGTAGGCCATTGCTCAACATGTGTGAGGTGGGGCCTATGGATAGGGCAGGCAAGAGACACAGATGCTAAGGGCCAAGTCTGGGGCTTGCAGAATGTTCATGAATGGTGGGTTCTACATGCAATGCAATGGGCACATAGCACAAGTATAAGCTTAGATAACAGTGCCATTAAAGCCTCTTCCACTCAAAGGTCTGTGACAACTTAGGGATGCCCTCTTGGAATCTTTGTATTAGACAATAGTATACTAATAAAAGTGAATAGAAAACATTAACTTGGACTCAAAATTGATGCAAATTAAATAAAGCATATAATAAAGATATCAATTTCTACAATTTTTGTTTAGCTTTGGGTAACTTTTTCTTCACTATTCTTTAACTCCGCACCTACAGCCTCCTTGAATCCTTTCCACCATGTAATAATGTTCTTCCACCTTTTGCTCACTGATTAGTTTTAAGGCCAATTTTACATCTTTTTTTTTTTCCATGAACCTAATTCATATCTAGGTACCAAATTATTTTCTGGTCATTTATTGCTATATAACAAACCATCACAACATCTAGTGTGGATACAATATCAACCAATTAATTTTGATAAAAATTCATGGGTTACAGAAGGCAAGCTGGAGCTGGGATGTCTCTGCAGGGTCTTAACAAAAGGAGATCAAATGACTAGAGACAATTGGGACAGCTTGAGAAAGGCCAAGAACTTGTAGCTTTCAGGTTTTTTTCTCCCTTTGTCACCTGCTGCAGCTGGAATATCCAACATGATTCTTTTGCTCACATGACTGGAACCTAGTCTAGGTAGCTGTTTCTCCATATGTCCTGTTCACTTGGCAATAGTGGGTTTTCTCACATCATGATGGTCTTTGTTAGAATTTTTATGTTTCTATTGTAAGCAGTGAGTGTTACAAGAGTAGAAGAAAGAAATTTCAGGACTTAAATGTAGGCTTTGGAGTAGAGCATGGTGGTGTATACCTTGTAATCTCAGTACTCAGAAGGCCAAGACAGGAAGATCATGATTTCAAGGTCAGCTTGAGATACATAGTGAAACCCTATTAAAAAAAAGTTACACTTGAACTCATATCACAGTGTTCATCCCTCAGCTTTTGGTTATATAAGGTCGAGCAGACATGGGACTGAATACCAGGAAATATGGCTCCTTTTGGGGGCTTTAGAGACTACCACAATGCCCATTGTCCAAACAAAAGAAGTGACTGAGCACCAAATAGATCACAGAAATACTATAAGAGCATTCTAGCAAAATGGAATTTTAAATCATGATAGAATCTTTAATTTTGGTTTACTTCCCCTATTGTGTGATTTTCATATTCTCTCTTTTACGTTTCACTATATCAACATTCACCCCTTGGGATTTTTTTTGAAGACTTTGTAAAGATCCATGTGATCTTATATTCTTCGCAAATACTAAACTAAGATAAAGTTAGATTTTTTTTTTCTTCTGAGGTTGTCTAAAATTATTTCTGATTGTTGTTATTAAAATTAATCTTTGAATTTTCAGCCTATTTAAAATGTTTTCATTGCTAAACTCGAACTTTAAAACATAAACTTTCTAGCTGGGGGTGTGACTTAGTGGTAGAGGGCTTGCCTATCATGCACTAGGCCCTGGGTTATATCCCCAGCACCAAAAAAAAACCAAACCAAACCAAACAAAGAATCAAACAAAGAAATGAAAAGCTTTTTGTTTTTCTGTTAGTTAACCCAGAAAAAAATCCAGTTTTCCAAAACATGTTTTAGGAATTCCAAAGAAATAAATGTTTTTTACACATTAAGCCTTAACATTTCAGAAAGAGTAGAATCACAAGGGACAAATTTTATGGGATATTGATACTTTGTTAGTGACATAGGACTCAAAATGCTCTTTGAGTATGTCACTATCAGCTGGGATGTTCTGGGCACAGTACAGAACACATACTGTGACTAATGACCCTAAGGATGAGAAGTGTGATTCAGTGCATAAAATGGTATTTGAATACATAAACTGTATGTCGCCATCAAGTTTGAGTGGCAATATTTTGTCTACGAACATAAAACAGACCATCCATTCTAAGGATCA
This sequence comes from Castor canadensis, assembly GCF_047511655.1. Taxonomy (NCBI): domain Eukaryota; kingdom Metazoa; phylum Chordata; class Mammalia; order Rodentia; family Castoridae; genus Castor; species Castor canadensis. The sequence continues at coordinate 57,440,603 of NC_133387.1, forward strand.
GCAAATCGAAATAAAAATGATTAGGTAATGAATTAAGAGATAATGGAGGCGAAGCATGGCCCAGATGGCAAATAAAGACAAGGGGAAGAAGGATGCCAAAGATGCTATAGTTGTGTGTTTGTTCTTCATATTCTTAAGTGAGTAAACTAGAATGGATTGTTTAACTGTCTAGTCATAGTATATTTTCTTTTCCTTTTTTCTCTCTGTGTATACCAGCTCAAATTATTTCCACATTGGAATAAATGGCACAGATATAGGTACAGGTGGGATAAATCATCCTCTGCTAGTTTTTGTATTAATTCAAAACAGAAATAACCTGTCTCCATTCACCTTCTCCTCTTCCTTAATATCTTTTCCCAGTTTCCCTCACATTGGAGCAACTACAGCTGCAAAACACCCTGAAGAGAATCCTTCCATCAGCAGAAGGAGGGAGAAGGTTGAGGGGCCGTCACTCAGCAAGTGGTCTTGTATGTCTGTATTTTGTAATATCTGTGGACAGCTGTCTCACAATCTGAATGTGAATCATTGTATAATAGAAAGTGCTTTTTATGAGTGAGCTCATTTTCCATTCTTAGCCAACACTGGTACACATTTTAAGGAAGTACTAGGAAACACCCATATACCTCAGCAATGTTTTCACAAGGAGACTTTTTGAATAGAGATTTTATTTAACAAGTAAAAGTAGCCCCAGTAATCCTATTACACAAGCTTTATTTCCAGTAGGATTGAAGCTTAAAATTGAGTCCATATAATCTGGATGTTCTTAGTGAGAGCAGAAGGTATGATTAAAGGGAATTTCCTTTTGATACTGAATCCTTGGCAGATAGTGAGTGATGGAGACCACACAATTGTAGGAAATAAACTTTTAGAAGGGAAACGATTAAAGTATTTTCCTACAAATATGATTTTTGGAGCTATTTCCTGAAAAAGTTCTACACACCTCTACAGTATTCTGCTAATAAGACCACACCTGGAAATTGGAGTGTTTTGCTCAAGGCATTTTGCTAGAGAGGTATTTGAAAGGTATCAGAGATAAATGAAACCACCTGTAGACTATTGCTCTGTGGCAGTCACAGGCTTGACCTGATATGGAGCTATGTCTGCCCTGCTGCAGCTGTCAGGCTGCTACTCTGTTCATTGCAGTTCCTCTCAAAATGATATCCATCAAAAGGTGTCAATTATGCTTTACAGGTGACAGGAGCTCTATGTTTATGAAGCCCTGTTATTAAAACATGTGCATAATATTAATAATGTCTATTTAAATATTTATGAAGGAAAACTATAAGACCTAAGTCCTAGAAGATAAAATTGCACACACAATCAGGAAGTTCAGAGAAGCTGGAAAAAGTATTTGAAATTTGTATAAAGTAATCGTTTCCATACCCCCAAATATTAAAGACTAAGACACAACCCAAAAGGGATGAGATGCCATAAGAGAATAAAAATATTTTGAACATCTCTGTTACAATGTTGCAATTATTGTCTTTATGCATATTGAAAGTAAGTTCTCCAATGAAACATGCATTGCATTTGATTCTTTTACAGCTGTAAGAGCCTATAAAAAAAGTTACAAGCTCACTTTGTGAAATAGGAGAATTTGCAGAGATCACATGTTAAAGATTCTCATGTATTTCTTCAAAACAGAAAATATTAAAAGAGGTGTTTTTAACATTTCAGAATCTTTTTTTTTGGTACTGGGGGCTGAATTTAGGGCCCTGGGATATGCTAGGCAAATGTTCTACCACTTGAGCAACATCTCCAGCCCTTTTATTTTCATTTTACTTTTGAGACAGTCTTCCTACCAGTTTGCCCAAGCTGGCTTTGAACTTGAGATCCTTGCCTCTCCCTCACCAGAAGTTGGGATTACAGGTGTGGGCCACTAAGCCTAGTTTCAGAATCAATTTTATTTTAAATATTAAGAGTAACGTTTTATTATTTTTAAATGTATGATTTTTATTGTACGAAAATAAGAAAATGAGAAAAGGGTAAATTGTAATATGACCACACAAATATTCACTCTTCATACTTTATTGATAGAAGATTTTATCTATACTTAGATCTTCCATAGGTGTATAAATAACATATTAATAAATTGAGATTAGATGATCTTTTTGTTTTACAACTTAATTTCATTAATAATTACTACTTTTGCATGTTAATGTATATTTACATTATATATAGTATAGATTCATATTCAGATTTGTCCATCGGTTCAACTGATCCTGTATAGTTGGCTTAGCTATGCCAGGTTTTAGTGCAGAGTAATAAGTTCCATTTACTGGCTGTATTCCTGAGTCTCTCTCTATATATATTTCTCTCTCTCTCTCTCTCTCTCTCAATTAAAAAAAGGTTTGTGAGCATGTGTGGATGTGTGTTTGCATGTGGTCTATATTATTGTGTATGTATAAATGAAGTTTTATTAATCTCTCAGAGTCCAGTTAACATTAGAATTTAGTCAACTAACCACTATTCTATTCTGAATAGTTTTTTGCTGTTGTTGTTTGGTTCAGTTTTGATTTCATTTAGTTTAAAAAACTTGTTAATAGAGACTAGATTTTCTTCCAGAGTGATCCCTGTCCTTGATTTGTCTGGTTATTTCTGTGAAGCATGTTAACATGTGCTACTGTATGCCCTAAATCTTCTTCTAATGTGAGTATGGCTCTGAAGACATTGTGGATTCAATTTTTCTCTCCTCTAGGTGATGTTATGGACTTCATATTGCATCTCCAAGTAGACTCATAATTGCTGAGGCTGAGTTTGACAACTAAGCTGTGGTGATGACCAGCTACTGCTCCACTGCAATATGTGGTGCTCCTCTCCATAACTTGAAAGGAATGTGTGCAATGATGCTTTGACACTGCGTAAATGTACAGCTTCCTAACTATTGTGAAGCGAATGGTTTTCTCATTATCATTTGTCTGCGATCTTGCTGATGTCTTCCATGGGTATTTTTGGCTTTACTGCAATTAAATTTTCCCATCTTTTGGGGATCTGGACTTTAAGTTTTATTACAAAGACTGCTACAAAAATTAATAACAAGTTTATAGTTTAATTTTTTCTTTTCAATTTATTTGTATTTTATGTTTATGGCCATTTCTATACGTGAGGCATGAGTGTAACCTATTTTTTGCAAATGTGCCCATTTGAGTCAAAACTATTTGTTTAAGTCCACCTTTAACTTACTGACTTGAAAGGCTACCATTAATATAGCAAGTTTCCAAACATGTATGGCATTATTTCTCATTTTTTTCCTTTTCTGATGTTCTTATGCACAATACTATTAACTTTTGAGATTTTTATGAAATGTCATGGTATCTGCTAAGATGTCCTATTTCATTTCTTTTTTTTTTTTTTGAGATCTCTCTTATATTTTTCCACATGTACATCAGAATGTACTTATTTACCTCCATGAGAAATACCTGTTGGTGTTTTGTAGAAGTCTGTTTCAACTTCCTACATTGTTAGGGAATTGATGTCTGTATGATTTTGGTTCTTTTTATCCAAAAGCATATCATAGATTTACCTTTAAGTCTATGTTTCTGCCCTGCAGGAATATATCACAGTTTCCTTCATATAAGAATCATTCCTTTTAGAAGAACTAATGTATGCTTGTTCTATTACTCTCAAACCTATAATTTGTAAAACATGTACATGTGTATGGTTTTATAAGAATACATCTTCTGCCTTACAATGGGTTATCATATATTTATAAAATATTTTAATTGCTCTATTTCCTGCTTTTTTCTTTTTCATATATGTTTTATTCTAACCTGTCATTGTTTGTTTTAAATTTATGGTATAATTGAAGAAAGATATTCTGTCACAGCCTATGTTGTCTCCCCTCTGTAGTTTTCATTTTTAAAAGACATCTTTATTTAAAAAATCAGGCTGAGCCAGGTCCTTAAGTTGCATAAACTTCATTTTGATATTCTTAAGAAATACTTGGCTGATTAACTTGAGAATTTGAAATCTTAGAAATGATATAGATCTATTCTTTGAAACAAAAAGGTCCACACATTCTTAAGCCTACATGTAATGCATTTTAAAATTAGTTCATCATCATTAGAAAATGAACTATGTTTATCTATTCAATTTGTCACTACTAGAGTTTGGTGCTATGGCTAAAATTGGTGAAAGTATTATAGAGTAAAATAGTGATGTATTATTGAGAATTAAACAAATATTAGGTAACATTTAGGAAAAGGAATTATACAAATATTGAAATTAACCATAATGTTTTTGAGGTTGATTCCTTTTAGTTTATGTGATAAGAGAAATATTATTTTAGACACAAATCCAAGACAAAGGTATTACTCATAATTTAAGTGTTAATGTAAGAATGGTGGTTACCACAGACTGTGGACAGTAAGAGGGAAGGGAGGGCCTGGGAAAGATTGATCAATGGGTATTGGTATAGTTAGATAGGAGTAAGACATTGTAGTATACTGTTGCATAGTAGGTTAATTATAAAAACAATTACATATTGTATGTAGTTCAATTAACTAGAAGAAAAAAATGTGAGTGTTTTCACCATAATGGAATGATAATGTTTAAAGAAATAAACATGTTCAATCTGACTTCAACATGGCACAAGTGTACATGTATTGAAATATCACATTGTGTCCCATAAATATGTATCATTTCAATGTATCAAGTATAATTTTGACAAGAGTTAATGTAATCATGAAGTATCAGTATTATCTCTGTAACAAATGTAGCATATATAACATTCTTGATGTTTGGAGAAATTAACCTATATTAAAAATTGGTGAAATATAGACAAATATCAAATGCAAAAGTGTAGCAGTACAAATTAAGCAAAAATAAATTAAATAACTTTTAAAAATAAAAAGATTGACTAACCAATAACTCAGAAAATAAGAGCAAGAATTGACAAATAATGTTGCATCAAATCATTCAGCTGCTCAGCAAAGAAAACAATTACTAAAGTGAAGAAACAACTGACAGAATAGGAGGAAATATGCCAGCTATATGAAACTGATAAAAATTAATATTCATAATATATAGAGAACTTAAAAAGATGAACACCAAAAGAACAAGAAATATAATTAGTGGGCAAATAAATTGAATGGAGAGTTCTCAAAAAAATGTACAAATGGCCAATAAATACATGAAAAATATTCAACTTCCTTAACCTAAAAGAAATAAAAGTCAAAGGACACTGGCACTTGAGATTCTACCTAAATTTAGTCAGAATGGCTGTTGTTAAGAAAACAAAGAACTAAAAATTCTGGCAAGGATGTAAGGGAAAAGGAAACTTTATACATTGTGGTTGTGGCACAAGTGGCAAATTGCCGCCTAACACAGTTGGTAGGAATACAAATAAATGCAGTCACTGTGGAAAACAGTACGGAGTTTTCTCAAAAAATTAAAAATGGAACTAACATATGATCCTGCTATACCACTCCTGAGTATATATACAAGTAAATCAAAGTCAGCATACAATAGAGATACCTGCATATCCTTGTTTATCAGAGCACTTTTCACAATACCCAAGTTATGAAATCAGCTTAAACTCACCAACAGATGCATGCATAAATGTATTTTGGTCATATTCACCTCCATTTTTTATCACCCCTCTCACATCCATCCCTTTTAACTTCTTATAAGTTGTAGCAATTGCTCTCATTATGACATTTTTGTATGTGCATAATGTACTTTGATCATATTTTCCCCATTCCCCCCATATAGAAGCTTTATAATTTTACAAAATTCCATTTGCCAGTCCTTTCTCCTATTTTCTTAGTTATTGGAGACTTATTCAGAAAACTGTTGCATATAACTGTACCTTGACATATTTTTCCCTCTGTTTTCCTATAGTAGTTTCAAAGTTTCAGGTCTTATGTTCACTCTTTGATCTATTTCCAATTGATTTTCATATAGGGTGAGAGTTAAAGATTTCAGTCTTCTATGTGTGGATATCCAATTTGCCCAGCACCAGTTGTTGAAGATGCTGTCATTTCTCCAATATATATTTTGGCACCTTTAGTGAAAATCAGATGACTGTGGATGTGTGAGCTTCTGTCTCTGTCCTCTATTCTAGTCTACTGGTGTTTTTTTTTTTTTTCTTTATTGTTGTGATGGGTGGGGATACATTGTGACATTTACACAGGTTCTTACAATGTATCAAATATATCATACAGGAATTCTACTCAGTCATTCTCTATTGGTGTGTCTGTTTTTATGCCAAAGTCATCCGCTATTGGTGTGTTTGTTTTTATGCCAAAATCATGCTATTTTTGTTATTATGGCTCTGTAATATAATTTAAGTTAGGAATTGTGATACCTACAACATTGCTCTTTTATTCAGGATTGCTTTGACTATTTGGGTTCTTTTGCAGTTCCGTATGCATGTTAGAGTTTTTTTTTTATATATTTCTATAAAAGAACATCATTGGGGTTTTCATGGGGTTTACATTGAATCTGCAGATTGATTTTGTTAATATAGCATTTTTACAATATTAATTCTGCCCAACTATGAACATGTTTTCTTCATTTTCTTTCTTTGGTGTTTTACCATTTTCATTGTAGAGGTATTTCAAGTCCTTAGTCAAGTTTATTTCTGGGATTTATTTATTTATTTTGGATGGGAGTGTTTTCCTGATTCCTGTGTTTGTTATTGGTATTTAGAAAAGTCATGGATTTTGTATGTTGATTTTTTTTTATCCTGCTACTTTGTTGAAATTTAAGTTTCCTTGTGGAGTCTTTATGATCTTTTAAGTGTAGGATCATAGCACTTGCAAATAGTGATAATTTGACTTCTTCATTTCCTATTTGTATCCCTTTTATTTCCTTCTCTTGCCTTATTTCTATAACTAAGAATTAAAGCACTATATTGAATAAGAGTGGGTAGAGTGGATAACCTTGTCTCATTCCTGATTTCAGGGGAAATGCTTTCAGTTTTTTTTTTTTTTAATCCCATTTAGTACAATGTTGGCTATAGATTTGTTGTATATGTTAATTGATTTGCATATGTTGAAGCATCCCTGCATCTCGGAAATGAAACCAAATTGGTCATGGTGTCTGATCTTTTAAGTGTTTTATTGAATTTGGTTTGGAAGTACTTAATGAGAGTTTTCATATCTATGTTCATCAAAGAAAATGGTCTATTGTTTTCTTTTTTTGTTGTATCTTTATGTGGTTTTGCTATAAGGGTAATACTGGATTCATGCAATGAGTTTGTAGCATTCCTTCCATTGTTATTTTATGGACTAGTTTGAGAAGCACTGAGCACTGTGCATTGGTGATAGTATCTTTTTTCTTCCCTTTCTTTCTTCCTTCCTTCCTTGTCTTGGGCCCTTCTTTGAGAAATTATTTGTTACTACTGCAATCTCATTGTCCATTATATAGTTGTTTAAGTTTTTCCTTGTCTCTTGATTCAAATTTTGGTAGTCATATGTGTCTAGAAATTTATCCACTTCTTCTAGATTTTCCAATTTATTAGGCTATAAGTTATGAAAATATTCCCTGATGTTCCAATGAGCTTCTTCATATTGTTGTGATATCTCCCTTGTGATCTCTAATTTTATTAATTTGGGTCTGCTCTTTCTTTTGATTAGTTTGGCTAAGGGTTCATCAATCTTCTTTGTCTTTTCAAAGAACCATCTCTTTGTTTCATTGATTGTATTGTTCTTTTGGTTTTCATTTCATTTCTTTTCACACTGACCTTTATTATTTCTTTTAATCCAGTAATTTTAGGTTTGACTTTTCTTGTTTTCCTGTGAGCTTGAGGAGAATTACAAGATTATTTACTTGAGATCTCTCTGATTTTTTTTAATGTAGACACTCATAGCTATAAAATTCCCTCTTCTATCTGCCTTTCTGCATCCAACAGTTTCAAATATGTGGGGTTTTCATTTAACTCTAGGAATTTTAAAAATTTCCTCCCTGATCTCCTCAATGACCCATTGATCAGTCAAAAGTATATTGTTCAAATTCCATGTGTTTTTATAGGTTCTTTTTTTAAAATAAAAAACATTTCTCTTGCTACTGATGTCTAATTTTATTCCATTATGATCTGATCAAATATAAGAAATTATTTCAATTTTTTTTTATTTGTTAAGACTATCTTTATGGCCTAAATTGTAATCTATTTTGGAGAAAAGACCACAGGTGGCTAAGTAGAATGTAGGTTCTGCAGTTGGATAGAACATTTGATAGAGATCTGTTAAGTTCATATTCTTTATGATGTAGTTTAACTCTGAAGTTTTCTTGCTGATTTTTTTGTGTGGATGATCTATGTGTTGATGAAGATGGGGTATTAAAGTCACCTACTATTATGTATAATTATATTTGGATATATCTTTCCCTTTATATCAATAATATCTGTTTTATTTAATTGGGTGCACCAACATTGGTTGCATATTAATTTGCAGTCATTAAATGTTTTTGATGGGTTGCTCCCTTTATTGTTATTTAGTGACCATCCTTATCTCTTCTGACAAATTTTGTCTTTAAGTCTCCTTTGTCAGACAGGAATATACCTACTCCTCCTTGTTTTTAGTTTCTACTTGCTTTGTATGCCATTTTTATCCTTTCAATTTCTGTCTCTGTGTGGCAAAGGCCAGTGAGGTATGTCTCTTGCAGATAATAAATGGATCTTGTTTTCTAAAAAATTCAGCCAGTCTGTGTCTTCTAATTGTAGATTTAAGGCCATTAAAATTTAAGGTTATTACTGAGAGGTGTTTGCTGCTTCCTCCAATTTTGTTGGTTTTTTTCCTGGTTGCTTCGAGTACTGTTTGTTTTCTTTCTCCCTTGTTCCTCTTGGGAGTTTGTTAGTTTACTGAGCTATACATAATTCATTTTTTTCTCCTCATTTATTTAGTTCTTCCTTTCCTAAAATTTATTCTATCCTGTCTTCTCTTATTTGTGACTGTCTTTATTCCTCATCAGTGTACAGGAGTACTTAAATTATCTTCTGCATTGTTGGTTTAGTAGTTATAATTTGCCTTAGTTTGTGCTTATCTTGAAAAGTCTTTATTTCTCCATTGATTTTAAAGAAAAACTTTGTGGGATGTATTCATTTTGGTTTGAAGTTGTTTAGTCTCAGAGCTGGAATAACATCATTCTACACTTCCTAGTTTTTAGGGTTTCTGCTGAGAAGGCGTATATAATTCTAATGGGTTTGCCTTTGTAAGTAAATTGGTGTTTTTCCTTTGCAGATTTTAATAATCTTTCTTTGTTCTATATAGTCTTAGTATTTTGACTCTGATATGACATGAAAGGGCTTTCTCTGGTCATTTCTATTTGTGTTTCTATATGATTCTGTATTTAGATATCGATGTCTTTCCCTAGACTTGGGAAGTTTTCTTCTATAATTTTACTGAATAGGTTTTTCTATACCTTTAGCTTTCATCTTAACTCTCTACCTCATGAATTCTTAGGTTTGACTTCTTGATAATGTCATAGATCTCTTGAAAGTTGTGGTCATATTTTTTCATTATTTATGTAAACTTTGTCTTTCATCCTAAATATTCTTTCTTTTGCTTGATCCTTGTTCATTGTTTCCACTGCGTTTTATTTTACTTATTGAGCTTTTTATTTCCAAAATTCTGTGTGCATTCCCCTCTCCCCCAAATCTCAATATCTTTGCTGAGTTATTCATCTATGTGGATGACTTTCTCACCCAGGACTTGAATTGACTTCCTTACATCATTCTCCTATTTATTTGAGTTATCTTAGAGGTCATTGATCATTATTAAAAGTATTCTTTGAATTATTTGTCTTGCATTTCATCCATTTCAGCAGATATTAGTATTTAAAGTGAGTATTTGAGAAACACTGACATGCTTAACTGTGAGGATTTGGGTACTCTTAATCTGTTGATTTATTAAGTGTAATCTAGTAGGGAAAGACATCATATATTGAATTATGCACACAGTACTTGATGGTATATGTATGAAGAAAGTGTTGTATAAGCCACACTCACATGAAAAACTATTCTGAAAGCTATACATGATCATTTTATTCAAAATTCTTAGATGGCTTCCTCTAATTTTCATGCACAGTTGTCTGAAGAAAAATTAAGGGAATGTCTGACCTCACAATGATCACTTTTATAGTGTAGAGAAAGCAAATGGAAAGAAAATATTCAGAGCAACAGGCTACTTATCTACCATGTTTACCAAGGCTGCTAGGTTTTTTTTATAGTAGTAACCAATAAATCACTTTTCACATATGGGATGAAATGAATAAAATGCAGTGATTGAGTTGTGATGGAGTTAGTGTTAACCCATAATCCAATGAAATTAAATCTATATTGTTTGACTTTCATGAATTACTTTTTAGTCACATTATTTTTAATTACAGCTATTATAGGCATTAAAAACTATAATCATGAACTTATTATAGATTGGCTTTAAAAGAATTGGCTTTAAATACAAATTCAATATTTATCAGTATTTCAATAGAGAAAGATTAGCCCCATTTTTTTTTAATTATAGCAATTAGAAGCATTAAAAACTGGAATCATGAACTTATTATAGATGGGTTTAAAAAAATTGGCTATAAATAAAATACAAATTCAATATATATCAGTACTTCAATAGAGAAAGATTTTTCTATCTTCAGATTATAAAAATCAGATCACTTGCAATAAACTGAATTATATCACACTGCAGGATTTCTGAATGATCTTTATGATGAATGAAATCTGTATAGCTTTTATTTATATTATCTAATGTTACATGATTTTGGAAATTCCTGAATTGATTTAAAACCAGGAATTAATTCAAATAATTAGAAATATAATCTTCATCTCAAGTTTATGGCAATTTTCTATAGCTATGAATAATGATGAATATTCTTTTAATTGATGAGCCTTTCTTAACATTACAGAAAGAAAAAGATATAATTAGGTTCACTTTAAATAGAAAGAACAAAGCAAATTTTATCTAAGTTTCCTAAGGTAGTAAGAAGACTAAAGTAAATAAAATTTGAAATGAAAGAGGGGATTTTACTGCTGATTTTACAGAAAGAAAATTCTTTTAAAGGATTACTGAACATATTTTTTTTCTCAGCACTTTGGAGAGTCTAGATAAAATAGACAAAATACTGTAAATATACAATCTAGTGTTCTTGAATCATGAAGAAATAGAAAATCTAAAAAGACCTATAATTGATGGTGATTTAATCAGTAATCCAAAATGCTCCAATGAAGAAAAGTCTAGTACTAGACAATGTCACTAGTAAACATTACCAAACATTTAAGGAAGAATTAATGCCAATCCTTCTCAAACACTTCTATCCCAAACATATTCTATCAGGCCAGCAGGCCAGTATTACCTTTGTATCAAGCCAAATAATACAGGCCAATACACCTTATGAATACTGATGCAAAAATACTCAACAAGCAAATCTAATTAAATACCACATTAAAATGATTATAAGAGTTGTCATGATGGTTCATTCCTATAAACCCTACTACTCAATAAGCAGAAATTAGGAAGTTCATAGTTTGAAGTGACTCTCAGACTTCCAAATCTACCCATACTTTCCTATTATTACATTTCCAAAACCACAGAATACACATTCAACCTATCCACATACATTTAATTCAATATATATGTTTACATGACATAGAATATACATACCCAAAGCAACACATAGATATGAAGCCTGAAAATTCATTATCAATAAAAATCCCATACTTGCAGTGCTGCCCTTGTCACACAGCAAGTTTTACACTCCTAAATACACTCACTCAAAGCTTTCTTATGCTCTTTGGGGAAATACATATACAACACTGGAATAATTTCTAAAATATACACCAAGTGGATGATGGATAGTCACTACCCGTATTTGTGGTGTCTCTGTCTGAGAGATTGCCCATCCTGACCTCTTGAACTCAGATGCTCCCATATGACTAACCTTTGCCAGTGATACATTAGCAGAAATTCCACAAACTATTTGAGCAGAAAAACTCCTCCTGTTTCAGATGGGATGCACAATCCATCTGGATCCAAGTGAGAAATAAACCTTTATCATCGGAAAAAAAATTGCTGGGGAGAAGAGGTATGTGGATTATAATTGCTCTAATTCTAAAGAAATCTGAATTTGTCTTAATGCTTAGTGAAATGTGGCTTCAATTTAATGTGGAAAATTCCTATTAGATCTATGTCTATTAAGTCTAATAGACATGTGGAAATAGCTTTTGACTCAGCTGAACTTGTACATAAAATGTATTTATTTTATTTAAATGGATTATTATAGTTGCAGGAGGAGAATTCCATTATTTACTATAATATGTGGAATTTCATTTGATGTGTTAACATACAGGCAGTACCTTTTAAATCACATCTTATTCAGAGTGGCTGATATTTTAATTAATTTTGATATTTGAATAAGTTTTCTTCCTCCACTTACATTTTTGTTTGCCATAGCTAGTGTCCTGTACTGTTTCAACTAATACTGATTAACTTTTAAAGAACAGGTTTTATTTAACTTATTTCATATGATTAGGAATTTTACTCACTTTCTTTTAAGAAATGCTAAAGAATCCTAGTGATTTGATGGACAATTGTGCGGTAAAACTAAGTCCTTCTAATCAGACTTATGTTTCCAAAATCTGGTTGAAGAGATACGGAAAGAGCAGTATACCTTGAAACTAAAATACAATTTATTAAAAATATGAAGCTATCTCTGCTTTAGAGATATGATTCTGATAAATAACTTTTGTTCGAGTTATGAACAACTTAAAAGACAAAATGATTTTAAATGAGCATGTGACTTATTGGAGTAAAGATTGAACTATGATCAAACTTAATATTCTCTAAGAGGCATGACAGCTAATAATAGTTTGTAACTGTTGTGTCATATAATATAAACAAAAGTCAGTTGACTTAAGACACAATTATATGATTTATCAGTAAAAGCATCTTATAAAAGAAAAATTCCATTTAAGAATCATTTTCAGAATCTCAGTGGCATCTCCCTGGACAACCTCAACAGCTGTGGTGCTCAGCAGTCTGGGCTTACTTTCCTCTTTTGAGGCTTGAAACCATATCCAAACCTCCAACCTTTCAGTCCCGGAAGACTGGATACATACTGAGGTCATACTCAGTGGAACCAGTTGGGTGGAAGAGGATGTTCTTCATGTGGACCTGGAATGTCCCTCAAAGGCCCATGTGTTCAATAGCTTGGTGTTATTGGGGGTGATGGAACCTTTAAAAGGAGCCTTAAGTGTAGTGGAAAGAAAGTGCTCCAGGTAACCAGTGGCATGCCTTTATAGGGGATATTGTGAATCCTGCCCTTTCTTGTTCTCGATGCCAAGAAATGAATAGGCTTCCTCTGCCACACACTTCCAACCATGATAGACTGTGTCACCACTGGCCCAAAGTGACAGGGCCAAGTGATCATGGACTTAAGCATCTGAAACTATGAGCTAAAATAATCCTTTTTTTTTTTCTTAAGTTGGTTACCTGGAGCATTTTTTCACAATAATGGAAAGCTGAATGACATGAGAATTATAAGAGTTTATGTTTATTATCTGGGTAATATCTCTGCTTATGCTATTTTGAGAAACAAGTATTATAACTTAAAGCATGCTCATTAAGTATGTCACATATAATAGGCTGACTTATCTTAATTAACTCTGAAACACCCTCCTATGTGAGTGAGCTTCTCTTGCCACTCTAACCACTGGTAACTGAAGGAACCCTTAGAAGAAATCAGATTGTCTCTCCATTTACCACTCTGCATTAATTTTTGTTTTTTGGAGGGCTTAGGGTTTTAACTCAGGTCTTATAGCTTAAAAAGAAGGCATCATACCACTTAAGCCACACCTCTAGTCCATTTTGCTCTGGCTACTTTGGAGGTGGGCTCTCTTTAACTACTTTCCAGGGCTGGCCTAAACTGCATTTCTTCTCCTGATCTCAGTTTCCCAAGTAGCTAGAATAACGTGCATGAGCTACACTGTTGCCCAGCATTAAAATCTTTTAAAGTCTTCTTATCACCTATGATTAGAATCACCAGACAAAAATAGGAAAATGTTCTGTCTTAAAGTATAAGTGTATTATTGTAGGAAAAGTATTGAATGAGATATATTGTACTAAAAGTTATTCATTATTTATCTTAAGTTATAATTTAATTGGGCAACTATTCTTTCTCTGCAGTTTTACATACATACTGCAGGGAAACCCAGTAGAGGATCATGAAATCAACTTATATTCTCTGTATAAAAACAGGGACAGGTAGAAAAGATAATGTTACAAACAAAGATAAGAGTGCATAATACATAGAAAGGATAATTCTTGTTTCATGAAGTGCTTGTTTAAGTCACGTGTGGCTATGCGTTTGGTCTCTCTGGGTGTGTAGAGTTGACCCTTGAACGATAAGACCATGAAGTACATGAATCTATCCACCATAGATTTTTTTTCTCTTTTGAGATTTGTGACAATTCTAAATAAAATGTCCAGGTGTAATGTGTAGCTTAGAAATCCTGAAAAAATGAAGAAAAAGGTGTCATGAATGCCTAAAATATATATACATAATAGTGTATTTTATCATTTACTATTATAAAATATGTAAAAATGTACTATGAAAAGGTAAATCTATCAAAGCTTATTTACTTATGACTATTCTACTGTCATAATTTTGTAGCCATTTTCTGTTGCTATTATGGTAAACCCAAGGGTTTCAAGGATGTGTTAAAAAGCCTTTTGATACTTATCTCTGCCAATTATCTTGGCCTGAAATTGCTTATGGCAGTGAAAGTGACTCTCATGTGTGTTTCATCATATATAATACATATAATATATCAAATGTTTCTTAAATGACTATATTATAAAGCTTCCAGTCACTAGCAGGCTAATGGTGGCTAAGTATGGAATAGGTAAATAGTTATATGTCAAGTTTTGGCTGTGTGTCCCTAATCTGTAGTGCTGGGCATGGTGATATAAGTCTGTAATCCCCAGTTACTTGGGAGGCAGAGATTAGGAGGATTACAGCTTGAGGTCAGCCGCAGCAAGAAGTTAGCAAGACCCTGTTGAAACCAACAATTAGGCCTGGTGGTTATATCTGTAGTCCCAGCTTTGCAGGGGATAGAAACAGGAGAATCACAGTTGGAGGCCAGCCTGGGGAAAGTTAGGAAAATCCTATCTGAAAAACAAACTAAAATAATAAAGCCTGGGGGTATAGCAGTGCAGCTCAAGTAAGTCCAATCCTAAGTACTGAAAAAAGAAAAAAACAAACAGTGAAGGTCAAGTGTATTAGATGGCAATGTAAAATTAATTTCCTACTGGGGTCCAATCAAGTACTTTAAAAGCTGCTGCTGCCTTGCTGCATTGATGTTCATTCATTTTTTTCATCTGCATGTGCAAACCACTTTCTGCTTCAGGATCTCTGAAAGCTCTGTTCCTCTGCCTACAATGGCTCACCTCTCCACATACCTTAGTCTTTTCATGTGCAGTTCTAGGTGTCTAAACTTAAGCGACATCATCTTAAAGCAGTCTAAAGCCATGACACACATTGGGCTTGGAAAGGCTGACTCACCCTTTTCTAAGGATTTGGGGAAGAAAAGTATAATATTAAATAGCAATGCCATCACAATTGTACATACACACATGCAAACCTCCAATATTTTTAAAATTTGGTATTTTTCTAAGTTGGTTTTGTATACCTACCATTTAGAGCAAATTATGTCACCTGTTTTTTTTGGAGGTGTATGTCACTCATTAACAAATAATGAAATCTATGAATGGGAATTTGATTCTTTAATTATTTGGTTGTTCTAATTATTTACATAATTTGTCATAGTATGTAAGTGCGTGTTTATTGGAATCTGAACTTTTGCAAAGTGTTCTGTTTTAATCCACAAGAGGGATTTCACATATTCTAAAGTGAAATAATTTACAGAAAACTGTTTTGAGTTGGAGAAAAATTATAGAAGATGCTTATGCAGACTAACTAACACTGATTTTATTCTTAGTGATGCTTATAAAAGCCTTTGCATAATGCTACTCTTCCATTTATATAGACTTCTAAAAAATGAACACACTGTCTTCCAGCCACTAACAGCAAATGTGCTTAGCAAACATCAGAAGTGAATTTTGCAGACTATAGCTAAGATCTAGTAAATTGGAATGAAAATTTGCCTGCAAAAGAGCTGTCTGCTATTTCTTCTGCAGAATTTTCAGACTTCCTTTGTATTAATAATACCTCTGATTACTAAATTTCAAAAGTTTTTTTTATTTTTAAACATTTTTATTAGTGTATATTAGTTGTACAGGGGGTTTCGTTGTGACATTTCCATATATGCTTACAGTGTACCTTGGTTAGCTTCTTCACCATCGTCATTCTTTCTCTTCTCTTCCATCCTCCACTGAATAGAACATTAAGTGTTCTATTGTTATACAAGTATATGAAGAACATTGACCAAACTCACCCCCTTTATCCTCTCTTTTCATCCTCTGCCTCCCACTAGAACCTGACCTCTAACAAGACCTGTTTTACATTCCTGTCCATTGTTTAAGTGTATATTCATTGCTCAAAGAGGAGTCACCAAGGCTTTTCACCTGTGAATATATTATACTTTAATCAATCTAACACCCCTGTATTACACCTCCTTACATTTTCCCTGCTGCTCCTATTATTCAGCTACTTTCAGTGCTTTATGTTACATCATCTTTCTACATCGAAGCAGTGTATTTTAAATGTCCAAATTAGGTCCTTGTCTCAGAGACCTTCAACAAAATGTTTTCAATTCAAAAGGCTAGAGAGAATCCCCTTTGCTACTTTTATCTAAGCAGGTCAGTTTTAAGACAGTTTCTTTGTCGACTTTGTTTAGTTGTGAGATTAAATTATTAAATGTGTAGGCAGGAGGAGTAACTCAAGTGGTAGAGTACCTGCCTAGCAAGCAAGGATGAGAACCTGAGTTCAAATCCCAGTACTGCCAAAAAAATAATAAATTACTAAATATACCTATCACCAAAAAGCACTATATAACTATGCTGTGTTTTTCATCAGAAAAAAAGATTCTTATCTCCTAAGATAATAAGCCTTTATCTCAGGTAAAAATATTAAAATTATGTTCATAGCTCCAGATTTATCATACTATACATTCCTAGAAATACTAGGTAGCGGTAAATGAAATTGCCCAAAACAGTGAGTACTTCATTTTTTGTGGAATTGATTAGTTTTGTAATGTAACTTGCATGATGATAAACCAAAAGTTTGTTTCATACTACTGCACAAGTAAAATTCATTCCATGATTTGCTGCTAGAGAATACATTTTCAAAACTAGTCACTGTTTGAAAAATTGTTTCTGACTTGTGGTTGGCCAGGGGTCTTGATTGCAGAAAAACCCAGTCTTGAATATAGGGTACTATTAAGCTTTTGAATTTTTCTTAGAACTCGACTATTGAATTAGTTTGAAGCCAAATGTTGGTGCTTTGCTAAATCAATTATTTTCTTCTTCCATGAATGATTATTTACATTTTGTAACATTTCAGGATCTTGCTTATTGTTTTGAAGCATAAGCACACAACTGAACTCACAATAGTGACTGAAAATACAAGAGACTGCAGAATTTATGTCAATCCTGAATTGATCTGTATTCATCATTGAAAATGACACATTATTGACCATTTCCTACTACAATTACTCTGCCACCTCAGTAAGAGTTTGATAAGGATGGCCAAACACTGCTTTTTAACACTCTTATCTTCATCTTTGATGCATATGAGACTCTAGCCTCTCCTTTCTCTCTAACTCATCTGACTTCTTTTTACAATCACCATTTTCCCCTACCTTCCTTTTTTTTTTCCTTTTTCTTTTATTATTCATATGTGCATACAAGGCTTGGTTCATTTCTCCCTCCTGCCCCCACCCCCTCCCTTACCACCCACTCCGCCCCCTCCCTCTCCCCCCACCTCAATCTCCTACCTTCCTTTTGAATTGAGGCCATTATGGTGGACAACTTGTGCTCCAATGCCAGACATTCATGTTGAGATTTCCCTTCTATACTGTTATGGCTACAACCACCATACATATCCAATTCTCCCACTAAGGACAGATCAAAGAAATAAGTGCTCCAAAATAGTAAATAATTTTAAGTGATATACGTTGTATGTATTTCATTTTTATGTGTTGATATAGCATTGTGGTTGTTTTATATATCTGCTTCCCACACCTGACCACAAAATTCTAGAAGTTGGGATTCATCATTTTTCTAGTTGTACATTTTTCTCGTTGTTTTCTCTATGTCAGACTTGGTGACAGACAGTATGATGTAATTCTGAGTGTACTAAATAGATGCTATATATCCAATGCCAGAGTGAACAACATGTAGTAGTTACTGAAAGATAATGCCTGAACTGAGTTGAATGATCATTTTCCTCATCCTACTCTAAGTTATAATTTATAGTCACATCATTAGAGGCCACCATCCTTTAATGTGATGCTACAAAGACTTTAAGCAGGATGCTATTCCCAGAACACAAAGTACTTTGTGCACTTCTGTGCCTGTTGCATTAGCTTGGAATATCACTTATTGTTCACCACCTATAGATAAGATTTGAGGAAAGTTTTTTCTCAAATTCAGTTTTCTTTTATTGCTACCCCTTTTACCTTTGCTAGCCAGATAGTTATGGCTTTCAATTTGTTCCATCACCTGACCTTGGTTAATGTATCAATAATAGCTTGTGTGAAGTATGTGTTGAATTATGTCCTCCTCAATCTTCTATCCTACAAATTGCAATTTTTATCTCACGTGTTTTTAGCATGACAAATATTTGACTGAATATTATTTCAAATGAATTGAAATAAAATGATCTCCATAAGGCAAATACCAATTTCTTTGTTGCTTGTTCTACAAGTTTGGAATCTGGTTCATCAGTATCAAGTAGTTAGAACAGTACTTGCGGAATAAATGTATAAATATGATTCGCATCACTCCAAAAGTATAAGGTATTGACTTTATTACTGTTATTTTCTTGCTAAATAATTATTTGATTATTTGAACTAGTGTAGGAGTATGAAACATGAATCTTAGAGATACAAACCTAAAAGTATTAAAGAATTTTTGAAACATTTTTCTTGCTGTCTCTTGACTTAAGGATTATGAATTACCAGCAAGCAGCAAAAATAGTCATTATTATATGTAATATGGATAGCATCAAGATTACAAAATTCATTTTTTATCTAACAGGATTGGCCTCTTACATTGAAATATTTCTACTTTTGATTAAGAACTAAGTCAAGGGTTGTTCAGAGACAATCATGTAAGACCTAGAGATTTCACAAGTGTATCTCTTCCTGTACTGCAGGTACTCAAGGCAAAATCTTGAAAGAAATAAGAGAATTTCCAAACAATACCTTAAAATCAGCAAATAGAGTTCTATTGAGAAAGAATTAGAAAATATGAAAATTTCTTTATATCTATGCAGACTTAAATTTCTCCATTAACAAAATTGGATTTTTAAATATATGAAAAACTTTACTCTCTACTTAGAGAAAGGAGATATAAAAGACAGTATTTCATGTCTATAATATAATCTAAAATTCAATGAGTCTTAGGAAATTTGCCAAGATTTTGAAAAATTTGGAAAATATATACTTTCTTGGAAGTTTGTAATTATTTGTAATACAGTACAAATATTTGTAGATTTTGAAGATATGATCTTGAAGAGATCATGTTAAAGGGACCATGAGTTTATCAAAGGGATATAAGAACATTTACCACACTTATTTAATTGTGTTATGGAGTATGATGACCTGGTCTTGTGCTGTCTAAGTACAAATTCTTAATATGGTGCAATAGTTTGGAGTTATCAGACTGAAAGACTGGCTCATATGGTTAAAATCAAGCGTGGCACACATAAGATGCAGTATCTATGTAGAACAGAAATGTAACTTGCAGCACATTTTCTTTAGGCAAGTTGCATCAGGAGACCATTACCAGAAGATTTGTGGCTTAGTACAAAATTAGACTAGTATAGTAGAGATAGAGATAGAGCCAAAGGGTTGTTATATAATTTGAATATGTAATGCCCAAGGCTTAAATAGCCAGGTGTATCTTTCTCAGTACATTTACTTTCTCCTTGCACAAGAGAGGGTGTACTATGGTTCAGACCAATCTCTTCCCTGTATGATGATGGTCTGATATCAAAACTCCTTTTGATGTTTTGGCTCTTCTGTAGACATTTCTGACAAAATTCCTTCAGTTGACACATTATTTTTCATTTGGAAAAGATGATATTTTAACCATTTATTGTCAAATTCTTCCTCTTTGTATAATATATATGCTTGTCCCTGACTTTACATCACTGTATAGGATTTAGAATTAAAGTACCAAAGTGAAGTCCTATTTCTCTTTTTTCCTACTCTTGATGGGAACTTCTTTGTCCTCCACATGCCCTGACTAAGCAAATGAAAGCCTAAGTCTAGATTTACAGAACCATACATAATATTTTCCTTTAATTTTATAAACAGTACTTTTACTACCATCATTTTGGTAACATGAATTGTTAACATGGTGATAGTTCAAAAATTTCCCCTGTATCTATTTCATATGATGACATTTATTTGGGGATGTGGAAAATTCTCTTCTTATTTGAGGTGTTTGTTATGTTTAAACTGCTACTTGTGTATATAACAAGAGTACTCAGTGACATTTATAAGGTGAATTGGTATGTGGCAATTAATTATAAGATGAGTTGGTATATGGTTGATTGAAGGTAACTTTTTTCCTTTAATCAAAAATTAAACAAATTATTTTAATCAAAAGTTTAAAGTGAACTGGAAAATAATCTTTAACTTGTTTGTCTTATATTTCAGTGAATTGGTATGCAGTTCAATTATTTTAAGATATATCTTAGAGTATTCACAGTAGACAATCTCTTCAGAATATAAACCCTCTCTGACAGGATTATGCACATTATACTAAATGTTTTATGTATATCTTTTTTCCAACCTTACATTAATTTGCTTTCTTTTAAACAAGTATTTTGTCTTATATAATTGCTGTGGAGTTTTTTTTTTTTCCTTTATTGTTTTGCTGGATAGGGGCACATTGTGGCACTTAAACAGGTTTTTACAATGCATCAAATATATCATACATGAATTACTCCCACTATCTTTCTCCTTTATCTTCCCTCCCCTGATTTCTGGAGTAGTTTCAACAGGTATCATTTTTGCATTTACATACATATATACACATTTTTTGCACCATATTCACTCCCCTACCCCTTTTCCCTATCACCTCCCTCCTCCCACTGGGGCACAGGATTTGTTCTGCCCTCCTATTCTCTGATTTTGTAGAAGAAAAATTAGAAAAGATACAACAAAAAACATCATATTTTGGCTAGTTTAAGATAAAGGTAAGTATGCAGGGAGTTTTCTTGTGATATTTCCATGTATGTATGTATTATAACCCCAATTGGTTTATCTCCTCTAATTTTCTTCATTCTACCTTAGTCCCTTTCTTAGAGTAGTTTCAGTAGGTTTAAGATTTCTATAGTCATTCCTTTTTAAACTCTTAGTTCTGATTCAAACATACAAAATTAATTTTCTTAAAATCAGCACAGCAGTAGTGAGTAATTCTGTGGAGGAGTTCAAATGTAAATATGTGAAACATCTAACTTCTTGGTATTCCTGATAAGTTATTGAGCATGAATTTAAAGTCAAACCAAAGGAGTTTAATTTTCATCACATTGGCTTTGTGATAGTAACAGATCAGTAACACTTCATTCTCATTATCCAAGGAGCGAACCTGAGCTATTAGAACTGGAAGGCATTTTTGTCTTATGTCTTTCATTGGGTTTAAATTAATGTGGAGATAACATTATCCCATAAGTTGAGGAATATAAAGAGTGAAGTTAAGATCCTATGCTTAGAAACCAACCGCAGGTTTGTGAGTGTATGTGTACATGTGAGTTATTATTCAATTAAAGCAATGAGAATGTATAGAATATGAGAAAGTATTTACTGGAAACTGTTGAGAAAGACTGAACCCTATGAATTTTTGGTCCCTTAGAAAACTTGAGTGGATTTGAACCACAATATTTCTCATGTATCTGGCCTCTAGAATGTTTCTTGGTTACATTCTTTTATTTCCCAATAATTAGTTTTTTTAAATTAATTCACTATTGTATTAATTGAAACAAATTATCCACATTTTTATACATATTTATGTATATATTATTATATGTATATTATGTAATGTTTTAATAATATTGGGTAGATTTTGAATAAAGATAAACATACATATGTCTTCAAACACTTCATTTCTTTATGATGAAAACAATAAAGACACTTTCTTCTAGCTTTTGAACTAGGCAGTAAATCATTGTCACCTATGATCACCTGACTATGGAATATCACACATACCTATAGCCTTTTTCTTAGAAAATATTAAGAACATTCTAAAACCGGTAAAAATTTATGAAATTTGTTTTCTTCAAGTTCTGTACATTAGCAGTGTTTTATGTATACACAACATAGTTTACAAATACTCTAAATATGTTTTAGATCATTATAGCCAATCCATTGTGAGCACTTACTACACTTACTATGCAACAGCTATTGTTCAAACCACTAGGGAAATTTTTGAGAAATGAATTATATAACACATACTAATTATAAAATGAATCAATTAATGGTAAGTGTACAAGAAAATGAAATCCACCAAACACTTTGAAAGAGGGAGAAGAGAAAGGAGGAATGGGCATATAGTGGTGGAGATGAACTTGTTCCAGGTATGCTGTGTGCACACGTGTGGAATTATCATAATGGAATCTCCAAATGTCATTAATGTGTGATAAATGAAAAAAGAAATCGATTGAAGCATGGCAAAAATAAATTGAACTATAGCAAAAAATAAAAATAAAATGAAATAAGCTCTTAAAAAAGAGTAGAGGATGATAATAAAAGGTAAAAGGTGACTGGGGACAGAGAGAAGGAGCTTTAGCTATAGATAGAATTGTGAAGCAATCATTGGCAATTGAGTAGAACATACAGGAAGTAAAAGAGGCTGTCTTTGTTCTACATATTTGAGGCAGTGGAGCTCAGACAGAAGTCACTGTAAGAACAAGATCCAGAATATACCTAAGCTTAAGATTTTTACAAAAATACTGACCTTGAAGTTGGGCCATCATTACAGTACTCTACTGAATTTTGTTGAATATCTCAGCTTGCAATGCATTCTAAAATTTTGTGACTTAAAAAGCCTTGAAGTAAAATTTAACTTATTTTAGTGTTAAAAAAGCAAAAGGTGTAGGGCCCCAGATCACTGTATTCTCACTTAAGGCCAATGCATAACCTATCTAGTAGTGTGATGATTTTAAGTGACATAGTTAAAGATAAGTTGGTTTGGTTGTGGATTGATTTCACTGTATGTTGACAAAAACTAAGGATTATAAAATAGTCCAGGGCGTGGGTCAACACTCCATACTTGTAAATTGTTATCATAATCATTATTGATTTTTTTAAGAAAATGTTTTGCCTGAATAATAGAGATTAATAGAAAAATGTCATAACTAAATTAAAGCGAAAAAATAATGGACTGACCAGTTGTTAACCTATGATCACACATGATTTCTAAATCTTAAAATATCTATCAAAGAAGACATGTCCCAACTTTGGTGGAATTTTCAGATGCAATATAGCCAATGCGAACTCAATAGGTAAATGTAATCCATTGTAAAATGGCAAAGCAAGTCATTTCTGACTTCTTGTTATTTAAATCAGAGATACTTGACCAGTGAGGCCTCCATGCAGTCAAGAGGATGGTCAAGTGAGATGGTTGCAATCCTATGGAGGAAGAGGTTGATTGGACTCTCCCACAGCAGAGAAACAGCACCCTGGGCTTGTAGCTGTTACTTAGATGGATGTGGCTGCCTACCTGTCTTCTTCACTGTTACATAACTTGCTGGATACCAGTGATCTATGCGTTCCCTAGACACTCAGGGGTATTGTGGACTATACATCCCAATGACTAATCCAAAGGGGGAAAGGGGCAAATATTGAAGCTGTGTACTATCACCTCCCTCACCTGACATCTGCTGATGTTATTCAATTGTTCATATAATGTAAAATACCTAGCTCATGTGTTCAGGCCTTAGCAGGTGCTGCTGCATTCCCTCTGAAGGGACTAATATTGGTCAGGGAAGAGAGGTTGCCATAGCTCTCAAAATGCAGATGCTGATACTCAGCCTGGGCCGAGAGATGGTTGCTAGGAGGCAGGCCACAGGGCCTCTTCAGACCTAATTAATGAAGAATTGATTATCCTCAAATCTATATTTCATACCTCATTTTTTCTATTCATAAAACTGGAAAGAATAAATGGCATCTCTTGGTGATTCTTCTTGTGCCTTCTACTGCCTAAGAGTTGCTCTCTAGGCTAAAAAACTATGGAAATTTCTTTCCTCACAGATACCTACAATATAAATTAAGGTCACTCGTGTCTCTCTATATACTGAAGTTAGAACATAGGTTTCACCAGGACACTCTTTTGGAGTTACAGAGATTAGTAATGTGATCAAGACACACATTAATTCTCAGGATGTACATAGTGGATTATTGAAAGACTTTCAATAAAAACTTTGATTTCCCAATAGGTCCCAGGCAGCTGGCTTAATCAACAGACATGATAACCTTCTCAAAAAATTCTTATTTAATAAAATGGTGATTGGGGATCTAAATGGAGCTCCATCTTGCCCTAAGTCTTAATTCAAGACCCCTTAGCCACATCATACCTCACACCGATTAAAAAATTTATAAAAAAATCAAAAACCAAACAACAGAAAGTAGCTTTTACCTATATTTAAAGTAAGACATGTAAAGATCCTTTAGCTATGAGAGTCCTTAATATCTCCTTATATCTTTAAGGAATTTTTTTGCAGGTGAAGCTGCTCCAAAGGGCAATTCTTTAAGGATCTTTAATATTGCCCCATCCCATAAGTGCTAAATAGAATCAGCATATTTTCCTATAATCATAATACTAGACAGTGCTCTCTTGCTGGAGCAAAATCAGCATCAAACAACAAAAACCTGTCACATGCAGTTATACACCAATATGTTCACCATTGATTTTGTTAGTAGACTATTTTCATTGATTTGTGATCAGGACATGTAATCTCTACAAGTAAACCATTGTTTCAGCTAAACAGGACAAATGCTGGGGGCCCCATCCATCAGCAGCGGCAAATGCAAGCCCTGCAGCACTATGAACTTGCTAACTTAGTCTATGACCAACCTCACTGACAACTGAAGAAAACAGACTGCAATATTAGCAATACTGAAAGTCCTGCCTACAAGCTAATGCTGCAGCTCCAACCTAACCCATAGATGTTTTAGTTGGCAAACAACTTAACACACTATTTTCCACATGCTCCCCCCCCAAAAAATTGGCAATATAATTTAACATTAATCTAAAGGAAAACCTTTGTATTGCTCCATGTGGACAAAACCTTAAATTGTTGAGAAATTTTAGATTTAGCCACCCTTAACTGGGACTATTTTTGGCCCATTATGGTAATATTACCTTTCAAGTAGAGATCTATCTCCCTGACCCACAGTTGCACCCTTAGTAACCTGAGGCCACCCTGATCTCACCTTTTAGACCATGTTGCCAATCTAGGAGCTTGTTGTGTTGGATATGAAATCGCTGTAAATGATACTGCTGCAGTCTAAGACCTCGGACTTTACTCTGCACCAGAGATAACTTTTCCCTAAACACTGAGACCCTGCACAGCAATGCACGTGAGATTTCTCTCCTAACAAAAATTGGACATGGAACATTTATAACTTTTGTTCATTTGATATCAAGACTTTTCTTTTTTCTTGGACTTGCTATTTATTTAATCCATTATCCAGCTGAATATCCCATGCCCAAAGGGAAATGTGGAGATATTTCTGATATCTGTGTCATTTTAAAAATTAGCAGAGATTATTGCTTTTCCTGGGGCAGCAGTCTCACTGTATTCCACACCTGGACCTTCTGAGAAGAGGAATTCTCAGTCTCCAAACCACCTTTCCAGCCTTCAACTATGATCTCACACCTTGTGTTTCTGACCATGACCACAGCAGCAACCCTTTACCTTTGGTTACAAATATATACCACTAAATTTTATGTATACCTTACTAGTCAGTTTGTGTGTTCCAATAAGGTAACTGCTAGACCTGCCCCCTTGACCCCAAGAATACACCAGGAGATTATTGTCATAAAATCCAAAATGTAACTCATACTTTAAGTGCACTTTACATCTGGACCAAGATATCATTAGAGACTGACAAACGTTCTGATTCATATGCTTGGCAAATGCTATATTAATGGGATACTTGCCTAGCAGGCACTCAGATACCCAAAATAATTAAGCTCAAAATGGATGCCAGGATATCAAAAGATCAATTGTAATAATGTTTTAAGTTTTTAAACATTATTTTATAAAGTTTTGAGGTCCTACCTAGAAGCCAGTCAATTTGCCACATTAAGCATTTAATTACAAACATCTCTTAGCTCCCTTGTTTTGAGCTACTCTGAACCTGACTGAACTGTTGCATGGTCAGGTATCGGACACCTCAAATAAGCTCCTATGTCCTGGAGTGCACAAAGTTATTCAAGTTACCCAATTTACAGGGAACTCATGAAACAGTCAATCACACTTTTCTTACTTTATGTGAGCTTCCCATGTAACTCCAGCTTATTATAACCCTATCTAAGATGTGACACTTTTTGGCAACCTTCTTTTTTTGGAAATGCAAGTAACATCTACCCAAGTCTCATTGTGCATCCTGACATCAGAACAATCTTTACATTTTATAAAACATATTGCTATGAGGCCAGGAAAGAATTCAGGACTAATCTCTGGCTCTAATCACACTAAGTTATATCTCCCAGTCAGTTGGAGACTTTGCAGAACTTCCTACTAATTTTCACATTTAATTGATCACTGCTAAAAATTGAACTCATTTGTGATTGCTTGAGGCTGAATCACATGAAAATGCCAGTACTCAATATAATTTGATCTATAAAAATGGCAGTTGCATTAACGTAATTATAAACGTATTCTCATGTAACATACAACATGCGAAGCATATAGGCATGGTAAACTCTTTTTCTCCTTCTCTCCATATTCCTACACTTTACTATTCTTGTCAAATAAGAGTTAGTGAACTGGTTGATTTTAGCAACAACTCCTTTAATGAACAGTAAGCTGTGGTCCAGATGTAGCACCTGCACCTACCAGAGGTAGCAGCTGTCCTCTGTGTACAGCAAGCAAGCAACCTACATCTATCCAGGAGTGAACCTAGCAACTAAGACTGTGCCCATATTTGCCTCCTACTCCTTGCTAGAAAGGACAAGAATCTTCTCTCTTCAATTATTCTTGTTCCTGGTTTTCATCCAGATTCTTATGTTTGATTCATCATAAAAAAGCCACATTGGAGGTTAAACAAGGCTCTGGGAAGTAAATTTATAAGCCAGAAAAATTTAGGAAGAAAACCTTATGGCAGATGTCATATATTTTCATGGAGTCTCTGAAGAAAAAGACTTGAAGCCAGGTGCTGGTGGCTCATGCCTGTAATTCTAGCTACTCAGGTGGCAGAGGTCAGGAGGATCACAGTTTGAATCCAGCTTCTGGCAAATAGTTTGCAAGACCCTATCTCAACAAAACAAAACAAAACAAACAAACAAATCACAGAAAAGTGCTGGAGGAGTGGCTGAAGTGAAAATAGTGCATACTTAGCAAACATGAGGCCCTGAGTCAGTGCTGCCAAAAAAAAAAAAAAAAAATAGATGGGAAAAGATTAACATAAAAAACAGATAGGGCTAAGAACATCTTCAGTTTTAGCTAAAGTGAATTTAACTCTTGGTAGGAAATTTGGGTTGGTGATATTTGAAGGGGGAGGAAGGGCAGTGTAGAAATCCCCACTTCAGCTTTAAGCAAAAACAAATGCACCAGCAATCTGTTTTTTGAGAACATTTCATTTGAGACTGGCCCTGTTAATAATTAGTAAGTACCTTGATTCCAAATTTTCTCAGCATTTCTATTGCATAATTCCTCTGGGAAATTTGAATGATTTTTAGGGCAAGGCACAGGCTGTTTAGGAAGCTGGATAAAATCTTATCATCACAGCTGCAAAATCTTTTCCTTAATGTCTAAGACAACCTTGTCTTAGACAAGCAAGAAAACATAAATGGAATAAAGGGACTAATTGACCATGAAGACAAAGAGAGTCTCCAGAGACCTCAGAAAATAAAACCCAAGATTGACTGAGAGCAGCAGAAAGAAGAGGAAGGGAAGATGGTTGTTTAATATGAACAATGATCTCCCTCTT
Source organism: Castor canadensis (assembly GCF_047511655.1). Lineage (NCBI taxonomy): Eukaryota > Metazoa > Chordata > Mammalia > Rodentia > Castoridae > Castor > Castor canadensis. The sequence goes on from NC_133387.1 coordinate 57,468,897, forward strand.
TCTCACGCAGGCACACACGTGCACACACACCTTTTTGTATTGCAGAAAGACTTGACATATAATCACATTCAATTACTTCTCAACAAAACAATTCCAGTGGGTACCTATCCAGCAAGTAATTTTATTCCTGAAATTGCTCCCATTCCCTTTCACTAGCCACAGTGCCCCAGGGAAGGGGCCCACATTCACATCTTCCTAGGTAATCACTAAGGCAATCCCTTTCTTTCAGAATCAACTATTTTCACCAAGGTTTCTGTCTGACATCCTGGCAATTTATAGGGGATGACCTTGAGGAGTCACTGATAACAGTTGTGGGGTTTTATCATAAGATATTCTCTCTGAAGGAATATTTGTATATGATCCATTAGAGACAAGGTAAATTAAAAAGTTTCAGGTGACTTCAAGTTTCCAAATATTAATATCATGTGTGACAGAAAGGTAAACAAGGATTACACCAGATTTTTTTCATTGTTTCTCCTAATGAATAATGGAAAGAGTCAGATTAAAGAAGTTAAGACATGTAATGCACAAATGTAAGAAATCTGGTGCTAAGAAGAAAGAAATGGAACAGACAGGATGCTATTTCTTTGTATTTATGTATGTGTGCAGGCACACGTGAATTTTGCAATTCATAGCATAAGAGAAAACATTTTTTCTACCGAATGGCATAAGTAGAAGAGGCTATAAAACAGAGATAGAAAATGCTACGTTATGGTTTCTTTGCTTCCTTACATTTACTGGGCATGGTTATGGCATTTGTAGGCTTGAAAATGAACTGAAGATACTGGTGCTAGATAGAGGAAGTTATTTTTTATTATGGTAGCATGCTATTCTTGTAACATGGTGATTGGGTTGAACACAATAATAACTAATCTCCCCTTCTTCCTAGATGAGTGAGCAGATGATTAAATAGTAATGTCTTCATCCTTGAACGATCCGAAAGAGCAGTGTTTGACTACTGCCCCTACCTGAAAAAGTGCCATGTTTTGATTGTGGTCCAAAGCTTTGAAGTGCTGCATGGGATTGCTCTTCCATAGAGCTGTCACCATTCAACCATGACAAATTTGGCAAAATACTAGTTAGGTTGAGTCTTGCTTACCTCCATTCAGTCACCTTTGCATGAATCTAGTGGTTGGGGGGATTCCCTGACTTTTTTTTTTCTTTTAACAGTTTTTTAGCTGATGTTCATGAAGAGAGTGAGTACTTAGAACTGTGTCAATAATGAAAGGAAATCCTGTCTAAGAAAACACATTTCTTTAAAGAGCTGTGTCATACCATCTTTTGGGCCCTCTGATGGAAAAGTAGAATCAAGTCTCAAATAATGCCTTTTTAATTGTGTCCTTTAGTATTATATGGAGGACAGTATGTATCAAACCTCTGTGAATGTAAAGTATCTTGCACCTGCTTTATGACACGTAGTAGTGACTGTGCTTTATCACAGCTGTTTTCAATGATGTTAAAAAACGCTAGAATTTTTTTCCATATGATGATTGAGAAGCTAATTTTAAAACATGGTGCCATCAATGTAATAGAACTTTGCTGTTTTCTGGGTTTTTTTTTCCTTTGTTTTTATTTATTTTCATGGAATGTGCAGGATATCTCTACAATTTTGTTCAGATGGTGCAGAATCTGGAAAAACTGTTGCTGTGATTGATGCATAACATACTTTATATATATATATAAAGACTGATAAAAAGAATATATATATATACATATAATTTTATATAATTTGAATATTTGGGAACTTTAGCTGTACTGTCAGCTTTTGAATAAAGTATCCCAGTTTACCATGTCAAGTTGACATTGTCCAGAAATTAATAGCCATATTGGTCAAGGAACATTAAACTTAATTTTTCTTCCATTTATACAGGGGTAACACACTGTACTAAATATGTAAAGTCTCATCTACATGGGCTTGATTACAGAAACTATTCTCTGAATAAAAATAAAAAGAAAACGAGGCATGGAACTTCTATATCCAACAGACAAATATAAAGGAAGAAGAATATTTTAAAAGATCCTAGATAATTTGTGAGTTAAAAATTTTTCCTGTGTGTTGTGCTCATGCATACAGGATTATTTGCTGCCTGACTTTCCTATTGCTCACTGTGTTTTGTAGAATTAAAGAGTAAAAAATATCACAGGATTTGAAACTGAATGGGTATAGGTCTCGAACCCTCAGAACTTTGCTATACTGTAGCATCTTTTACACTCTTTTGTTTTGGTATGATTCCATTTATACAAAATATCTAAGAAAGATAAATTCATTGAAAGAAAGCAGTAGTTGTCAAGAGTTGAGAAAACAAGTGTATGGGGAAAGACTTTTCTTTGACATTTTTCATTAGCATATGTTAATTTTACCAGGAGTTTAATTTTTTGATTTTCTATGCACATGTGTAATACAGTTTGATCAAATACCCCTTCTATCACTTCTTATCCCTTCTTCCCCCTTTTATATGATTTTCTCTTTTACATGCTGGTTCCTACCAAATAGTCCCCCCTTTTAACATTCCTGTCCTTTTTTCTTTTAGATCCAGATTTTGCCTATGAGAGACAACATAAAATATTTGTTCTCACTTTGGCTTTTTATCACTTAACAAGATGATTTCCAGTTTCATCCATCTTTCCAGAAAATAACATAATTTTATTCTTCTTTATAGTTGAAAAATACTCATTCACATTTTCTTTATCCATTTATCAGTTGATGGATACTTAGGCTGGTTCCACAGCTTTCTATTGTGAAAAGTGCTGTTATGAACAGTGGTGTGAAGGTGTCTCTCTTGTTTGTTGACTTACATTTGTTCAGACATATGTTCAATTCTTCACAAATAAAAATACAAGCTTGAGGTACAATAAAACCTACATAACTCCTATAAAAAATGCATGTGAAAAATATTTTTAAATAAGATAAATATAAAAATTAGAATTATGATAAGCAGCTAAAATACTAATTATCTTTGGACAGTTAGTGTCTAATATGGAATAGTTTTTTTTTTTTTTAATTGGGGACTGGGATAGAGGGTTGAGTGGTAGAGCACTTGTCTAAAGTCCTCTTTTTGGAGACAGGGTCTTGCCATGTAGCCCAGGCTAGCCTTGAACTCATGATCCTCCTGACTCTTCAGTTCCCTGTGTTTGGGTAATAGTAGTGAGCTGCATGCCCAGCTTTTTTGGTCTAAATTTAGGGCCTTGCACTTGCTAGGCAAGCACTCTAGCACTTGAGTTATACCCCCTACCCTAAAAAATTCTTAATTAAGACAAGTTAACATAGCTAGGCATGGCTAAGCCTATGATCTCAGCACTTGGGAGGCTGAGTCAGTAGCATCAATCCAGCCTGGACTACATAGACAACTTGAGGCGAGCTTGGGTCATAACAAGACTCTGTCCAAAAAATCAATCAACAATAAATAAATGTAAAAAAGATAAGTTAAGAACTTTACCTGAAATGATTAGAAAACCTGCCAGCAGGAATAGACAGATGTAGAATAAATATAAATAAATGGTAAGCTTATATTAAGCTGTATTAATAGAATAACCAATGTTTGCAAGAAAATATTTCAAAGAAGTAGTAAATACTTTGTTTACTTTATGTTTCTTCATTTTGCTAAATGGCATCATCATTTTCTTTAATTTTGGGGGTTTCTGTGACTTCATGCAAGAAGCAGTACTCTGTCCTCCCATTTAGAAATTGCACCTTCAGGGATGTATTTCCTGTGGGTAAGGGAATAATTTTTCTGACAACTCTACATTTTCTGAAGATACTTTTTGGCTTAATTTCAATTAAAAAAACAAGATGAGCTCGTTTTGCAGAAAGGCAAATATTAACGGCATTTTTCTTCCAGCTTTTTATATACCAATTGAAAACAGTGAACCGATCCACTTTTTATCGAAGAAAAAGGAAAACATAAGTAACACAAGGATAAAAAAAGAAAAAATACCCTCACATTTAGCTGTGGATAGAAACCTATAGAAAGTATTATTTGCAATCACAATAAGATGCTTTCATTTTAGTCCGAAACATTATCTGTCTTTTGTAACCATTTTGAAAACTTATTTTATAAAGCACATTAACATGTTTTTAATTATTTTTATGATATTTGGAAAAGATCAATGTTTTTTGTTTTTTGTTTCAGATAGGACTGGGGTTTGAAGTCAGTGTTTTTCTCTTGCAAAGCATGCACTCTACTCCTTGAGCCACGCCTCCAGTCTATTTTTTTTTCTAGTCTATTTTTTGTTGTGGTTACTTTGGAGATGAGGTCTCTCAAAAATAGTTGCCTAGGGTGGCTTTGAACAAGAATCCTCCTAATCTCAGCATCCCAGGTAACTAGGACTACAAGCGTGAGCCGCCCATGCCTTCTCCAAGGTTTTTTTTTTTTTTAACCATACTGACATATATATAAGGTTTCCACATAATATAAATATTATTTATAGTTAAGTTATAATCCTCAAAAAAAACCATACAGAAATGTACTCAAAAACCAACATGAATTTGTAACTGAGAATATATACTGCTTTTTATAAAATTTTTCTAAGAAGCATTTAATGTCTATACTTATGTATAAAATACGTAATATATGTAGCATATTATATGTTAAATATGCATTCTGTATATTTTAAAAATAGTTTAAGTGAATTCATCTCTTCACAATGAAGATTGTAACATCATTATAAATTCAATTATAACTTGTTAAATAAAAAAGTTTATTTTTAAAATTGTTAAATAGGAATTAGTTTTGCTAAATTAGAGAAAGTTTATAAACTATAATCAATAGCTCATTGTTTGCATTAAATAACTTAAATTTGTTTGAGAATAAAGAATTTTTAGTTACAGATAAATTAGTTCAGCTTAATTAGAAAGGATAATGTTCCCTTTTTATTTTCTCTAGTTGCTGCTAGAATTGATTGCATTTTCTGTTTCTATAGTGTTTACTTATAAACCAATTCACTGGAATTTGGTTAAGTTTCATTCAATTGGCAAACATGAACTTTTTAAAATTAATCATTTATTCACATGTGCATACATTGTTTGGGTCATTTCTACCCCCTGCCCCGCTTCCTCTCCCCTCTTCCCTCCCTCAGGTCCAGGCAGGTCCTGTTCTGCCTTTATTCCTAATTTTGTTGAAGAATAGACACAAGCCTCAAAAGGAAGATAAAGCGTTTTTGCTAGTTGAGTTGAAGATAGTTACAGAAATATTCCTAGCATTTCTTTTGACAAACATGAATTTTAAAGTTTATAAGTTTTATTATAGTAAATTTCAAGAGTAGGGTAAAATAGAGAAAACAGTTGATGAGACCTCATGTACCTGTCACACAGCTCATCACACAAATACCAACTCTACTGACCAAAGTCATTATATATGCAACTCTACCCATGCCTCCCTCTTCTTTATAGAATTCCAGAGATTATAGTTCAGTATTCTGTATTTCTATATTTCAGAAAGGATTCAAAAAGTATCCCAAATAAAAGCACAATACTGTTATTTCACCCAAAAGAAGAATATCAGTAAGTTCTTAAATATCACCCAATAGTCTTCAGGTTTTCTGAATGCCTAATTACTTCTTACAGCACTTATGAGTCATAACATAATTATAAGTACTTTTTGTATTTGATTGATATATTTCTAATTCTTTTTAAATTTATACATTCTTTCTCTTCTCTCTCTTTTAATTCCTTATGATTACTTTTTTAAGAACAGCAGGTCATTTTTCCTATTACAATCTGGTTTTGGGATATTGCATCTCTGGTATTATTCAATATGTTTTCCTCTCTGACTCCCTTAGTGTTTAGATTTATTGCAAAATGTACTTTCATACGTGCTTTTTGTGCGCTTCAGTGAAGAGGCATACAATGTCTCCCTGTTTCTCTTTCTGTGATGTTAGATAACATTGATCATTACGGTACTAATCCATTCATTCATTAGGAAAGATGGTATTTTATAACATTTATTAGTTAGTTACCAATATACAACACAGACCACTTTGTTACCCAAAATTACAGATCATTTGGCAAAATGAGTACTTAATTTTGTTCAATTACTTACCATTTTAAAAGTACTGAATTGGTTTGATGGCATCCTCAAGGTTGGTTGATGGGCATTGTTATTTTTAAGCATTACTCTGAATGAATGGTCATATTGTGTAGTGATAAATTCATTTCACCAAACGACAAGCCTGGCCTTTGCCCTCAGCTACTGTGAGTTGATCTTTAAGCCCCCAGGATGTTTTGCCCAAGAGGAGTCTTTGCATAGGGTGTTAGCCCCAAGTAGTCTAGCAATGTGATTTATGATAGGACTTTAAAACATACCAACGTTTGGAGGAACTGGACACTGATGTTATTAACTCAACCTCTGGGAGGGGCTGGAGCCTGAAGTTCAGCCCTATGGCATGTATGCAGTTGAGCCTCAATAAAAACATAAATGTAAGTAAATATGTCCATAACCAGTTTGTGTCATCTTTGACTGGTAGGTGCTTTCTCAAGTTGATTCCTGTATTCTCAAAGCCAGTATAATTTGGTAGCTTTCTTACCTCTGATATATCAGAAACTCATTTAGTGTCTTTATTGCTCCATACCTGAAATCAACAATTTGTTTAGAATATCCTGGTGACTTTTAGTAGAAAGTGGTCTTTAGTGGTTGACAATCAAGATTCTAAGATGTCCCTCAAGATCTTCCACCCCCATGCATCCCATATAGATCCCAGGACTAGGAATACGACACACTTTACTCCATGATTAATTTTATTTTACCATTCAGTTGATAGTGAGATGATCTGGGTATGTCTGATCTAATCACAAAAGACCTTGAAAAGGAAACTTTCTTTCCAGTTGGTTGCAGAAGGGACACAGAAACATTCCAATTGTGAGGAGGATTTAACATAAGAAAGTGTCCCTGTAGCTGTGATGGAAGGGGCCACATGCAAGGGCCTGAGAGCAACCTCTGGGATTTAAAGCTCTCCCAGGCAACAGGATAAAAAGCAGGGATATGGGTTCTCCAATTGCCAGGAACTGCATTTTGCCAACAGTCCCTGGGAGCTCAGAAGCAGATTCTCCCATTATTGAGCTTCCAGATAAGGCAGCCCATGCACAATTGCAGCCTTGTTAGAGAATCAGGTGAAATATGTCAGACTTTCCACCCATGGAAAATTCAAGATAATAAACTTGTGATAGTTTAAGTTGTGACGTTTTTGACAATTTTTTTGCACAGTAAAAGGAAACGAGATACACTGCTGCAGCACACTTGAGTTCATTGTATTTTGCTAATAGACTTTCCTTTGTTTCTTAGCCTTTTCCTTGGGTAGAACAGGGATTAGCTTTTTTTGATTTTCAAAGATAAATTACGTTTGAGATTATGCTAGTTATGTTCAGAACTTCAGAGATGTGCTTAACTTCACTTTTCTAGCCTTATGTCTTTTTCTTCCCATATTAAAATTCCTAGTCCACAGTGGCACATCAGCCTAATTTTTCATTTGCATTCTCCTTCACTGCCAGTTCAGTAGTCTCAGTGAACAAACAACATTCCCAAAGTGGTGCATAATAGGAAAGTTGTTGTTTTTCACCAAAACATATATATATATATTTTTCAAATATATTGACTTTAATTTTTTTTCCACTAAGACTCTTGAGGATATAAAGTCAAATTACTAGATTTTAAACTTACCTGAAAATATTCTTCTCTGTGTCACCACCTTGATTCACAATTTATGTGCTGTTTTTTGCTTTAATTTGAGGAGAATCTCCTTTTTGAAATTAAATTTTACCTTATTCTAAGCCAACACAAATTCAGAGAGATCTAGAAGTGGTCCAAAATAGGTTTTATCTGATTTCCTTCTTCTCTCTCCATAAGTAATTATTTTAAAATGTGTAGTTTCTTGAATTCCACTTTTAAATATAAGCAAATATGCCCATATATGTATTCATTCTGTGGGTATGTATATATGCACACTAATCATATATAGATATACAAATCATGGTCCTGCTCTTTCTTTCTTGATAAGCTGTGAAAAGTATGAATACTTTATTATTTTCACTTGGCAATGAATTCTGGAGATTCCTTCATGGCAGTATATAAAGATTGTCTACATTCCATTTATAGCTTAACATATTTTATGGTTTGAAAGTTTTATAGTTTATATTAGCAATTCTCTTTAGGTTCATTTTACTTTTTCTTTTTAAGTGTATGTGTACAAATAGTGTTAACACAAACAGCCTTATCATGGATTCTTTATATTTCTTCCAGAACAAAATATGGATATAGGAAATGAGATTTCTGTTTGTGATCAAATTGCCTCTATACTGGTTTTATTTTTATTTATTTGTTTATTTTTTTACCTTAAACATCAGAAAATTATTTCCTCACACTTCTGGAGCTAAAGGCTAAGATCAAGGCATAAGAAGCTCTGGTTTCAACTGAAGTCTCTCTTTTGCTTGTAGATCGTTACCTTGGCAATGTGTCCTCACATGATTATCCCTCTGTGCACATGAGATCTTGGTGTTTTATTCTGTGTGTCCAATTTCTTTTTCCTATGAGGACACCAACCACTCACATGGGCTTAGGACCTTAACTTACTTATCTTTTTAAAATTGTACCTCCAAATACAGTCACATTCTGAGGACTGGGGTTAGGACTTTAATGTATGAATTTGAGTGAGGATACAACTCAGTCCCTAACATTGGTAAGAGCTGTACACATATACATACATGCATACATAAAGAAATAGTGTAACATTTTTAGTAGTACATTTACATATAATAACTACAGTTTTATTTAGTTAATTGGGTTCATGTAAACAGAAGGTACCTGGAAATTTGAATGCAAGAGACTTGTTGAGAAATACCTTTGGAAGAAAACTGTAAGGGAAGTGAGGGAATTGGGATGGGGAAGGAAAGAAGTAAGGGTATGGAATGGGGTTAAGTCTAGCCTCAGTTTCAAGAGAGTAGGGGAGGAGCTCACTTCTGAGCTCACTTCCTGCCCAGGATGTTTCAATTGTTGAAGGACAATTCTCCAGATAATCTACAGAGCAGTAACTGCAGAAAGTTGCATATTGTACTCCCAAGAGCAAAAAAAATCCCAACGACTTGGGCCACACACCCAAGTGTGGCTCACTTTTTGCTTCAATCTTTTTAAAAATTAATTAACTTTTTTATTATTGTGCTGGTTGGGGATACACTGTGGCACTGTGGCATTTGCAAAGGTTCTTACAATATATCAAATATATCATACTTGAATTCACCCCTTCTACCGCTCTCCTTTATCCTCTTACCCCTATTCCTGGAATAGTTTCAACAGGTATCAGTTTTGCTTGGACTTATGGGTGTACACGGCATTTCCACTGTATTCACCCTCCTACACACTTTCCCCATTACTTCTCCCCTTCTATTGGTACCTACCCCCTACGAGGATCTGTTCTGCCATCCTGTTCTCTGATTTTGTAGAAGAATAAAGAAAAAATGAAAAAAAGAAAGAAATGACATTTTTGCTTGTTTAAGATAAAGATAGTCACACAGGGAATTTGCTTGTGACATTTCCATGTATATGTGTATTATAACCCCAATTGGTTCATCTCCTCTATTTTTCTCCATTCTTCCTTAGTCCCTTTCTTATGGTGGTTTCAACGGTTTAAAAATTCTATGTTCATTCTTGTATAGAGAGTACATCAACCATATTCACTTCTTAGTTTCCTTCTTTTATCCCCACTCCTGTGTGTGACCTCCCCTTAATGTGAACTGTTTTTCATAATATTGCTGTATTTTATACTGGTTTTATTTTGGCATACTTACTTATGTTTATATGAGAGAATAATATACTATTTTAAAGTAGCTTTAGGCCTTCATGTGATTTGCATTTTGTAATTTTATGTGTTTCTGTCTTATAGGAATTAAGAGAATTCATTTCTGAAACTGTAGACAGAATGAATATGGTAATGAATATTGAATTCCTACTTAACAATTGGTCAAAATAATAAATTGCTGAATTTACTAAGGTATGTATATGTATGTGGCAGACAGTATATGTTGAGAAATAATACAATTGGATGAGTTTGTATATCATAAATATTTTCTTCAACTCCCGTAGAATTCCAGATACCATTATCTTAAATGCATTAATAAATAATGAATGTTTGCTGAATGTTGCATTCCATTTTGTTTTAATTTTGTTGTATTATTTTTGTATTCACACATACATTAATGATTTTTTATAACATAACTCTCAAAAAGGATTTAACATGTATAGTGGGAAAAAAGAGAAACTTGTGCAAAGTGAAACATTTTGAACCACTTCTTAAATAGTCTAAAGTCCTCTATATAACAAAACAGTTGTACTATGAAAGGAAGATCTTGATTTTTGTTTGTTTACTGGTTAAGCTTTCCCTTATATTACTAATGGGTAACTTACTTTTTCCTAGAGTACTTCAAGACCTAGTAATTTTCTTAAGAGTGTTTCACTTGCAACTATGAAATTGTGATCAGAAGAGCAAAGAATATCAGAACTTTTGTTAAAATACAGAGAGAAGAGACAAAAAAAAAAAATACATGATGAGTTCCTTTTTCAGTTTTGAAGCATCTATTGTCATTCTTCTGTTTTTGCTAAGCATTGTTTTAGTCTGTACTCACTGCTCATAGTCTGTGTTCTGTCCCATTATACACAGGATACAACCCAAAACAATATGAAATACCTATCCCCCAAGCTACCCTTGGTAACTCCCAGACTCACATACCATCCATTTGCTTTATCAGATGATTTTTCATAATCTGTGCTTTCACTGATATTTCCTTAATGGAAACAGTCACTTACCCGTACTTTTTATCCTGTTAGCTTTTATGTATGTTTCAACATCCAGCTCACAAATCCCCAAAGAACAATGGCTCCATTTTTCTCTTTACATCTTTAGCATAACAAAGACCATAGAAAGTTCAACTTCTAGGATCCTTACTTTCCACAGTCATACTATTTTTGCTTAAGTAATGGAAGTCACATTCCTAAGCCCCCCAAATCCTAGCAAAGTACATAGTACAAATAATATTCCAAAAAGTGGATTGAATCAAGCTAAGAAGGATATGTTAGAAATTCTGTGTTGTTTATGAAATTGGAGCAGACAGACTGTACAAGCAAAGATCACACAAAAAGAAGAAAAGGGCACTAAAACTAACAGATAATAAGTAATATTTGGATAAAATCATTTATTCTGCTAAATTATACTTTTCCCCTAGAACATTATTCAGTCCTGATTAACTGACAATGCATTTGTGTCAGTTGAGTTTCAAACCCTGAGTTGACATGCTTAATCCATGAAATGTTTGTTTAATTTAAAGGATTGTTTCTCCACTTGCTCCATCCCTGTGTTGTGCCATATATTAATATTTCCTCATGATGTGAAACATAAATGAACAATATTTATATGTCTTATATTTCACAATTTATGTTCATAAGAATGGTATTTGAAAATCTATCTGCTTCTACTTTCATTATTCAATTCAAATTCAAATTTTAGTTAAGACAGGGAAAGTCTATACGCTCTAAGTATTGAAGTGAATTTAACACTTAAAGCTTGATATACTGTTACAAAAATATGAATTCCTACTTCAACGAGACATTCATTTTTCTCTAACATCAGACACTTTCTATTAAGTCTAGAGTAAGATGATGAAAGTTATACACATTAACTTTTAAATTTACACTTTTTTTCCATTTATTACACCTTTGAAAACTTCAAATAGCTCACTATCTGAAAAGGAAGAAAGTTTGACTACCACTTTTTGCATATGGTGGAGGCATTATGGAAATTTTTTCTGCCTTTGAAGCCTTCTACCTCCTTCAGATTTAACCACTTTTTATATTCTGATGTCCTGAAACATTTTATCTTAAAAGTAGAGTCAAAATAGACATTAGATTGAAATATAAGCTACTAAAACAAAGCATGTGTCTAATTACATTGGGTGAAATACAATCAACAAACAATGTGCCATATCTAAGTGTTTATTTTCAGCTGAGCTGGAGATCTCAGTAGGTACAAAAGGCTAAAAGGATTGTATTTTCTAGACTCATTTTTCTCTATGTATTGCACACAGACAGAGTTTAAAGAAAAATTGTTTACAATTTGTATTGAAAATGTTTTTATACACAAACCATTTGAAAATAACTAAAGGCGTGTTGTGGTCATTAGTAAGCTGCCGAGTTCTGCCATGTTTCAATTCTGCATTTGATAGAGACACATTCTTTTCTAATGCAAGCAATTCTGATAATTTAAAGAAGAATTCAAATGGCAAACAATAGAAACAGACTTCTTCAAAGCAAAACTTTTTTTTAGAGTAAAGTTCTAAATTAAAAATTTAAATTAAAAAAAAACCATATATATGGCCTACCTGAAAAGTATATGTGGGTCTTCATGGTGGGATCAGAAGAAAAATGACCTAATGCTGTCCAGATGAAATTTAGAAATAGCTTCAGGAATAATATGCAATGCAAAAATATATTTCAGAGAACGACTGGTGGAGTGGCTCAATTGGTACAGAGCCTTTCTAGTAAGTGTGAGGCCCTGAGTTCTAACCCTTGTACCACAAAAAAAAAACCCAAAATAAATAAATATATATATATTTCATATATATATTTCAGAGGAGTCTCATAGATAATAAGTGTAAACCCTACTGAAAGTAGACTGAATGTGTAATTTGTTTGTATGAATTACATACATATTGCATAAAATTACACATTATTATGGATAAATTATTTTCTGCTATTTTTCTCACCAGTTCCTTTTCTACATACTTTTATTCAATCTAAGACTCATTTGACTAAATTCAGGAATTTGTCATTCATGTTACAGTGTTTTCACACTACCTCAGAGCTTATTGCTAAATATCAGTTTCTTTCACAAGATAACCTCTCTTTGAAAACAAACACTATGCTATTATTGTATCCTTATAACCTAAACAGTTCAAATTGCATGCAATAGTATATTTTCAAAAATAACTAAATATATGAATAAATTCAACACAAATTAAGCATTTTATTATGTCTGTTTTGGGGTTTATAAATATAAGTCAGTTCAAAAACAAGAAATAAGCAAGTAGATAGAAATATTGAAGCATATATCTCTTTTAAGTTCTCTATTTTAGCATTATCTAAAACAAAGCACTCAATATTTCATGCATTATGCATATGTATGACTTGTACATATAAAAACTATATATATACTTCTCAAATTATCTATTTAGCTATCATCTATCTATCATCTATTTAAATTTAAATTAATTCTTAAAGCAGAAACATGCTTGCTTTAAATCTAAAGCCACCGATTATATATTTTTAGAGAACTAGGTGAATCCCAGTATATTGTGTTACACTATAACTGAACAAGCATAAATAGTGTTCTTTTAAATCAAAATGAAGAAAAGAATGCTCAGAGTGTTGGTTTGTGTTTGTAGAGTACAACTTTTAAAGTCAGAAAAAACTAAGTTGTGTGTTTGCTATTTTCTGATGTAATCTTGTACTTGGCTACCCACTGTTTTATAAAAGTTTAAACAGAAAGCACAAGCATAGCAAACCAGCTTTACACCTTTAATAACTGCAGATAGAAAAATTATAGTTATGCATCTTTGCTCCCAATTCTGGAGTGAAGAACAAAAAATGTTTCTCCTCTCTCTCTTCTTTTTCTCCCCTCCTGCTTGTCTATACTTTATCCTGTTATACTAAAATAAATCCTTGCTAAAATTAAAAAAAAAGAAAAATGATAGCTATGAGAGGTTACTGGAGATGAATACAAAAAGAGATAAAGCTAAAGCTATAAAGGAATATATCGAGCTTTCCATCAAAATTAATAAATGTATTTCAGAAAGTAGGGATCACTTTTCAATTTGATTTTCATTGTCTAACCTTCTTTGACTTTATTTTTATCATTTTATTTCTTTAACTGATACATAAAAATATAAGAGCTGTACATAGTCACGGGGTACTATGTGACATTTTGACACATGACATTTTGCACAATGTTTAAACCAGGGTAAACACACCTATATCTCCACAGAAGAACTTTTGTAAATGCCACAATGTACCTCCACCCAGCACAACAACAAAAAAATCAAAGCATAAATAGATAAAAAGAAAAATGAAACCTTAAAAAACATTTATCATTTCTTTGTGGTAAACACATTCTAACATTCAAAATATTTTCTTCCAGCTTTTTTAAATATACAGTAATTTATCATTACCTATAGAAATCCCACTATGCAATAGCAACCATGGTTCTTACTCCTGTCTAACTATAACTGAGCCTCAAGTGATTAACTTCTTCCCTTCCGCATCTCCCCTCTGGTAACCACACTTCTACTCTCAACCTCTATGAGACCTACGTTTTTAGATCCCATGTGTGAGTGAGATCATGCATTCTTGTCTTTCTGGTATATTACACCTTAACATCATGATCTCCCATTGCTTCCACGTTTTGTGAATGAGAGGTTTTAATGACACTGTGTTTATGTATCACATTTTCTTTACCCAGTTGTTAAGGTGTCTCCATTTCTTGGTTACTATGAATAGTCCTAGAGCAAACATGGGTGTGCAGATAACCTGTCATGACAATCTTCTTTGCTTTTAAAAACTCTAAAAAAAATAAAATGTTGGAGTTCCAAATGCAATACTGCCAATTTAAAAAGATATCAAAGTTACTGACACATTATAAAACAATGTATCTTTAAATTTTAAGACAAAAAATAGTTTCATTTCAAACTTCATTGGGAAAGAAATAAAAGGAATGAATACAAATATTGTCATTTACTGCTAACATGTTGTATCTAATATCTTTGCATTCACAATAATTTCTTAACTGCTTCTAATGAATTGAAAGTTAATTCCTCTTATTGCCAGGATGCTTTTGCAATTTCCACATGAGATTTAATTTATATTAGTTAATTTTATGTCCCACACACTATAAGTCTTTGACTACAATGTGCATTCATGTGGAAGGTATTTACGGTTTTTAGTATTCATTTTATATCACACAAATTTGGCATATAGATCACTATGTTAGAAAAAAGTTGGGAAGAAATCCAAGATGTCAATGTACATTAAGGTTAAAATATACAGACCCAATAAATTAATTAGGTTATTAAGTAATATAGGTACAACTTCAATCATGATTACTATTTAAATCAAAGCAAGTATTGGTCCTTAAAAAGATTAAAGAAAAATATCATATACATATATATATATCAGTCTAACTAAATATAAACTCGCAAATAATGGTACAAACTCATATGGCTAAATTCTAAAAACTTATATAAATTATTTATTATAAATATAAATTATAGAAGGGAAAATTCATAAAAGTTTCAAAATATTTGCTTATCTGGATGTAAAATTCCATGTTTTAAATAGATACATGTCTAGTCATTTACTATCGAGTGTTGATCATCTGAAAGATAATAATTTAGGTGTTATCTACTGAAAAAATTCCAACTGCTGGAGGATTCAGAATATATGGAATAAATTGGCTATTTTTTTAGCAATCCTAAATCACCTTCTATCTCTGTCATACATATTATGTTCTTAAAATATTTGGTAGTTGAAGAAAAAAATATAGACTTAGATGTGGAAATATATACTTTGGCAGATTTTTCCATCTGGGAAAGTTATAATTTTCACAGAGCAACAAACTAAGCCAGCATTTATGCATCACTTGAAGAATCTCCCTGACAGCTAACAAACATTTTGGCATTTCATAAACGACCAAATATACATGTGAACGTCAATTTCTTCATGCCACAAACCATGACAAATTTTTTGCTCCTTTACTTTTGTTTTAATTTAAAAACGTAGTTTTATTTATGCTGAGTAGTGTCAGAATTTTTACCCTGTCAATGGGACTTATTCTCATTTTAACATTTTAAAATGCATTTGCTTGTTTGTAGTGGTTTTTCAGATGTAACAAACCCCCAACTTTTGAAAACGGAGATGGAAGAAAAGTGCTGTGACATTCTGGGTTGGTAGTTTAAAACGTATTGTGATGGCATAGCAAGCATGCCTGCACACAAATATGTGCAAATTTTGTAGTTATCAGAAAAATTTAATGTTACTAAATGCATACGAAGTCACTGGTGAACTATTAGTTATCAGATATATAGTTCATCCCTGATGTTGTCCAAGAACTCAAAAGTCTGGACAAGAACAAAAATATGCATTCCTAACCTGGCATTACTTTCCAAAACGGGATATTTCAATCAAATTTGCAAATGAGATGCATATCAAGACCTACTAAGTGTTTTATTTAAAATTTTTGAAATCTAAGATCATATAAGTTATATTCAAGTCAGGCTTCCTTTCTTGAATGGTATACTTACTGGATCCATATGTAGGATTCAACTGGTCATTTCAGGAAACACCTGCTATCCTTGGGTCTTGTAGGACTTATGCACACATGAACTTAAAGTGTTGCAAATGTACCAAAGAAATGTTTGCTTGTGTTCTTGAGTGAAGACCAAAGTAGTTCAAGATCTAAAAACAAAAAAAAATGTGTAAAGCAGTGTAACTTAAGGGCAAAAGCACCATAGTTTCAAATTCTTTTTAAAACTATACACATGGTTTTTAATGAAAGTGAGGTTTAAGTTGGTTTACCATACTGGTTCAATGTAAATGCTGCTGTTAGAACTTAAGATATGCATTTAATTGCTTTGTTCTTTGCTGTTTTTCCCTTTAAGCTAAGAACAGAGGAGGTAGCTCTAAAACCTTTTAGAAATTAAATGTGTTAATAAATCTCAAGTGAAAATCTCAAGTATTTGGTTCATGTTTGGCACGTAGGAAGAATTTAATAAGTGTTACTTATGACAATGATGATGATGACAATCCTGACTATAAAAAGAGTATGAGTTGTGCCAAAAGTAGACTGAAAGTTGCAGATAGAAAAGGATGCTCTGGGAAGCATTACAGTGGAATAAGGGAAAGTAAGAATTAAAAGAAAAGTTTAAATAAAAGTGAAGCCTACAGAAGAAATAAATATGATAAAGAGTGTTTTAATGAATTAATGAGGACAACAGGAGCTTAATCCTGCTGGATGCTCTTTAAGAAGCCATACAGAACATGGATTGGAATCATCCCAGTGGCATGATGGAGAGGGCATGAAAGGGGAAGAAGGAGGCTAGGAATTTATCCAATAACTTTACACTTTTGCTTAAGTCTGTGGAGGTGTGGAGGTGTTCTCAAGGTTTCCTCATGCTGAAGAAAACCCTCAAGCAGAGAAAAGAGATACAGCTACTTAAGGGAGAAGCTCGAGCTTTTGAAAACCAGTTATTGCAGTTCTAAATGAACTAGATGGGTTAAGGACTTAACAGGAAGAACAAAGGTGAGGGAATATGATATAAGTACATTATATGCATTTTTTAAAAGTTGCAAGGGAGATAAAAATGAGAGAAAGGGATAAGAAAGAATAATAGAGAAGGTGAATATGTATGGAAATATTACAGTGAAAATCCCCCACATTGTGTAATTAACATGCATTAATAAGAAATGTGGGGGAAAAAAGTGACAGAACAACAACCTGTTCTGATCTGACAAGTGATTTTTGTCAAGTTAGTGTGTAATGATGAAATCAAAGGAATAAGAGCTAAGGCAAAATCATTCGAAATTCAGATTACATCATAAGGAAAAATATTTTCTGATAGTCTTAGTTTTAGTAAACATGAAGGGACATTTGTATAATTCTAAATTTCACATGTGTAAATATGTGGTAGATAATAAGTTTATTATATATTACTTGGTTACTTGTAGCTTTTCTTTATGGTGACTGCCCATATGCTTTCTCTAGTTCTGGTCAGAAGAGGGTTATGTGAGATTAATCATTTAAATAGCTGTATTTTTTTTCATTGTAATATGACTATCTTGTAAATGATCATTCTACTACAATAAGTGCCCCAAATTAGAGCAACTTAGTGTAGGTTTTCCCAGAGCACAGTGAAAGATCCTCTGAGAGCACTAAAAGGAGATTTGACCATAGTCTGTATTCTTGAGTAGTTGTAGGATTTTCTGATTTATGTTTACATAAAGGTTTTGGAAAGATTTTTCTCCCATATGAAGCAGCATTTGACATCCCATTGGATTTTACTATACAGAGACAGCTTTTTCAAAAGATTTATACCTTTGATAACTAGAGCAAATTAATTACTGCTTTGTAATACCAGAGTAACTCAAAATGGAAGTGAGTTCCTAATAAGTCATGTTCCTAACTTGAAGTTCAAGGACTTTTGGGGATCTTTGGCTATATGGGAAGAGGTGCCTAATCTAGATATACACACATTGTTCAGGATATGAATAAAAATTTTTTGCACAGATAAGAAATAATATATATTTGGCAGTAATGGGGTTTGAATTCAAGGTTTCATTCTTGCTAGACAGACACTCTACCACTTAAGCCACTCTGCCAAATCTTTTTGCTCTTATTAATTTGGAGATAAGGTCTTGTTTTTTGCTGGGCTAACTTAGTCCATGATCCTCCAATTGAAGTTTCCTATTGTAGCTAGGATGACAATGTATCAATATTACTGGTTGAGATGGTGTCTCATGAACTTTTTGCTCAGGATGGCCTCAAACTGCTAACCTCCTGATCTCAGACATTCAAACAGCTAGGATTACAGGCTTGATGCACAATGCCTGGTTAAGTAATAATATTTTATTTTTAATAATGTAGAGATTTATTTAAGAACATAACTGAATTTGTAGTAATATTCTCTAAAAATATTTATTTATCAAAGACAACTCTTATACAAATATCATGGAATTTTTTAAAAGAGTTGTAGATTTAATGTTAGAAGAAATAGGTTCAAGTCCTCTCTTAATACTAAGTAAAACTAGATAAATAAAACTAGATTAACTTTCTTCACATTTCAAAGTTCACTCTTACTTATAAATAATTCTAACATTTACAAATATTTGTAACTTATCCATGTATTATTTTATGTGAATATCATGTATATATATTGCTTTTAATTATATACACATAGAAATAAAAATTATTTACATGTATGTAATTTACCTTCATGTTATGATTACTGATTAATAATCATAAGTAAGTAATATTGTGTATGTGTACACAATATTGAATAAGTAATACTGCATATATGTATGTTTGGAAAAGATTATAAATACTTTCCGCTTAATGACCTGATGAAGTCTTTTTAAGATTATGATGAAAATCTAAAAAAAAGTAATTTCATTTATATTTAACGCATATTGAATTATTTATAGTGAAAAATTTTATTGATGTGTTATGTACTATAAAAAAATCGTACAGTATGGGGCTACCAAAATAAAATAGGCTTATCACTATATACTTAATTTATAACCAACTTTATGTTTTTAATAACCAACATCATCAAAAT
The DNA here is from genome assembly GCF_047511655.1 of Castor canadensis. Taxonomy (NCBI): domain Eukaryota; kingdom Metazoa; phylum Chordata; class Mammalia; order Rodentia; family Castoridae; genus Castor; species Castor canadensis. The sequence continues at coordinate 57,488,254 of NC_133387.1, forward strand.
GTCTAACATATATCGACTGTATCTAATCCATCTCTGGAAGGAATATAAATTTCTGACGAAAACTATTAGAATGTAACATGGGTCTCATTAACAATATCAAAATTTATCATTACCACATACTTTTAAAACAAGGGTCACTGACTTTTATTATTTAATTCTAGCCTTTGAAATAAATGCTCTAGTTTTGAAGAAGTTACACTGAAAATTATTTTTTCCTAGTATGTAATAAAAGATAAAACATTAAATTAAATGAATCATCATGTGAGCCTTTCAAAATTAGGAAACTTGAAAACATGATAAAACTGACCCTGAGTGTTCATGATTATGTCTAAGGAAAGCACAGTCAGTTGAATTCTACTACAACAAGAATAAATCTTCCTCTGCATGATGACTTAAAAGAATCCAGTTTTTCTTAACCTCAGAAGGGGCCTACAATATGTTAGTAAACTTATATTCTGTGGTGACACACTGCCTTGCCATAGGTTAACCTAGCATACTTTACTCTTGAAGGATTTATTACATTTTGGTCTACTGATCTAAAAGCCAGCAATAGGACAGATGTGCTGGTTACTGAACCCTTTAGGAATATTCCATACGATCATGAAACAGGGTGAAACAACTTTTCTCTTTTCAGAACAAGTCTATCCCTGAAAAGACACATTTTATAATAAAATTACATTATCCTAGACTAGGATAATGTATGTATGAAAACACTATCATGATGGAGGAAGTGTAAGCTAAAGGGTATAAAATTTCAGCTAGACAGAAGGAATAATTTGTCAGATCTACTGCACAACAGGGTAATCACAGTTAATAATAATGCATATTTCAAATTATTGAGAGTAAATTACAATGCCTCACCACAAGAATGATGGGTAAGTAGGGGAATGTATTTGTTAGCTTGATTTAAACACTTTACATCACATACATATAATAAAACATTATATTATACACAATAAATATATAAAATATTAATTGTCAATTAAAAATAATGTTACCACAAAAACTCCCAACCTTGTATCACCTCTTGGTTCAGATTCCACTTAAGTTCCCTTATGTGCAGATACTGTGTCAATCAGTGAACACTGAGCTGCTTTGTCAGTGCCCCTTCAAATCCAGGTTAGCTCTCCCCCATTCTCTTCCTTTGCTCCTCTTCACTTTCTGTCCATTAGAGGCTTAAGTCATCTTATTGAATAAGATAACTATTTAAGGTGGCAAATATCAAAAATAAAACAAAATAACCCTAATTTCTGCTTAGCATATATTTCATTTAGGGAGTCTTCCAATTTTTACTACTTGTTAGTTTTCAATAATATGATATTTTTGTTTGTGTGAAATTAGCAGATAGAACCAGAATTGAACTGTGCAATATCCTGGACCCCTAACCTGTGGAAAGCCTTTCTATGCCCCACCATGCTGAACCCAGTTGCAATAAGTGTCTACCTCCAGAAAAGTAGCACACCATTTCTCCTTGCTGGCTGGTTTTAATGCTGTCTGTGTAAACCTGCAGATGAAACAGGTCAGCAATATGCACGACACTTTAATCCCCCATGCACCACCCAGGAACATAATCCAGTACAGCTCATGGGCAGATTGAATGCTCCCCCATCCAATTTGAAAAGCAAAAAACAGAGAATTGTTAATCTAACACTGACAGTGGAGGTGGGGTGGAATGCTGAACCTGCCCCTGAGAATCGGTGTGGGACAAGGAGTTGAATTCTTAGTGAACTGCTGGAAAAGTAACAAAGGCTGACAGAGGAGGTGGGGCAACAAGCCAACATCCCAAAGCAAGGCCAGGGTGGATCACAGAGCTAGTCTCCTAGAACTGAGGACTGTACTCAAAACTGAATTGCCCCACCTTGCTGGGGAAGGAGCTGACCAGACACAGTTGCAGCTGTAGGGCAATGCAGCTGCTGCCTTGTGAAAACAACAAAAATCTCTGACCACCCTACATAAATGGGTAGTGAGTTATGTCAGGTCCCAATTGCAACCTGCCCAGTGGACACAAAGAAGCAAATAGTTCTCACAAGCCAGTCACCTGGTGAGACCACCTCAGAGCTCCAGCTTGTAATGTATGGTCCATAAGACCAAGGATAGCAGAAAAGCAAAAAAGAAAAACCCCTCCAGCTGTCTCCACCCCAAGCTGTCCTACAAGAGGGGCAGAACTCTTTCCCACAAAGACCAGAATACCAAGCACCCATACTAGGATTCGACACCAAAGAAATAAGTACAGAAATTTACCAAGCAGACTGAATATTTTGTTCTTGCTGTACCTTTTTTTCTTGTATTATTAACTTTTCCATCTATATTTTCTTATCCCAATCCTTACTCCCTTCACCTCCCATCCTTTTCATGTGCTGCAATCTATTGTTCTCCCTCCCAACTATTCTTTTTGCCCCTTCTCAGCCACCCTCTTGCCCTGTCTTTGCCTCCCTCTCCTGTCCTTCCCCAACCTATAACCACACTACTCCTCCCTCCTACACACTCACCACCCACTGACTAGCCTACTGTATACCTCCCTAGCCCCCTAAAATCCTTAAATAATCACCTTCAAATAAAATAGCAGAAATACAGCATAATACACACAAAAGGGCCAAAAAACCCACTAGACCCATACCTCTCCCCCAACCCATCCATCCCTTTTCTGTTCTCCCTTAGTTCCACCTTTACCAATTACCCAAATTTCTATCTCTAGACAATTAACCATCTACCCCCCCCAACTCCCACTGTTTGTAGATATTATCACCAAGGGATTTTTTTATATAATATGTAAACAACTGATCTGGTATTGAACCTATGAATTTGTTCTTGCTAATTTATACCTCCAGGCCAGGGAAAGAAATAGCACATCAACCTAGAAAATAACCAAGGCAGCCACAACACAAAAATTAAATCAAGGGAAAGAAAACAGGTAATTAAAAACAACAACTAGCCAATCCAGAACATAGTTGCACAGCACCAATTGGAGCAATGAGGAGATGAAGAAGAGAAGGAAACTACATTCTTCAAAAAAAATTCAATAGAGGATTTTGTGAAAATCAACAAAATGGGTACCCAATTCCTAACCCCAACAAAACAAGGATAAATGCCACTAATGACCCCAGTGTTGCCCACTAAAAATCCCTTCAAGGGGAAATCATGGAAGATATCACTGAGAAACTCATGGAGAAGATACTAGACAGAGTTAACCAAAAAGTACAAGATGCACTCAAGAAATTTCAAGATACCACAAATAAGAAACATGAGAAGCACACAGAATCAACCAAATAAACTCAAAGAGTACTTCAACAAACAAAGGACACTATAAAAAAGAGATATGGAATAAAGAAGACAGCACAAAATGCAAAAGAAGAGTTAAATGAAGATATGGAAAACCTAAAAAAAAAAAAAGAATCAAACAGAAATCCTGGAAATCAAGAGTCCCTTAGTCAAAGACTACAGTGGAAGGCCATTCCAGCAGACTAGAACAAGTAGAAGACAATCTCAGGGCTGAAAGACAAAATAGAAATTAGAAAAAAAAGCAGAAGAAATATTAGTCAAACACTCAAGAGCTGTGAAAGGAACATGCAAGAACTCAGCAACTCCATTAAAAGACCAAACCTGAGAATTATGGGCATTGAAAAAGAAGAGGTGCAAGCCAAAGGGATATGTAATGTATTCAATAAAGTAATAACAGAAATTTCCCAAATCTCAAGAAAGATTTGCCCATTCAGGTACAGGAAGCCTCCAGGACACCAAACAGACTTGACCAAAAAAGAACCTTTCCACAGCATATTATCATTAAAACAACTAGCATAGAGAGCAGAGAAAGAATATTGAAGGGTATAAGAGAGAAAAAACAAATAATATATAAAGGTAAATCCATCAAAATAACAGATTTCTCAACAGAAACCTTAAAAGCAAGAAGGGCATGGTGTGAGGTATTCCAGGCACTGAATGAAAATAACTTCAGCCCTAGGGTACTCTTCTCAGCAAAACTATCATTCAAAATTGACAGAGCAATAAAAGTCTTCCATAAGAAGCAAAAACTAAAACAATATATAACCACCAAGCCTCTACTACAGAACATAGTACAAGGAATTCTGCACACAAAAGATGAAGCAAACAAAACCACAAGAGGACAGGAAGTTAAACCACAGGAGAAAAAAAGACAAACAATCAGAGAGTAGCATTGATTCAGCTGTACACACTCAAATCCTTAAAAAAACAAAAACAACTAAATGACAGGATTCACCACATACCTATCAATATTAACACGGAATGCCAATGGATTCAACTCCCCCATCAAAAGACATTGTTGGTAAACTGGATTAAAAAGGAAGATCCAACAATGTGTTGTTTACAAGAGACCCACCTTATTGACAGAAATAAACAGTGGCATAGGATGAAAGGGAGAAAGATTTACCAAGTTATTGATCCCCCAAAACAGGCACAAGTAGCAATACTTATATCAAAGTAGATTTCAAACTTACTTTGGTCAAATGAGACAAAAGAGGTTACTTCATAGTATTAAAAGGAAATAACAATTATCAACCTATATGCACCCAATGTCTGTGTACCTAATTTCATCAAACATATACTAAAGGATATAAAAGCACATATAGAGCCAACATAGTAGTAGTGGGAGACTTTAATACCCCTCTATCACCAATATATAGGTCATCCAGGCAAAAAAATCAATAAAGAAATGCTAGACCTAAATGACACCATAAATCAATGGACCTAAATGATATCTACAAAATATTTCATCCAGCAACAGAACAATATGCATTCTTCTCAGCAGCCCATGGAACTTTCTCCAAAATAGACTATATCTTAGGGCACAAAGCAAACCTCAACAAATATAAGAAAACTGAAATAACCCCCTGCATTCTATCTGATCACAATGCAACAAAACTAGAACTCAACAACAAAACAGCAACAGAGATCACACAAATAATTGGAGGCTGAATACCATCTTGCTGAACAATCAGTGGGTCATAGAACAAACAAAAGAGGAAATCAAAAGTTTTCTGGAATTTAATGAAGATGAAAACACAACCTATCAGAACATATGGGTCCCAGCAAAGGCAGTCCTCAGAGGCAAGTTTATAGCCATTAGTGTGTATATTAAAAGGACAGAAAGATCTCAAATAAATGACCTAATCCTACATTTCAAACTCCTAGAAAAACAAGAATAAGCAGAACCCAAAATAAGTAGGAGAGAAATAATAAAAATAAGGCCAAAATTAATGAAATAGAGACCAAATAAATCATACAAAGAAGCTACAAAACAAAAAACTGTTTCTTTGAAAAAAATAAACAAGATTGACAAACCCCTGCCAAATTTGACTAAAATAGGAGGGAAAAGACCCAAATTAGTAAAATGAGAAACAAAAAGGGAAGATAACAACAAACACCAAGGAAATCCAGGGAATCATTAAGAACTACTTTGAGAATCTATATTCCAATAAATTGGAAAATCTTGAAGAAATGGACAAATTTCTGGATACTTATGACCATCCAAAACTGAACCAAGAGGATATTGACCACATAAACAGATCTTTAATACATAATGAAATTGGAGCACAATAGTCTTCAACAAAGAAAAATCCTAGACCTGATGGATTCTCTGCTGAATTCTACAAGACATTTAATGAAGAATTAATACCAATTCTCCTTAAACTTTTCCACAAAATAGAAAAGGAAGGAACACTAACTCTTTCTATGAGACCAGTATCACACTCATTCCAAAACCAAACAAGGACACATCCAAAAAGGAGAACAAAAGGCCAGTTTCCTTAGTGAACATTGATGCCAAAATCCTCAATAAAATAATAGTAAACCAATTCCAATGGCATATCAGAAAGATCATTCACCATGACCAAATAAACTTTATCCCAGGGATGCAGGGATGGCTCAACATAGTGCTGTAAATGTAATACAGCACATTAATGGAAGCAAAAACAAAAATCAATTGATCATCTCAATAGATGCAGAAAAAGCCTTTGTTAACATTCAACACCATTTCATGATAAAAAGCCCTAAGGAAACTAGAAATAAAAGGAATGTACCTCAAAATTATAAAGGTATATATGACAAACCTATAGCCAACATTATACTTACTGGGCAAAAACTGAAAGCATTTCCCCTAAAGTCAGGAATAAGACAAGGGGGCCCACTCTCCCCACTCCTATTCAACATAGTCCTGGAATTCTTAGCCAGATGAAAGGCAAGAAGAAGAAATAAAAGGAATATAAATATATACAGAAGTAGACAAACTATCCCTATTCACAGATGACATCATTTTATACCTCAAAGATAAAAAAAACTCCATCCTAAAACTCCTAGACACCATAAACAGCTTCAGCAAAGTAACAGGATTCAAAATCAACCTGCAAAAATTAGTAGCCTTTCTATATAACAATAATGAGCAAATTGAGAAAGAATATAGGAAACCAATTCTACTTATAATAGCCTCTAAAAGAATCAAATATCTAGGAATAAATTTAACAAAGGATGTAAATGACCTCTACAAGGAGAACTACAAACCATTGATGAAAGAGATTGAAGAAGACCACAAAAGGTGGAAAGATCTCTCATGCTCATGGATTGGCAGAATTAACATAGTAAAAATGGTTACACTACTAAAAGCAATCTACATGTTCAATGTAATTCCCATCAAAATCCCAATGACTTCATCACAGAAATTGAAAATTCTACCCTAAACTTCATTTGGAAGCACAAAAGAGCATGAATAGTCAAGGAAATACTGAGCAAAAAGAGCAATGCTGGAGGTATTACAATACCCTACTTCAAACTATACTGCAGTGTCATAGCAACAAAAACAGCATGGTACTTGAACAAAAACAGATATGAAGACCAGTGGAACAGAATAGAGGACCTGGATATGAATCCAGGTTCTCTAACCCACCTAATTTTTGACAGGTGCCAAAAACATATGATGAAGAAGACAGCACCTTCAGCAATTGTCACTGGGAAAAGTGGCTATCAGCCTGCAGAAAACTGAATCTCAATCCATGCCTATCACCCTGTACTAGTATCAACTCAGTTGATCCACAACTTAATTGTGGATTAAGGACCTTAATATCAGATCCAAAATCTTGAAGGAAAATCTATAGGAAAGAGCAGGGGATACACTAGAGGCAATAGGTATAAGTGAGGACTTCCTCAGTAGAACTCATGCGGATCAGCAACTAAGAGAAAGGATTGACAAATAGGATTACATGAAATTAAAAAGCCTCTACACAATAAAAGAAATGGTCTGCAAATTGAAGAGATCACCCACAGAATGGGAGAAAATCTTTGCTAGCTATACATGAGACAAGGGACTGACAACCAGAATATATGGGAGTTCAGAAAACTAAACTCCCCTAAAATCAATGAACCAATAAAGAAGTGGACAACTGAACTAAACAGAACTTTTTCAAAGGAAGAAGTGCAAATAGCCAAAAAACACACAAAAAAATACTCACCATCCTTGGCCATAAAGGAAATGCAAATCAAAACCACACTAAGATTCTACCTCACTCCTGTTAGAATTCCTACCATCAAGAACACCAATGACATATGGCTGTAAGTAAATGTAAAAATGATAAATTAAAATTTTAAAAAAAGAAATTAGCAGACAGATATTATACCCAAATCCCAGGCTATCACCAGTAAGGTTCCTATAGCACAAATTCAGCATATTCAATTCCCACAATGATTCAACTAGAACTGCTTCAATATCCTACTCATAATAAATATCCTTTCCATTGTCTATTCTTTATAATTTTAATAGCCTCTCATTTTTTGTCATAGTCCCATGTCCTCAGGCACTACTTTGTTACTGCCTATCTACTCCTTATTATTGCTATGGCATCCCCAACTATTTTTCAAAATTTATTTCCTCCTCGATCCCTACTCCAATCTAATAAAACATTTGTTTTCTTTTCTTTTGTTGAACAGATTTTTCTTATTCCTTTAATTTTCTTCAACTTCTTTGCAAACCCCTAATCAAGAATCAATCAAATCAATACTCTGCTATTTTATTATAAATTTATATAGGCACAACAGATTTGTGCCTATAAAGTTTTATTGTGTAAAACCTCATTCAGACTGCCAATGCCACTTTGCTAGCCTTCCATTTATTCTGGTTGATTTCCTGTCCTTTTCCACAGGACAGCTGTTCCTTCACTTTATAAAATGTCATGTTACAGAGCTTACCATATTATTCAGTGATGTTCATTTAAAATAACAACATTTCTATTTCATAGAGAAAATATAGTAGAGAGGCTATCATCTTTTCCTGTACCATTATCCCCTTAAAATATATATAAACTTCTCCAGTTCTTACCTCCTTATTCATTGATAATTTGAGAAAAATATCCCATTTGCTTTTTCAGTTTATTGTAGATAGTTCAATCATGCTTTTAATGGGCCTTATATCATAAGTAATTTCTCTTAAGTTATCAATTAGTTTATTGAAAAGTATGTAAGGGCATTTAATATATCTGATTATGAGGACCCAGTAGCATAAAAGATGAGCACAGAGCTTGTACCTGTTGAATTTGACTACAGTCAGAAGAACAGGCAGGTTCATAATCTGAAGAGAAACTGGGAAGATGATCTATTTTCGGTGATTAGACATTATGGAATGGGACCATTGCCTGAGACTTGATAGAGGAAAATGTATTAGAAGGTGTCTGAAGATCCAAAGAAAGAATATTCAGAGCAAAAAAAAGAACTAATGCCATAAGGCAGGAGAGAGATAACTGTTGTTGAAGGGAATGTCTAAAGGTAGTGTTTAACTGCTAAAGAAGAAATTAAAGCAGTTAAAGAGGAACGGTTTGACTTCATTCACTAGTATTTCTCTCTCTCTCTCTCTCTCTCTCTCTCTCTCTGTCCTTGTCTCTTTCACTTGTCCTTTACTTAGACTTTGGCATCTGATTCCACCATCCCACTAATACTTTTGCAATAATTACTGTACTGTATTAGTTTTCAATGTGTGATTCCTTAAGTAGCAATTTTAGTATCACCTAAGTCTTAGTGAAAAACAAAAAAATCTAGGCCACACTCTAGGTCTAATTCTGATTCAGGAATCTTTTTGCTTTAACAAATTCTTGGATGATTTCTCATATATGACAAAAATGCTCCTGTGGTAAAATGTTGTGGTGTTTAACCAAATCCCCCCTCTGATCTGAGACATTCCTCTTTCCAAGTTCTGGGAGTACCAGCAGCAGATGACTCTGAGGAGAAGTGAGGACCCCCAAGGTCATGTCTTCCTCCCAGAGCACCCTGTCTTCCATAACCTAAAGAGAGAGAATATAAAGATAAGTCTTGCTTGCTTCAAGGAGAGTAACCATGAAAGGCCATTCCTTCAGCTTCAACTGGTGCATCTTTTGCAGTCTCACTGTGGTTCAACTTCTCCCTTTGCTCAGTTTTGATGCCCTCACTTCTCAGAAATTTTATCCTGTAGCACTCTTCAATAATATCTTTGTGTGTGAATTTGTATGTTTTCTGATTCCTAAGGAACTTGCCTACAATAATTCCCAACTATGCTCTCAGTTCCAGACGTAATAACAGATTCAACATCTATTTTCCTTGTATATGGCAACATTAATTTTATGTTGTTTTCCACCCACATTTGGATTAGTACAATTTTCATTGTAATTATTTTCATACATGCGAATAATGTACTTTGATCAATTTACCTCTCTATTCCTCTTTCTTCTGCCCTTCTACCCACCTCTACAATAGTTTTCTCATATTACCAATTATTCTTTACTCTTGAAAACTGTTCATTTCCAGAACACCATTTTGCTTGTTACTTCTTTAATTTCTGAACTTCAACTTCTCAGTGTCTTTTTTAATTTTCTTCCCCTCCATACTTTCCTTAAAGTTTGGAAATACTCTATCCCTCCATGTATTTCTACCAAAAATTCCTTTAAAATGTCTTACATAATTATGAAATCAGCTGCCATATGATCCAGCAGTATCACTCCTAGGGATACACCTGAAGGAATGCAAATGAGAATACAATACACTGATGTTTATTGCAGTACTCTTTACAATAACCAAGTGATGGAAAAAACCTAGAGGCTCAGATGTCCTACAATTGATAAATGAACTAAGAAAATGTGATATATATGTACACACTCACACACAATGAAGTTTTATTCAGCCATAAGGAAGAATGAAACAATGTGATTTGAAGGTAAATTGATGCAAGTGGAGGACATCATGTTTAGTGAAGTAAGCCAGGCTCAGAAGGACAAAGGCCACTTGTTTTCTCTCATGTGAGAGATAGACACAATACAAATACAAGCAATATTATGAGCAACAAGTTACACTAAGTGGAGATCACTAACAGGCGAGGGAAGGAAGTTAAGAAGGTGAATATGCTTGATGTAGCTCCTATATAAGAATTAATATAGAATTTTTGTACCTGTTGAAATCACCATAAGAAGGGGACTAAAGTAGACAGGAGAAAAATAGAGGACACGAACCAATTCGGGTTATAATACATATATACAATGAAATGTCACAATGAAACTCCCTGTATAGCTATCTTTAAACTAACAAAACTCTTTTTTCAAAAACAGAGAATAGGAAGGTTCTGTCTAGAAGTTCTGTCTAGAAGTTGGTGCTAGAGGGAGGGAGGAAAATATTAGGAAAGTATGTTGGAGGGTTGAATGTAGTAGAAATATTATGCACTCATGTACAAAAATGCAAGAATGAGAACTGTTGGAACTATTTTAGGAATGGAGGGAAAGGGGGACATGATAAAGGAGAATAATGAAGGGATGAATTCAACTGTGATATATTGTAGACACTTTTGTAAATGTCACTATGTATCCCCAGTACAGTAAGATGATAAAAAAGAATAAGAGGTAGAAATATGAAAAAAAGAATGACAAGTTTATTCTCCAGTTCAGAATTCCAGAAGTATGATAGTATACCCTTTTTTAAAAAATCAGATATTTCTGACTGGATAATCCAACAGCATTTCAAAATAAATAGGTGTATATTATTTATCATATATTCCAATGTGTCAACAAATTCAAAATGGAGCCATCTTCTCCCTCCAATTCTAACTTAGTGTGAACAAGGTAACACTAAATAAAACAATCAATTTGAGTGGCAAATGTTTAGGACATTTAAAACAAACACCTGAGCCATAATGACAAAAACATGGTACCAGCACAAAAACAGACAATTAGACCAATGGAGTAGAAGAATTAGATATAAATCCACACAGTTACAACCATCCAGTTTTTTACAGAGAAGCCAAAAACATACCCTGAAGAAAAGACAACCACTTCTACAAATTATGTCAGGAAAACAGGATATACAAACATAGAAGACTGAAACTAGATTACTATCTTCTCACCCTGCACAACAATCAATTCAAAAGTGGGTCAAAGATTTGAATGTAAGTCATGAAATACAAGACTGAAGTTTAAAAATTGATTTAACCAGAGACAAACTTGGGAAATCATTGCTATATACAGAGTATTTTTTAAAAATATGAGATAGATGTGATTTTTAGGAGAATCAGTTAATATACAGAAGATCAATACTGAACCTTGGTCACTCCAGAATTAAAAACTCATGAAAGAAAAGGAAAATTCTCCCAAGAAGTTTAAGAAGAAATAGCTAAAGAGGTAAGAAGGAAAGTAAGAGAGTTTGGTAATGCAGAAGTCAAACTGGAAAAAATTTATTATAGATGAAGGTGCTAAATAAGGTGTCAAATGAAAGGAGATGTATTATTTTTCTCTTGTTACACAACAAATTGCCACAGTTGGGGTGATTTGTTACATCTGAGTTGGTCAGGTATCTAACACATTTTAACTAATTTTCTGCTCAAAATATCACAAGGCTCACATCAAGACTTGGGGCATGGGGAGTAGATTTCAAGCAGAATACATACATATATATATTTGGATCTTAGACAATACTTGGAATTTAAATATGTGTATGAAAGCAAACAAGTAAGTTATATCCAGAGTATTATCTCCGTTTGGTTGGAATACAGACATAATTGTAGGTGTGCTGGAAATCAGAGGAAAAATCTACACTTTATGGAACCATTATTTCATCATTCTCTTTAATAGAAAAATATAGTATTTCAAATAGCATATGCTTTGGTCCACTAAGCTGCCACCTATCTGAGTAAAGGAAGTGGAATATAGGGAGTCAGGGCAGAAAGAGGTAATACTCACACAAAGTCAATTTTGTGAGCCAAGCATGGTAGTATACACTTGTAATCTCAGTTCTTGGCAGGCTGAGATAAAGGGATTGCAAATTTGAAGGTAGTCCAAGTTACATGTATAACCATGTAGACACAAATCTGAAGCTTTTCCTTAAGGACACTAAAAGTTCCCATGCCAGATGAGCCCTGAAAGCAAGCTTCATTCACTTCACAGGAAATCTGCTACTGATGAAAATCTCGCAAAGTAGATCATGGAGGTGTTGAAAGAACGGACAAGAAAGCTGGTCTTTCACCTAAAAAATTAGCTAGCATTTGTTTCCCTTAACAGAGAAACTAAAGCAGATACCTTAAAAGCAACTGAGGCCAATAGGAAAAGGGAACCAGGAACTAGAGAAAAGGTTAGATCAAAAAGAATTAACCTAGAAGGTAACACACATGCACAGGAAATCAATGTGAGTCAATGCCCTGTATAGTTATCCTTATCTCAACCAGCAAAAACCCTTGTTCCTTCCTATTATTGCTTATACTCTCTCTACAACAAAATTAGAAATAAGGGCAAAATAGTTTCTGCTGGGTATTGAGGTGGGGAGAGAGAGGGGGCGGAATGGGTGGTAAGGGAGGGGGTGGGGGCAGGGGGGAGAAATGACCCAAGCATTGTATACACATATGAATAATAAAACAATTAAAAAAAAAAAGAAAGCTGGTCTTTTGTAGTAAAAAGGAACTAATGAATAAAATGAAGAATGGAAAGAGTTACCTGAATGATTCAAGCCATGAACCAATGTTATTCTAGAACATTCAGATCATTGACGGAGGAGAAAGGAATTCATTAAGATTTTATTTTATCATGACTTGAACTTAAAATTTGTTTCATTTTCCCATGTTACATTACTGAACTACAATTAAAGGAATACTAAAGCATGGCCACTTATTCATGTGGATTTTGTTAAATAACTATGAATTCTATGTTTTATGAAGTACAGTTACTTTTTGCAATTTATTAAAAAATTTAAAACATTTAAATACGCCTCTGGTATTTGTCTTCAAATCGCTTGTTTTTTTTTTTTTTTTTAAGTAAAAGAGAGGAAATTTACTTCTTTGTTTTTATTCTCTCCATATTGTCTATTTCCTTGATTCTTACTATAAGCTGATCCATCACTAGAACTGAATTAACATTCTTTTGCTGTTATCTGTAACCTATCCTGTTATCTATAACCTTGCAACTAAAAGCATGTAATGTGGCTCTCATTAAAATTTGAAAACTTGCCTATAAGACCTAGGAAAAAGACTACAGGGAGCTCATGGAAACACATTGACATCTTTGTCAAAAGTAAACCAGTTATTAAACAAGTCCAATTAATATCTTTATTTCTTGTTTACTGGTGATATCATTGTGGTGATATATTACCTACAGTAATAAAATCTGCTAGTCAAAAAATCTTTTTCCCATATATTTTAAGTCCTCCTTATTTGCACAAGTTGTTGTATTCATGAAGAACAAATGAAGAAAAAGTTCACTCATCTATGACAATAATTTATAATAACTCTTTTGAGACTTTCATAAGATTGTATACTATTAAAAGTAATTCTTTGTAATCTAAGAAATTCCATTTATATATTTCATTTTCATTACTCTAGCTTTCTAGGCCTAGAGAGAGGAGAGAGACCAAAATGAATTGAGTATGGTTTTTTTTGTATTTTATTCATATATATGAATTACCATTTTTGGTAAAAATTATAACAGATTCTCTGTTAAACTCCTCCAAATTGGTTATTGCAATGTAAGTTGATTTGTAGAGGTGAAATCATAATAATTAATGACTCTATCCTTTTACCCATCTGAGGAATCTGCTCTGTATTGGAAGTTTTTGTAGGATATAAGTCATTGATAAGACTTCCCTAATTTTTATAGCTTACAACATTCAGCATTTCTAAATGCAGTATGTAGATACTGTGTGAGGCTTTATTCCATGGAATTCATTCCAGAGACTAAGCTGAGGGATCAACTTCCATTTGGTACATATTTCTCTAGTGACAAAGAGGGACAGTGAAAATAAAAGAAATCTAGCCCAAGTATCAACCAGTGAGTCTTAAAGACCTTCTGTTCATACCATGTGTACACCGTTTATGCTCACTGTCCATTGTCTGAACAGTCTCATGCTGAACCCTTAAAGGGCGCTGGAAAGAATATTCTTTTTGTGCAACAGCATTGCAAACATGTGGTAATAGGTGGAAATTGATAAACATCTTACAGCAAAATGAGAGCAAACAATTAAAAATGTTGATATAACATTTTATACTACTTCTACTTGCTTACGAATACTCACTATCTATTTTCTGTATGAAAAAATATGCTTATCACCTACTAGCAAAATGCTCCCAAATTCCCAGTTGGTCTTAGAACCAGATCAAAGACTGATTCCAAATTCTGTTCTATTTTGTATCTCATCATATTTTTCTTCCTCAAACTTGGAGAGCTATACTATTAATTGACCCCCAAATCCACGTAAGAATTGTAAACTTGTTCATGAAAGAATAATTAATTCTTTGAAATTCCCTAAAAGACTGAAAACTAAACAACCTAGAAAGGCCACTCCAAATGTAGGGGTGACTTCTAGAGAGACTCTTGCATAATCTCTTCACTACTCTTGGAATTGGCTTTACTTCTAAATCCTGCCTGAGTTGGAAATCATATTGACTATTATCTCTAACCACATATACAAATATGGTTCTGCAGTTACTTGCACTGGTTTCATTAATGGGGAAATTTACACATAGTAGAAGAAATAAGAAGCCTGCAGAATTTTTTTTAAAAAGTTGCAAGAACCAGTATTTGGAAAAGAAAGGAACCAAACTATTGTGGAGGGCTAGGAATAGTCTCTAAGGAAAAACTTCTTCAGTTTAGATAAAATGTATAGATAAAAACACTCTAGCTTTTATCCTGTGTTATCTATCCCTCATATCTTGTCCTTCCTCACTCCACAGTGTTGACCCTGGAAAGTCAATGAATTTTTCAAATGTAATAAAAATTCATGAATAAAGAGAATTTGCCAAGGGAAAATCAAGTTGCAATTATCAATGATGGAATTAATGCAGGGCAGGAAGAAATAGAGATATCTACAGCAGTTGTACTTGTCTGCACAGTTGCATGACTGTAATCCCATGTACTTCAAGGCTGAGGCTGGAGAATCACAAGTTTGCAGTCAGCCTGTACTACATAGTGAGTTTGCAGCCAGTGTGGGAAAATCAGCGAGACCCTGTCTCAAAATAAAATAAAGGTCTGGGGATGTAGCTCAGAAGCAGAGTACTTGTCTAGCATGCACAAAGCCCTGGGCTCAGAAGTTCATGAACCTGCATCCACTACAACTAATTAAAAATTTTAAGTTATAATATTTCTGGATCTCATTTTATATAGCAATACTAAATGACAAGTTACAGTAAGAGATTGGGGGACAAAAAAGATCTATGCAACGCTCCTAGCATGCATATTCTCCTAATAACTATTGGGTCTAGCTAACAGAGGCATTCACCCCTCAGTCTTAGGTTCAGAACAAAGCGAGCTGCAGCCATTATGATGAAGGAAATGTTTATCTCCAGTGTGGATTAGCTCTTTTAGCAACCTTTCTACTTTTACCCTTGGTCCCCAGTTTTCTAATGGAGCAAAAGTTGCCTGTGAGAGCCTCTTTCCTATATCCCCTTCTCTTTCCACTTCATAATTTTGTTCATCAATTTTTAATGTTTAGCTTTCTGATAAACTCAGTAATCAAATTTCTATCAAAACTTTATATCACCCAGAAATATTCTTCATTAGTTAAATTGTGCATGTCTCATTAAGAGGAAGAGTCAGGAGTGAAGCTGAGGCAGGAAACCGGAGTGTGGGTCTTTGTCTCTGGTCCTGTGTCAGAGGATTGTTGGGTGTAGCATTGCATTTACTCCTTTGAGTTTTCTATGAGGCACAAAACAAAGACTTGTTAATGGATAACTTTAAATCAGTGTGGCATTAAAACTGAACTTTGGCAGAAAAAAGGAATAATTCTTCATTTCTTTTGTTGAGCATTTTTATTATAATATGAAAATCAAGTACAAGGATCATTTTCACCCTTATTTTGTAATGAATAAACAGCTTTAAATTTGGCCATATCATTTTTCTTCTAAAAATTATCTCAAACTGATGAAAAGAACATTTTTTTTTTGTGATTTCCTCATGGTTTTCTTCCTTAGCCATGTGTATACAGAATACAATAAATTGTTCAGGCAATTAAAAAAATAGCTCCCCAAGAGAATGATGTATGAATTCACTGGCTAATTTCCTGAATTTTAACTTCTATTTATATGTGTGGACATGTATAATTTTTTTTTTTTTGCCCAGCCAAAAGTTTGTCTGTGATAAACTTTACATTTCCTTTTAGAAGATTATTTGGTTTCTGTTGGAAAAACTGTTCAAAGAATGAGGACTTGCGCTGCCAATCATTTATATTAAAAACAATAATTTATAAATATTTAAAATCAAATAATGTGGTGTGTTTGAACCAACTTTAAGTCCTTTGTTGAAAACTTCTGTAAAGAAACTATTTTCAAAAGGCTTAGGAAAACAAATGAAATATTCACATACACCCTAGCCTCTGTGGCTTACTAAACTCCCTTTCACTGTACCATTCATTACCACTGTAAGTCTGACAGGGTTCCCATTTTTTTGAGTGACTGAAGTAGGGTGCTGCTCTTGAGAACACTGTGTGGCTGATTTATCACCACTGCTCTAATCAGGGAGCTGTTTCTTCAGATAAACTCTCTTGCCTGAAATATTATCCCTGCTGTGCAATTTGCTTTGATTGGAAAAGCAGTGATTCCCACTACATTGCTGTATGAAAGCCAGAAAACTTTCGTTTTGCCCTTCAACAGTCCTTAGAAACATATTTCAATAATTCAAGAGTTTGTAAACTTATAGCAATATAACTTTCTGCCCTTGCAGAAACAAGATCTAATTTATGAATTGCAGAATAAAGCCTATTCTTCCAGAATGATATTTGTGTAGAATTATATATTGTAATGAAATCTGATCTGATTTCCAAGTCACTATTTTACCTTGCAGATGGCAATAAAATTCTAGTAACATCCAGAGTTATGCCACTGTATTTCTTAGAAGAGCATTCTCTAAATGCAACAGAAATGTGCTTAATCAAGTTGAAGCTCTGAAAGTTATTCATATTTGGGGTTTTATGATTTTTTGTTGAATAAAATCAGTTTAATCATAAAATTAGATTTTATATTGTGAACATAATAATAGCTCTCATACTTGTATTTCAAATCAGAAACTGGTTAAATGCAAATTAAAGTCACTTAGAGAAGTGCAGAGATAACTGAAGGGGATTCATTCTGAGAATGAAAGACCACTGGTGAAAAAAAATCTCACTTATTTTTAAATGTTAGGCATAGATCAGACAAAGCAACTGAAATACCTTTGCATGCGATACTATAAAGCTTCTCTTTTACTTTAAATAAATATTCTTTGAAAAATTTGTTTAAACATTAATGTAAATATAGATATGTGATTTATCCAGAAAACATATTCCACAAAGTTCTAGAAAAATGCTTTCAATTTTCTTTTGATCAGTGTATCCTTATTTGATTGCAATTTGATTTAAGTAATTTTATGAATTTGGTTGGGATTGAGGCTATGGGAAATGAACTTTGACTAAAATTAGAAATTATTTATAGGACTTTATTTTGTGCAACTTGACATGCCACTTTCTTCTTTGGTGAAAATACTGAGATTTGAGTCACATTTAGAGAAATGTAGATTTAAAAATTAGTTTTCCACAAAATTAATATTTCTATAAGTAGTATTGTATACTCTATCACAGTATTTATTATATTTGATAATTTCCAGTTCTGCAGTTTATAATGTGTGTGTGTGTCACAAATACATGCTTGTATATGCATTTATATGACAGAAAAATTAAATGATTAAGTTTTTTAAAGTAAACAGAGCCACAATTGATTAAGATAGTAAAATTCATGTTTATATAATATTACTATTGCAAAAATGGTAAATATTTAATTATAGAGCAAGTTAGTTCACCAAAATTGTTTAAAATATGAATTTAAAAATATTTAAATGAGTGTCAAATCTTTCTGCACCTGAGAGAATGCAAAAGCTTGAAATTTTTTTTACTAATTTACTAACATTTATTATATTTTAAAATTTGCAGAATCCTAGACTTCTAGTCATGTAGCTGACTTATGAAATCTCAGAAAATAACATTTCTTAAGAAACATAATACCTAACTTGTCTTTTTCCCCACACATGTAAAAAAAAAGACATTTATGAGAAAAAAAATTCTGTGGCAGAAGTGCTGTTTTTATCATCTTAGCAAAATCAGGTCACCCAAATTCTTGTATTTCTGGTCATTATAATAACATTGAGGTTTTTTTTTCTTTTTTTGTACTTTATTTTTGTACTGGGGATACATTGTGACATTTACAAATTTCTTACCATTTTTCACACTTTTATTCACCCCCTCCATCCTTCTCCTTTATTCTCCCTCCCCCATTTCTGGAATAGTTTCAAAAGGTTTCATTTTTCCATTTACATACACGTGTGCAGAATATAAAGAAGGTTTTTTTTTTTAATCTACAAAACAAATTCCTTTTCAATATACATCAAAGTACATCAAAGTTTAGAACATTTCAACTAAAAAGTGTGTTTAAAATATGATCAGGTTTTTAAAAGAATTCATAGTAATTATTTATTTGTTTTTATTCAAAACTGATTCCACTGAATAACAAATAAATACTGTTTAACTCCTATCTCCAAAATTTACATATACATATATACAAACACAGAAAATACATGCAGAATGCTTTAAAATGGTAGTGATAAGCAAAACTGAGTAAATATTATTAAATTGTTTCCTATAATATTGTTTTTGCAATCTCTTATAAGTTTAAAGTGCTTTCCAAATAAAAAAATTAATGTTTTTAAAATATTCAAGCCAATTGCTTCCACTAATTTGCTTTTTTACTGAATATTTGATCTAAATTAAGCAGTTTCTAATTTTGAAACTCTCTGGTTGTACGGGCTTAAAATTAATATAATTTGCTATGTACTTTTACTTTCATTTACTCTTTTCTATACCATGTATTTTCAACACCTAAATTCCTCTACTTCAAATAAAGTTAAGGATGTTGATCATGCTCTCCCCCTAGAAGCACCTTGTTCACTTAGTCTCCATGACATCAAGATCTTATTTTCATTCCACATCTCTGTTTTCTGCAGCCTAGCTTACTTTCATTTCTCTACCTAATCCTCTAAACATTGAAAGAGTCAGTTTTTGTCCTTTAAAAATTTCTGTTAACCTTATTTTCATTCTCTTCCTTACTGATGTTATTCAGTTTCTTGGCTTAAATTACAATGCATGTGCTGATAATTTCAAAATGGATATCCCCAGCTAGAACATGGCCAATGTATGATTTGATGCTTCCTTGTAGCTATCCAACAGGCATCTTCCCCTTGAGCTGTTCAAGAATGGGTTGCCACATTACCCCAAGCTTGCTTCAGCTACAGTTCTGTTTATGTTGGCTAATGGCAACTCTCACCTTTTAATAGGTTTGATTTTTAGTTAGCTCCTTGTGTCATTATGCACATGCCCTATTATTATTGAGTCATGTCTTATTTCAACATGAAAGTAGAAGGGATACTATTAGAGAAGAGGGTTGGGGGAGGTGTGAAATGACACAGGATGATAATGCAGAACATTAGAGTGTGTCATGTGCATGTATGACAATGTCACAATGAAACTCATTATTCTTTATAATTAATATGCACTAATAAAAAATAAAAAGCAAAGCAATAAACAGTAAAAAAAAAGCATGTTTCTTTCTCCACATTTAATCATTTAATTGAGATTAAATGCTTCTTTAATGTATCTCACTAGGCAAAAGATGCAAAACCTTTGGAGTCATCCTTGCATTTCACATTCTCTCACATTCCACATGAAATGCTTCAACCAATCCTGTCAGATCTACCATTGACATGGATCTCCAGATTTTCAACCAACCATTATTTACTACCTTCATCACTGCATTGCTTTCCCTAACTACTGATGTCTAACATAGATGGTTGCAAAGGCTACCAGATGGTCTCCTTATCTCTGAACTCTCTATTCCATACTCTTTCTGGGTTTTCCCTTTAAACGATTATTTAAAGCTACAAAAATCTCTCTAAACTCTATCCAAGTGATTTCCCACAGATTTAGATATGTTGCATTTTTATTATTGTTCAGCTCAAAGTGTTTTGTAGTTGCTTTTGTGAGACTTTTGACATGAGGTAATAAGAAATTTATTGCTTTTTAAAAATATTTTATATTTTCTAGATAGCTTGCTATGACTGATTTCTAATTTATTTATTGAGCCAGTTAATACTGTAAACTTTTTGATAATAAATCACTTAAATTTATTGAGATTTGTCTTATGTTCCAAAATATGATCTGTCTTAGTGAATAAGTCACATTTATTTGAAAAGAATATGTATTCTGCAGCTGTTGGATATATTCTTCAACAAATAATGAGTAAGTGGATTGATACAGTTGTTCAGACAATTTATGTCTATGTAATCGCTGATTTCATGTGTTTTATTTTTTAGTTCTTTTAGATAATTTCCATTTCTCCACTGAGATTTTTCATCTTCTTATTTATAGAAGCATGTTTTTCCTTACTTTATTAAGCATAACTAAAATAGCTGCATTAAAGTCTTATTTATTAAGTCCCAACAGTTGGGATTTTTCCCTTGATACTGGTACATCTTGATTCTTCATATGTTGACTAATTTTGGATTGAAACTGAGACATGGTGAACGTTTTGTTATAGATATCAGGAATGCTATTCCTTTCCTTGAAACAAGGTTTGTATTTTGACTTATCAACAAATTAATTGAACAAACTCAAACAACAAACACTTGTTCACTCAAGTGGAACTTTGCTGTGTGCCCTACACTTGTGTAGTTTAGAGGCCAGACATACATTTGGGCACAACTTATAAACAGAATTTAAGCTTTCTAACTGCTGGGATCTTTCACTTTTCAGTGGTTATGTTTGCCTAAATTCTACCATAAGGTTCTTTTGTCTATGAAGAGTATATATTTTTTTCCTTGTAGTTTTTAGCCTAAGTACACAAGATGAACCAACTCACACTGTTCCAGTACCATCTGCCAAGCATTTGCACTGCTTTATAATCTGCCTGACTTCTTTCACGATCCAAAACCTTCAGATTTTTGCATTTGCTTTGTCTCAAGTATAGGCCTGTACATTTGATGAAGGTCTGGCTGGCAGGAGTCCATGCGGTTATACTAGAATTGGAATTTCCATGTCCAGTCTATACCTACATCTAAAGCTGTCCTGACAACAATGACATCAGAAATGTAACCAGTTCTGTCAAAATCCTCCAATTGCTTTCTAACTCATTCAGGGTAACATTCAAATTCCTAATCATGACTCATTAGGCCCTTCATTGGCTAGGCATTTTCTCATTGTGTTTCTCATTAACCCCCCTAGACACACAACACTCAAGCAACATGGTTCTTTCTGTTATTTGAATGTGAACCACTTTAGGCCCATTCCTCTCTTAAGTTTTTGTTGTATCTTTGCCTTAGAATATTATTCTCAACAAATATAGAAATGGATGGCATTTTGAACAATCAGGCTTTAGTTCAATGGCAGTATTTTAAAAATAAACTTTATTAGACTTACAAAAAACTATTCAAAAATATAGCATAGAAAGTTCTCAGCATTCTCTGTACAGTTTTCTTCTGTTACTAAAAACTCATATTCACATAGTAGATTTGTTATAATCCATGAACCAATACAGGTACATTATTACTAAATAAGATCACTATTTATTGATATTTTCTTATCTTCTACCCAATGTCCTTTTTCTGTTCCAGAGTCTTAGAAAAGAGTACCAAATGATATTTATTTGTCATGTCTCTTCTAATCATACAATTTGGGGAACATTTTAAATATTTAATTAACAAGATTTTAATAAATCAGATATTTTGTCCTTCTTTTGTTTTGTTCTGTTTTTGAGACTGGGTCTCAGGATGTAGCCAATGCTGAGGATCAGTTTTTCCCTTTTGTTTTTTTCATGCATTTATTAGTATATTATGGTTGTAAGGAGGGTACATTGTGAAATTTACAAAAGTGCGTATCTCAAATTCACCCCTCCATCTTTCTCTTATGTCCTCATTCCCCATCTTCTTAGAACATTTTAACAGGTCTCATTCTTCCATCTTCATACAAGAATGCAGAGTATTTTCGTCATATTCTCCTTCTTTCACGCTTTCTTTATACCCTTCTCCATCCTACTTACAGTTTTAGTATTCTGAGTGCCAGAATTAGAGGCATGCACCACCATACCTGGCAAATACTTTCTCTTAATAAATGGCTTATCTCTATGTGTGGATCTTATATATGTGGAAATTAATTTTTTATCAGTGCTCAAATTTTTCCAGATCAAATAAAAGTGTGTGAAATACATGACACTGAGAGTTTATAATATTCAAATGTATAGATTTCAAGTTTTAAGTATTTGCAAACATGGCTTGTGTGCATTCTCCAAATCTCAATAGAATAGTTTTCCATCATGTGTGATTACATGTTGTATCTCTAAAATATGTGGTTTTTACCTCTATTATTAATATATTTAGTTGTCTAATGAAAATCAATCCATTCAGTGGACTTGAAAGTGTGGATATTCAAGAAAAACAAAAAGGCTATATCTTCATCATAGTCTTTTAGTTCATAAACCTGGAATGTAAGCATTAACAAGGCAGAAGTGATTTTAACTGCCCCAACTGATCAGTAACCAATCCATTATGTATCACTGTTAGAATTTCTTTCTGTCTGGAAGTGGTTATTGTCTAGGCATTCATTTTAATTAAGAAGAAGGATTATTACCACATTAAATGTCAGTACTTTGGTAGTTTTCAAAAACAACAAAAAAAGTCTGATATGTTTTTGTACTTCTTGGATTTCACTATTCTTCATTAATGTTCACTGAAAGAGCTCATTTGAGGTCATTCTGATTGTAAATTCCATATGTCAACTTGTAAAGTTTAGTTGCCAAAACATGAAGAATCAAACTAGAAAAGAATGCTTAATGAAGTACAGTCCATACTGTTTTCATTGTTGAAAACCATTGTGAGTGAAATATATGTGGAATGATTTTGGTGATCTGAGAAAGTGATCCATAATGGAGTAGTGTAACTGGTTATAGGTAAGTATAGCTAAGAGTATATGTGCATTTACCCTTATGTGGCATTTCCAACGGCTTCTGCATAATAGCTTAGTGATTATTGTCACCAGACTTGGTGAGAAGATAAGTAAGATGTAAAACCTGCCTTTTCAAAAGAATAATTAGTTACTCATAAGATCCAATATTATACTCTCACTTTAAAATTTATACTAGTTTTACTTTGGGAAATAGAGAAATAATAAATAATGAAAGGATGAACATTTTCAGTTACTTATTCATTTTTTACAGCAATTTTAGTGTTTCTGAGAATAAAGTAGAAATCCAGATATTGCACAGTATTATATAAAGAGCATGTTTGAATCTTAACAATTGGAAAATTCCTTTTCACAAAGGGATTATTATCAGAAGTTTGGACTTCTAGAAGGACCATTGTAGTAATTATGATTTTGCATTTGATAAATTGAAAAAGTCTTTGTAATTTTCTATGTAGAAGGATAATTATACCTTTTATTATTTAAAGGACAAGAAACTCTTATGTTGATTGAGTATTTTAAGTCCTTTGTTCAGAAGGAATACTTTAATCACTTAACGAATATTTACAGCCTCACCTGAATGCAAAACTTCAGGAAGGAAAGAGTTCTCATTATGAGAAACAAAATAGTTGGAGCTGAACTGAACAGATAAAAAGACCCTTAGAAAGGGGTTTCCAACCTTCCTCCTTATTAATATGGGGAATTAACTAATTATATTAATTCTGTTCTTATGTTTTACAACAATCATCTGTGTTAGTCTTATTTTTCTGTTCAGTTTGTGGTCTTTCACCCATGTTTTTCTCATGAAAAACATTACTGTGATTGCATAACTTTGTTGTCATTCAAGATGTGATCTTGAACTTATATGTCCTATCAGTGTTTCTGTTTCATACATGTGAAATAATTTTCTCAAATAAAACTTCCTTATTGGCAATGGTACAACTTAAAATGAGAAAATCCCAGTTGACATATTGATTATCAATATGAAAAACCAAGTGGTAATCAGTACTAGTAGTGGTAGGAACTGGAGAGAGTGTGTAACATATGTAGTCTGTTTCAGACTATGCTTGAATAAGTATGCATCCCTTCTACTCTCATCCAATCCAAATCTATCAGCTTTCTAGCCATCAAGCAGCAAGTCTACTCTTAATTGATATAAGTATCTATTGGATGAGACTTGAACTCTAACATTTCAAGTCTATCAAATTTTTGAGGAACCGCTGCTGAATAACTTGCTGAAGACGCTAAATTTATAGAGAACTACCAGTTAATCCAGCCTCTTTCTTTTAAAAAAAATTCTGAAAAGTGTGCATTTTACATATAGAGTTATTTTCAATCAATAAAGTATAAAATTCTTGTTTTTTTTTTAATCTAAAAGGACTTTGTGGTATTTATGTTAAAATTTTATACTTCACATGATAAATGTTCAAATAAGTGTATAGGGCATTGAAACTTTGTTGAATCTATTATAAAATGATATAATTTAATAAGTTGTAAAAAATCTCTATCAAAATATTTTGTGTGGCAGTGGAAAGATTTTATTACTTTTAAATCAGAAAAAGACACCTGAATGTCTACATGGGGTTAAATATATATTATTGCAATATAAATTATTATATATTGTATTTCATTCCCTTGCAAATCTCTTTTTTCTGGCATGTACTTATTGGCATTGTTTCCTGTGAACTTATTAATATCAAATACCCATACACCAAAACTATACTTCTGTGCTATGTAAGTGATCTTAAAAAGATGTTGTTTTTTGGTAATCCTCACTAGCACCCATGTGCATGGAATGATTTAAAATTTAAAAAGGGACTGGAGGTATGGTTCAAGCCTTACAGTGCCTGCCCTGAAAGTGCAAAGCCCTAAGTTCAAAGCCTAGTTCCCCCAAAATTAAAAAAAAAAAAGACGAAGACCAAAACAGTTGTTGACAGAGTGCAAAGCATTGAGGGTGGAACGTACAAGGAATAAGCACAGCACATCAGAAGGAAACAGTGACTTGATGCTAAAGGTTTGACTGGTCAGACTACCTGTCCATTAATTTTTACCATATCTAAGAACATTATTTTAATTTGCTTTAGTAACACATTTTAAAAAGTATTCTTTGATGCCTGATAAAATACCCAAAAATGTGTATTTAATGAAGAACTTAAAGTGTCTCACTGCACAATTTGACAATATATCTTTTATAAAGCAAGTAATGAACCATTTCTGTATCTTTTGTTTCATTCAGGCAAAAACTGGCATACAGCCAAATTTCTTTTTTAATACAATAAAATAGTTTAATAGAGAAAAGGGTTGAGGTTAACCTTTAAGAATGACTGACTGATTGTGGAAAACCTATACATAGCATTTATATAAATACATTAAAATAGGTGTATTTTTGAAATATTCAGCACTAACAGAAAATACCAATGAAAAAAATTTCCATTTAGGAAGCAATACTATTGTTGCTTCTCAAAGTTAGGAGTGATGATTTCTTCTGTAATTTTGACAACTGAAAAATAATCAAGACAAACACCATAAGAATTTAGCTAAACCTGGCAATATCTATATGATTAGTCCCTGCTCCTGAATCTAAAAGAAGTTGTATTTAGCTTAAAGATTTGAGAAAAACTAAGCTGCTGACAAACAAATGACCATTTGATCTCCAGGAAGTGCATTTGGAAGCTGGATACCACGGTTTCCATAGATGAAATAAGATAATAGTTCATAATGTTTTATTTCCTAAAAAAGTGTAAACTTTTTAAATTGTATTCTTTTTCTCATCTTTGCTCATTTTATTTTAAAGTCTTTTTAGTAAGGCCCTAGATATAACCAGTTAATTTTTCAGTTTCCTCAGTGAATGAGAATGCATCTAGTTTGTGCTAAAATCTTTGCTAATTTGATTTGGTCGTAAGAATAAACGAGAAAGCAATAGGATTACTGTCTGGTATTACTACAGCAAATGTCATATATACACACAAATAAATATGTGTGTGTGTGTGTGTGTGTGTGTATGCATGTGTTTAAAATTTAAGAAAAGAAACCCATAAGAAGATTTTAAGAATGGAATCAATTTCTTATAAAATTCTACAACTAATTTTTATTAATATTTAGAATTCTACACAATTCTCTGCTGCAACATCTCCTCCCTGAACAAGTCAGTAATGGTGGTAAATATTCTGGTAAACCCAGGTAGTTTTGGAGAAGAAAACTCATGGAAACAAATGAGTGCTATGATACTAGGGGGTGATTAGGTTAGAGTATAAAAATTAATTTAGAATTATCTTCAATATATTAGTATAGTAGATGGCAAAATAATTAATTTCATTTAGGTTAATTATAATATGTAAATAATACCAAAACTGCCAGTGGTTGTAAGGTAAATCATCTATTTTTGCAGTTCTCTTCTGTTTTCTGCCAATGTTAGGTGCTTTGTATAATAAAAATACTCTTAGAAAACCTCCATGATTTAAATTAATTAGAGTTGTGTATGGTTCATTCCATTGGAGGTTATGAAGACATGTTTGTAGTATCCCATTTTCTTCTGGTTTTATAAGAACAATTATTATTTTATGGGCATAATGTAAAATTTTTCTACTAACATTTTAGTAGTAGTCTGGCACTTGAAAATATTAATTATTTTCAAACTATGGAACTATCCTAGATTATATTTTTCTTATCAAAAACACATAGAGCAGAGCTATCACCTTTACATAATACTTTTAACTAGCAGTATCGTTTATTTTCTCTTGCTAATAAACATTTGATATTAACTTAATATAAACTGAACCAATGGTCTTGGAAAGATGCTAGCTTTATTTGAAAGATTATGAAGTGTAGGGGAAGAATCACAGGCTGAATGTCAAAAGACATGGTTTTAAGCTAGAATCTGTTTGAATGAGAATTTATTGTCCATACAATATTTGGTTCAGTTTCTTCTGCCATAAAATGAATTTTTTTAAAGAAAATGAGTCAATCTCTTTATATTTGTTGTAACTTTGGTTGAATTACAAGACATGGATATACATTAAAAATAGAGGGAGAAATTTAAACATTTTGGCAAGATAGCACTTTAATTTTTTAAATCTTGTGAATAGTTAAGGAACAAATAACAGCAGTAGAAAGTAGAATGGTTGGAAAATAGAGTATTTTTAGAACATAAATGATAATAAAAGAAAAAATAGATATAAAAACAGAAGACCATACTATAGGTGGCATTATTATAATAAGGAAAAATGATAGAGCTGAGCAAGAAAATGAAAGTGAACATTTTCAAGCCTGTGTATTTCTGCTTACGGGAAGCAGCAATGAATTTTCCTACTTTACCACCACTACCACTATTCGTCTACAACTTGCACTTGCTGTTATTCTTCTCAGTTATTTTTAATTTGTTTCAAATATATGTGTGCATGCATGTTCATAAAGTTCTTCCTGACAATTAAATTTATATTTCTATTACAACTGTATATTCAATTTTCTATGGCTTCTATAAGAAGTAACTTAGAAATATTTTAACCATTGACTACGCTAAAAGAGGAAAATATAGACCTATCAAAAACTATGAACTTCATAATGTCTAAAGAAAGTTGAAACAAGATAATGTGAAAAATGCATCCCTTCATTCCAACAAATACATGTACAATATGTCAAATGCCACTTTTAGTAGTTATGTGGTATGCCATGGTCCCTGCCCTGAAGAGTTTTGTAAGCTCTGATTCACTAAATAAACATTTCCAACAACAGAATTATTTGTGAAAAGAAAACAGAGAAAGAGGAAGGTTCTTAAAAGAGATATTGCATCCACCACTAGCTAGGGTGAGTGTGTTTGCAGAGGACAGAGAGTGAGGAGGGAGGGAGGAAGAGAGAGAGAGAATCTAATAAGACTTGTCTGAACGTTGCATGAGGTTTTTGTATAAAATGGTAGAATGGAATTGCTCAAAATAGAGAGATTATAATCCTATTTGATGTAATATGTAACTAAATAACCAGATTTCTGATAAAATTGCTCAGAAAGTGGGGCACAATATGTCACATTTGGCATTTAAGAAAGAAGGACGAAAGTCCTCAAACATTTAACTACTCTCTAGCATTTCTCAAATTCACATGTTTTAGTCTTTCTCCAAACCAGAAAACCAAGAGAAAAGGGAAATCTAAAAAAAGAAACATGCTGAAACTTTTTTTTTGGGTGGCACTGGGGTTTGAATTCAAGTCCTTATGCTTGCTAGGCAGGGGCTCTATCATTTGAGCCACTCCAGAGGAGGAGGTGAATTCAAGTATGATACATTTGATATATTATAAGAACTTTTGTAAATGCCACAAGGTACCCCCACACAGCAGAATAATTTAAAAAATAAGAAAGAAATACACATAATATTAAATCTCAGTATCATAAACAAACAGAACACCTCAAACACACATAAACAACATAAGAAAAATACACGGAAAGACAAATACTAAATTGAACAATGCAATAACTTATAAAAGTAAAGTTAGATAAGCACATGAGGTACAGTTATCAGTAGATGACTGTACTATTTTGACCATTACAAAATTTGCATTAAAACAATAATGTCCTGGAATAAAAGAACAACAAAACCCTATAAGTCTCTCTCTCTCTCTCTCTCTCTCTCTCTCTCTCTCTCTCTCTCTCTCTCTGTCTCCTTTCTCCCCTCATGGATATAGAATAATGACCTAATTTTTTTTTTAATTAGGACTCTTTCAGGGAGATGTGAGCAGTGGGATGAGGAAGATACTAGTGTGTCGGTGGGGAAGGTGTAACTGGGGTTTTGATCTCTGCATGCTTGCTAGGCAAACCACTTGGGCAATCCCTCTAGCCCACAGAAGATACTTTAGAACAGTTCACATTAGCTTATTTTCCACTTCTCCTTAAGAGTGAAGTCAATCAAAAGGTACAGCCATCTTCCATCCTTACAATCTGCAGGGCTGCTGCAGATTGTAGAATGAGAGATAGGACTATATAGCGAGAACCAAAATATGAAAAATTAAGTCATTAACATATTAATTTTTCATGAATGCAAGAAATAGTTACTTACTATCTACTATATACTAAGCAATTAATATAGTGTTTCCAAAGAATAAAAACACTAATACTGCAAACCCTTGTCTTCAAAGAACTCAAAATCCACAAGAGAGACACATTCATAATATACTTGCTGTTCTATAGTACCAAGGGACTATTATAATATGTAGCCAAGAGCAGCGGCTCAAGCCAGAAACCCCAGTTACTTGGAAAGTAGAGATTGGGAGAATTGTGGGTCAATGACAGCCAGGCACAAAGTTAGTGAGACCCCTATCTCAACAGATAAGCTGGACATGGAAGTATGCACCTGTGATCCTGGTGAGGAGGGAGGTGTATGTAGGAGCATTGCAGTCTGAGGCCAGCCTGGGCAGAAACATAAGAACATAACAGAAAAATAGCTAAAACATAAAACGTCTGCAAGCATGGCACCAGTGGTAAAGCACCTGCCTAGCAAGTGGGAGGCCTTTAGTTCAAACCCCAGTACTGCCAAAAAAGGAAGAATATGTAAAACCATAAGAGATAGCATAGGATTTCTGATAAAATTTCTCAAGAAAAATCTGTCTACTAAAGTGAAATTTGAGCTGTGGTTTTAGAAAATGAGCAGAAATTTGCTACTAGGTTGTAGTATGCAGAAAAACATTTATTACTGGCAGACAGAGGATGGTGTGTGTAACAAGCCACGTAGGAATAAGAAAATGACATACTGGAAAAGTGAAACAACTTATTAGAGTAAGGAGCAGCTGGAGATGTAGCTGAAAAATAATGTGAAAATGAGGATTTTATTCCTTGGCAGAGTTTGAATTTTCTCCTATGGATGATAGAGAGCCATGGAAATACCTTAAATAACCATATAACAAGCCAAAGATCAGCCCTCTTTGTTTTTTGGCATTGTTTATTTTCTATCTTTATACGAAGAGCTGTGGTTCTTCAAAAAAAAGAGATTTTTCTTCTTTAAAAAGATATACTATTAATTAAAATAGAACCAAATTTTATTTGCCTAAATAGGACGAAGGAAGGAAAACAGAATAGTCAAAGAAAACACGTAAGGAGCAAGCAATGTGGACACATACATGAACTGCCATCAACTGAGTTGGCCATTGTTCTTATATATGCTCTTTTCAAAACACCTTTAGGGGAAAAACAGTCTAAATATTTTATGATCAATTGACATAACAAAATGGTCAACTAAACAATTTAGACAAGAATATAGAGAACATTTTTTGAAATCATCTTTCTAAAAATAATATGTATTGGTACTGCTCTATTTATAATTTCATAAATGGCACATTAGATTGGGGGATTAGTTCATATTTCATAAATATCATGGCACAAAAATGTTATACTTTATTTCTGTTTGAATTGAGTTGTGGGTGGTCCAACACACAACCCAGATCATCATCAGCTAATCCTCACATCTCCCAGAGAACAGAAATTCCATTGTTGTGGCTCTTCACTGGAAACAGCTGGCCTACCTTTCCTGGGTTAGTTGGCAGGATGGGCAGCTGCATTCCCCAAATCACACAAATCACCAGAGAAGCTTATTTTGATTGCTAACTTCTGCTACATCAAGGACTCTTATAATGTTTGTCTCTATGCTGCCATGGATTCCTTCCATGCACTGATTCACCCAGCAAAATGTGTGGGCTGCAGGTTCCACATTTCCATTGTAAAGATTCCAATCTTTTCCAACTTTGGGGAAAAAAAATTACTCTCTGAGATTACTAGTTTTGAATGGGCAAATCCTTTATTTCTTCCATTTTTTCATTGTATTCATGGTCATCCCTAATGAACTGCTATTGTTTTCAGTATCTACTTCAGCATACATTGAAGTATCTATTGAGTTTGGATCAGTTTGGGGCATACAGAAATGTGCCCTATGTATTTCTTTGTGGTAAATGAAGATCCTCTATATCAATTTTCTCCTGTGAAATGAGACGTATGCATTCTTTTGTGTCAGTATGAGGCAGAGAAGGATTGGAGAGAATACATGGTTATGATAAAAATATCCAAATGCTAGGGTAATTTATACACAGCATGGTGTTTAATCAATGCACAGATTGATTTCATATTTACATATGAAAAAACCCACATTATTTTTATATATCCATTTTCACAAGCTGTGAACTTGAGAAAGTTCAACTAGAAAACACTTTTTAAAAAACTCTGTTCCTTTCAATATTTCCCCATGGAAACACTGATGAAGATCTTCTTTTATTAGATGTTTCTTACAGATTTCCAGGAACTTCTAGGTATTAGGAAGCTCATTTTTATATTTTAAAAGTCCAGGACAATTTAAGCAAAATCTTCCAACTTAAACATCAAATGCAGAGCACCTCAGATTCAACTCCTTTTCATTTCAGCGATGGAGGCTGTGTATTTTGAAGTGCCTTTTTCCTTTCCATCTCATTCACTAGTCATTCTGCTGCTTTTGCTTTCCCAAGGATAGCGAGATGTACAGCTGTTGGTTCCTTTCCCTGCTGCTTCTTGTGAGATCTTGTATACTCATCCCTATGTCCTGTCACAGTGTCTCCATTATTATGTCGGAGGCCATATAATATACAAGGCAGCCATTTCTCTCAGATTGTGTTCATTCAAGATGGTTAGGTTAGTGTATGTTGTGTTGTGTCCATCTGGCCCTCAGGAAACTCAATGCATTCTTGCCTGTCCTCTTCCTCTTATCCTTGTCATATTGATGAGGTTCAGCCACAGTAAAGATTCACATGTTCAAGAGAAATGTGTCAGTCTGATACTACTGAAGCCTCTCAGATCTGGGCCTTTCAGATTCTTCAGTTTTGCAACCATTTAGCTGAGGCAAACTTTCTTCTGGCAAATTGCCTTTCTGACTTTTTTTTTATTATTTTCTTTCTACTTTCTTCATTTGATCATGGATAAGGGAATTACACAAAAGAGTAATTTTCCAAGTATCTCTAAAGAATCTGTGCAATGCTTCTATGCATCTGTCATCTAGACCAGCAATGAGTTGTGCTATATGCATTGTAAGGCTGATTTTATTGTTGTATCAAGCTCACACAGGTCTTTATCAACAGTAACATCAGAATTACCCTATAGCTAGGATTTTGAGGAAATAAGAATTCTTCATTTAATATCCTTGTATATATTTTGTATTCATGTGTGAAAATAGAACAATGAAACCTGTTGAATCTTGCTAAAATATGTTGTAAGCACATACTTAAGTGTCACAATGTATTCCCCGAACAACTACATAGATACAGATATATATATACATACACATATAGAGTGGATATATATACATATATATGAGTGTGAATCTTTTTGTGTGTGCATGTATATGACACTCTATCTTCAGTGCCTAGAAGAGCACCTGATACATAGACCCTTCATAAACATGTATTGGATGAATGAACATTATTAATAATCATATTCCCAAGTAATCACTTAATGAGTTTAAGTATCAAACTTTGAGAGAATGGCATGAAATTAGAAGTAGTTGAACTTAGATTTTGAAATCTCTTCTTGTGGAGTTTTAAAATGCTCTACTGCACATTGCACTGCTGCTCTCACTGTGGGCATGAGTTCATTTTTCTTATTTCTTCTTGAACTTCATACCCCACAGTTTAACTTCAGCCTTGTGACACATTTGAGTTTTCTTCTTATATTTTATTACCATTTTCTCATAAACTGTTAAATCATTTCAATAGTTCTTAAAATTTTAAACCTTTGATTAGGAAAATAAACTGGAAATTCATTTTTAATTAAATACTCAGAAATACAATTTAAGAACTTTTTATATTCTCATTAAGTTCAAAGTAAGTGAATTCTGTTTGAGTTATTTAAATTATGGAATAAGGAAGTTTAATTTATAAATGATTAATTTTAAAATATTCAGAAATATATCAAATTTTTATAACAAGATTCCACCTACCTATCATTTGTCAGTGTTAGCATTTATAAAGAAACAATTTTCACATCCCTACTGAAAATATTATTTTAACTTAAAATTTCCACTTGGAAAATATACCTAGGCATTTCATACAGGAAAATCTCCCTATATAAGATGTATCTAAATTTACATGTAAATTATAACTGTATTTTTCTAAACCTTTGTGAATAAAGTCTAGAGAAAATGAGTCAAAACCATTTTTAAAAAAATGTTCCTATGATGATCTTAGGTTTGACAATTAGATTTATCAGTTTTTTGGATACTTATGCATTACATTTATTGACTACTTGCAGATACTCATACATTTCCATTATCTTTGAATCATGTCAAATTTATAACTTTCTATCAGAATTATCCATAATGTTCTTATTTCAATGCATGCAGCAATTTAAGAGCTGCCAGTTTTACACATTATTAAACACCATGCATATTAGACTCTGATATTTTTCCCTTGATTACCTCTATTCTGGGAACTCAGTTACAACAGTCTATCAATAATTATTTAAGGCCTATTTTAAACTACATATGGTACCAGTTATAATTAGTATTGACAAAACTCAGAAAATAGTTGCAGAGAACTCTCATTTAATAAATATTCTGAATAAATTAATTTTACTGACAGCCAGAAGAGGTACATTGATTTTATTTGATTTCCTTTTATGTTACTGAACAATTGTTGGTAATAATTTTGTATTTCAACAATTTATGATTATTGAATATTCTAGTATTATGTTTTTCTATTTAGAATGATGTTCTGGTTTGATATAAATTATGTAGCACAACAGATATATGCTCCCTCACCTAAATGACAAATGCAAATATCGAGAACTGGCATTTATTTCTGTCTTTGCCTGTTCTCCACAATCTTACTTCAGGGAGCCAGAATGCCAAATTTTGACCACTCATGCTTAAGAGGAAATTATCTTTTACTTGTATCTCTTACATAAAACTTATGACTTAGGTCTGAATGAAGAGGCATCTCTTCATCTTCTTGACTAGCATGATAGGTCTTTGATCCAGTGATACACTTGAGGGAGGACATGTAATTTAAAGGAAACACAGTGTTTTCTTGGATACTTAGGAGGGGGAAGGGAGATATCCTTTTTATACTGAATAGAATGAAGAGGATATGGCTCTATTAAATGAGCTACTTGAAGTCATTTTGTGATCTTGAGAGAAGAGCAAAAGACTACTACCTTCACAGAGGAAAGAGATCTGATGTAAGGCTTAGCCACATTGAGCCTTTGGTCAGTTTGAACCCAAAGCCACTTCTTCACTGACACATGCAATATAAACTCTCCTTTCTTCTTTAATTTGGTAACTTTCATTGCTGATGTTACTCTATTTACTACCAAAGATTTGTAGCATTGGCCAGGTGCCAGTGGCTCACACCTGTAATTCTAACTACTTAGGAGGCCAAAATGGGGAGGATGGAGGTTTGAGTCCAGCTCAGGCAAATGATTCATGAGACCCCTGTCTCCAAAAATAACTGAAATAAAATGGACTGGAGGTGTGGTTCAAGCAGTAGAGTTCCTGCTTTGCAAGTGCCAAGTCATGAGTTCAAACCCCAGTTCCATCAAAAAAATAAATAAATAAATAAGATTTATAGGGTTGGATATAACAAATTGCAGATTAAGTCATTGTTTCTCAATTCTGGCAGGCAATTAGAATAATATAGGAGATTTTTAATGAAAATGATACTAAAGGCACCCAATCCAATTAAATTAGAATTTCTAGGATTGTATCTTGAATCTTACTGCTTTTCTAAAGCTCAGGTAATTCTAATACAAGCCAGGATTTCAGAACCACAGACATAAATACTAGTTATGGGTCACCTACATCCAGGGATAAAGAAGGATTGGAAGTAAGACATTAGTATTTCATACACTGAGAAGAAGAAAAAGAAATGTGAGTTTGTCTTATTCTAATAGAAAGTGATGGAGAATATAAGTTAGAATTTGTAACTCATCAGATAATAAATGTTCAGATATTACCTGAGTGGTAATTTTCTGAATGTAAACTTACATATGAAAGATGATTAAAACAAAATATGCGTCTTATTTATGATGACTACTACTTTTAGTCAATTATTTATATTTTTTGATGAATAGACTCATAATGCTTACACTTTTATGATCAAGCATATGGAAGAAGTATCTTCAAAATTATAGTGGAATTTAAACATAAGCTGAAGAAAAAGCCTCCAATAATATTCTGTGGATTGCATCCTTGACCAATTTCTTCATTCCTACCTGTATTACTGCCCCTTGTCATGTAACTCCTGAAATGTCTTACTACAGACAGAGTGGACTTCTCTGTTTTTTGACTATAGGCTCAACCATATGCCTGTTTTAGCCAATAGAATAGGTGTAGTCATGATGCTATACCTTTAAAGGCCGTTAGTGTAGCAGGTCATGCTTTGCCTTGTGTTTCTATTATTATCTTGAAGAAAACATGGATTGGCTAAACAGCTAGTATGAGGAAGATGATGAGAGAGACTGGAAGCAAAGCCAATCCATAGCTATGCAGTGAAAGACGAAATGCTTCTATACTGTAGCCAGAAACAGAGGTCCCTGTTGAGGCCATAAAAATCCCAGCCTGCAAGTGCTCAGACCAGAGAGAAGAAGGAATCAGTAAGTCATTGAGGTTTACAGCAAATTTGTTACACGAAGTTTGTGTTTGTTACACAAAGTTTGTTATTGGTGCAATAGCTGTCAATTTAGGCTGAAGGGCAAATCTTGCCTACATTTTACCCTTTATTCTAGCAAGAAATTTAACATACAAATATTTTGGAGATCAATTGGCTTAAATAGTCTGTATAAGATTTCTTTATAAAAATTTCTAACTTTATTTGAAAGAGTGACACTGAAATGAGTGCCTGTATGGAAAAGAAAACACAAGAATAAGAAAATAAAGTCAAAGCCTGATTGTATAATTTTCATAGCAAATACACTTTCAATGATTTTGAAAAATATTTATCCTAGGATTTTCACTTATAATTTACCAATATTTCTGGATATTTTAGTTAATTAAGTTTTTACATGTTTAGCAATATAAAATTGTAATTTTTCACAAATCAACAAAATAATAATTTTAGTTGTCTCATTGTATGCTTTTTAGTTTGGATAACAATTATTGAGTTTGAGAGATTTATAGAACACATGATATCTATTTATAAAAACTGTTGGCATATACATTTTGTGAAATCCTGGTTTATGGTGTGTAAGAGAAGATCAAACTTCCAAATGTGTTTCATGTGGTGTTGCAATGTATCACTAAGAATGTATCATTTTTTTACTTAGCTTAAAATTTTCTAACTCTGAGAGAAAGAAATTATTGTATACTTTGCATACCGCAAAATCATAACATGATGACATTTTACTGGAATAATGAAAGGAGATTAATTCTAGAAACTAAGATAAGAAGTAGTTTATAGAACCATTGTCTACATTAAAAAATAAATTGAAGCTTTCAGTGGGCAATGAAGTGGATCACGTTACTTAAAACATATTCTGCAACTGGAGATGTGGTTCAATCCTGCCTAACAAGAGCAAAGCCCTGAGTTCAACCTTGTACCACCAAACAAAACAACAAAACTCAGTCTGTTTTCATTTTAAATAGCAGCTCTCCAATTTGAAAAAAAGTTGACACTGACAGGAATTGACTCACAAATAAAGTCATTTTTGGTCTAAGACCAAAAATGTATTGTTAATTTTATATCAGTTTTATCAAATACAAGAAATTTTACTGGGGTCTGAACTCAGCCTCATGCTTGCTAAGCAGACGCTATACCACTAGAGCCTCTCTGTCAGCCTGTTTTTGTGTTGGGTATTTTTGAGATAAGATTTCATGGACTATTTGCCCTGGCTGGCTTCAAACCCTGATCCTCTTGATCTCTGCCTCCTAATTACAGGGGTGAGCCACCAGTGCCCAGATAAACACAAGAAATTTTTTGATACACAAAAGAAGTACTTTAATATGATAGTTTGTAGTTCTAATAGTAAATGTAAATGAATAATTTTTAACAAAGCCTTATAAATTCGAAAGAAAACATTGTCCTGACATAATATAAATGCAAAATATGTAATGTTTCTTAATATTTTTCTTAAAGGAACTTGAAACCACTTTTATTTCTAGTTGGTGCATTCTCTTACAGTGTTGGAGAGCCTCTAGTTAGCGTTTTTTTGTGGTGAAAAAGTAGTTTGGTGACTTGCACATAACCAACATATTTAAAGCAAAAATTGTAAAGATAAAGCCAACATCAATTTTTATCTGGTACAATTTGTAATGTGTTTCATTATCAATTGCCATCATAATATATAACTGTCATTCCTTTATCTCTTTTCAAACTAATAGTAAATATATTGGGATGTTTTTGGAATGCTTTAGTTAAGAAGTTGACCATATTGAACATAACAAATATGTTTTGTTTTAAATAGAGCAAAACATGAGAGTCTAATATTTGGGGAAATTATTTCAAGAAAGATCATTCTTATTTTTATTAGTGGTCATATGTTATATGAAATGATACATAAACACTAAGGCTATGATTTTGTACTTTTTTCTACAAGTGAAAATGTCAGTGTGAAGTGCATTTTTATAATATAAAATTATATATTTTTCAGCATGATATCTATGTATAAAACATTTGTGCTAGCCATACTTCCCTTCTACCCCCCAGCTGATTATATTTTAAACTCTCACCCTATCTAAATGGAGACTAAGCAGTGAAAGAATGCTCGCATTAAAAAGTGTACATAGATGTAAGTAGTTAACTTTATTAGATCTCAGCTGTCACTTTTTATAGTTAAGAGGGTTTTTGAACTTTTATACATTATTGTTTATGTCACTATAAACTGGAGGATTTTTTTCACATTCTCATAAGAAACAATTTACATGATATTAATAAACCATATTTCATTTTTTTTAAAAATTGCAAGCACCCTATGAGTTATACTACATTTCAGTGTTGTTAGAGTGAATCCCTTAGAATACCTTTATTTAAATATCCTATATCAGAATAAATTTTACAGGTTCACTCCCCAGCAGCACCACACACACACACACACAGAATATATTTTATTCCAGGAAATTGAAGTAGAAATGTACAATTCAAATGTCTTTACAGTAGATTTCTTGTAAGTGAATTTAAATGATGGCTTCGTAATGTTTAAATGTCTGTGCTCTTTACTCACACAGATTATGCTTAGTGGACTTGTGCCATCATTCTTAGAGAGACACAATACAAAAACAGGACAAAAATTCTCTGTATAATGACACCTCTTACTGCCTAAATACATTAATTCTCTGATACTTCTAAACCTTAATCTTTCTTCCATTTGCTGTTTTATGCATGGGAAATATCTTCTAATTTTTAAAGATTATCTCTAGCACCATTTTCTCTCTGAAGCTGGCATTACCCAACAGGAACAAAACTTAGCAGTCCCTTCCTTATGCCATAAATGTCTTTTCTCCATATTTCTATCTTAGAAAACCTCTCACATCTAGAACTTTAACCTCAAGTCTTGATAGTGGAAAATTGTTTAAAATTTCTCTTCACAGAAATAGTAAAATAGAAGTAAAACAGATGGTACCCTTTCAAATGGCTAACAAATGACAGCACAAATAAATGGAAATGATTAAAGTAGCTTGTTCAACAAACAAGGGTGATTACTGAACTTCTATGAGCACACTGGTATGAAAACCTGAAAACTGACTTAATACTTACTTATCAACATGTTAGGTAGTGTGTATTTGAAAATTACAAGTAAAGACAAGGACTCTAAAAGTTAAAATATGCTTAATTTTAACATTCCAGTAGCCATTTTGTGTAAGTAACTTTATGAAAAGCATAAGGTGACATTTTGCAGAGCAAGAGTTAGAGAATAAATATTCGGTGCTTAAGT
Organism: Castor canadensis; assembly: GCF_047511655.1. NCBI lineage: Eukaryota > Metazoa > Chordata > Mammalia > Rodentia > Castoridae > Castor > Castor canadensis. Next base: position 57,527,585 of record NC_133387.1, read on the forward strand.
TTTTCCCTTCATTACCACCATTCCCCTGGGTCTTAACACTGCTCTAGTTAATCCTTCTGTGAGAGAAGTGCTCCTAATTGCAGAATATTTGGGAAACACAGAGTCATTACATTGGAATCACAATGGCTGTCCTTGAGTTCAGTAGAACATTAATTCAATGAGTTCCAAACACTAAACTGTGTTTGCTGCTCATGTTTTAACTAGGAAGATGAATTTATCTAATTGAGCATACTGATGAATAAAGCTAGAATACTTAGAAATATTTTCAAAGGCAAGCAATAGCAATCTTTCTGTGTATATATGCATTTTAGTATACATTTTACATTTGTGTATGTGTATATAAAATATTTAATTTATAATTATTATAATAAATATACCATTTATTTGTGTATAGCAAAAACTGTCTCATAAATTGGGAAGTATACCTTTGGCTTCTTTATTGCTTCCAGTTAAGATGTGGTTGCTTACTCCTTCACAGTTTTTATAGCATACTGTAATATACTAAGATGATGTGATTTCATTCTTATTAATTTTTTTCTCTGTGGATTCCTGCTGTGCTGTCTCAGCATCTTCCTTCTGCTTCATTTCCCAAACAATTCTACCAAATTGGTATGCAGACAATAAAATCAATTGGTCTTGAAATGGCTCTTCTAGTGCATTTTTTCTCCCTGTGATAGAAGATTGCTAATGACAACTAAAGCTTCCAGGCAACAGTTAAGTTTTCTAGGGAGAAAAAAAATCACATTTCAAGTCTTGTAATTCTTAAAAATATATGAACAAATGCTATATATATAGTCACATGACTGCTTTCATAAGTCTTCCATAGAACAATAGCAAAAATCAACCTTTAAAAAATAGTTAGGCAAGCATGTTCTCTCTCATATGTGTAATATAGACTTAATACAAATGCAGCAATATTGTGAAACACTGGTCACACTAAGGGGAGGGGTAGGGAAAAAGAAGGAAACTAAGAACTTGAATATGGTTGATATAACCTATACAAGAATGAATACAGAAATCTTAAATTGGATGAAACCACCATAAGAAAAGGACTAAGGTAGAATGAAGAAAAATAGAGTCAATAAACCAATTGGGGTTATGATACATACACACAATTAACTCTTACAAGGAAATTACTTTTATCTCAAACAAGCAAAAATGTCATGTTTCTCTATTTTATCTTTTGTCTTTTTTTGTGTATGAAGTAGAAGAACAGTAGGGCACAACAGGTCCTGCTCTGGAGAGGGGTGGGATTGACACCAGTGGGAGGTGGAAGGTGGCAGGGAAAGGTGATAGGAGGATGAATATGGTGCAAAAAATGTGTGCATATGTACATAAATACAAAAATGATACCTGTTGAAACTATTCTAGCAATAGGAGAGCAAGATAAAGAAGAGCAGTGGATGGGGTGAATCCAAGTATGATATATTTGATTCATTGTAAGAGCCTTCATACATGCTGCAATGTTCCCTCACCCAGCAAAACAATAAAGGAAAAATAATAAGTAATTTTAACTGGCTCTGTTAGAACATTATTAATGAAATAGTATCCACTACACAAACTGTTTCTATTGTATCACTATAGTGTTTATATCAAATAGGAAAAGCATATTTTAAAGATGTATATTTGCAGGCATAAAGTATGTTTTCATAAAAAAATAGAAATTATGCATGTTTTAAAAGTACAACTATACATATGTTTTGCATGTGGATTCATAAAAATTCTATCCTATATTATTAAACATTGTCCTTATTCAATAATGTATATTATTTGCTTTTATTTCCCCCTTTTGTGTGTGACATTTCATTGCTAGATGTCTGTGCTCATTTATTACTTGCTTCATAATTCAGATTCTTGGCTTATGATGTAGAATTTTATGGTCAAATATAAAGCATGCTCAGTTGTCTTTATTTTAGGTGTTCTTTCTATATAGCAGCATTATTATTATGTAATGGTATTGATGAATCATTTTGTGTTCAAAATTCTGTACTGATTATCCTGATTTATGGTCATTTTCCAATGCTTAATCACTTTCTCCAGATATATTTTAAAATTTTCTGACAGTGCTACTCAAATCTTGGTTCAAAATCTACAATAGTATTAGTGGTTGGAGGGAATGGGAATATAACAGAGGGAATGAGCCTTGTTCAAGGTAGACTGTGTGCATATATGCAATAATCACAATCACACTATAAAAGTTTTATTGTGATATAACTATTACCATTATTGCAACATAAGAATATTCACTTAGCTACAAAGTGATAAGCATATATTTGAAAAATTTTAATGAGTGAAATCTATCAAAATTATGAACTTAGTGATATTTAGCTCATACAATAGAAGAATAAAATACAAGTAATTAATATATTAAGATATTCTAAATAAGTATCAGGAGTAGATTGAAGACTTGATGTCACAGAATTTCTTAAAAGTTCATCAGGAAACATCTCTCTGTCCCTGATTAATTCTCCTTTACAAGCTAACTCCAGTGTCTCTGTTCAAAATCCTCTAATTGGCACATTCACTCCTTTCCATTGAAGACAGCAACATGTGTTTTTAACCATTAAAGTAATCAAAAATACTCATCACAGATGTGATAATCAGAAATACTTTAGTCATAGATTTCAGACAAAATGATTGATTTTTTTTTCCAAAGTAAGTAACACCTCTTTGAAAAGGTGGAATAAAATGAGACAGCTTATGTTTGAGTCTGTGCTATGTATTAGTTACCTTCTAGCCCTATTTCATTTAGTATACACAATAATTACGGAAGAAAAAACTGTCATTAGTCACTTTTTACAAATTAAAAATTGTAGAAAAGCCAGGTGTGGTGGTGTACATTGTAATCTCAGCACTTGGAAAGCTGAGGCAGGAGGATCTTGAGTTAGAGGCCAGTTTAGGCTACATAGTGAGACCCCCATCTCAAGAACAAACAAGCAAAGAGAAAAAAAGTTAGAAGACCTTACTCAAGGTCATAGAGCTAATAAATATGAACCCAGAGTCTGAACCCCTAATTCGGCACTCTGGATGCTATATGTTTAGTGATTATGAATAGCTTTCAGTTTACACATTTGTCACTTTGACATATGAAACATTGTTCATAGTTCAACGATACCTTAGAAAAATTCAGACAAGTGCAAAAGTTGTGGGAGAAAAGAGCACAAAAGAGAGAGATTAATGGGAAAATTGTGATTTTATCCTAAATATCTGTGTATTTATAACACTAAAATACATAAATATTGAATATGTTTACAAATAATTACAAAACTTTAGACATTTGCTTGAAAATGAAATGTAGCGAGTGACTTAAGTTTGTTCTATTTCCAGCATTATGTCCTTGAGATCTATAATATGTAGGCTGCTGTTTGCCAGGCATTGGAAATGGACAAAAACGCTGGACTAGTGGATCACTTGGGGCGCTTTAGCACTACTGATGCCTGAATCCCACACACAGAGATTGCAACTTAATTAGTTGGGAATAGGGTCTGAGCAAAGGATTTTAAAACCTCTGCAGGTAATTCTAACGTATTTTGAGCTTTGAAAAGAACTACTGTTAACGACTTGGTGATGGGCATTCCCTCCCCTGCTCATGTCCTTACAAAGCAGTTGCTACTCAGAGATTTGATGTGCCACAGATCAAATACAGGAAGAAGCCAAGGTTTGTCATTATACCTTTGAGGTATAATATAAGTTCCTTACAGATATGTACTCTCATTTAATTGCATCGGATATTTTAATAACTTAGGTACAGAGTCTCTTAGAATCTAGCACGAATCCAATATTGCTCACACATATCAATTGCAATTTTGAGCAATTACTCAGACACTTGAAAATCTGAAACTATTTTGTTTCCTTTAACTCACATCTTCCTGTGTGAAACAGAGATAACAGTGTCCTTCATTGTACCCTGGTGAAGTTAATACATGTGATAATATCTGTGACGTTCTTAAACATAGTCCCATGAGACAGCCCTGACTAGAAACTAGCTATTCTTATCCCTCTCATTATGTACAAATATTAATTATAAAACAGTAAACTTTTTCTTTTTAAAGAATATATACTTAAAGCTTACATGAAAATAAGCTATTTTGCTTTTTAAATAAAAAGTATTTTCAGCATTTCTCTTAAAAGTTTTGTGGAGAGATTTTTAGGCCTAGAGAATTACTGTGAGGGTTAATAAAGAGAACTACATAGTGAGCTATTGTTTGTTATAAATGCAGTGGAACCTTGATAAAATATGACCTGCTATAGCATGAAATTTAGCATAATCCTATTGATTGGTGCTTGTTACTGAAAGAACCAGAAGGTTCTTGTTATACTATTTTATCTCTATCTTAGTTGCTTGGCAAAACCCCAAAAACTCATGTTTTAATGAAGTCCATCTTTGGGAGAAAAATGGAACAAAATATTATTGTTTTTCACTTTTACAGAACTCTTAAAGCATTTATGTTAAATAAATGGAGAATAGAATTGATAGGGAGGCATCACATGTCTGGGAGGTAAAAAAGAAAAAAGATTAATATAAAGACAAAAATTTAGAAGTTTTGTCTTGAACGTATTAAGAATGTGAAACATGAGATATGAATTAAATTATTGAAGTTGATTGAATTTAATGCAACTTGTTTTTCATGACTATATTTTGTCTTGAACATCACGTAGATGTTATCTGGGTGATTTCATAATTATAATATTTGAAGATTCTGACATCTAATGTATATCTCTCATTTATGCTGAGTACCTTGTCATATATTCGAAGTTCTCGTTTAGATATTTGTATTGAATATATTCCACAGCTACATAATATAAACAGTTGAGATTAAATGCCATGTTTTATATGCTTTGTATCCCAGACAATATCACAGTGCTTGTCAGAAAGCAGATACTCCATAAATTTATTTCTGAATGAGTGGAAAGTTTAGCATTTTTCATGCATTGGTGATCCATCACTACATCCAAGATTGAATATTGAATATGTTGCTTTAGTTTGAGAAAATATTAATTCCCAGTACTGATGTAGTCTTCGGTGCAGAGGCATATCCATTAAAATAACCTTCCTGATCTCTTTCTGTCCCTATTTGTGAATTCCCAGGTCACAAATAGAGTGACTGGCAGGTCACTCTAGAGTGAGAACTAGGCCTGCTTTCTCATCCATTTTCTCACCTCCTTTCGGAATCTACCTTATAGGGCAGTAAGCTGCTCAGCTCTGCTCCAGGCCATGTGGTAAGCTTAGAGGCAAAAAGCCCACTGGGTGAACCCTGTGGTCCTGCAGCTCTGCCTGGAACTGTGTGTCATGTAAAGATGATAACATCAACAACCTAAAGATTAGAACAGTAAAAGCTGGTATTTTTATTTTCCTTTCCTCCTGTTCCTGTTTACCTAATTGTTTCAGAACTCATGCAGGAAAAGTGAAGTGTTATATATTGACTCTCCTGAAATAGTTGGAAATGTCACTGACACAAAAGCCTGGGGTGGGGGGTGAAGAGCATGGTGATAAAATTCACCTCACTATAACTGTATCAGCATAGTGGAGAAATACGCTAGTAGACAGACAAGTGTTTCTCATTTGAGAAGTCTTAAAACAAGGTTGTAGGACTGAATGTCATGGTGCCAGCACACATTAGAAACATGTTACTCAGATTGTGACTAAGAATCCCACGGTCCACCTAATTTTCTATAACTATTCACCAGATTCTTAATAACTGTCAAGTGAGGAGAAAATGTTTATACCCATAGTTCTAGAACTACTATTATAGCGTTATTTCCAAAATACCTATGTAATAGCATACATCCGATGTAATAGCGGACTATTTTTCCTTTTCTCCAAACCAGTGGATGTTCTCAGCCACAGGACTTCCTAAACATGCCCACATGTTGGCAGAAATAGATTTGACTAATGCTACTGCAGCTTACGTGCTACCATCACTAACTAGAAGCTGAAAAATAAAACAAAAAAATCATTCTGTATCAAACATTTTTATCTCATTTTTGTCAGAAGTTGAACTTCTTTCCTTACATAAATTATTATTTTTATAGCATCTATACTTCCATGACTAGCAATCTTCTGTTCATATCTCTAGAAAACATAAAGTAAGAAAATACATATAATATCACTCTTTCCTGATTGGTACTCTGTCCAAGAGGTGGATTTATTCAAGCAAGTAGAGCTTAAATTAAAAATCTGTAATATCTGAGATGAGATTTATTTTCATGTACTAAAAATGACTGCATATACATGTATATCTCTATATGTATATATGCGTATTTATGTTCATGTACATATATATATACAGCTATACTAAACACATATGTATACAACTATACTATACTACAACTGTATATATATACAACTATACTAAAATTATGTCTCGAGATCTTGTGATCTAACTTGATAGTCTTTACCCTGTTATTCCTCCTCCCAGTCCTATACTCTGTTTTTTTTGCTCCTGTTTCTCCAGCTCCTTTTCTGCTGGCTGTAGATAGTCTTCTAAAGCACGGTGCTTCTTAAAGTTTAATCTCTCTCTGAACCCTGCTTGTCACACAGTAGGCACTCAGCAAATACTTGTTGGATGAAATTGTAAATTAATTAACTAAGTATAGTATTAATAACAGAGGAGTTAAACTACAAGTATAACTGCCTGTTTAAAGCTGACAACTCATAATAAAGTTTTTTTTTTTCTCTTTTCTGTTTTTTCTTCAAATCTCTTTTTTATTGTTGTGTTGAATGGAGAGGTACATCGTGGCATTTACAAAAGTTCTTACAATATATCAAATATATCATACTTGAATTCAGACCCTCTACCATTTTCCTTTATCCCCTCCTCCCCCCATTCCTGGAACAGTTTCAACAGATAACATTTTTATGTTTGCATACATGTATACACAATATTTGTACCATATTTACCCTTCTACACCCTTTCTCCACATTCTTATCCCCCCTACCACTGGTACCACCCCCACCAGGCAGGACCTGTTCTGCCCTCCTGTTCTCCGATTTTGTAAAAGAAAAAACAGATGGCATTTTTGTTTGTCTAAGAGCTGCACAGGGAGTTTCATTGTGACATTTCCATGTATATATGTATTATAACCCAAATTGGTTCATCTCCTCTATTTTTCTTCTTTCTACCTTAGTCCCCTCTTATGGTGGTTTCAAAATATTCATTTTTTTAGTAGCAAGTAGTTTTATTTTTTTCTCCTTTTCTTTTATCATTTTTACATTTACTTACATGTGTATGTATTGTTTGGGCCACATTCACTCCCTCCACTCCCCCCAACCCCCTGCTTTCAGGCAGAACCTGTTCCACCCTCTTCTCTGATTTTGTTGAAGAGAAAACATAAGCAATAATAAGAAAGACATACCATTTTTGCCAGTTTGGGATAAAGATAGAGATTCCTAGCATTGCTTCCATGCACTTGTGTATTATAATCAACATTGGTCATTTCTACCCGACCTGCCAATTTAAGATTACTTTATTCATTCCTCAACAGGGACAATACATCAACCATATTCACCTTCTTGACTTCCTTTTTTTATCCTCCCTATCTCATATGTGACCTCCCCTTAGTGTGATCTGTTTTTCATAATATTACTATATTAGTATTAATTTCATATTCTACATATGAGAGAAAACATGCGGTTTTTGGCTTTCTGAACCGGGCTAACTTCACTTAAGATAATGTTCTCTAGCTCCATCCATTTACCTGCAAACAACAATATTTCATTCTTTTTTGTAGCTGAATACAATTCCATAAATACCAAATCTCTCTAAGTACCAGTGGCCTCCTCTGTACTTTGGAATAATAGGATCACCTTTTCAGAGTTGTTTTGAGGATAAGGGAGAAAATGCCTCAAGTGCTTGGTATGCATAGGAACTTAGTAAAAGTTACTGTTATTAATAAATCATCATACATTATTGATAATGAAATATTATAATTAATATCATAATATTAATAAAATATAATTGATTATTTACAATTATTATTGATAATCAATAAAGTACCAAAGATAAGATCACATAGTTTAAAAAAGTGTCAACCCAACAAGCCATATGATATAAAAGTTGGGAAGAGAAAGGGATGGAGATACCAGCAAGGTATCCATGGCTTTTCCAACTCTACTTACTCTCTTACCTTCTTACATTATTATGAGGACCATTATCCAAAAAACAAGTCTGTTTTGGAACTAGGCCCGAGACATTTACCTCCTGACAGTTATTCTTGACTTACAGACACATTGTAACCCTGATGACCAGTTTTGAGACATACTATTCTTTTATTTGGTGTGATTTTCCACGTTTTGTGGAACTGGGGTTTGAACTCAGGGCCTTGCACATACTAGGCAGGTGCTCTACCACCTGAGCCTGGCCTGCAGCTTTCCAGTGCTTCTTGAAATAAAGGTAAAGAAAGCCTCGGAGGGACTGATTGCAAAGAAAAAGAGAAGGGACCAAGAATGTGCACCACATTTTTGGTCCATTTGGTGCACAGGAGGTTTTTGTGGCCTTGATCCGAAATTCAACCCGTAAACAACAGGAATAATGCAGCCTCTGTAGAGAGATTCCTTTGGAATTCTGAACAAATAATTTCAGACATTTTAGAAGCTAGAACTTTCCAATTGCAGATGACCTGTATTTCACAGGTATTGAATGTCCCAGCATACAAATTACATCCACCCTTGGAACTTTCTGTTTATCTTCAGTGCGTGGAGCATATGATCATTTCTAAGGACAACTTTGATATGGAGATTACTAGGCACTATGTTACCTAGTTCTTTTCTCCCGTACACTTTTCTCATGTATCTTTCCCTTTAATGTGCACCTCAACATCATTATCATAGTTCTCATATCTGTGTCTAAAGCTCATTTTTGAAAACCATAGTGTCTTTGTTCAAGACTGATTTGTATTTTTCCTTGTAGAAAAATAAACTTAAGAGAAGCTTTACTGAGACATGAATTCTAACCCACAATGTGCATTGTATTTGAGTGACAGTAACTGCACCACTTCTGAGAGGTTTCGATTGGTGAGTTCTCGCTTTCTGGCCCTGGGTGACATTCTGAAATAGAGCAAACCCATCACCACCTCCTTTTTCTTTTCTTTGTAATGGATAATGTTACTGCACCTTTCATAAAACATTTGAGTTTCTAAAATGAAAGACAATTACTGATAAGCAGAAAGGTATTGCTTTGCATCCAAAATGAAAATAGACAATTTTTACCAAGTAATGAATGGCCTTATCTCTGGCAAAGCTGCAACAGAATGTTCTTGAATGTCATGGTATTTCATCTGATATAATAATCTTAGAATCTAAATAGAGATCAAAGACTGTCTTAATTTCAAACCTATTGAAGTTTTCTTCTCAGCAAATTTATGATAAGATAAGAAGTTACAGCCACTTAGACCCACTTGAAGTTTATGGAATGTGACCTATTTATGAGATTCTATATAAGCAAGTTATATATCCTTGTAACAAGGTTCAAGGGTGTTAATTTAAGCAACATTTTGAAAACTACTTATAAAGTCTTTTCATGAATGTGGCATTTAATTATAAAATAAAGTTATTGAAATTAATTATATCATTGAGGTTAAATATTGCTATTAGTCATTTTTATTTTTAATGTTGAAATCTTTCAAATGCATGTTAAAAGAATAATTGACAGACCATCTTGCATTGAACAAGTTAATATTTTTCATACTACCTTTAGAAATTTCTCTCAATTCATTTAAAAAATTTAAAGCTGAAGAGAAATTAAAAAATAAAACACAATTATTATCCCTTATGCCATCACCCATATTCACCATTTTAACATTCTGCCACATTTGCTTTATCTCATTTCACACATGCTTTTATTTAAATGTATACCTTCTTCAAGTTAACTTTTATGGCAATGTCAAGAAATAGTAATTTTCCCATGTGGATATTGGGTTGTTTCAGCACTATTTTTGAGTAGGTGTCATTCACTCAACTGAATTACCTTATCAAAAACAAATTTGATTATGAATATTAGGGCTCTGGCAGGGAAAATTTCTATTCTGTTTCATTTATCTATATGTCATTGGTATGTCCTATGCCATTGTCACACTGTCTTATGACTGTAGATTTATAGTAAATCTTGAAATCAGATAGAATTAATCCTCTATATTACTTACTTTTTTGCAATATTAAGATTTGAACTCAGGCCCTTTTGCTCACGAGGTAGGTGCTCTACCACTTGAGCCACATCAACAGTACTTTTTGGTTTTAGTGATCTTTTTCCATATGGTCTCTCTTTTATGACTGGGCTGACCTGGACTGCAGTCCTCCTATTTATGCTTCTTGCCTAGCTAAGTTGAAAGGCATGCACGACCATACCCAGCTTCTATTGGTTGAAGATGGACAGGTCCTCTATTTTTCCATATACACTTTAAGTTTATCTTGTTAATTTCTACAAACACACAATGAGAGTATATTTGGAATCATGTAGAATCTATAAATCAGTCTGTGAAACATACATCTCTTAATATTTAGTCTTCTAATCCATGAACAAATATATGTCTTTTCAACTATATTGGCTGTCTCTAATTTCTCCTGAAATAATTTGTACTATTCTTAGTATAATGTTTTATTAGTTTAGTAATTCTAATCTAGTAATTTGCAAATATTTTTTACGCAATTTTATATGTATTTCATGAGTGGTATTATTCTGTGGTTTCCTGCTTCTTTAATTTAATTTCTGTGATCAGGAACAAAATTTATTTTCAGTTTTATCAGTACCACTTCAAAATTTATAGAATTAAATAACTATCAGTACTTTAATTATATGTAATGTGATTTTTACAAAATTTTACAATTTTGTTGTGTATTTTCCCTTTACCCAAAAGGTGTATGGTGATGTTTTACTATTTCCAGATGGACTAAAATTGGTGCATTAAATCATTTAATGTATTAAAAAGTGATGGATTAAATCTATCTATTTTAATGTCCTACCTATTTCCTCAACTATTCCTTGTAGTTTTGCTCTGCAAAAGTAGTAGCTGTGTTTTGGTGCATCCAACTTTTGTTGTGTCATATTGTGATTCCTAACCTTAACATTTGAGTACACTTAATGATTTGAAGTCTCTATTCTGCTTTGTATATAATATTTTTATCATTGATATTGATTTCTTATTGTTTTCAATAAATATGTTGTCTAGTTATATTTACTAACACAGTTCAAGGTTATTTTATTTTTATTTTCACTTTTTAAAAATTATAGTATTTTTTCTTTGTATTTCCTTAGCTCTCCCTATGTGTTTTATTGCTGCTTTTTAAGTTAGATGCTTAAGTCAAAACCACAATCAGAGGTCATGAAATGTCATTCAGTGATAGAGCACTTGGCTGGCATGCATAGACCCTAAATTGATCCCCAATGCTGCTAAAGAAAGGAAATGAACATGAAAGAGAGAAAAAGGAAGGAATGGAAACAAAGAAAGAAAGAAAGAGAAAAGGGAGGGAGGGAAAGGAAGGGAAGGAGGAAAAGGAGGGAGGAAGGTAAGAAGGAAGGAAGGCAGGAAGAGAGGGAGGGAGGGAAGAAGGGAGAAAGGAAGGAAAACAATGATAAAGAGGTGAGGATATGGAGAGGAGGGAATCTTTGTGCACTGCTGAAGAGAAAGTGAATTGGCAGAGCTATTATGGAAAACATTATGTACTTTCCTCAAAAAACTAAAAAGTAGAGCTGCCATATGATCTGGCAATCCCACTAATAGATACATACCTGAAGGAAACAAAATATGTATCATAAATATCTGCACTCTCATATAAATGCAGCATTATCTATAATATTGAACTTATGAAAGCAACTTAATGTATACACACACATACACACATATGAATGCAGGGTTACATATATACATAATTGAGTATATATGTATACACAATGAAATGTTATTCAACCATAAAAATGAAGGAAATTTGTTATTTACAGCAACAGAAATGAACCTGGAGTACATTATGCTAAGAAAAATAAGACAAAGAAAGACAAATACTATAACATTGTATATACATATTTAAAATATATTATATATACATATATATGCATATATATATAATAATCAAATTTTACCAACAGTGAGTAGAATGATGAATGCCAGGTACTTGGAGATTGAGGAAATGGTAAGCTGTTGGTAAAGGGTACAAACTTTCTGTTTAAGATGAGCAAGTTCCTTGGACATAATGTACATCATAGTGATTGTATTTAATAATACTGTACTGTATTTTTAAAATAGCTGCTAGAGTGGTAGGTCTTAAATGTCTTCACACACACAGTGGTAACTTTGTGAGGTTCTGGATTTGTTTACTAACTCAATTATAGCAAAAATCTCAAAATTTGTACATATATTAAATAATCACATCCTACGCTTTAATTATATGCAGTGTTATTTTAAATTATATATCAATAAGCTAAGAACAGGCTAGATACTTAACAAACAAAAATGAATAAAACAGAGCCCCATTAATACATCCTAGAGTAGATTCCACTTTTGCAAAGAAGGTATTGGTCACATAGATGAAGTAAGTTCTTCATGTATACATAGTACACAGGGTCAAAGAGAGTTAAAATCTATATTTAATATCACTCAGGTTTTTTTATTCTGTAAAGTAGAAGTCATAAAATAAAGGGTATTTTAGAGTAGTTAAGACACCATGAATATAGTCTTTCTCAGGAGAGAAACAGTTTGTCTCAGATTATCAAAGTTTTTACACACCTGTTAACAAGAGATTTAATCATAAGTAGGCAACAATGACTGCTTGATTAGGAAGTTATTGGTAGCAAAACTCATTTTATAGACATCTTATGAAACTGAGCTGCATGTATTCTAACCATGCATTGTTAAAATATCTTAATGCATAATTTCTCTTTACCAGTGGTAGAAGAGCTCTTACTAATCTATGTCTCAATATGTATTTCATTTTCTCTGTATCTATATCATTTCTGGTTGCATTAGAGATTTTGTGTTCTGTTCATTTTTATAGTCAAGGTAAAGTTGGGGTTTTCTGCAGGTAACAAAGAAAGAAATGGTTAATTATTTTAAACTAGACTTTATCCAAATTTGCTTAGAAGAGCCTTGGTTTATCCATGTTATCATGCAATATATGTTAGTGGTGTCTCTTTTACCTTAAACTGTAGTTATGTGAAAGATGTAAGATAAAGTTATAATTATTTATACTCAACAATTGAATGATTGGTCTTTTATAGTTCATACATTTACCTATGAAAAATATCAATCAGATGCTGCATTTTAAGATTTTACCTCTACCTGTGGAATAAAAAAACTCAGTAACCATGAAAAAGGAATTGTAACTATCAACAAAGGGATGGGATAGGATTTGAGGTGCAGTAATATATGACTCCCTGAGTTTTCTAGGAGCCCATTTCTTAGAGAAGTTAGCCAAGATGTAAGCCTTACCCCTCCTCAATCTCTTTGCCTTACCATGACATAGTTCCAAATCTAAATCTTCACATTAGTTCTTTGCTTTCCTCTCTATCACTTCCTGCTCGGGCATATTGACTGCACTTGTCATTTGTTGCTTTTATGTCTATTATAATTTTTCTGATAGAATACATGGACAGAACCTATTCTCTCTGTTCTTGCCTCTGAAAGATAAGCTCAGGAGGGAAGAAATTTTGTTTTTTTCATTTTTCATAATATGTTCAGCCATATGCTAATAAAATCACAGAACACAAACAAAATAAGATCCGATTTCTCTCATCAGAAGACTACGGAGGTAATGATGAATAGCTATTTGTGTTAAGAGTTACATTGGGTGTTAGATAGTATAATAAAGCCCACAGAAGTTCAAAGAAAAGTAATGATCATCAGGAGCTGGACTCAGGGAACTCAGGAAGAGTGTTGATCTTGATTTTGACCTTAATGGACAAATAGACTTGCTTATTCAGAGAGAGAAAGAGAACCCATACCAATTAAGAAAGAAAAACCAATGAACATATTCTTTTAGATGATCAAGCACAGGAGTGTTTCTGATAAATAGGAAGCCTCAAAATAGGTAAAACAGAATAAATATGAAAACTCCTCTCCCTGGCCCTTTGCTAATTACTCATTGACCCTTCAAGAAGAATGAAGTAGAAGCATGTTGTGTCGGTGGTGTGACCGGTGAAAAAGGAAAATCTGAACTTGAGTATTTTTCACAGATTAATGGGAAATGGAAACTGAGTTTACGCAAACACAAGGGCAACACAGAAATAGTAATTGATTTTGTAATAAATGTACTGATAAATACTGTGCTTATGTAGTATGATATTCATATACCCTACAGCCTAGAATTCCATTTTTAGTTCTTTCCTTTGTTTTCCTATCCATTCCTCTAGAGATGTACAGAAGTTGCCACTATGATTCCTGCTGCTATAAGCAGTGGCTCAGCAATCACATTTTGTACCTCTCACTTTGTCTGGATCTTGTAACACTGTTCTGGGACATGGACTCAAAACCAAGATCATGGACTCATAGGTCATCTTCCACACTTAATTTCACCAGAGCTACAGGAAATACACAGCTTTGAGCATTGGCTCTACTGTTGACAGTGTCCCATTTCAGTATACAGTTTCTTCACATCTTTTCATCTTTTTGAATTTTTTCCTTTCTGAAGGGTATAAATTTTTATTTCCTGTTATTTGATGTAAGTAAAATATTCAAAGACATACAGAATTTTTTACTATAGAAAAATTTTATCACATTCCATTACTTTTTTGGGTATTAGCTTGACAACATTCATTAATTTTCCTTAATCAATCAAAGGTTGTTTGAGCAAAAATGTAATATAAATGTTTTAACTATGAAAGCATGGTAGAATTTGAAATGTCTCATATCAGTAGAGACAAACCACTTTAATCAAGCTAAGAAAAATAGGTAATTTGATGTATGACTTTTTGTATAAAGAGTGACATTTAGTGCTTCCATTAGAATTCCCTAATATGAGAAAAAGTTAAAGGTGATCATTTGTGGCATAGTTAATGGATTGCAACAGAATTACACCAAATGACCCTTGCACGTTCTTTAAACTTGATCGATCACAACATAATTGTAAAGGTAAGATAGCAATTAATTTTCATTAGGCTGAGAGGTCAATAATATATTTTTAGGAAAAATGTCTACTAAGTTGTGTTTTAAGAGATTTAATAGTTTTCTATAATTAAAAATCTTTGTTTAATTTCCTGATTTCATATGGCAAGGGAGTTATTGTAAAGCTATCAGTCTCTCTCCATGTAAAAGTGATGATGTAAGATACACAAGTTAAAACAACTTTGTATGTGAAGGTGGTATGTGTGTCTGTGTCTCTGAGTGTGTTTGTGTGTGTGATAGATACTAAAAGTATTCCAGGATTAAAAGGAAAACTGAGTTGACACAGATATTTTCTAGTTTGGCTTCAATTTCAGCTTAATATACTTGTATATATTCTACACCTTTTAAATTTACAGTTTATAAAATATATTAGTATACTTCTAGACCTGCAGAATAGAAGAATTACAGAAAAGCACTGAAGTATTGAAAATGTGCATAAATATTTAGGCATTCATATTGTCACTATCATTTATTTTTTTTTCCTTTTTCTTTTATTATTCATATGTGCATACAAGGCTTGGTTCATTTCTTCCCCCTGCCCCCACCCCCTCCCTTACCACCCACTCCGCCCCCTCCCTCTCTCCCCCAATACCCAGCAGAAACTATTTTGCCCTTTTTTCTAATTTTGTTGTAGCGAGAGTATAAGCAATAATAGGAAGGAACAAGGGTTTTTGCTGGTTGAGATAAGGAGAGCTATACAGGGCATTGACTCACATTGATTTCCTGTGCATGGGTGTTACCTTCTAGGTTAATTCTTCTTGAACTAACCTTTTCTCTAGTACCTGTTCCCCTTTTCCTATTGGCCTCAGTTGCTTTTAAGGTATCTGCTTTAGTTTCTCTGCGTTGAGGGCAACAAATGCTAGCTAATTTTTTAGGTACGAATGGATTAAGAAAATGTGGTATCTATACACAATGGAATTCTATGCAGCCATGAAGAAGAATGCAATGTTATCATTAGCTGGTAAATGGATGGAATTGGAGAACATCATTCTGAGTGAGGTTAGCCTGGCCCAAAAGACCAAAAATCATATGTTCTCCCTCATATGTCACTATCATTTACGTATTTAACTAGAAATAAAAAACACAGTTTCTTCAACTCTATGATTTTCACTAGTAGCTGTGAAAGAAAAGTGATTGTAAAATATAAAACATGAAATTTGCTAGAAGTCAGCTCTGAGATAATTATTCATCAAGTTTGGGCCAGGGATTTGGAGGACACTTTAAATTAGCATGACAGGTCATTCCAAAGGTGTGTTTGTGAAGACATCACTGTTCTGGGTTTATTCATATACATTTCCATGTAAATAAATACAAATCACATATTTGGCATCTTTTGTGATCTTTTATGAAATCTACCTCTTGTGATTTAAACATGCATTCTGACTCTTTCCATGGCAATTAATATTCTTATGCAACAAAATTCTTTGTGGTAATATTGACAAACATTATATGAATATATAATACATTGTTTTACTCAATTTTCTGTTGTTGGTAACTTAGCTCAATTCCTAGACCTTAGGATGACCCTGCAATCATACTTACTTTTCTCAAACTAAGAAATTTCTAAAGAATAACAAATATTGGAGGGGATGCAGGGAAAAATGAAACTCTTACACATGGTTGATGGGAATGTAAATTTGTGCAGCCAATATGGAAATAAACATGGAGTTTCCTCAAGAAACTGAAACTGAAACTCTCACATGATCCTGCTGCATCATTCTTAGGCATGTATCCACAGAAATTAGTCAACATACGTAGAGATGCTTGCAGACCCAGATTTGTACCAGCACCAGTCATAGCCGCCAAGCTACAGAATCAGCCGAGGTGTCCATAAACTGATGAATGGATAAAGAAAACGTGATGTATGTAAACATAGTGAAGTATTGTTCAGCTATGAAGAGGAATGAGATTATGTCATTTTAAGGAAAATGGATGAAACTGATGATCATGTTGAACCAAATAAACCAAGCTAGAAAGACAAATCTTGCATGTTTTGTTCATATGTGGGATTAATACTAACAAATGATTGTAATAGGGGCACAGGTTTGAAGGAACCAGGGAGAATGTGGAGGGGAAAAGTAGAGAGTGATAGGGGTGTATATGATCGAAGTGAAGAATTCATTATCTGGAAAATTTCTTACATCAATTGAAAACTATATTACCAGGTTGAAAAGTACCATTGCTAGCTAATAATATATGATGCACTTGATAAATTTTGAAGTATACTAGTATTTCTTAACAACAATTTACTATAATGGATAAATTATTATAATTAAAAGCAAAGTTGTGGGTATGCCCCAGACCAACACCAAGAAAAGAAAAGAAAAAATCATAGGTATGCATTTTTGGAATGCATTTATTTTTTTTTGCCTCATAATTGTAAATTGATTTATTTTTACTATAAATGTAACAAGGCTACATGAAGAGGAATTTAAACCCTTCCATTATGGAGGTTTCATTTCCTAGTCTGTTTCTCATTAATATATGTGAGAATATATATTTCTAATTATTCATTTTGTTATAAATTTAATAATTTTCTTTAATGTTATTAGCTAATAATGTCATTAAAAGAAGATTATGTAGAGTACCTATTTGTTTACATATACCCAACCCCAGTTCTACCACTGTCTCTTCATTGAAAGTACACAAATAGCCCTATGATCTATTCTGTGTCACTGGTGCTTTAAAAAGTATCTGGTTCTTGCTAGGTATTCTGTAACCACCAGTTGAAATAATTCCCATGAATGCTTTTAAAACATACTCAAAATGTTGTTTTTATGGTTAGTTTCTACATTGACTTTCAATAAAACCTGAGAGTGTTACAGTAAAATGTGTATCACTGAAGGTGTTTTACATTGCAAGGGGAACTAATGACTTCCAGCTACATAGCTTTCTAGATCTATAGCTTGCTTGAGAAATCAAATTTAGAACACCTAGACCGATGAGATGACAGAATATTCTTAGATAATATTCCTTTAAATATTAATTCTCTAAATTGGAATTTTAAGATTCCTGACAGCATGCTGTGCAAGTTAAAACTTACTGATAAAAATATGAGTGCACACTGCTAGTCACAATGCTTAAATTTAATCCATATGCTTTGAATGTAAGTAAATGAGACAATGAAATGAATTACAGGGTAGGGGGGTGTAATCAAAATTATTTTTTGAGAGAATTTCAGAGCTACTGCTAACAGTCAAAAGATTTTTCCAAAGGCCAGTGAGTCAAGAAAATGAACATTTTTTAAAAAACTATATTTTGTCATAACTCACAGCATAATGGAAACTCAAGAACTTCTCCATAATTGATGGGTCATGGTAAACATGGAAGGAGCTTTCAGTTTGGAACTATTTCTATTTCAAGAAAAAGGAACTGTCCAAATTCAGGCATGGCACAAGGATTTAAATATTGATGGGATATAAAGGATTCAAGTCTATAGGAAATGGTGTGCTCATACCTTTGGTGATATGAAGAAAAGAAAATGTAAGCAAAGACTCCATTCTGGGTGTTAGACAAAGTAGAATGCATTCAAGGTCTGTTTAAGGACTGCGCAGTCATGCAAGGATCATTGAATCTCATAGATAACAGGATTGGGAGAATTAGAGAAATTGTGGCAAGAGTAGGTGGATGCCAAGTAGAAGGCAATTGTCATGAATTTTGCTTCTGTCCAAGACAGTAGGAAAAATTGGGAGAGCTTGAGTCTGTAGTTGGTGATACCTAAGGGCATAGATCTAAGAAGCCACAGTAAAAGATGTAGGATGTACAAAACCTATATTGTCAATTTTATGTTGAAAAATGGAAGAAAGATGTCCCTATGGTCCCAAATGACTATGAAAGTACATCAGTTTCTGTAATAGCATTAGTTAAACTACCTTCTTGAAGGGTCTGCCAGAATGAGGTTACTGAAATGTAGCCCTGGTAAGCAGGTGAATTAACTTATTGCATGGTATAACTTCATATTGCCAATTTTAATTGTGATTTTTCCCTGTGGAACTGCTGATAGGCATTGGAATGTAATTTACTGACACTTAGTGGTAAATTGTGTCATTGTTATTTAAAGAAGGTGGTGACTTCAACAAGGTAATGAATTGAAAAGTAAAGCCAATGGTTTTAGTGAAAAAGTGACTTTTAAATATTCAATGGAGAACAAGATGTATACAGTATAAGTCTTCACTTCCTACCTTGTTGCTCCAAGAAATGAAAAAAATTAAATAGAAAAGATTATTTTTATTAGAAAAAATGAAATTACTGGACATATCTAAAGTATAAAAGACACACAATGCAAATTTTAAAATGAGAGTGGGAAAAGCTAATAACCTGCTGCTGAGTGAACACAGCATAAATATGGTAGCAACTGTTATTTCTCTACTTGTGAAGACTGTATATAATCCATCCACATTATACAAACATTTATCAAATATATACAAAAGGGCATGCAAGATAAACTTCTATTTTTGATTTCTTGATATTGAATCAGAAGCAGCTAAGAGTATTTTCACAGTCTCAAAAACGCTTAGCTTTTGAAGAAGAAAAAGCAATTAACTTAATCCAAGTAAATTCAATAAATTTGATTGACTATGAATGACTTGGTCAATTTAACTATCATTAAAAATAAATCAATTCTGGTTTCATGTCCAAGATGTAAAAAAGTTCAGAAATTGTCACTTCCATCTTTCAACAAGAAAAATGTCAAATAAATTGAAAGTCAATGTTTTTTCTGGGAATTGAAACTGACCTAAATTTGCAGAATAAACATTCATTTCAAAATCTTGAAGGCTGGTGAATACAGAATCAGTGTCTGTTTATTAAAATCCCCCAAACTGACAAGATTAAATTATGGGAAGGATGCAGAGGATTAGGATTAGGAACTGCTAATGGTAATGTAAAATGACTCAGTCACCTTGGACAAGAGTTTGGTAGTTTCTAAAAGCTAAATACTCTTTACCATACAATCCAACAATTGTGCTCCTTACTCTTTACCCAAATGCTTTGAAGGACTCACATCTGAACAAAACTGCATATGAATATATATATAAAAGAATTATTCATAATTTAAAGCAAACACTATGTCCTTCACTAGATGAACGTATCAAAAAACTATTGTACCTCTGTACAATTGACTATTATTCAGATGTGGTTATAGTCTATATATATATATGCAGTCTAATTCTGGGCCTATGTCTGTTATTTTACTGCTGCCATATGAAACACATTTTCTTCACTTCATCTTCCTCTACTGGTTTCGAAAAGTTTTCATAAACTATCATGAATCCAGCATACCCAAATTAAGGATAATATCTGTTTTAAAGGTAAAAATGTCAAATATGACCAGTGATGATGTGACTGTTTTTAGGATGGGATTGGTAAAATCACTGTAGTGAAGACATGAATTTCACATTGCAATTGTGTTTGTTTTAACAAAACACCAAGCCAGCAGCCACACAGCTGGTGAGAGGTAGAGTCTGCTAGTGTCCTGAAGGATTTGATTTAGATTTAGATTTACTGTAACTATAAACCGTTGTGCAAAGTCATGGACAAAACATGCTAGCACTGGGTTTAAGCTGGTTCAATTATGAGTAATTTGTTCCTTTCTTGTTTTTTTATTTTAACATTGAATGAAATATTTGTTGTTGCTCAATGTATAATCATGTTTTCTCAAAGTGCACCAATTTATTATTTTGTGTAGTTTGTACTTATTTTCATAATGTATATATATATTTTTATGTCCTATAAGATAATCCATTTAAATTTAATTTATTTTGCTGATTTTAGTTGATCACTTTTACCAATATATTTACTTTTCTATACTAGCTTTGTTTCAAGATTTATTTATTTTCTTATTTGGATTTATTTTTGCTGCCAGTATTTACTGTTAAATGTACCAATAAAAGTTTTATAGTACTAAGGATGAGTAGATTTTGATTGTTAGCATATTTGTGGATTTTTAAGCTTATTACATACATTTTAATTACTAACAGCAATTCACATACATTGTATAAGTGATATTATACTTTTCAGGATTATTTTATGATATTATATGTCTAGAAATTATTTCCTATTTAAGAAATATAGTATATAATAATGTAAGAAAAATAATGTTGCATAGTGTTTTATAATTTCAAGGTCCCTTTCAGTAATCATATAATAATATAACCTCTATAAATTTTATTTTAAAATGGGATTCACCTAGTGAGCCATGTTCTACATGAAAGCAAGTAGGGTAAGTTATGCACCTTGCCTATATGTGCCAATAGTTAATTCAGTTTTATGTGCATTTTAATTCAATGTTATGCTTCTAGATTTCTCTCTGTATGGTTTCATTTTATGATTGTTCTGTACCAATTCATGTTGACTACATTTTAAAAAACAATGTACTCATGTATGTCTGAATTCAGTTGATCCAAATGCTCATAAGCCTTATATAGAAGAGGACAGAGTGAATCATTAGTCTCCTATGGAACAGAGCCTCTGAGGGACACTGGAATTAGGTTAATGTAAAGGTGACAGGATACAGATACTTCCTGTCTCTAGGATTCCCATGTTAGACACACAGAGAGCCCAGGAAATAAAGTCAACATACCCCATTGTATTTTCATATCATTAGCTTTGTAAGTTTTCCATATCCCAGACTTTTAAATGAATTACAACAGCACATCTTATATCAGTTCATACATTTTGACTCTGAATGTTTGTGGTTTCTAAATAAAAGCTACAGGACGAAAGCTGACAGTTTCATGCTAAGTATTTTATGGTATCCATTATTTGTATGGCAGTCT
Source organism: Castor canadensis (assembly GCF_047511655.1). NCBI lineage: Eukaryota > Metazoa > Chordata > Mammalia > Rodentia > Castoridae > Castor > Castor canadensis. The sequence goes on from NC_133387.1 coordinate 57,549,448, forward strand.
ATCATTGTAATCAAAAGGAGCTGTGGAAGCTGGTGTGCTCAAGGCTTTGACCAAAAAAAAATCCTAATAAAATAAATTATTTTCATTTTTGCAAGATGACCTACTGCCATAACTCATATATTACATAATAAAGAACAACACAAGGCCATGGTGTTTATTTTCTATCAGGAATATTTGGTAACAAATGCAGTTCTTTTATATTTTCCCATTAATTTTATATATTTAATTTCCAGTTAACTTACCACATATAGCTTTTCCTGCTAAATCTAAATCATATCAGTCATTTAAAATCTTATTAAGGGAATTTTAAATCATATTAATTTCTTAAAACTCCTTTACATGGATATAAGACATTCATATTAGACTATGTAAGATACTTTTACTTTTTAGATGTTGAAATTAGTAGTTTTCCCTGTGAAGCTACCTACTCAGCCTATATGATGCCATAATAACATTTGGGTACCAAAAGTTGTAAAAGTCTAAAGCAATATACAATATAACAAATTTAAATAATATGATGTCATATTATTACATCAGACCTATACAATTACATTTGGGATTAATAATCCCTTATTCCAAATAACTGATTATTTGAAAGTTTTTACTTACTTGTATAAAATAAGAAAATTTTTAATTCACATATTTTAAACTGTGATTCTTTTATATTATTTTATTAATGTATTATTATATAGCATGCACAGATCAGAAAATGTTTCTGCAAATATTTTATGCTTTGCAGACCATATAGTTTCTGTTGCAATTACTTAACTGTGCCTTTGTAGTATAAAAGTCTTGGCAATGATCAAGTGAGTGTGATTGTGTTTTAATAAAACATTATTTATGGATGCTGAAACTTAAATTTCATGTAACTTTCACATCACGAAATATTCCTCTTTTAGTTTTTCTACTCATTAAAAAATATAAAAAACACTCAGCACTTAAGCTCTAAAAGAGAAAAACAAGAACAAAGTTGAATTTTACCAATGAGCTTTATTTTGTCAATTCTTGTAGTGTATTAATAAGTAAATCTTGAATTAAATCTGTTTTAAAATTCACTAATATATTTGTATTACTGAATGTTAGTCATGAATAACTTAAAAATAGGCAATCATTCCTGTAGCATACACTATTTGCCTCATTTTAAGAAATCTGGAAGAAATAACATGAGTGAACACATCATTAGAGTAAGCTCAGTGCAAACCTAGTTTCTTACTAGCTTTGAAAGCTGCATTACTTACTGCTCTGATTCTCAGTTTTCCCTTGTAAAAGAAGAAGGAAGTATTTTTAAAAGATGAGATAATCACAAGGATGGAAAATAATATATGTAAAGTCACTCAATAGTTTATAGCTACCATAATTATTATTTTAGTTTGATTTTTTATGGTAGAAATTTGTTGGAAGGCAAGTTTTATTTATAGGTATATTTTACAGATAATTACTGGTCCACAGTCAGGGAAAGAGATAATTTTCATTTATTAACTTCTCCTTCACAGCTGTATACCTTCTTGCTCTATTGGCAAAATAATATAGAGGAATGTATTGTTTAATAACTGAATATGAAAATGCTGTTATCCTACTGGTGATAAGCCTTTTCAGTGTTAATCCCCTGCATATTGTTCATTGTTTCCATTAATACATAGTTGATATCTGAATTGATTCAACTTTTGTCTGAGAATTTGAAGTTCTACACTCATGGGCTTATTGATTTATGATTAAATATTAATATGTGATAAAACAACTCATTCTACTTGAGCCTTACATGAATTGTTATGATGATGTTAGCATGTCTATAACTCACAGGGCGTAAAGCTGAAATGTGGCTTATTTGGTTAAAATACTCCAAACTTCCAAAATGTGTTCAAATCATAATTACTTCTGAACACATAATTTAGTATAAGAGTTTTGGTTATCTGTCAGAATTATTATGAGAGATGGCTCTGATTCAGTAGCAGACACATGCCCAAGTTCTGATTGGTTTGAGGGAGTAACATAAAGTCTTTGAGGACATACTGTATTTGCCACTAGTACACCTGAGCCCAGTTTCAAGTACAAAGTTAGTATAATTTTGGATTTTACTTACTCCAAATCTATGAAACCTAGTAGTATCAATATCAATATTCTGATATTCTTTGAAATGTATGTTTTTGCAATTTATTTATCTGATCCACTGCCTGGTTTTAGTAATATTTATTATCATGTACTTTAATTGAGCTCTATTTTGTATGGGTATTTTATTATACTTGAAATATATGGGACAAAAACTTCACAATCACATTTTTCTAGAGCAGTACACATTTATAAATATGCATGAATACTTGAATGTAGAACACTGAAGATTAGAACCACAGAATAGAATTCAGACAGCAAATGTCCACTTTGGATTTTGTTTATTTTGGATAATGTTTCCTGTTTTTAAAATAAAAAGATCAAAACAATTTCCTGGGCAATCAAGTATTTTTTTTTTCTAAACAACTTTTTGATGAGTTAAGTGTAAATGAATCAGAGCCATATGGAAAGAGTTTTCCTTACAGTACACACTGCCTTAATGGGAAAAGTGTTTATGAGAATGCATTTTGGTTTTTAAAAATTTGAAAAATATTTTGAAAAATAACTTAACAATTCTAAATGTGGTTTGTTCATCTGTTTGTGGCACCATAAACATCAAAAGAAAGTCTTGGAAGTAAAACAGCTCTAGGGCATGGTTAATCAGGGTGATATCCTCAAATCTGATGTTTATCAATGCCTTCTCAGTGTCTCAGAGAACTGGGCGTGTCTTAGGAAAATGGGTAAGGCAGAAAAACAATTGGTTCTGGCAGCTAGAAAAAAAACCCAGAATTTGTGATCATCACACAAACTTTCATTGGCATGAAAACAGAGTTCAGTCCCCTCTTTATCAATCCAATCCACAATTAGCATGCTGTTTCCTGGAGCCCCTGAAGGGCTCAGTAAATAGTATCCTTTTTTCTGAATAACTTTTGAAATAACTGAGAAAATAGCCCAAGAGATGGAAAACCCAAATGAACTAATGACTGGATGATACATTGGGGTTGTAGAGAAAATGGGCTTGCTACCCCTGCCACCTTCAGTGGAGGGCATATCCTATGGACTGAATTGTATTCTTTTCAAAATCATATGTAAACCCCTAAGACCCAAAAGGATGGCAATTAGTGATGGGGTCTATGGGAGATAAGTGTTTCCTTAAGATCCTGAGAGTGAGGACCTCATGAAGGGATTAAAGTCCTCACAAGACAAGGAACTCTCATAACTCTCTCTGTCATGTAAGGACACAGCACAGAGATGGCTGTTATAGAACCTAACCATCTTTGACTTACAGCCCCCAGAACTCTGAGACAATAAATCTGTTATTAAAGCCACCCAATCTAGGTCATCTTTTTATAGCTGTCCAGTCTAATCCATCATGAAACAACCCATTTTGAGGAAAGAAACTTTGAGTTTTCAGAGGACTAGCCCTCTAATCTCTGCCTGTACCTGGCTAGAAAGAAAGACAAAAGAAACTAAAAACATTTTTCACAAAATTTTTGGCCAATTTTTTTCCACTGAAAGAAAATTGTACTAATGACTATGTATTAGCTTGCTGGGGCTGCTATATAAAGATACTGTAGACTAGATGGCTTTAACAACAGAAAATTATTTTCTCATCCTTGTGAACTGTAGATGTCTATGATAAAGGTGTTGGCAGGACTGATTCCTTATCAGGGCTGTGAGAAAAGAATCCATGCTAGGCTGTCTGGCTGGCTTGTAGACGGTGGTCTTCTCCTTGTGTCTACGTACCATCTTCCCTCTGTGCATGCCCAGGTTTACATTTTCTCTTTTTATATAGACATCAGTCATATCAGATTAAGGTCAACCTCAGTGACCTTATTTTAATCATGTCTGTAAAGACCTTATATGGTCACATTCTGACGTACTAGCTGTGTCCCCTTCAACACTCTAAGTTACAGGTAATATAATTAGAGAACATGATTCACCCCATAATGAGCTGTAACTCACTAATCAGAACCTCATTTCACATACTTTGGAATTTCATTTCTAGTAATCTGAGCTGCCTCTAACTCAGGCAAAGGTAGTTCCTTCAAGCAACACCACTAACAACAGGTGTTAGTGAGGATGCAGGGAAAAAGGAACCCTCTTACACTGCTGGTGGGAATGTAAACTAGTACAACCACTCTGGAAAAAAATTTGGAGGCTACTTAAAAAGCTAACATTGATCTACCATATGATCCAGTAATACCACTCTTGGGGATATACCCAAAAGAATGTGACACAGGTTACTCCAGAGGCACCTGCACACCCATGTTTATTGCAGCACTATTCACAATAGCCAAGTTATGGAAACAGCCAAGAATGCCTCACTACTGATGAGTGGATCAAGAAAATGTGGTATCTATACACAATGGAATTTTATGCAGCCATGAAGAAGAACGAAATGTTATCATTCACTTGTAAATGGATGGAATTGGAGAACATCATTTTGAGTGAGGTTAGCCTGGCCCAAAAGACCAAAAATCATATGTTCTCCCTCATATGCGGACATTAGATCAAGGGCAAACACAACAAGGGGATTGGACTTGGATCACAAGATAAAAGCAAGTTTCTCAACACAGAGAAACTAAAGCAGATATTTAAAAGCAACTGAAGCCAATAGGAGAAGGGGACTGCGAACTAGAGAAAAGGTTAGATCAAAAAGAATTAACCTGGAAGGTAACACACACGCACAGGGAATCAATGTGAGTCAACTCCCTGTATAGCTATCCTTAGCTCAAACTAGCAAAAACCCTTGTTCCTTCCTATTATTGCTTATACTCTCTCTTTAACAAAATTAGTGATAAGGGCAGAATAATTTCTGCTGGGTATGGAGGGGGTGGGGGGAGAAGAAGGGGGGTGGGGTGGGTGGTAAGGGAGGGGGTGGGGGCAGGGGGGAGAAATGACCCAAACATTTTATGCACATATGAATAAAAATAAATAAATAAATTTTAAAAAAGAACCAATAGGTTATGTTTACTCAGCTCCAAATGTCTTTTGAGCCTTACTCTTTGAGTCAAAGATTTGATAGGACAAACAGGATCTTAACAGCACTGGCCACATCCAGTTAGGATTGCCTAATATGACTAGGGCAGTTATAAGTGCAGTTTTCAAAATGGATACCAAAATCATACAGACGTTACACAGCCTCTGAAAGAAGACATGGAGATACAGAATAAATTCTTGTTCTTACTCTCACCAGGAGTCTTGATTTTTTGTGACAGTGGTCCAAAATACACTAAAATCTATGTTTGAGAAGAGAAGTCTTGGAACAATTCATTAACCAAATCTGGGGAATATATACATTTACAAAAACATAAAACTTTATCTCTTGGAGATTAGAATTTGTTGTTTTCTTATACAGTTTAGTCATTTACAATATTGGCTCTCTCTCTGGCAGTTTTATTTGTGGTTTCTTTTTCTCTCACCTCCATAATTTTGAAAATATTTTAATTGTCATATCCCCTTTGGCATGAAGAATTTAAACATAGACACTTCTCAGTGTTCTGTAGTAGATACTAAATTTAGTTACCAGGCAAATTTAAAACAGAAAATAAGAATATGCCTTCTAACATCTAACTGACCTTTGTAGATTGTTTCTTTTTCCCCATAAGTGGATCTTTGCCTCAGCTTCATCTGCTGTGGTTGCTCAGGACTCCTGCTGGCACACATATGCTAAGTATTATTCAAAGTCAAGGTAAGGTAATCTGCATCCATTGTATGCCTGCCCCTGCTAAAATTATGTAAAAGGAAAAATAAAATGATTTCTTATGTTCTGCTCCTTTAAGATAAATGTTACTTGGAAATAAGTACTCTAATAAAATATTCCTTTGTATTTTGCATTTATTAATTTTTAGTTTATTAATTTTAAATCATTTTACCTTAATTTATCCTGACTGCTGTATGGTCTTCTATTGGATGGCTTGATATTTAACTCAAAAATCAGAAAATGTATTTCAAAAACTCTGAAAATTATGACTTATGGTGTAAATCTGGTTTGTAATAAGCCTGTAAGCATTAGGGACTCCAGAATGTTCAGCTTTTTAATATAGCAATTATGTTAGAAATACGTATTCTAAAATTAATCAGGGGAGGTTTCTGGGATGTATTTCAGGATATCTGTCCTTTGCTACCTCTAACTCTAATCTAAGCCCCCCTCTGAATCAAGCAGCTGCGAGTGCCATCAGGCAATTGAGTGGAAGGGAACCATGTGGACTTTTTGTCGTCATGGTGGACTAGACAAGAGTTTAGACATCAACATTAAAAGCCTGAAGGTGAGGATGGGAATGCAGTAGGTCAATGAACACTCTTAGGAAAGGTCCACCTAAGTCTCCTATAAGAGTGGTCTTCCTGATACCAAAGGATACTAGTGGCCTCCCAGCTACCATCCTGACTTGCTAGATCAATGAGTTCTAGCAAAGGTCTGGAGCTCTGAGAAATCAACCACAGATCCATTCCTTGTTCTCATGTTCATCTCTATACTTCTGTTAATGATCAGTACAGGTTTCAGTGTTCAATATTCAGTATTCACATTGCTCTTTCCAGGTCAAACAACTGGTAAAGTATTAATAAATGTATTTAACTCTCTAGAAAAATGTAAAGATGTGGTAATTCTGTATAATACTTAACAGCCTTATTCTGAAAATACAGCTTAGTGAAATTTAACATTATCAAGAACTAAAACAATGCCCTGAACTATATAAATACATTGCTGAAGCATGAGTTTCAGTAAGTATTAGAATAAAAACATTGGTATGAATAAATGTTATAGAGATTTGGAGGTGGATACATGGCAGTTTAATCCAAAATTTTACCCATTTTATGTTTAATTTAGACTTTCCTCAGTTTACTAGTGAATAGAATGTGTCCTTAATGATTTTATTTCGCTTTCTTAAGGGACTCAAAAGTTGAAAATGTGTTATTGAATAAAAGTATCTCTAATTCAATGTGATATTTTTGTCATACAGTAATGTGCACTACCTCACATTTTTAAAATTTTGATTCCAAATGTGATATAACATCAACTGATTTCTCAAACACAATTTAATAGGAATATATAAACAGCTATATTTTCATAGACTTCATATCTGTAGATATTTACAAAAATACTTAGGCATCAGGTTATAAATAAAACTTTAATTTGTTACAATGTCAATTAGTCCACATTAAGAATTTAAGGCCATATACTCTAACCATATTAAACATATTAGCAATAATTGACAAAACAATCATTATGTAGAATTTTTTACAGCACTCCTGCATGCCTTTTAGCTTTAATACATTAAAGGAAATTTATAGCATTAAGGTACTATCTATTTCTCTATTTTCTTTTCACTTGGACTCTACAAGTAGAAATACGTTAAAAATATTTTGTATTCCTAATGGTTTGTGCAGGTGTATAGGCACAGTTTTTAGAGCAATTCTAGTATGTGTCAATGAGTATAAGTCATTTCCTCTAGAGCAGATGTGTGATAGAAGAAAATAGAGCCAGGATGTATTGAAAAAGGATAAGAACACCCATGCCTTTAAAGGAAATATTAGTTTGTATTTTTGACCTCTTCTTTTGTCAATGCACAAAAAAGATGGCTTATCAAATAAAACTTAATGATTACTCACCAGAGATGCTACTTCTTTCAAACAGTCTGAAAGTTCTGCTTTGCACTTGTTCTGCATTAATCTAAGCTGACACACATGTGAGTTGGCTCGAGGTCCTAACATATCTCCCTTTATTGGGGATCAAGAGAAAAGGTGTGAAATCATCCCTACAGAGGAAGAATCAATAAAAGGAATGACTTCTCCTTAAGAACATTAGAAGTTTGATTTTGCAACCTAAATTCTACTTTAAGGAAATTTTTGAGAGTTTAAATTTTAGTAAGTAAAACCAAGTAATGATACAAGAAAATATATACTTCATTTCTCTTTAAAGCAACAACTAGTAACAATTTGATTCACTCCACTCTAATTGATTTACAATTGTCTATTTAGTGAGTATTCCTGATGATTTTTCCGGAATGACATTTCACAGCTATTGAAGTATTCCAACTTTATAGATAATGCCATAGAAATGGAAAAATTACTTATTATTTGAATAATTTATTCTGTAATGTCATCACTGCATGAAAAACTGATTAGATTTTTTTTAGTTACAACGGGCAAAGGAGACTAAAAAGTGAAAGACAGGTATATATCATGTTATTTGTGTGTGCATTTGTTCTCTAAAAAAGTCTCACCAGCATTTATATTGCTTTACAACTTATGACATATGGCATTTTATTATTTTGAAATAAATAAGATTTATATATTAAAGTTCTTACCAAAACACTAAATAATCTTTATTTCATATCAATTTTATTTTTGATAAAATTGTGGAAAAAAATCTAAAATCATTTAAATGCTTTTGTTTTTATTTTTCTAAATCATTTATTATTTAATTAGCAAACCAAAATTATACATTTATCATGTGCAACAAAACATTTAGAAGTATGTATACATTATGGAGTAGCTAAATGTATTACCTCCTATACTTATTTTGTGTGATAAGAATACATAAATCTCAGTAAGTTTCAAACATATAATTCATTGCTAACTCTTGTTACCATGCTATTGTTAGATATGAATTTATTCCTCTTTTCCATGTGAAACTTTGTGCCTTTGACCAACATCTCCCCAACACCATTTCCTGTTGCTAGTTACCATTGTACTTTTTACTTTGATGACTACAAAGTTTTTAGATTCTACACATCAGTGAGATAATACAATCTTTCAGTTCCTGTCTTATTTCACTTAGTATAATATCATCTTCAAGTTTCCTGAGCATTCTTAACCCATTTTCTTTTTTTTTTCCTTAATTTTTCCAAAGGCTTTTTTTATTATTGTTGTACTGGAGATACATTGTGACATTTCGAAAGTTCTCATATCATAGCTGAATTCACCCTCACCATCTTTCTCTTCTATCCCTCCCTTCCCCCATTCCTGGAACAGTTTCAACAGGTCTCATTCTCCCATTTACATACATGTGTACATAATATGTCCACCATGTTCGCTCTCCTATACCCTTTCTTCACATTTTCCTCCCCTCCCACACACACTGGTACTAAACCTGTTCTCTAATTTTGAAAAGAAAAAGAGAGACATTTTTGTTTGTTTAAGATAGCTATGCATGGTATTTCATTGTGACATTTCCATGCATTTATGTATTATAACCTGCATTGGTTCATATCCTCCATTTTTCTCCTTTCTACCTTAGTCCCCTTCCTCTGGTTATTTCAAAGGTTTAAAAATTCTGTGTTTATTTTTGTATAAGAAGTACATCAACCATATTCACCTCCTTAACTTCTTTAAGCCTTCTTGTCTTTGTAGTGACCTCCCCTTAGTCTAACCCATTTTTCACATTACTTGTATTTGTATTGGGTCTATATCCCCATATTAGAGAAAACATGCACACTTTGGCTTTTTTTTCTCATCAATGAAATTTTATGTTTATTTAAATAGTTTTTATTCCTTTATTCATATTTGCATACATTGTTTGGACAATTTCTCCCCCTTACCCTCCACCCTCTACCTCTGCCCCCATTTCTCCTTGCTTCCAGGTAGAATATGTTCTCCCCTTATCTCTAATTTTGTTGACGAGAAAGTATAAGCAATAATAAGAAATAATAATAATAAGAAGAAAGACAAAGCGTTTTTGCTAGTTGAGATAAGAATAGCTATACAGAGAGATTGCTAGCATTGCTTCCATGTACAAAAGTGTTACAACCCAAGTTAATTCATCTCTAACTGACTTTTAACTAGCTCCTGACCCCCTTCTCGTGTTGACCTCTTTCGCTTTAAGGCTTCTGTATAAGTTCCTCTGCAGTGGGGACATCAAATAGTATCGTGTTTTGGGTTTCTTACTTATCCCCATACCTCCTGTGTGTGCTCTCACCTTATCATGTGACCCAAGTCCAACCCTATTGCTGTATTTGCCCTAGATTTAAAGTCCACATATGAGGGAGAACATATGATTTTTGGTCTTCTGAGCCTGGCTAAACCTTGCTCAGAATGATGTTCTCCAGTTCCATCCATTTACTTGAGAATAATAAGATTTCATTCTTTTTCATTGCTGAGTAGAATTCCATTGTGTATAAATACCACAATTTCTTAATCCATTTGTCATAGTGGGGCATCTTGGTTGTTTCCATAACTTGGCTATTGTGAATAGTGCTGCAATAAACATGGGTGCGCAGATTCCTTTGGAGTAAACTGTGTTGCATTCCTTTGGTGTATCCCTAGGAGTGGGATTGCTTGATCATATGGCAGATCTATGTTTAGATTTTTAAGAAACTTCCAAATATTTTTCCAGAGTGGTTGCACTAGCTTGCATTCCCACCGGCAGTGTACACATCCTTACTAACACCTGTTGTTAGTGGTGTTTTTGATGATGGCTATTCTAACAGGGGTGAGGTGGAATATTAGTGTGGTTTTTATTTGCATTTCCAGCCTTTGGCTTTTTGAACCTAACTTCACTTAAGATGAAGTTCTCCAGTTCCGTTCACTTACCTGCAAATGGCAAAATTTCATTCTTCTGTATGGCTGAATAAATTTCCATTGTATACAAATAACACATTTTCTTAATCCATTCATTAGTAGTGGGACATCTTGGCTCTTTCCATATCTTAGCTTTTATGAACAATGCTGCAATAAACATGGTTGTGCAAGTGTCTTTTTTTGTGTGTGTGATATTGGGGGTTGAACCTGGGGCCTTCACCTTGAGCCACTCCACGAACCTTATTTTTGTGAAGGGTTTTTCAAGACAGGTTCTCACAAACTTTTTGCTTGGACTGGCTTTTAACTATGATCCTTTGATCTCTGCTTCCTGAGTAGCTACAATTACAACTGTGAGTCATAGCACCCGGCCCATGGATACACTTACAGCCTGACACTGTGCTTGCTAATCTAAAGCCTTTAACCACTGTAACCAGCCCAGTACAGAGATGAAATCCACTATAAATGTCTAGTGGAGTCTAAGTCTGCAAGATCCTTTCTGGCAGTAGGCTGAATAGGATACTCAACCCATAGGAACTGTCCTAGAGTCTGGGACCATGGGGACTTGCCTAGTAATGAGTTTCACTGGAACAGATCCAGTGTTGGGGTCTAAGAGAAAGTCTAATGCTCACTTTTTCTCCTTTCCTCTTGGGGGGGGCTACCCCTCTTTGAATTGCACTGCTTAAGGTTAATGGAGGGATGACATCTTCCATGAATATTTTCTTATGTCTGTGGTACATCTAAGTGCTGTTATCTCTTGATGGTATCCTTAGGTCCTATAAAGATATTTTTGTGCATAGATAGTTATTAAAATTGATTTATATATATATATGTGGTAGGAGGAGGGTACTGGAAAGTTGGATTCTGTAGTCTTACAGATGGCCATAATAATCATGGGGTTTAACCAGAACTGTAACATTTAAATAAATAATTTCTGATTTAAAAATTCTGACTTAACAACATGGTATCAGTATAACATTAAGTCAGAAAATGAGTTGTCTGATTATTTAATATTAAGGAGTAGTGTTACATAAGCCCTTATCACCCATTACAGCATGAAATCAATAGTATTATTTATGTAAGTACATTTTATGGGAATCATGGGAACATGAGGATAAGCTTTATTATAGAATCTAAAAGAAATCAGGCAAATGAAAAGCCATTATTTAAGATTCTCCTAAGCATAAAGGCTTAGCTAAGGTGTGAAAAAAAATAATAGTTGCTGATTTCTTTCAGTTATATTTCAAAGTCTCAAATCCAAACACCTAAAAATATATGTGCCCACAATATGAATTGTTCTCTTAATCGCAAGAGTTGAGTAAAGTTAGATCATTTTGAACATTTTTACCCTGCTAAGAATTTATGGTTAGTTTGGAATAGTAGCAGTTAGAATCAATAATTGTTTTTGAGTGACAAAAGCTTGTAAAACTACAATTGGAAAGGTAAAGTTCATTTACTTTAATAATTTTCAAAAGATCTGTTAGAAAATCTGAAAGTGCATCAAAAAACAAAACTAAAATTGATGTAGGCATGTACAGTGTTATTATTTAAATAGATTCTATATGATCACTCCATGCATATGGGATAAAGCTAATAATGCTGAAAAACATTCCTTTAGCAGTCAGATTGAAATTCTTGAAAGATTGCTGGAAGGCTTTTTTATTGTTAAACATGTGAGCTTGTCATAGTGCAGTACATTTGGTGTATTTACTAAGAGCAGACCATAAATAAGTATATAGGAGAAAAGTACAGTTGCATAATCTTTTATGTAAGAAAAATACAAGTCTGAAACATGAAATTCTCTAATGCATATCACATGGCTATTTAGCATGCTTTTAATGGCATCACTATGAAGTAAATACCATAACTTTCAGGGCATATGGCATACCAGTGCTTTAAGTGAAGCTGGAATTTAATGTGTTAACATTTTCTCATAAAGTTCGACCTACGTTTCCTTATGGTGCTGCCTCTGCATAGCAGCTGTTGCCACCAACAAACAGTGCCTTGTCCCCTGCCTCCTTCTCTGTCTTTGCGTGACTGTCACTGTTAAAGCAAATATGTTTTCAGTGTAGCTTCCATCATAGTTTCTCCCCAGAGTTTTAGTAGTCAAAAAATATTTGGAATTTAGAGAGAACACAACTAGAGCCAGCTGTTCCACAAATGAAACAAAGAAAGATGTCATAGGTTGAGCATTTCTGAGGAGCATATAATGTATAAATCATGCAAAGAAAACCCCTAAGGTTTATCACACTCTCCACTTCCATCAGTTATTCCTTCTAACTTCCTTCCCTACATAACATAAGATGTAAAATATGAAGTTTAATAAGTAGTAAGAGGAAACTGGAAGTAAGATTTTATCTCTGCTCTTTTAACTTTTCTTAACTTTTCATAAAAATGTGATATAAGAAAGTATACATAATTGTACAGCTTTCTGGCTTTTAACTTACTGAGAACATCCACATGCCCAGCCAGTATTCCTGTGAAGAAATTGAACATCACCATATGCCCATCAGCCTCCTTGTAATTCCTTTCAGTGACTACACACCAAAAGTAATCATTATTCTGACATCTGACTGCAGAGGTTTTTTCACCTTTTAAATACTTCATAGAAATGGATAATACCACACCTCCTTTTATTCACTAATGTGTTTCTGCTATTCATTCACATTGCTGCATGAAGTTTTAGATACTTCATCATTGTTGTGAAGCTTTCATTGTGTATTTATCAGTTTCTAGAGTCCACATCAATATACAAAATAAAAAGTGAAATGAATAAACAAGATTCACAGTTATGAAACAAACTCATTTTAAGATTAAATCTAAACAAACATGAGAAAAACTTTATATTAGGCTTGGCAAGCATTACTGAGAGGTTTTTAAGAAGACCTAAATGAAAGGGTAAACATCTATCTTAATAGATCGGCGAGCTTAGTATTTTATCACGTAGATGCCAATCCTCTCCAAATTAACCTATGGACGCACCTTATCCTAATAGAAAACCAAGCAGAATATTTTTGCATAAATATTAAGCTACTTCTAAAATAAATACAGAAATTTAGAAGATAGTTAATTCAAAAGGAATTCTTAAAGAAGAATAAATACAGAAAACTTACACTGCCAATATTAATACATATGACAATGTAGTTTTGGAGAAAGGATAGACGTACTATAAAAAAGAATACAGAATCAAGAAGGAGACAAAGATTACTCACAAATCTGCAACAAAGGAAACACTGTGGTTCAATGGAGGAAATGATTCTGTTTTCAAGAGCAATGTTGTCTCATTATGGTAACTAGGTGTAAAAATGAATGCTATTTCACATCAACCCATTCATCAATTCTAGATGGATTGCAAATCTAATCGTAAAAGTTTACACAATAAAACTTTCAGAGGAAAAGGTAATAGAATACCTTTATTACTTTGTAAAAAAAATAGAAAAATTGAGTAACTGGACTATATTAACATTTATAACTTACATTTTTCAAACAACATAAATAAAAGAATCTGTATAGTTGTATGATACTGACTCTACATTTGTGGTAAACTTTTGCCCGGAGATACTTTCCAAACTATGGAACAGGAAATGAGAATCAAATCAGAAAACAACTGAATTGTTGATCTGAGGAGACAGAAATTATTGCCAAAGTTGAGATGGTTAACATTTGCATTCTGAATACTAGAAGGAAGGAGGCATTTCCAAGGAAGGAGACATTTTTAAGAAAGTTCTATTTTTTTCCAGAAGTAGGAATTGAATCCAGAGCCTCTATCACTTGATCCACAGTATCAGTCCTTTTGTTTTATCATATTTTTGAAATACACTCTCCTCTCCCTAACTTTGTCTAAGCTATCCTTGAACTCCCAAACTTCCTGTCTCTGCCTCCCAAGTAGCTAGGATTATAGGCACGTGAAACCACACCTGGCTTAGAGAAGAGCATGAGAAATTTTCCTATGGCCCCATTGAATTTTTTTTGCTAAATTATGACTTATGCAACTGCAAGGAAAAACTTCACGATGACTAGTTTAAAAAAGTCAAAACAAAACACAAAAGAGTTGTATTTGAACAAATGCTTGAGCTTGTACAGGGTTAAAAATATTAGTCCACCCTGGGTCAAGTGGAAAGACCAGTGTACATGAAGCATTCATTATATAACACACATTAGAGGTAGAATTAAACCATTTAAGGCTATACTTAGCATACCCTGGAATCATAAAAAGTGAACCATGAAATTATTAATCTCTTCAAATAAATTAACTGCCAACTGGATTAAAAGTTAACATTTATTAAGGGAAACAACATGCAGACTTTCAACAACTTTACTTTTACAATGCCCATTGATGGTACAGAATAATGATAATAGTAGTAATAATTGCTAGACATGCAAAGATCCAAAAACTTTGCCTCATAACCAGGGAAAAAAACAATAGGTACAAATAGATCCTAAAATGACAACAATGATGAAATCAGACAAAGCATTATGCAACTATTACAAATATATTTATAGTTTTAAAGGATAACATAAACCAGTGAAAAGAGAAATTAAAACTATAAAAAGAAAAAGGAAGCTCCGGTTCAAAACACATGTGTAATACAAGAAAATAAAGCTATAAGAAACACTGGATAGAGTTTACAATAGATCATATGCTACAACAAAAAGATCTGTGAACTTTAAGGAAGGGAAATATGAATTATCCATACTAAGAAAAGACAGAAAAGAAAACAATGCCTGGGAAAAAGAAAAATCTAAAGGAAAACCAATGTACTGAAGCATGGAACAAACAAAATGCCAAAGTGAATATAATTGAAGTCCAAAATATAGGAGAGATGGAAGGAAATGATATTTGAAAAATTTATATGAAAGTTTTTCTGAATTAGATGAAAACTATGAAACCACAGACCCAGGGATCCCAGCAAAACATAAGCAGGGAAAACAAAGAAATGACTCACACTTGCAACCCTAGCTACTTGGGAGGCTGAGATCCAGAAGACTGCAGTTTGAAACCAGCCTGGACAAACAGTATACAAGACCCCATCTCCAAAATAACCAGAGCAAAATACACTTACAGGCATGACTCAAGAGGGGGGAAAACTCACAATTTTATATTTACAGAAAATAACTTTAAGAAAAGTCAATGCAAATAACCATTTTAATATAAGCAAATTGAAAGATTTTTCAACAGTTTTCCTGTACTGCAAGAAACATAAGATGAATCATTCACATTAAAGGAAAATTACATCAGGTAAAACCCCACATGTATAATAATATCACAATTAAGTCCTCCACATTGTGTAATTAATATCCCCCAACAAAATGTGTTATGCTGGTGTGTGGCTCAGTGATAAAGCATCTGCCCAGCAAATGCAAAGCCCTGAGTTCAAACCCCAGTACTGCCGAAAAAAAGTAAGTGTGGAAAAAATTCATCCAAAGAAAAATACACATGTAATAAATAATGTGTCTAAGAGCACTGGAGAGAAAGTATGTAGATGAAGATAGACCTGGTGTAAATGTCTGTTACCCTAGCACTTGGGAGTCTGAGGCAGGAGCATCGTTAAGTTCTAGGCCAGTCTTGGTGCAAAAACATCAACCGAAAAAACAGGCATTAAGATGGTTATGAAATAGTTTCTCATTAAAAAATATTTTAAGGATATGTTATTTGCACATATTAAATGTATAAAGTGAGAGGTTTTCTTGTGCTATTTCCATATATTAATATACTGTACTTTTATCATAAAAATTATGATTTAAAGGCATTTGAATGTATTACCTTTTTAAAAGTTTGGATGTTAAAAAAAAATAACAATTCACTATGAGATTTATCATGCATATGTGAGTAAATTACCTTACAATTTTTAGGAAAAGAAAGATAGAACTAATGGTCTACATTTTTAAGATGTACAGTCTGACTTAATAGTGAATTCATAGATTGAAGATATATAGCGAAACTACTAATTTTTTTAAATAAAGAAGATGAAAAAGGAAGAATTATAATTAAAAGGCAAAATGGAGACACAATTGAATACTTTAAAAAGTGTGAAAGGGCTGGAGGTGTGGTATGTAACGGACAAAAGTAAATGTGATGCTGGAGAAGTACATGATGTCGGATTATAAAAACTTGACTAAGAATGGGTAGATGTTTATGTGATGGGAAGTCATTTATGGAAGACTTTAGCAATAAGATTTACATTTTAGTGAGACTAGAAGGCAGAGTGCATTATTATATAACATATTTAAAATAGATGATTCTAAGGCAAGAAGAGTAAGAAAGAACATTACGTACAAAGGTACATGAAGATGAATGTAAATAGACTCCACTATTTTTTCTGAGGTTATATTAAGACTATACGTGTTTGTCAAGTCATTGAACCATATACCTTCTAAGTGGGTACATTTTACTCTTTTCAAATTATATCTCAACAAGCTTTATTTTTTTCCTTTATTGTTATACTGTTGGGGGTACATTGTAACATTTACTAAAGTTCTTACACTGTATCAACTATTAAAAAGAAAAATACATAAGAAGTCTGGAGGCCAGAAAACAGTCCCAATATAGAGGAGAGAAATGATGAAAGCTAAATTTAAGATAGTGGGAAAGAAGGGTTCAGATGGCAAGAAAAATTAGAAAGAAGACTTGATCAAACTTGGTGCATTACTAGATATAAGAAACGAAGTATGATTTAATATTTCTGACAAATGAAGTTAGGTTGATTGCAGATGTCTTTGGTCAAAATAGGAAACACTGGCCTCAACATTTGTGAGGACAGTGCAATGAATAAATTTAGTGTAAAATTCAGTAGAATAAGGAGGAAAAACAAATTTAGAAAAGGTAAGAAATATTGATTTGTTGAGTTTGAAATGCCTTTAGGAGCACAAGTTGGAAATTTGTATTTGCTGGTAAAATAGAAGCTTCAGGTTGCATTTTGCTACATATTTCAAGTTATGTTGAGCTGTATAAAAGGTATGCCCTTGACTCCACATAGAAAACCCTATTTAAAAATGAGAAAAATAAAATTCAAAGATCCCAGGCGACTATACCAGTTGATCATAAAGCTAGTATTTCACAGGGTTCTGGGTCCAAATCCAACTCTTTACCTCCACAGCTTTGTCCTTTTCTCATAACACCTGCAATTCCTCGTGTGACTTGACTTATTTGCATTATCCTTTTCTATTAGTTCAGCATCTCCTTGGGAGTATTTGCGGTGCTTCATTTGTTTATGGCTATGCTTAACATTATGCTGAACATGTGTATATTTTGGTATATTTTCTTCTGAAAGAATGTGAAAGATTCTGAAAATAAAAATTAAATATTTTAAGAAATATCCTTTTAAATTTGACAATATAAACAGGCACTGCTTTCACAGTTTTCATATCTACTGAGAAGATTAAAACAATTCCAGAGATAAAACTAATATTAATGTTATAGAAAGCATAATAGTAGAATAAATATTAGAATTATTAATAATATGACTGAAAAAATTACACTGGAGGCTTGCAACTATTGTTAGAATTAAAATAGTAATATACTGAAGAAGGTTTGAGTTCATTGAGTCAAAAAGACTACCAATTTCAGTCTGTACCATCAAGTCTATGTATTTCTATTTACACAGACTCTGGTCTACTCCAAGTAGAAGTTTCACTCTCCAATTTCTGCTTCATTCCCCATTAAGAATATTGTCTTGAAAGATAAATTTTTACCTTAAAACAGATGGCTCTCCAGGGGACTTAATTGTACCACTGAGATGTAAACTGGTGCATTAATTCAACTTTGTAGGCATTTTTTGAGCATATTAAGTTTTACATTATCATTATATGAGGCACATATACCTAAAATAACCCAGTAGGTCTGGCTCTGCTTGTATGGTTCTTATTATATCATCTGGAATCTCTTTCTAGACACATCACTTATGACTGGTGGTCTGAAGCCAGTGAACTTGTTTACTGAAGAAAACTGTTTTGATGATATATTTTTCACCCTGAAGTTATTGATTAGTCTGGAAGTTCTTCACAAAGAGGGTTGAAATATATTATTCTAATATTTTACTTGCCAATGCCCTAGAATTCTACTGGGAAAGCTGTTTCATTTAGACAACAGTTTCCAGTTTATATATACAGAGCCAATTTTTCCACAATATTCCCCCAAGTACCTGTCCCACCATTGCTTGTACTTTCCCTCCCTCAATTAGTCTGGTTAAATCCTGAGTATCTTCCATCCTCTGATTCATGCTGACCCAGTATTAGCCACCTCTTCAGAGTCCCAGAGTCAATTCTAAGAACAGAGAAATTTTCTTTCTTATACTCAAAGACTGCTTAACCTAGATATTGTCACTTTTCCTCTCAGAGGTGAACCCATCTTTAAAATTATTACTATTACTTAATGTCCTAAGGAAATTACTTAGTAAATGTGATCTGTGGAATCTTCATATGGGCAAAAGATCTCAATAACAATACTAAATGATCCCACAGTCATTAGTATCAAATAATAAACAAAAATGGAAAAGATCTAAGCAAAATATCAATGTTTGATTTTTTTTCAAATGTTGCCCATCTCAATAATAACAAAATTGGTACTAGGAAAAAGAAGATATATTGTGTAACTCAGAAGAATTTCTATTTTAATGCAAATCATAATTTACACAGGATTTTACAGGATTAGTCACCAAACTTGCAGCAGAAATGGAAAATGTAATTATTATAAATAAAAAGCGATTAAGAACTGTAAACTGGAATGTGGCAGGCAAATAGGAAGACAATAGACTAGGTTTGGTTGAAAAAGATCATACTTGAGTCAAGTTGGTTGTTATAACAGAATACCATAAATTGGAAGATTTATCAACAATAGAAATTTCTCACAGTTCTGGAACCAGAAAATTTAGGATCAGAGCATCAGTATGGTTGGTTCTAGTGAAAGTGCTCTTCCAGGTTGCAGGCTGCCGAGTTCTTGTGTCCTCACATGGAGGAAGGAGAGCTAGAGTGCTCTCTGGATCTCTTTTATAAAGGCATTAATCCCATTCATCAAGATTCCACCTTAATGATCTAATACTCTTCCTAGGGTCCCACCTTCAATCATTACACTCAAGGGTTAGGATTTCAACAATTGTTCCATAAAAAAGAATTCAACTCTGCATGTAATCTTTCCCTGTCATCTTGCTGTGCTTAATAGAGAATGAGAATTTTTTTCAACAAGTTCAATTTCTCTGTAGAATTGACCATGACGATTGGTTGGTAGTGATTTATCGCTCTAAAAAAATATAGATATGAAAATGGCAAGTTTAAATAAGGAAATATTTGCAATATACCTTAAAATGATTTGCAGTTCCTTGCAGTTGCCAGATTATTCAAAATTTCGAAGTATTTTCACTTGAGGATCATTACTCATACTGCATTCTTAGAATTAATTTTGTTTTTCCTCACATAAATCAGAAAGTTCCATCAAAGAGTTTCATTTCCATGATGATAAGGAACAAAAAAAAGTCAGATTAAAGATTAAAATGATCATATGAGTATGTTAATTTACATGGGTTTCAGAAAATGTTCTTCTTTGACATATGAATATCAAATATGTTTACTGCAATAGAGAATATCATTCTATTTTGTGATGTTTGAAACTGGCTGCCTAACTTTTAAACTAGAGGTGAACTGGTATTGCTTCTTTCAGTATAAATGCTGGAAGAGCAGTTAAAGTTTGTGGTTTGCCTAAGAGTTCCTTAAATACATATCCACATTTGTTAATGCAAAACAATCTTGGTTTCTAATAATAAACTCCGACAGAAGAAATCAGAGATTCTTGAAGAAATATTTTTAGTTTTGAAAGTAAATATGCAAGATAAACCTGCTAAAACAATGTCGTAGAGCCAAAAAGTAAGGAAGTAAGAAACTGACACACACAAAATGTATGTCAAAGGGACACAGAAGCTTTCTTAAAGAAATATTGATGGCCAAAACTTGAAAGATTTTAACAATGAAATACAATTAGATTATAATCTAAAGTATAAAATGAATAGCCATGTGGTCATACTGACATAATTAAATGATTTCATCAAACAATGAGATAAAAATAATCTTCTATATACAAGAATTCCAAATAATTCATTTAGATACTCTGCTATTAGTGAACTAAAGCATAGCTTCTTACTTTGTAAGTGTTGACTGCAGATGGTAACTTCTTCTAAGGAGTACAGATTGGAAGGGATGAGGAAGAGGAAATTTACAGTGTAGAAAACTGACTCACACTACCTCATCCAGGTAACCAAGATCAAGATCAAAGTCATAGGGAATATTGATAGTAAGCCTTAATATGATTTGCTGAGAATGTTTTACGTATTGGTCTCTGAAGTGTTATAACTTCTCTGGCCACTTGCAAGGGTAAGAAAGAGCTTCTATTTCAGTAGTTTATATTATTTAGAGCCAATTATCATATGGTTTACAATGCATTTGAGAAGAAATCTGTGCCTTAATCCTCCACTGTACAGATAGATAATGACAAAAAGTGAATGTGTAGATTTAAACCTTAGTGAATGTGCTTTGGTGATTAGAGGGTGAAGGAAGAGTGGTTGGGATTGAGTAGGAATGCTCTCCAGATGCTCAGTTTCATTTCCACATTGCTTTAAAAAAAAAAAACAATATATGGTAAAAGCAACTGGAAAGGCTAACTGCAAAGGTCATAATGTTATTATTACTTTTCCTAGAGGTAAGCTTTAGTGATTAGTGCCTCATGGATTTTACTATGTAATGAAAATAGCTGTTAAATACTAAAGTTGCTAAGGGGTACATACAATTTCAAGAAGAGGCCTTCATAGTTCCTGCATTTACTATTTCTATAGTATATGCAGTGTGTATATCCATGTGGATGTATACACTGCAAAGAGTGAATTTTCATCTGTGCCCATTATTTTAACTTTAACATTTCACAGACAGAATTATAGAAGACTGTACTACTATTTTAAAGAAGTAGGAGAAATTAGCCTTTTTGTCTCTCTTTGAAGACTTGTTAGAGTCAGGCATTTGCCAGCTATATTACCATTTAAAAAATCGTGATGCCAAAACAGAAGTCTCCCTTAAATCAATTCCTGTAGTAGCCCCAACCCAAATGAAAACATCAAAGCATCAAAATGCAGCAAAACCCCTGGGTTTCCAGTGAAGTGGAGGGAGAAAATAGCCTTTCTACCTTTAAGCATAACATATGCTGTAATCTGAAGGCAAAAAGGTCTCAGTAGTATCCCAGTATAGTGTCCTATAATTAAACTCAGATGTAGGTTTGACCCTTACACTCTCACTTCTCTCAAGATATTCGAAACGAGAGTGGATTGAAGACATTAAAAACTTTAACCTGTTTTGGTTGCTTTGAAAGACAGGGCTTATGTCCTTATACAAAGATAGCTGTATGTCTTCTCAGAGAAAGTTGTTTACTTAAGCACTCCACATCCGTGATAGTGGTCTGTGTTGGAAACTTTTTTTGTGTATATGTGACAACTGTAGTGATACTAACAACAACAACAAAAAGCATGCATAGAATTGCAAAGAACTTAACCTGAATGAACTGAGCAATTTAGACCAAATCTACATATTCCATTGGCTGCTTTGTTATAAACTCTCCATGTCTTTTTTACGTCTACCATAATAAATTCAAAGAAAGATTAACAGTGTTTATAATGTGTGGGTTCAACAGCCAATCCAGATCCTTTACCACCAAAAGTATATAGTTTCTTTCTATCTTCCACCCAAATTTCTGAACCTGCATTTGTGCTGTGCCTCTGAAAGAGCACTAGGTCATATATTCAAACACTGTTAAGATATTGAATGAAAGGATGCAGAAGCCTTTTATGCAAGGTCTGATTTTTACATTATGGATCACTAGGATTGACACTAACAGGAGTCATGTTTCTAATTCTTTGCATCAGTATGAGAGAAAAATTTGTTCAGCAGTAGTAAATTATCTTAACCTCTCTCAAGAAATACGAATGGTTTCATAGTGAGAGAGTAGCTGTGTGAGTCAAAAGCATAAAAATGCCAGCCATAAATAAAGGTGAAAAACCTTCATCTCCACTGGGTTAAAAATAACATTACATTCCTGAGACACCGACCAGCGATAGACAATTTCTTTGGAGATTTGTTTGCTTCAAAAGTAGAGAGAAAATAAGTTTAAATAATTTATTGTCACTTTGCCCCAAATCACAACCTTAAACATAAAAGGAGAAAATCTACTTTCAAATCAATTTTTCATTGACTAGTGGGACACTATAAAAGTTATCTTTGACAAAGATTTATATCTCTAAAGATAAATGCATATTATATTTTATATGTGATATTTTTATCACATACATACATTTGTTCATAATTTTAGAGTTAAAGAAAAGAAATCAGAAGAGTTTTAGGAAAGATTGTTCGACCCAGTACAAATAACCAACACCATACAATGAGGTTGAAGAATGTATTTAATTAATACAGGAACTGATTATCACACCGTCAGTGGTATTTAAAGAATTAAATTGTTGAATACAGATCAGTATTTCAACTAACAGTTCAATTTAAACTAAAAGCAGAAAATAGTATTTTTTCTCAGTAATTATAATAGCCAAGTTTTACATCTTTACTTTACAATTAGTCACATACTTAAACTAATTATCATTAACATAAGATCTGCTCCTAAATCTGTTTTACAATGAAAATGAAGAAGAGCTGACAATGAAATAAATAAGAGTAGGTCCATCATTTGGTTGTTTTGACAGCAGACAAATTTTAGTTTTAACACTAACTGTGAAAAGACCACTTTGTCACAGCTGCTGTTTTCTTATCTGTCATATGAATTTAATCACACTCACCTTGTTCTACTATATGTTTGGCTTAATAAATTAATGGCTCTAAAGTGCTTTGAAAGTATAAATCTCTATATAAATAATGAAACATATTATAGCCTTGGGATAAGTCCTAACAAAAGGGGGTTAAAAGAGTAATGATTTGTCCTCCAGGGTTATGAAGGTTTCAAAAAGTGGAGATTTAAAAGAAAAAATAACACTTATATCAGATAATTTAAGACTACATAACAGTTATAATTAAGCTACGATGTTAAAAAGACAGTCTACTGTTTTCTCCAATATTATTATAATTAAAGCAGCAAGACAACTCCTATTCCCTCATACTGGTTATATTCATTCATGTATTACTTTTTTTGTGTGCACATTCTCAAACTAAGAAATACTTGGTGATATAAGAGTAAAAACAGCCAAAAATCATAGTTTCTGGTCTTAGGAAGTTTTCAACCTTATCAGGGAGCTAAATGAATACAAATTTCCCATGTAAAGATTTGGATGTGCTAAATAACCTTAGAGATACTTAAAACAGAGATAATCTTAGAATTGCAGAAGGTGAGATACTTTCTGACACTGATGTGGCAACAGAAGATGTGATATAGGTAAGCTCAAGTTCTGGGATGTTTTTATTAATGATCCAAGGATAGATCCAAGCCTTGAGGTAGATTATACTTGCAAGTGTCAGAACAACATGCATGCATTCATGGCAGAAGCAATAACTTAAATGAAGATAGATAAGCAGAAAAATACAACATGTTTAGAGAAGTAAATGGTTTAAGAGTTGAAGATGTGTCAAACCAGTTAGTAGGAGATAAAGTTCTAAAGATAGGTTGGCGCCAGGTTGTGTAGGCTCTTGAATGACAAGTTAAAATGTGTGGGCTTTATTTAGTGGGGAATTGTGAACTACTTCTGAAGTCAAATAAACATTTTTGTAAGAGTTGCTTTAAATAGTCAGAAAAAAGACATTTTTTTCCAAGATGAGGTTAAATATAATTCTTTTAGAAATATCCTTCCTTCCTGTGGTTAGAAAAAACAAATAATCTGAATGTCAATTTGACATTGGACTTCTGAAGCACATGATGGTAATTTTTAAACCAAGGCTGCCTTTGTATGAAAGGGCAAATAACTAAGTGATTCTGAAAAAGTTTTATAGAAAATTATTTTTAGCTAACAACTTTTTTGCTTATTATTATATTTATAAATCAAGTCAACTTTGTGCATGAGTATAATTTATTGATTCCATAGGGGTCTCTATGGAACCTGTTTTTGAGTATTTAGATTATTTCCCAACTAGATAAATGTTAACATTTATTCTCATTTAAGAGGTAATATACTTAAGCAGCAAGGTCTTCACTTGCTATTTTTCCCCTAGTCCTGGTAGCCATAAGTTCCTCTTTGGGAAATTCCCTTTGAGGCAAAATTGCATTGTGTGGGAAGGCAATGAAAGCAACTTATAAATGGTTTCTGTTTGTAGATGAAAAAATTGAAGACCAGAGACAGAAAATGACTTAAGGCCCACAGAGGGAAAAAAAAACCTTGCCATCAAAGCCAGCTCTTTTTGTCTTTAATTCAAGATTGTTCAATGAAAACATTCTGTTTTCAAGGACTGATTTAGCCACTATTTTAAACTATTAGCTTTGTATTAAGTTCAAACAAAATATTTCCCCTTAATTCTTGATTTCCTTGAAAACTGGTTTTATTATATCACTGAACTTTGTTATAAATACAAGTAATTTATATTTTTGTGATTTCTATTTTATGCCCCTTTTCTAAAATAAAGCTGGTAATACTTATGCAATTTCCAAGTATGCATTCTAAATAAATGTTTTTCTTTGTCTACTTAAATTTATAAATCATGCTCCTAAATGTATAACAAATAACACAATGGTTGTATAATTATTTTCAAAATATACATAAATTATTATGGAATATTTAGAAGCTTTGCTCACCATTCTAATATTTCATTTGAATTATAATAGATTCCACCAAGGGAAGGCTAAGGGAGAACAGTCTTATTGTAAATGGAAAAGATGTTAGTCTGGCTTATAATTTCAGAAATCAAGAATGTTTTATTAAATAATAGGGTGATATTTATTTTGAATGTATTTGATGATGGTGTGTGGGGTTCTGTAAGTTAAGTTCGCTATTTTTTTAAAACTTTGAGAGATTGCCTGCATTCATTGGTTCATGACCCCTTCTCTATTTTCAAATCTTGAAACCTGCATCCCATCCTTTGTCTATCTGCTTTCATCATCACACCTTATTCTGACTTTCTGAATAATTCTGTGATTACACTGGGCCACTTGGATAAGGCAGGCAAGGTCTATCTCACAGACCTTGACTTGGTCATCTTTGAGAAGACCCTTTTGCCATGTATGGTAACATAAGTACCAGTCCAAAAGATTAAGATGTGGATATCTTTGGAGGCATTAGTCTGCTTACCACAGTACACAGTACTTCTTCTTATACACATATTTTTGACTAATGCAGTAATTCTTCATCAATAGTGTTGTGTATTCATTTCAAATTTCCCTAACTTAAAAATCATCTAAATAATAAAATTACCTGAACTTTTAGTCAATTAGACGCTGGAAGCTATCTCAAAATTTAGTTTAAAATAAGAAAGACATCTAATTATTTTCTGTAGAATTATCATTTTACCATCAAACATTATATATAACATGTAAATTAACTTTTTTAAATCTACCTGTCATATCTAAAAACCAGTATTTCTGAAGAATTTATGATCTTTCTATATAATACTAGCAAACTTTCTTTTTAGAAACATATAGCATAGACACATTTACACATTTAGCATTTTAGATTTTGTTTGTTATATTCCCATGTTATCAAATTGTTCCTGCCAACTTCATTTATTTGGAATACATTTGCTTTTATAGATTTAAAATTTCTAATCTTTCATGTGAATTGAAAAGCTCAGTGCTTCTAATATATAAAATGTTTGCAAATGTTTAAAAGACTTTGTCCCAGTTATGTTTTCTGTGTTTATTGCATATATAACCTAATAAGAGGGATTATAGGGACTGCAGAGTATATATTAAATGTTTTGGGGAAAATGATGCAGACTCTCAACCAGCAAAAGTAAATTCAATAAAATAAGATATGCATCCAGTCAGAAGCAGGGTGGTCTGCCTATTTTGTGTTCATGTAAAAGCTCTTTGGAAAACCCATATCTAGTGGGATGTATTATTAAAGTGAAAGGATTGGGCTTGATAAATGAAAGAAAATAGTCTTCATAGTAACTGAATGCTGTAGGCAAAACTTTTAGGATTAATGGAGGTGAAGCAAATGCCTAGACAGCAAGAATGAGAAGGCCATATGGTATTGCTGCAAAATAGTTTCTTGTTAAGAGCAAATACCAGAAGGACTCACATCTTGATAATAAAATAATTGGGTTTAACCTTCAAAGCAATGCAATTATGTAATATATGTGCATTGATCTTCTAAATTTACAGTGTAAATCAACTAGGGGGATTTGGAAACGATATTACATTTTGGAGTCCAGTATGCAATTTGGATGAAAAGGTTCAAAACAAGCTGGGGGTGTTGTTAGCTTAGGAGATTAAATGATGGTTACAGTGCTGTCAGCATAGTGTAATCAGAGCTGAAATCTCTGATTTCAGTGGAGGCAGGGTAAAGATAGGCAGATCTAGGTAATATTACACACATTGTCACTAGCAGCATGTATTAATATCACGTGTAAGGGTACATTGAAAGTCATTTGAAATACTTAAAATATATTATGATGATATTGATGATAGTTATCTTTTATTGGCTGTTTATTATATTAATGGTGCTTTGCATTAATTTAGTCCCCACCACAACAATTTGATATTAATCCTTACTAGGTATGAAGAAGCTATAATAATATTAAATGATTTATCCAAGTGACCAGAAAATATGTAACAGGATTGCATTCTTGGACTTGAACTAAAAACTCTATATTGTCTCTATTTCACTAAATTAAAGACACTGACATTGAGCCTAAGATACATTCCATTTGTGTGCCTAAATCCCACTTTGTGTTAGAATTATTGAGTCTTATCATCAAAGATATAAATCTCATTTGATCTGAAATTCTACTCAATGTAGGAATTTCCACTTCAGCTACTAGAGAAAATGGTCATATGCTTATTTTAGTTAGGCTTGAACACTTTCAATAATGTGAATTTTATCATTTCTAGCTTACATTTTTGTATGATCTAGCGAATAGGATATCCTTCCTTATTTTGAATTGAAATCTGCTGCCCTATAACCTTTATTCTCTTGTCCTGATTCTGCCCTCTGGATTTACACACACACACACACACACACACACACACATATTCCTGTTCCACAGATGCTTCAAAATGTTTGAAAGTAGTTATCATCAGGCTATTCCAAATGAGGTATGATCAGTTTGTAACTCATCTAACAAAGAATTTAGAGCTTTCAGCATATTGGTGTGCTCTTTATACTGCTCAACATACTATTGGAAAATTAGTGTTATTTCCTTTGTCTCAGATAACTGCCATCATTTTCCTTTACATATTACCTGGCTCCAAAAGATGATCTATGAAATATGTTTCTAACTAATCAGCTTTCTCTATATTAGTGCCTATCAATAAATTCAGTGTGTTTCTGTCAATACCTTTATACTTTCCACAATTAAAATGAATACCTATCTTCTGATAAAATGAGACTCTGCTTCCAGCTGCAGCATGAACACCTGTGAGATTGAAACTGGAAATCTGAGAATTGTGCAGGCATTTAATCATCGTTTACACTTCCCATCTTTAGTGCTCAGCTGTGAAGACCCAGCCAGTGACCTGCTGAAGGCTTTTCCAATAAAACCCAGGAGACATAAACCAGGGCACATCAAATATGCTTAACAAGAGCCTTCCCTCCAGCTGTCAATGAGCCTGCCAACACTAGGGATGCACAGTAGGAGGCTCTCCTATCGCTGACTTTTGACTAGTCAAGAGTGTTTGGTTAAACATTTTGAAAAGTGATAGGTGAGTGGGGTCCTTAGTTGAAGTTATGGGTCAAATTCCAGGCTTGCAGTAGCACATAGGAGGCAGAGAAAAGTAAATTACTGGGATTTTAAGTATATATAAACATAAAATACCTCATGGAATGATTGAAGGCTAAACTGTATTTTATAAGTCAACATTGAAAAATTGTAACAAGGAAAAATAAAGCTTCTAAAATGCATAATCAGTAAAACACAGTAAAAGAAAATAATGAAGAATGAGTATCAAAGATAAAGGAGGATGTGAACATGAGAGCAGAGGAAAACACCTTTCGCTATTACCTTATCTTAATGTTCTAGAGGATGGTGACTGTCATTGTGTTCTCTTATGACATATATAAAAATATTCACCTTAAAATACAACTCTTAAGAGAAACTCCCTATGAAGACATACCTTTATTTGAAGTTCATTTTTAAGAAGAAATTTTATAGGGGAGATCCTGAAGACATGTCTTCTAGATCCTACTTGTGTCAATTAATTTGAAGTGAATCTGTACTGGAAGATATGTGTTTAAATATGTGTATGTGTGTATATGAGTATGCAATGCTTTATACATATATGAAATGAAGTGATAGTCAATTAATATGCTGCTGATATACTTTAGATGTTATTGAAGCAGAAGTTATATATATATAATTATTAACCAGAGATTTATATTTTCCAAAATGTTAAGAGTGATATTGAACTTTGCTGCAAAAATCATTTATTTACAAATTGAGTAGATCCAGTGATAAAAATGTCTTCTATGTCAAAGGCATTTAAGGTTTAAAATTTTTTGACAACCAAATTGAAAAATTCTTATACGTATTTATTATGTATACCATAATGTTTTGAAATATGCATATATTGTGGAATAACTAAATTGAGCTAAATGACATATGCATTACCCCACATGCTTTTTTTTTTGATAAGATAGCTAAAATTGTTTTGCATCATTTTCAGAGTAAGAAACCAAGAGAGTAAAATAAACTCTTCTTACTGAAGAGTGATCTTTTATTATTTTGAAAGGAAAGAACTTGTTTATATATGTATATATATATATATATATATATGTATATATATATGTATATATATTCCTTTCTTTCTAGAATATTCAGGCAAGTAGGGAAAATATATCCCTAGTTATTTGGTAGTATTTGTGTGTACATGGGGGTAATTTTATGACTCAAGTGAAGCCATTCAGAAATTAAAAGCCAGTCCATACGCTTGGCTTTTTGAAGTCTGCTTAGTATTCCATTAGGGATTCTCGGTTTATACTTCTTTATCTGATTTCCATAAGATGCAGTTTCCTTTCAGCTAACTGACCTGGTCCAAACACTCAATGGATTAATTCCATGGTGAATTATAGGGGCAGTAAAGCTTTCTACTCCAGTTTGCCTCTTAAGTAACAATCTTTTATGTCACCTTATAAAACTGAACTTGTATTTTATTTGTAAGTCATTCTGGGCATAATAAATTGTTTGAATTTGGGGTCCTTAGTTTTAGGTTTTAAGTACATTCTTTTTTGATACATTGCTTTATGATGGTTCTGAGCTACTTATTAGCCAAAGCACCTGAAAGTTCCTGCAGGACACTAACTTCAAATCAAAATAATACCCCATCTAGAGGTGCATGGAAATACTAACTCCATGTAGTTCTGAAGTCCAGCTGTTCTTCATCTGCTTCTATTTCTATTTGTTTTATATCTATAGAAAGCCTACCATTTGCCACCCAATGTTGTAATGGGATCACTTTGCTTTAGTTTTCTGTGAGGTTATATTGCATAGAATATGCACATAGGCCCTTTATAGGATTGCTGTTATGGTGGGTAAGATCACTTAAATAAAAGTGTGAGTTCTTGACATCTCCATAAATGCTCTGAATGGCAAAGGCTCCCGGGAATTATATTGCCTTTCTCAGAAAAAAGTGTCACGTTTTTAATACTTTACTTGAACCAATGTGTGTTGGTTATCATAATTATTCAAAGGAACTTTATGTTGCTGGGTTTTGAATTATTTGAATTTTGACCAAATGTACAAGAGTTAGTACTCTGTATTATAAAAAATTATAAAGGCAATCCTAGTGAAAACTTTAGCTCTTCTCTCTTTTTTATATAAGCAAATTCTTTTAAAGAAATCTGGAGAGGATGAGAAAAAATGAAGTTAAGTTTAAAAATAGGGACTGCTGGTGGCATGGCTCAAGTGGTAGACAGCTTGCCTAGGAAGCACAAAGCCCTGAGTTCAAACTTCAGTATTGTAAAAAATAATAATAAAAGAAAAACACTTGGTGGTATTGTACTTGAATGACTTCTTAATTTTCCAAATTGGTATGTCTTTTTACCATACATTAGGTTAGTAAATTTAAATGAAAGTTGTACATTAGCGAAGAAAAGGCTAAGATCCACCTGATACCAATGAACTCAGCAGAAACAGCATATTCTTATTGCGTTATTACCATTTTTGGTCCCAGATAAATTTCATAAAAATAAAAGTAATTAAAGCATAGGCTCAAGGAGTCAGAGTTCAAAATTTGTATCTGTGACTTTATACTTAATTCTACTTTTCTATTGGGAAAATGGAGATTCAGTCAAAACAAAAGAAAATATTTTCTTAATACATAGTAACGAATTTTTTTATTAAAAGCATAGGGAAGAAAACAGCAATTCTATATCCAGGAATACACAGATTAGTCTCTTTTATGAATTCTATAAAGCCAGTTCCACATATTTTTTTAAAAAATCACATGGAAATGTGTATCAAAATGCTTTGAAATCTGTGACACACTATAGAAATGGAAACACAAAAGGTATCAAGGTAATATTAATTTCAAGCCAATTCAGTTGATTTAATTCAGGTTTTTAATATTTATTGAATTTATTACATGACAGTATATTGATAATGGCCATTGCAAAAGCAATATGCATCACCTACATCATATCACCACCAGAGATGAGGAGGCTAATGGCCTGGTCAAAAAGATAACAATAATTAGGCAGGTTCTGTACATAGCGAAACCTCATGGGGTGAACCTAATGACTTTAGGCTTTCACATTTGATTCTCAGTGGATTAGTCTTATGAGCAATCAAAGTATGTAC
The DNA here is from genome assembly GCF_047511655.1 of Castor canadensis. Taxonomy (NCBI): domain Eukaryota; kingdom Metazoa; phylum Chordata; class Mammalia; order Rodentia; family Castoridae; genus Castor; species Castor canadensis. The sequence goes on from NC_133387.1 coordinate 57,580,924, forward strand.
TAGATTTGTAGAGCTACCATAAAAAATTACCATAAATTGGGTTTCTTTAAACAACAGAAATTTACTCTCTCACAGTTCAGGAAGATAGACATCTGAAATCAAGTATTTGTAGGGTCTTGTTCTTTTCAAAGGCTCTGGGGAAGAATCTTTCTTTGTTTCTTCTAACATTTGGTGGTTGGCAACAACCCTTGATATTTCCAGGCTTATGGTAGCATCATTTCCAATTTTTACCTGTATCTTCTTATGGACATCTTATTTCTTTATGTATATTAAGTCTTTGTTCAGATTTCTTTTTATCCAATGACAGCAGTCAGTGCATTTAGGGAAACTATAATCTTAACTTGATTAAACCTGAAAATACACTATTTCAAAATAAGGTCACATTCATAGGTGTTGGTGTTTTGACTTTCAACATGGCTTTTTATGAGGGGGAAGGGGCAGAATCCAATACACAAGGACATTATAAGATTGAAAATTTGAATGTATTTTTAGATGGAAGCTGTAATGAGGGAAATCTGAAGACTCTGATGCTAAAACTCAGGCTTGCCCCTAAGGAAAAAGTTCATCACATGGTTTTGTTAAACCTATTAATTTTCTACATCTAGGGCATGATCTAGGGTAGTAAAGGGAGTTCATATATTAGTTTTTGTTGCATACGAGTAGATTTGCATAGAAATATTAAAAAGTGATGAATCCCCAGTTGATGAATCAGTTTATAAAATTTTGTGTCTCCCCCTCCCTAACCCCCCACCTCCAGACAGAACTTGTTTCACCCTCTTGTTCTCTGATTTTGTTGAAGAAACTACATATAAGATAAAAAGAAAAACATAGCGTTTTTGCTAATTTGAGATGAAGATAGCTGTATACAGAGATTCCTTGTGTTAATTACATGCATATGTATATTAAAACCCAGATTGGTTCATCTCTACCAGACCTCTTCATTACTTCCTAGACCCCTTCCCATACTGTCCTCTGCCAGTTTAAGATTACTATATTCACTCCTATACAGTGAGCACATCAACCACATTCAAGTTTTAGGTTCCCTTCCCTTTCCCTATCCTTCAAGTGCATGGTCTCCCCTTAGTGTACGACCCATGTCCAATAATATTATTACATATTTTTAATTCTTAAAACTTAGTTAATATGCTGTGAGAGAAAAAAGCAAAACAGAAAGTAGCCATTATTTTGATACCCTATGCTTCTCAAAGATATAAAATAAACATATAAAACATATTCTTTCACTTCTATCCATCACACTTATTATACCCTAATTAAAATAATTTATGCATTAATGCCCCATTGCAAAATATATTAAATGATGTGTTAGAACAAAGCATCATGCTTACTTTTTATAGAGAACGTTGCATTAATATTATACTCATAGTAATATAACATAAAGAATATGAACTCAAATTTAAGTTTTTGGCTAACCTACTGTTAAACAATAATTCTGATCAATGCAAAATCATTAAAGATAATTAGGAAATAATTCAACTATTTTTACAATAAAACTTCACATGAATGGAAATATACTTCATATCTGAGGTGCTGGATATAGTAGATACTTGCCATATATATTTATTGTGCACCTGAAATTCATCTACTATGGATAAGGAATTGAATTTTATATTTTAGGTTTCATTTAACTTAAAATAGTTATGAATGGCTAGCGGTGACCATACAAACCGTCATAGAAATTATAATTCTATCAGCTTTTTATAGAGTTAGCATGACCATATCTGAGAATATTGTACTCTTTAGATCTTAAGATGTGTCTAGTGCAGCAACATTCATAAACTGAAAAGAAAATAGAAGACATATTTATCTTTGTTCCCATGAGTGTTGAATTTCCTTTGTAAACTGACAAAGGAAACCTTACTGGCTGGAATGAGGAGAAATAATGAATTATTTTACTATATCAAAATGATTAAAGAATAAAATTTGTTCTGGCACAATTACTTACTATGCACTTTATAACTCATTTAGCTAGCTGTTCATTATCCTATGAAATAGATAAGCATCTTGGTGCTCAATTTCCTTGAATCCGAGTAAAGGTCACTGAAGACTACTTAGAAAACCAAGTGAAACTGATTATTTCCTAACAGAAATGATTAAACTTAATTTTTTCTTCCATAAAGTATAAATTGTCATCACCTTTGGATAATTCAGCAGAGTAATATTTAAAAGAAAATGAATTTTAAGCAAATGAGTTTCAAACACAGGGAATTATGTTTATTTTGTTTGATAGTCATTCAAGACTAAAAATTGAATTCTTTTATTTTTCTACCCTTCAGACCATGTTTTCTTAAAAAATGGAGTGCTTCATATATATTTTTAAGGAAATGTATATTTTCTACTTAATTGGGACAACATATTGTACATCTAAAGAAAACACAGTAAGTATATTAAGGCTTGTGATTGTAATATTTTTTAGGCTTCTCATAACCACAACATAATCATAATTAAAATTTTGTCTACCTGTCTGTGAGAATTTAAATATGTATTCCAGGACAGTGCATCTTATATAAACTTTCTAATTCAAGAATTTGCATGCAGAATCTTACCTGTAATTCTTTTTTAAGATATATTTGCCTCTTGGAACTATTTTCAGCCCCATTTTTCAGTTTTTTTTTTTATTATTATTCATATGTGCACACAAGGCTTGGGTCATTTCTCTCTCCCCCCTGCCCCCACCCCCTCCCTTACCACCCACTCTGCCCCTTCCTTCTCCCCCCCGCCCCCTCAATACCCAGCAGAAACTATTTTGTCCTTATTTCTAATTTTGTTGAAGAGAGAGTATAAGCAATAATAGGAAGGAACAAGTGTTTTTGCTGGTTGAGATAAGGATAGCTATACAGGGAGTTGAGTCACATTAATTTCCTGTGCATGGGTGTTACCTTCTAGGTTAATTCTTTTTGATCTAACCTTTTTTCTAGTTCCTGGTCCCCTTTTCCTATTGGCCTCAGTTGCTTTTAAGGTATCTGCTTTAGTTTCTCTGCATTAAGGTCAACAAATGCTAGCTAATTTTTTAGGTGTCTTACCTATCCTCACCCCTCCCTTGTGTTCTCTTGCTTTTATCATGTGCTCAAAGTCCAATCCCGTTGTTGTGTTTGCCCTTGATCTAATGCCCGCATATGATGGAGAACATACGATTTTTGGTCTTTTGGGCCAGGCTAACCTCACTCAGAATGATGTTCTCCAATTCCATCCATTTACCAGCGAATGATAACATTTCATTCTTCTTCATGGCTGCATAAATTTCCATTGGGTATAGATACCACATTTTCTTAATCCATTTGTCAGTGGTGGGGCAGCTTGGCTGTTTCCATAACTTGGCTATTGTGAATAGTGCCTCAATAAACATGGGTGTGTGCAGGTGCCTCTGGAGTAACCTGTGTCACAGTCTTTTGGATATATCCCCAAGAGTGGTATTGCTGGATCAAATGGTAGATCAATATTTAGCTTTTTAAGTAGCCTCCAAATTTTTTCCAGAGTGGTTGTACTAGTTTACATTCCCACCAACAGTGTAAGAGGGTTCCTTTTTCCCCGCATCCTCACCAACACCTGTTGTTGGTGATGTTGCTAATGATGGCTATTCTAACAGGTTTTTTTTGACATCAAAAGATGTAGGGAAAATGGCTAGATAGATTATAATCTACAAATATGAATTCAAATACTCATATTGCAAAACCACAGGGAGGTAATTAGAGGCTTAAAATAAAATGTTGTTAATATGCAAGGAATAATTCATGAGAAATGATTATCTGTAATGTGTTGTTTGAGAAAAAGGCAGGTAAGAAATAAAAAACATTTTTCATGATGTTCCCCACAAGGATTTAACTATAAAAATGCCATTTGTATCATCAATCTATATTAACCCATATATAAAGTATTGACCTCCATAAATTTATTTTTCACAATTGTATACTGAAGTTTCATCCTCCAAGAATTTGCCACTTAGCCAATGTGTTAACTCTCAGCTCTATACTCATCCCATATTAAACAATGAATCTGAGGTGATCCCTTTCAATATTTTTATTTTTCCAACTGGCACAATGTTAAGTTTTGTCAGTAGCAGGTGTGGATAGACATGGGAAAGGGTGCTTCCTAGTTCAGGGGTGCTTTCTTGGATGTTTCCTGCACACATCTTCCCCAGAATCCAGCTCCTGTAGTACAAATGGCTTCTCCTGTACCCAATTCCTACAGAGAATGGCAACTAGCAGTCCACAGTAGTTAGCACCTTTTTCATACTGGAAGGTTCCAATGATAAGACTTCCTATGAATGGCTTTTTCTAATATATCAGAAGACTGCTTTCTGCTTTCTGGCAAATTCTGCCATCATATGTGGCACCACAGCAACCCTCTCCTATTTAATGATCCTGGTAGAACCTTCTCTAACTTTTGTAAGAGGTCCAAATATCAGCCATGGTAGAAAGATTAGTTCTTTCTTGTGTTCTCTATCACAACCCTGGAAATAATGGTTGTTGTTATATAGCTTTTATTCCTATTTTAATTGTCATGCCCTTTAGCTTTACTAACTAATCCCCTTTTTTCATATTTCTATTTATAATTAATAACTTTGAGTATTAGCTTTTTTCTGTTCAAATTACAATGTGGGTTCTTTTCTCTTGATTGGACCCTGACTTACTGAGCCAAGCAAGTGTTGATCTATTACTTTCTTCTTTCATATCTAGATAGAGAAGTGTTAATATATTGCATTTATTCACTAATATGTAGTAAGTTGAATAGTGGCCACAAAAAGTTGCACTTATGTCCTAATTCCTAGAACCTGAGTGTGACTTTATTTGAGAGGGGGAAAGAAAAGTCTTTGTATATGTAATTAACTTCATTTCAAAATGAAATCAGCCTGAATTATCTCTAGAATCAATGCCAGATATCCTTATATAAAAGAAATCCAGGGGAATTTGATAGATGAAAAAGGAAGACACAGGAAAGAAAGCTACAAGTAGGTAGTGACAAAGATTTATGTCATGAAGTCCTAAGGCAAGAAATAAATTAATCCCTTGGAAATTGGGAGAGACAGGAAAGTTTTCTTCCTTAGAGACTTTAGCGAGAGGACATCTCTAACACTTTGACATCCTGGTAAACTAGTAGGTCAGGTAATTGGATTCTAATGAAGTTGAGTAGAACATTAATAATATATCATCCAGACTGTAACTGGATAAACATATAAGACAAATACAATTTTTTTCTACTGATTAAAAATAAATGTGAGGAATGCTGTACTTTATCAGATAATCATTCTGTTTAACAATAACTAAGTTTACAGCAGCAGTAGAATAGAGTATGTTAGAGTTCATATTAAACATTAAAGCTAATAATAATATATAATAAGTAATTATGATGATGATGATGCCAATAGTCATACTAATTCATACCCTCAGCCTCTGATACATTCTAACCTTATATATCTCATATCTAAATGTCCTTAGGGATACATTTTTTTTGAAAACTATAGAAAGATAGAATAGTTTTTTTGTGAAGTGTGTACCAAGGATTAAACCCAGGGCTTCATGCATGCTAAGCATATATTGTATGACTGAGAAACACCGAGAATAATAAAATAGTTTTAATTGACAATCAAGTAATAATAATGCCACTGGAAATAAAAATAACCATAAAAATAATAGTTACACTACAGAGCACTAAACTTGTCATTTTACATTTAATACTCACACTCAAAAAACTTAAGAATTTTATTTGAATTTTGTATTCATTTATCAAGAAAAACAAATAGAAAATATAGAAATATGTAGAAAATTGTCTAGCAATTCTGCTTTCATAGACTTTTCAGATCTTATTTTTACATCTTGTTCCTCAAGATATAACAATATCTATAGAATATAACATTTATCATTTAACAAAAAAAATTTTCTTATTAAATTTTTAATTGGATCCATAAATTCCTGCATAAAATTGTTATAGAAGATTGGATAGGAGTGAAAATTCTCCTAAGAATTAAAGCGTAAAGAATGAAATTTATAACTTAGTTCTGTATTAAAACATATAACTCTGCTTTTGTTGTACTTACTATGTATTTCCTATGTAAATAAAGAAATGATAGCAAATAATAGATAGTATGCACTTCATGGAAGTTAATAATATCATTTCATAATTTACATGTACTTTAGGATAGTCCTAAGTCCTTCTGGATTTATGATTTTTTTTATGAGGGAGCAGTCCAAATTCAATCTTTAGGTAGATCTCAGTGGGTCAGGTTTCAGGAATAGAAGGTAAAAGAAACTATCTACTATTGTAAATTCCAAGGAAATAAAATGTTTTATGCCATACCTAAGGTATTTAAAAAATTAATTAATAGTTAAAAAAATCTAGCTTCCCATTTCTCAAAAATAAGTAAAAAGCCTTTAAAAGCCTACTTCATTTTGTATACTTCTTTAAAACAGTATCTTGAGGAGTTAAGTGTAAATGAATCAGAAACATATGGATTAACTCCCTTAAAGCATTTATGACTATAAATAGAAGAGGAAACTAAATACTTGGCAGACTGTAGCTTGGGCATGCCACACAATAGTCATCTGAAAATTACTTGAGGTATTCACCATCAATTAACAGGGCTGTTTTTTCTTCCAGAATTTCTTTGAATATGGTGAAAATGTCTTGAGGAAATTAGTACAACCCTGAAGAGCAAATTCTTAGTTTCCTCTGCCAATACAGTTAAAATTTTAAGTGGCTACCAATATTTGATCATAAATGAGAATGTGAAGTGAGAATCATAAGTAAGAAGTGAAAAAAAATTGTGTTACTTTCCCTTGGTTATCTGGATCTTTTGTTTTTATTAATTATTGAATTCTATCTATAATAGTGCTGCTGCAATAACCTTAGGGATACAGAAAGTATATCATTAAGATTGAAGGAAAATGTTGATATTTCTTGAAGAGAGGATAAATGAAATACATGACTTTGTGCTACTATGTACTTTTTAAAACTGTATATGGAATCAAGAATTTTCATTTTGTTAATGTATGGTACATTTATATCTATATTATTTGCAAAAAAGAGATTCCAAGATGGCAGCTAGAGGGAGGAAAAAGAAACTGTGCCTCCTATAGTGAAATCTTGGAGAGATGCTGGAGACCACCTTGCAGGCAAAACCACTGAGAAGAGGCAAAACTTTGACCCCTCCACACCTCCAGCCAGCACAGAGCATTTCCACTTCACGTTAAACAGAGAAACCAGGAGGGCCCCCGGGCCGCCAGTTGCCCATGCCCAGATGGCTTGGGAAGATGTACCACAGTACTGCGGTACTCCCACAGACAACCCTGGGCCAGAGCAGCATAGCCCCCTAGACAGACTGACCTCCACCTGTGGGAAAAAAGAGAAACTGAGTAATAAGCAATAAGAACAATAAAGACACACAGGAAAGAGGGTGGGGTGCACTGAGCACTGAAGATTAGGGGAAGGGAATCCTTCCCGGAATTGTAAATAAACAAGCCAGGCAGGCCAGAGAGGCTCCAGCAGGAGCAGGGGTGCATGCCCAGCAACCAGAGGCAGGAAAGCTTGTGAGAGTAGCGGAGGGAGGAAAACTCCACAAGAGAGGAGGGAAGATCCACTTCCCACGTGAGCTGTAAACAAACATGGCGGCTGGCAGGAGCAGCAGCACTGCCCATTAATCACCAGCGGGAAAGCTTGTAAAAGTGGTGGTGGGAGGAAAACTCCACAAGAGAGGGGGAAGACCCACTTCCCATGTGAACTGTAAACAAACACGCAGGCCTGAGAAAGCGGGTGCAGTGTCACCTCCCCCAGTGTGCTTGGAAAGAGGAAAGCTTGTAGCAGAGGCTCATGCACAGGAGAACTCTGAGTAAAAAAAGCTTGCAGGGCCAGATGAGTGCAAAGCTCACCCCTGAGATCTGCATAAATAATGCCGCCAGCAACAGCAGGCTGACAACAGTGGGCACGCAAGCCACAGCCACAGATACCAATCACAAAACTGTCTCCAGACTCTTTTCTTTTTTTTTTTCTCTCTCCTTAACTTTGATGAGAAAACAACGGAACTACACCTGCATGCTGAAAAACTTACTGAAATTTTATTGCATTTGAACTTGGAACACTTTGTGGGTTTTTTTGTTTTTTGTTTTTGGGTTTTTTTTGTGTGCGTGCAGTTTTGTTCTACTTTATGCATCCCCTTTGATGAGATAACTACAGAACAAAATCTGAGGCACCATCTCCAGGATTGGAGACTGAGACAGACACCAAAAAAATAAGACTCAAACTTCATTGTATTTGAACTTGGAGGGTTTTTTTATTTTTTTTATTTTCTATTTTTCATTTTATTTTGTTTTATTTTTATATATACATTACTTTCATTTACTTATTTTTTATTTTTATTCTTATCTTCATTCTTTTTATTTTTTATTTTCAATCCCCTCTCTGTCTCTCTAAGGCCTGTTCAGCTTACTGTCGAATAATACACTAACGCTCCCTGTTTATACCTTTGAAACTTTCTTGTTTGATTCCTTGTTTTGTTTTTTCTTACTTGTCTGTTTGTTTTTCCCTTTTCCTTAACTTCATCCTTTCCATCTCCTCTCACCCTTCCATTCTAAATATTACCATTGGTATTATTACAAGCTAGAAAATACTTAATTGCACACAGTACAGGGACAGTAACAACACCAAGGACAATGATGGGGAGACAGAAAAAAAAAGGAAACCAGTTTCTCCACAGCAAAAAATTAGTACAGGAACAAGAGGGGAATGAACAAAACAGATACTCAGATCCAGACTCCAACAAAATGAAGATAAACTATGCCAAAGAACCCAATGTAGCCCACAAGAATAATTTAAAAGAAGACATACTACAGGTACTCAATGAGAATTTTATAGACATGATACTGGATAGGGTCAACGAAAATGTACAGGAGACATTCAAGAAATTGCAAGACAACAAAAATAAAGAATTTGAAAAAGCAAAAGAAGAAATAAAGGAAACCATAGAAGCACTGTATAAACACCAAAGTGAAACAGAGAACATGATTAATAAACAGATAAATGAACTCAGGACAAAAATAGACAACATTAAAGAGGAAACGACCCAGGATATGGAAAACCTCAGAAAAAAGAACGAAACAGAACTGCAAAACAAAATGGAAGGCCAATCCAGCAGAATAGAACAAACAGAAGACAGAATCTCAGAACTTGAAGATAAAATGGTAATTAAAGGAAAAACCTAAGAACTATTAATTAAACAACTCAAGACCTGTGAAAAGAAAATGAAAGAACTCACCAACTCCATCAAAAGACCAAACTTGAGAATCATGGGCATCGAAGAAGGAGAAGAGGTGCAAGCAAACGGAATGCGTAATATATTCAACAAAATAATAACGGAAAATTTCCCAAATCTAGAGAAAGATATTCCCATACAGATGCAAGAGGCCTCCAGGACACCAAACAGACCAGATCAAAATAGAACTACTCTACAACATATTATCATTAAAACAACAAGTTCAGAAACTAGGGAAAGAATATTGAAGGCTGTAAGAGAGAAAAAACAAGTAACATACAAAGGTAAACGCATCAAAATCACAGCAGACTTCTCAATAGAAACATTAAAAGCAAGAAGAGCATGGGGTGAGATTATTCACCACGACCAAGTAGGCTTCATCCCAGGGATGCAGGGGTGGTTCAACATATGAAAATCAATAAACGTAATAAACCACATTAACAGAAGTAAAGACAAAAACCACTTGAACACCTCAATAGATGCAGAAAAAGCCTTTGATAAGATCCAACACCACTTCATAATAAAAGCTCTAAGAAAACTAGGAATAGAAGGAAAGTACCTCAACATTATAAAAGCTATATATGACAAACCTATAGCCAGCATTATACTTAATGGAGAAAAACTGAAACCATTCCCTCTAAAATCAGGAACCAGACAAGGATGCCCACTATCTCCACTCCTATTCAACATAGTACTGGAATTTGTAGCCAGAGCAATTAGGCAAGAAGAAGGAATGAAAGGAATACAAATAGGTAAAGAAACTGTCAAAATATCCTTATTTGCAGATGACATGATCCTATACCTTAAAGACCCAAAAAACTCTACTCAGAAGCTTCTAGACATCATCAATAGCTATAGCAAGGTAGCAGGATATAAAATCAACATAGAAAAATCATTAGCATTTCTATACACTAACAATGAGCAAACTGAAAAAGATTGTATGAAAACAATTCCCTTTACAATAGCCTCAAAAAAAAATCAAATACATAGGTGTAAACCTAACAAAAGATGTGAAAGACCTCTATAAGGAAAACTATAAACTTCTGAAGAAAGAGATTGAGGAAGACTGTAGAAAGTGGAGAGATCTTCCATGCTCATGGATTGGTAGAATCAACATAGTAAAAATATCTATACTCCCCAAAGTAATCTACATGTTTAATGCAATTCCCATCAAAATTCCAATGACATTCATTAAAGAGATTGAAAAGTCTACTGTGAAATTTATATGGAAACACAAGAGGCCACAAATAGCCAAGGCAATACTCAGTCAAAAGAACAATGCTGGAGGTATCACGATACCTGACTTCAAACTATATTACAAAGCAATAACGATAAAAATAGCATGGTACTGGCACAAAAACAGACATGAAGACCAGTGGAACAGACTAGAGGACCCAGATATGAAGCCACACAACTATAACCAACTTGTCTTTGACAAAGGAGCTAAAAATATACGATGGAGAAATAGCAGCCTCTTCAACAAAAACTGCTGGGAAAACTAGTTAGCAGTCTGCAAAAAACTGAAACTAGATCTATGTATATCACCCTATAACAATATTAACTCAAAATGGATCAAGGATCTTAATATCAGACCACAAACTCTAAAGTTCATACAGGAAAGAGTAGGAACTACTCTGGAGTTAGTAGGTATAGGTAAGAACTTTCTCAACAAAACCCCAGCAGCACAACAACTAAGAGATAGCATAGATAAATGGGACCTCATAAAGCTAAAAAACTTCTTTTCATCAAAAGAAATTGTCTCTAAACTGAAGAGAACGCCCACAGAGTGGAAGAAAATATTTGCCAGCTACACATCAGACAAAGGACTGATAATCAGAATATATAGGGAACTCAAAAAACTAAATTCTCCAAAAACTAATGAACCAATAAAGAAATGGGCAGGTGAATTAAACAGAACTTTCTCAAAAGAAGAAATTCAAATGGCCAAAAAACACATGAAAAAATGCTCACCATCTCTAGCAATAAAGGAAATGCAAATTAAAACTACACTAAGATTCCACCTCACCCCTGTTAGAATAGCCATCATTAGCAACACCACCAACAACAGATGTTGGCGAGGATGTGGGGAAAAAGGAACCCTCTTACACTGTTGGTGGGAATGTAAACTAGTACAACCACTCTGGAAAAAAATTTGGAGGCTACTTAAGAAGCTAAACATTGATCTACCATTTGATCCAGCAATACCACTCTTGGGGATATACCCAAAAGACTGTGACACAGGTTACTTCAGAGGCACCTGCACACCCATGTTTATTGAGGCACTATTCACAATAGCCAAGTTATGGAAACAGCCAAGATGCCCCACCACTGACAAATGGATTAAGAAAATGTGGTATCTATACCCAATGGAAATTTATGCAGCCATGAAGGGGAACAAAATGTTATCATTCGCCGGTAAATGGATGGAATTGGAGAACATCATTCTGAGTGAGGTTAGCCTGGCCCAAAAGACCAAAAATCGTATGTTCTCCGTCATATGCGGACATTAGATCAAGGGCAAACACAACAAGGGGATTGGTCTTTGAGCACATGATAAAAGCGAGAGCACACAAGGGAGGGGGGTGAGGATAGGTAAGACACCTAAAAAATTTGCTGGCACTTGTTGACCTTAACGTAGAGAAACTAAAGCAGGTACCTTAAAAGCAACTGAGGCCAATAGGAAAAGGGGACCAGGAACTAAGAGAAAAGGTTAGATCAAAAAGAATTAACCTAGAAGGTAACACACACACACAGGAAATTAATGTGAGTCAACTCCCTGTTTGGCTATCCTTATTTCAACCAGCAAAAACACTTGTTCCTTCCTATTATTGCTTATATTCTCTCTTCAACAAAATTAGAGATAAGGGCAAAATAGTTTCTGCTGGGTATTGAAGGAGTGGGGGGAGAGGGAGGGGGTGGAGTGGGTGGTAAGGGAGGAGGTGGGGGCAGGGGGGAGAAGTGACCCAAGCCTTGTTTGCACATATGAATAATAAAACAATAAAAAAATTCTGATGTAACTCAAATAAAATATAAAGAAAAAAAAACTAATTTTCATATTATAAGTTAAGTCTGCATTTGGATTTTGGAAGACCCTAGCATAGCATAAGTTTACAGAAAAGCAGATCCTTAAATATGGTACCAGTAGTAGTATTTGTTAGTACTCTCTTGCCACAGTTTTTATTTTTGATTCATACATTATCAAATATTACCTTTAAATTTCAACAATGTTTTTCTGAATTTACTTGAACATATTCCATCAAATACTGACTAAAAAATATGTTTTTACTTGACATATTCCATCAAATACTGACTAAATAATAATTTACTTGAACATATTCCATCAAATACTGACTAAAAAATATGTTTTTAAAAAATATGTATCGTCTGCTTCATAAACCATATAAATTTTCATAGTATGAGTAATGTTTTTTGTCAGAGATTTCAAGTGTGGAAGGAGACATCCAAATTCAACATAGAATTGTTGCCTTGACAAGTTTCCCATCTTTTCCATTGTTCAAAATGACATTCAAATATCTAGACATTTTTAGGATAACCACTGGAGATGCAGCAATAATAATCCAGTATCAATCCTAATTAGGCCACTATCAATACTTGATCAGCACTACAGTGTCTGTTTTATGCATTTTTTTATGGTAATACCATTTTCCAACCCCTTACATCATTAAACAAATCTTATATCCCTTCAGACTGTTAATATAGACAGACACAAAAATCACAAACTTTGCCAGATTTAATATGCAGTCAAACTTTAAAGTATTTCTCGTTCAGTGGTGTCTGTTTAAATCTATTGGTAAACTGGTATTCGTGCTCATGCACTGTCTTCACACAGCTTTGTCATGATTCATACACCTGAATCATGGAGTCTGTGCAGATTCTTTTTCTGAACTGTAAAATTTTAAAAAGCAATGAGCAAAATATTGAATTAAAAAGGTGTGAGTTCATAAATACCAGACACAATTGCTTTAAACTTTAGATTTCATTCAGTCATGTTTCAAAAACGGCATAAAGTTTCCAAACTATCCAGTTTTAGCTACGAATCATATGTTGCCATTTCTAGAATAAAGATGTATGATTTTGTTCAAAAAGTACAAAGTTTCAATTACGCAGGATGAATAAATTCTGGAGATCCAATTTATAGTATAGTAACTACAATTAATGCTGTATTGTATATTTGAAATTTACTAAGAAAACAGGCCTTAAATGAATTCATGAATGCAGAAGGTAACTACAAGAGGTGATGGATATGTTAATTAGCTTGAAAGTGTTAATAATTTCTCTATATATGTATACCAAAACATCACATTGTGTACTTTAAAAATACACAATTCTGATTGGCAATTATATTTCAATATTGCTGGAAAAATATAATATGCCTCATGCTTCTACACTGTGATTCCAACATGCTCCAAAAATCAATAATTATTCTAAATCTGTCTTTTTATGATTTTATTCGCATATAATAATTATACAGAGGGTACACATATATAAGTACATATGTGCTTACAATACATCTTAGATTTACCCCCTTCATCATTCTTCTTCTCCCTCACTCCCCACTCTTGGAGCAATTTCATCAGGTTTCATTATTCTATCTTCATATAGGGACTCAAAACCCATCCACTATATACACATCATTCCCCCTTCCCTAGTGCCCACACCCTTCCCACTAGTACCCAAAATTAGAAAAGATTCATTTTTCCCTCCTGCCTTCGTTTTTAAAATTAAGTATATATTGATGGTCTGAGGGGGTTTGCCTTGGTACTTCAGGTCTGTATATATCGTGATTTTATCACATTGACCCTTCCTTCTATCACATGAGATAGAGAATTACTCATTCTCTATCTTCACGCCCCCCCCAATATGGTGATAGAGAATGAGTAAATATGCATCTTGAAGAAGGTGGTTAATTACCACCCATTCACTTATCCTACAGGTGAAGTTGAATGTCAATGAATACAATAATCTCAAAGTATTTTAAAAGTTTGAGTGTTTTTTTGCTCATATTGATTGACTATGAGTGAATTGATTCTCTTTAGAGAATAAACTACTTAACTTTTACTTATAATATATCAAATATATTTTTATCATATCTTAATCAAAGTTCAAATAGTCTCTGACAACTTTTGATCATACCTTCCCAAAACTGGATCCTATTAAAAAAAATAATAATAAATGTGAAGACTAAGTTTTATGTGTAAAGCAGAAAGTAACAAAGTACTTTATGCCAAAGGCATGTAACATATGATCAAAAACAGTACTTTATTCCCTTATAAAAATAGACATAATATAAATAATTAGGCTTGTGTGACATATTATTATTATTATAAAAGTTACCATGGGAACAGTTTTCAAATTTGAAGTCAGTCAGCCCTGCCTAGGTTTAATTGGTATATGTAAAAAATTATTAATATGAATATCTCAGAAATTATATTTTTATGAAAAATTTCTAGAGATATGTACATGCCCTTGTTTTCATCATGTGTTTTTACGTTTAGGGAATACACTAACCAAAACCAAGTTTAAGAGATAGTCTTTATTTTCCTACTTATCAAGGTCCTGCCAGTGCTTTGCTTAATGAAACTGGATGTAATGGTATTGTATTATTAGTCAAAATATCACTTACTATGTAAAATATTTACTTGTCCACAACCTGACTTCTCTAATTTGAATTAAGCATCATTTCATCTACTAGCTCATGAAGTTTTATAAAGATACAGATGTCTAGGTCTACTCTGATTTTCTGAACCTCTTTCTAATATACTTGATATTTTAAAAGTTAGGTTTCAAGAGTATTGAATGTTATGCCTGAATAGATCTTCTTCCATAAAAGTATACCCATTAATTTTCATAAACCAGATATAATATTCAATGATGTCTTGGAAAATGCCTTCTTCATTATTGTTAGACATATGTGGTCTAAATAGTCAGGGGGTAGAATAACTTTATCTTAGTTATGCATGTCAAAGAAACAACCACGTTTCCTGGTTAGTTGCATAATTATTATTATGATCCCTCATCGAGCATTTTTCATTTGAAAATTATCAACCACAAATTAAAGATACCCCAAAATTCATCATCTGCAGATAATTTTATTTTTATTCTGATACATACCCAAAGCTATGTTATACACTACATCACAGAGTTTGGATCTCCCACAAATAAGTGGCAATCTAATTGAACTTTTGTATATTTTGACCAGTCTCAGAGCCTCATTGAAAAGGACTATAGTAGTGTTTTAACTATTGACACTTCAAAGAATTTACTTTTGGGTGTGGGCTTTAGTGGTATCCTTGGATATTGGCTTCTGAGCTTGCATCTCATAGACCATTAATTTTTAGTCAGCAATGGATAAGTCAAGATCCATAGGGTCTTTTTTTTCTAGAAGCAGACAGCTTCCTAAAAGCAAAATGTTGGACAAACATACATCAAAACAAGAATTAATTAAATAGTATGTCTTAACTCTCATGAGCAGAATTTTAATATAGTAATGTATTTGGAATAACATTGACTTTATTTTAGTGTTCTGTTTTCTGGTTCTATGAAGACTCCCCCCTTTCTTACTACATTTCCTTACCAACTCATAAATTCTGCTATTTTAAAATGAAACAAAATATTTTACACAACATATTTTAACTTATTTATCCAAATTCCGTAACTAACCATTGTTACTTTCCAGTCATTTTCAAAGATTAATAAGAATTTTTTCTTGTTTTCATCAGAATGTTTTTGAGGAATCTCCTCTTCAGAGGACCCTGGAATTCCTTACTACCAAGAAAACCAACAACCAAACTGAATTGCCTCCCAGGCAGAGACACACGGGTTCACATTTTTCCCTCACTCTCCAAGTAATGGCTACTGCAGAGCTTCTTTGAGAATGGAGTCAGTCCTGCTTCCAATCATGCAAAAATCCTAACCCTAGATCCGTTGTCCCTCTGTGAATGCCATAGACCAGCATTCTGTGGCTTCATTGGGCCACCAACATCTCAGATGACAGAGCTACCCACCATAGTAAGCTAGTTCATAAGCCCTTGCTGGAAGTAACTGTGCTATGGGCACTGGCTCAGCAACCCTAGAAAGAAGGCCCCATTCTGACCCTGGAGCTATTCAACTCTGAACATGACTCTGGCAGCAGTCTTGGCTCCCCCAGCTGCTTCACAAGTATCCATTCCTCACACACTGTTACTGCCATGGTATCACAAGTGCCTGTGCCTTAGGCACCATTACCATCACCGTCACTGACCCAGAGCCAAAGGCTCTCCATGCATGTCTGTGCTCAGTCTTCAGCTCCTTGTCAGCTCTATTGTTACCATTCATCAAATACCAGTGCCACCACCTATACTATAAGTAAGCCAACAAGTCAGACCCAGTGCCAAGAGAGATCATATCAAGTACAATTTCACTTGTGAGAGAAAAAGGAAGAAGTAACTTAGCAATCATCACCACCAAAGACCACCACCAACTCTCACTGCCACTTAGGAGGGTAATTTTTTTTAAAATTTAAAATTTTAGTTAGAGAAGAGGAATAAGTTCAAGGCATCTATTATACATCAGGTGACTATAATGATTAAATTGAGATTAACAAGACAGTAGATTTTAAGTATTCTCATCACAAAAATAAAAATGATAATTATATGAGGTAATGTATATGTCAAATAGCTTGACTGAACCATTCCACAATGTTTGTGTAACCAAAGCATAATGTTGTACCAAATAAATAAATATACAGTTTCTACTTCTCAACTAAAAGTACTTAATAAAGGGCTAAAGGCCTAGTACAAATGGAAGAGCACTTGCCTAGTATGTGCAAGGCCCTAGGTTTAATCCCCAGTATGGAAAAAAAAAAACTTAATAAAAAAATTAGAAAGTCTTAGAAGCTACTTTAATGGAACAAAAGTTGGTTTTATTCCCAGAGCCAATGCCTAAAAATGCCTGCCACAAAAACTAGTCTGTTTCCTCACATAGTGGGCCCAGGTTCTTACATAAACTTGGGGGACCTTGTAAAGAGAGGGGTTTTCTCAATTGAGGAAGTTCCACAAGTGAAAAAAATTGTTGAACTGTCTAGTTAGCACACTTTAGGTTTACCTATGCCTTCCATGGTCTTTTAAATATTTTGCAGCTGTATAGGCTATAGAATAGTCATAGTAATAAAAATTATTCTTTTCAACAGAAATGTACACTGTCTGGTGGATATTCATTGATTATTGCACTATGGGTATTGAGAAGTTTGGTATATCTTGAAAGAATATATTTTACCATTCCTTATAGTCTATATATGCATAGATTCTTAGAATTTTTTCCTTAAACCAGTGGTAGCAGACTACTGATTCCTTCATTAATTACTGAGTTAAGTAATGTATTTGACATGTTTCTTTGTATTTTTTTCTAAGATTCCTGATTGTACCTTTTAAAAAGAAATATCCTTAGTCTAGATGTATTGGTACATGTCTGCAATCTTAGTATTTAGGAGGCTGATTGTGGTAGATCCCAGTTTTTTGGCTTCCTGGGCTATATAGAGAGTTCCAGGCCAGCTGGGCCTACATAGCAAAACTATGTCTCATAAAAAGAAATATATATAGGTTTGATGTATATATATGAACCATGAAAAGGATCAGTTTCTTTAAGCAACAACTTTATAACTTTAAATTTAGTTAATTAAAATATATTACCATTAAGGTACTCTAAAATATTTTAATTTTAATTAACATTTTAAAGTTAGAGCTGAATTAATATAGACAACTTTCAAAGTATTCTTTCTCAAACTTAATGCATGTCTTTTTAAAAAAACATAATATTTGAAGATAAAAATTTACAGATCAAGTGTATTAACACACTACAGGTGTCAGCAGTGCAAAATTAATATTAAGGTGGAAGTTGACAGGGATTTGATGTTGATTCTGTTGGAATTTTCTCATGTTCTTTTTCCTAGATGTTTGAATGTTGGAAAATGAAGCACTGGGTTACTGAGAACAAAACAATTGTCTTTTTGTTTCTTAGTGGCTCCTAAATTTATGTACAAGAATGTTCATCACAGCATTATTTAGAAGTGAGGAACAACCACAAAGTGGGAATTGTTAAATATGTCCACATGGTGGATTCGTTCAGCCGTTAGTAAACGTTCAAAAAATATTTAACGACAAGTAACGAACTATGTTAAGCATGATTCCAGTTGTGTAAATACATACGCAAACATAAACCCACTTACTGACACAAACCTCAGCTTGCTTTAACTTCTCCTAATGCTAATAATTTTCTATCTAACTGGTTCTTATAATCATTTGATCCAGTTTCTCTGATCCATCAGTTTCTTGCTACATTCACTTTCCTATTAGGCTTTTATTAATTGGATACAAAGATCTAATCAAACTGAACTAAACCCCAATTCCCAAAAACATAAATCAAAACATTTGCTTTCCCTGTGCCATCAGAACACAGCTGGGAAATCTGAATGGCCATGATAACATTAAAATAAACCCATTATCACTAACCTTCACAGGATCCTCGGTACTTAGAGGGCATCTTAATGGTTTTTTTTAAAAAAAAAAAACCTCTTCTCTGTTCACCCATCTGTCTATCTCATCCTCAGCTAAATGTTTTAAATCACAGAGCAAATATTGTTCCTCTTATCAAACACATTTTTCCAAGTTCTCTTGTAATCACATCCCCTCTCAGTTTCTCTATCTGTTGTCTCTTTCTTTTTGCAAATAACTTACTTCCTTTTCTTTACTGAAATCTGCTCCATAGCATTTGATTCATTCTCTTTCTTTCACCTTCCATTCATTTCTTACCTATTCCTACCATTTCTCGCCAAGCTACAAAATGTTTGCATCAAGCTGATCATGATATACTTACTAAAACTTTTTAGAGGAAATACTCTTGTTATCTTTCTTTTGAATTTTGTCCAACACATTTGACTGGCCCATCTGCTTTGGATTGTTCTTCTCAATGCCCTATTAGATACTAACTCTAGTAGTATCTAGTAAGTATCTAGTACTGACTGACTCCATTTTTACCTATCTCACAGTTTTTTTCTTATTTTGCCTTAGCTCTCAGTATTGAGTTAGCTCAAAGTTCATGTCCTGTGCTACTCATTTTCACTCTTTCCTTACATCATATAATTTCAGTGTCTTTAAGAGCATTCTACATGCTAATCATTCCCAAGTTTCTATCATCAACCCCATATTCTCTTCGAAATTTCAGACTCACACAATACCTAGAGAACCCCTCCACATGGATGGTACCTTGCAATTAGTGTACTCAAGTTTTGTGCAACTATCCTAACAAGTTTTTCCTATAAAGTTATAGCTGGAAAACTTTATGACATATTATGTCTCCTGATATCTCATCCCAAATGAAATCAACCACCAAGTGCTTCTTAAATAGATATATTTTCATTTATAGCTGATATTATATGCTGTTAATTTTCTGCAAGGACATTTCAAAGCAATGTAATTTGAGCTTCACAATATTTTATCAGATTATAACTACATTTAGGGAGAAACAATAATGTTTCTGTTATAGTTTGCATATGAAAAGTCTTCCCAAAACTCCTGTATTGAAGGCTTAGTCTCCAATGTAGCAGTGTTCAGATGCAGAGTCACTGGAGGTGATTGAATCACATAGTTCTAAACTCATCCATCAGTGGATGAATCCATTCATAGTTTATCAGGCTATGGGGAGGTGGTGGAAACTTTAGGGGGTACTGCCTAGTTGTGGAAGTAGAATGTGCCCTTGAAATGTATATTTCATCCCCAGCTCCCCCTGCTTCCTGAACTCCACGTGGTAAGCATCTTTTTTTCCACCACACGCTCCTCATCATGATGTTCCGCCTCATCACAAACCCAGAAATATTGTAGTCTAGTGACAATAGACTGACACCTCTAAAACTATAAGCCAAAGTAAATTTTTCTCCTTTAGATGGAATCATCTCAGATGTTTTGTTACAGCAATGGAAAGCTGACTAACAAAGTATCTTAGACATAGACATTAACAAATGGATTAAAATTTATCATGTGGTAAAATTACCTAGTGAGATGGCAGAATGTCTCTACTTGGAACTCTTTGAAAGCAGGGTAGATTGCCAAATAGCTGAATTTGTTTATAGAACATTCTCTTTAGGTCAGGAAGTTAAAATAAATTACCTTCCAAACTTCTTTTGAAGCCTGCAATTCTTCATATTTCCAGAGCTTTTTAAGGGACATTATATTTTGTAAGTGTTAACTTTCAACAACCTTTTCTCCTGTATATTTCTTCTGTGCTTTCTAATATGAGATTTTGACAAACATTGTCCTCAGTTGTTTTTTGTTTGTTTTAATCTGTGGAATTTGGTTTCAAATATTTCAGTAAGTATTATTAAGGTGTCCAAAGTGTGCATTGAAATGATATTGAAGAGTTAAGACATCAAAGAGAAAAAAGAGAAAGGATTGGAGTATGTTAAAAAGCAGAATTAGTTCCAGTTCAAAGAACATGATTTTCTCATTATGCTTAAAACGTATTAGGTTGTTGATTATACATTGTAAATATTTCATCCTGAGAAATTGCATTTTAGATCTTGCTCACTTCCAGTATTATTAGTCTTAAGGCTCTAAATTCTACCAAATATAAACATGGCTCAAAGGTATACAAGAGGGCTGGTGTGTTGCTCAATCATAGAGCAGTTTCTTTGCATGCACCAAGCCTTGGGTTCAGTCCAGCACATAAAAAAATACTCATGACACAGTTCTTGAAATGGTAACATAATGGTTATCATTTATTGTGCTTTTAATAAGTGGTAGGTATCATGCTGACGAACTTACAGCCCTGCTTTATTTTTCTTCTAATCTCATTTTACACATGAGAATCTTGCATTGTTGATGCTAAAAACCTGAACTAAGTAAGTTTAGCAGGATTTTGCAACTGAAGAACACCAGAACAGTACTTAAAAGAAATCTTCTTGACTTCCACATATAAATAAAATCATATATAAGTACCTATAAGTTGACTTTTAGCTTTTTTATTTTATCTGCATTTTCTTTTTAAAATTGGTCTGTATAACATCTGCTTTCTTTAAAGAATAGAGATCCCATGGGTAAGGGAGGTTGTAATATAACTTCACATCATAATAATGTTGATTATTTCCCAAGCAATCAATTGCATTAAAGTTTTGAAACTCAACTTAAACTAAATTTCTAATTTTTTTTAGCATTCTCTGATATTATAGTGAATTATCAAGCTGTGGAATAAACCACCCATAGTTTTATAAAAGATTTTTCTGTTTCAGTTTGGCCTTGGGCAAATTGTTATGTCATCACTACACTAGAAATTAAGCCATGTCTGCCATGACAATTACTTGTGCAATTTCCTGAAATCCCAGATTAAAGCTGAAGCCATGCCCATGATTAAAGAGAACACAATGGAAATACAGACTTTTATGAAAAATGGAACATATATCTATTGCAAAAATGATAGGGTTTTTCCTTCAGAACAACAGAATAAGGTATTCTTAAGAACTATTAAATTTTTAAATGCCTGCATGTTTCCTAGATATTAAATATCTTCTTTTTTGTAGTTTTTCATCTTCTTAGCCAGTTAAGACTTGATATTCAGTCCAAGATCTGCCCCAAATAAAATATTATGCCTTTAATGTTAAAAAGTATACAGTTTTATGTATCTTCTTTAGATTTTTCAAAGTCCTGATTTTCACATTTGAAATACTGAAGCATTTTCACACTTGTTTCTCATTTTGAATTCAAACAGGTGAAGAGAAAAAAGTCTTTACAAGCTTTTCCCAGAGTCTGTTGGGGCTAGTTTGCAAGATCATGAATGTCTAGAACACAGTTGTGTTTGACTCTAAAAAGAAAATGAATTTTAGATGTTTCCTGATAACGCTGCAGATCATTACCCTGATCAGTGACATCTTTGCAGTAGACTACCAGGCACATCTGCACTACATACACTGAGGGAAATTAACCTGAGTTTCATCCAGTGAGTACAGGATGGTGGACTTCAAAGCTCTAGTATCCCTTGTGCAAATTACAGTGGCAGTAATCTAGTCACTTTAATAAGTGGGTTTTGTTTTTCTGTTCCAAATCCAAATGCTACCATCCAGGCTGTAAAATGATCCCGATCTATTATGTTTGAATTATCTTTTTGAAGGCAGTTAGAAGATGGAGCCCCATACGGAAACAATCTTTATTTTCCATTGGCTGCATATGTTGCATGTCTAATGAAATGCATTTCATATATTTATTTTAAGTATCTGATAGAATTACAACAGTGACAACTTTCATGATTGTTAAAAAATGTGATCCATTTTAAACACATAGGCATGCCTAACTCTGTCACAGAAATGCTTAAATAAAATGTATTTCACTTACAAAAAAGCAAATATAAATATATGGAATCAAATACATATCCTACTTGTGTATCTGTATAGTTATATAAATATCACATGTTTGAGCCTTAACAAAACAAGTATTACTGTACAGCATCTCATTTTTAAAATTTTACTCAAGTAAGTTTTAGCAAACACTTTCAAGAATAAAATGTTACTGAAATTTTATAGTTGGTGGTTATCAACCTGAATTTTCTTTTTTTATTATAAATTTTTATTAGGATATAGTCATTATGGGGGGGATTCACACTGACAATTCCAATTAGTCTTATAATGTCTATTATTTACTTTGCCCCTATCATCTCTCAACCCCCTCCCCACCCCACTTAAAGCAGTTGCAAGAGGCTTTTTTACTTCTGTTTCATATAGGTATATATAATGTGACCATACACCATCACCTGAATCTCCTTCCTTCACCCTCTTCCCTGTCACTAGTACCCACACACACACACACACTCACACTGTGCCTATTTTTCAGTCCTGATTTTCATTATTAATTTCTGACATTCAAAAGGGTGTCTCAATGTACGTCCACTTGGGTGTGCTTTACTATGTTCTGGTCAATCCCTTCAAATACTCTCTCTTACCCCTTTACTTCCCACCCCCCACTTTCAACAGCTTTCAATACACATCCTTATATCATCTACCTTCACATCTTATGGCATGCGATATTACTGATGCTCTATGAGTCTCTTTTCCTGCATTCCATAGAGTAGTTCCTCTGTTATAAACTCAACCCGAATTTTCTATGTAAGCAGATTGGTTGACAAACTTCTTTAAATTAAGACAGTATGACATTGTTTGTCACCTATGTTTCCTACATTCAATGATTTCTCTAATTTTCTTCCAGTGTATGAATTCTCCCTTTATTTCTTCCCTAATTGTCTAGGTTAAGGCTATTTATTTTACTTTTTACTTATTTTACCCACTTTTCAAATACTTTCAAATACAGACTTACATCAATGATATATATCATCACACCAACGAATTAAAAATGCTTTAATTGAGGACCAGTAAAGTTCTAAGGGCTAATTTTAAGCAGAAAAGTTACTTAGGAAAACAAAAAACAAGTTTTTCTCCTCTTTGATATTTCTGTTATTTGATATTTGTGATGGCACCAAAATACACTTATATTTCAAATTCCCAATTCAAAGGCTAATATAAATATATTTATATAGATATATTTATGATAGATCCCTATCATCAATATATTTCATGTGTTCTCAAGAAGATCTAACTTCTCATATTACTAGTACTTTTCATAATCATAGGCAGCCTGGATAATTTCCCTTTCATGTGAAATTTAATTTATATCACATAAAATGCAGGCACATAATAAACATATTTCCTAAGTAGAAGATGGAAAAGAAGCTGCTATTAATTCTTTTTCAAACTTTTTCCTTTGAAATGAGAAATATTAGTGTGTTTTAGGTGAACTGTTGTCTTATGGCTCCTTCATATTCCATATCATCTACTTTTTGAAAGGAATTTCAGGATTAGAAAATACTTATTTTTTATACTTTGATGAGAGTATAATTGGATATTTAGGTGAGTGGGTTTACTTTGGGCTCCATTGACACCTAGAAGTTGTAAGAAAGGGATTCAGGGGGTTCATGAACTCCCTAAGATTATACACAATCTATCGTGTTTGGGTGTATATGAGGTTTCTTAGAAAGAAGAGTCATGACCCTCCCTTAAATTCACAAAAGATTAGACCCAGTGTACTGTTGCAAAAACTTCAACATTTCTTCCAGGACGTCCTTGAGTTCAGTCTACACCATATTCACCACTTAGTGTAGCTGCTGAGTCACTCTGCTTGCAATCAACAGAAGCAATTTCTGACTGGCTTAAGCAAAATGAGAATTTATTGTGAAGTACATAAAACAGCTCAGAAATAATGAGAAATCTTTTTTGCCTGAAACATTATGATAATCTTCCAATATGTCTTCCTACATTGACTTTTCTTTTCCTGTAATTTGTTTTGCCTTAGACAGGCAGAGAAATTTAAAATTAAAATGGAATCATGTTAATCTTTTGTAAAAATCTTTTAAGACTATTCACTATTTTTTAGAATAAAAGCCAGAATGCTCACATGGCCTACATTATTCTGCTTCACCTTGCCCTTGCTTACTTTCCTTCCCCATCTTGTCATTCTCTCATTTTGCATGTATTCTCTGTACTACTTATTCCCCCAGAATTGCTTTGTGATCGCTTTCCCTTAACTAATGTCTACTTATCTACCTCACAGCTCCTTGTGTAAATTCCATTTCCAAAGAATTCTTTTCGTTATATTTTAAAATGAGAGTATAGTCGTAATTTTTTGTTTAGTACCTCTACATGAGAATAGGGACCATTTTCCCTATTCATCAACACAAAATATTCCCAGCACAAAGCCTAAAATATTCATGGGAAATAAACAATCAATAAAATGAATTCTGCTGCAAGGGCTCCCAATGAATACAGAGTCTTTCTTTTTTTATTCCTTTTTTTTTTTTTTCTCTACTGTGTAACACAGAGCCTGACACACAATGGCTTCATGACAGATACTTGTTGAGTGGATAAAATAATACTACCCCACATTTAAAACACACCTAACATATGTCAGGAAGCATTAAAAGCAGATCATATGTTTTCATAATTACCAGAATTATGCCTTTTTTACCATCCTCATTTTATAGATTAAAAGAACATGAATAGCATGACCTCAGTTTTTACAGATGTCTATCAGATTCCAAAGCTGTAACACACTACATAATGTTGATTCAAATAAATGTTATAATGACTAATATGTTGTCTTTACTACAACTACTGACTACCCACTACAGTAATATCTGTAGCTCTTAAAATATAATTTCTTACCTTTCTGGACTGTTAGAAAATTGTGTACATATGAGGTTCAGTACAGTGAGTTTAGTTTTTTCAAAGGCAGAAACTATATGCCTTTACTTTTCTTTGTATTTGTGTTGTTGACATGTTGTTTTCTTGCCAGAGCAAATGAAAGTAATTAAATAACATTGATGATATCACAGTTTTTATATTATCTTAAAGGCAGCACTCTAGAAAGTGACCTTGTCAACAAAGGAGATATTATGATAATCAGAACCTTCTGTCTTTTGTTTTTAAATGCTACTAGATGTTATGTGAATACTACTTAAGGGATATCATTAAAATATTAATAGGAAGCTAGTGACCTTGAAGTTGGGCTTGGGGACAGTACTTACATTTCTTAAGCTCACTTCCAGTATTATTTCCAATATTGACTAAATTTCTATGGGCAAATTGATTGGCGAAATTCTCACATCCTTCTTAAATTGATAGGGGTGGTTAATAATCAGAAGCTCTGTGACAGTGGGGGATAAGGGAGAATACTCAAAATGCCTATGAGAACCAGAAAGTCATTATTGGTCAGGTAGTGTTTGACACACTTATAAGAGTTCTATAGGACATAGCCCTTGCAAGTTTGTCTTTGATACACAAAAGTATAATTGTGACTTAAATGTTTCTCTGTTGAGTCCCTTAAGCACTCAAGTATAAAGTTTGTAAGTTTCTCTGGTCTTTAGAGACCCACTTGAATTTTATTTTTGATTTTAAAATGAATATTAAAATATTTGTAATGCTGCTCTTTAACCAACCTACACTTTTTTAGTGAAAATCTGTTCTATTGTTCTGAAACTTAAAGTTGACCTAGACATGGTGTTCAACAGTTTTTCAGTTAAAAGAACCCCTGTGTGTATAGTGTGTGCTGCAGTCCGTGTTTTCTCCTTTGAGTGTTTTCTACTCCCTGAAAAGTATGAGGACGTTTTGATATAATGAGGTAAAATTTGCCTTTGGATGTTATTATGACGATAAAGTTAGGATTCTATAGATATACATCTATAGTCACATAAAAAGAGAAGCCCAAGAACCATACTCAGTATCTTTTGTCTTCAAGGCATTACTTTTTTGTCCGAAAGGGAAAATTTGGCTAATTTGAAAATAAAATATAGTTCAGTATGCCACACTATAAAGATAAATCTTATTTTGGAAATCTGTTCACTTCAATGTTTTCTTCAAACATGCCCTGAGCACCTTGATTAGAACTGGAATATGTCAAGAAAGATTATTGCTTTTATTGTAGTTAGGATATTAAAGGGTATCAGTCACCCAGGAGATGCAGTTTCTGTTCTTCTGATGAATAATGTTCAATAATGTCTATCTTAATCTCTCTTAAGATGGCTGATGTTGAAATGATTTTTTCATATACTCTTAACATTTTTAAATCATTAAAACTACCTGCTTAGTTTAGAGAGAAGACAATTTCTGACTGATCATTTTCTCTTCAGGTCATCTCACCTCTCCGCTTCCTTCCGGTTATATATGAAGCAGTTGAAATAATGGGTTTTTACCTTAAAAGACACACTGTGCCATATGGCAAGGTGGGTGAATTGCTCCATTTTGACCTTTTTAGCTTCCAGTTTTTTATAAAAGAAGTACATTGTCTGACTAAGAGGAATTTCAGGAAAGTTAACCTGGCAAGAAAGAATATTACTGAGTGTTTAAATATTAAAGCTAACAGACTGATAAGCATAACTTCTTAGACTACCAAAGCTAACTTGCTGAAATCTTTCCTTTATTTCATCAGGACCAATGCATTCTGCTCTGCCATGCCCAGGTTGCTAATCCAGTTTGCTTTTTTATTTAGTTTTCTGGTAGCAGTTGTTGACTAATTTTATTTGGAGGTTGGGGAAGAGGTGAGGAGAAAATTCTCTTGTTTTGTGTTTCAGTTCCTAAAACAGGATGCTGCCTAACCCATTTCATTTCTATGTCCTGTTGACTTTATTATTCTGGAAATTGAAAAAACTATTTAACAGATGGGTACCATTTCAAAAATATATTGCTGTCTGTAAAGTTTTCTTGTCAAGATGTCTTGAATGCATTTTTGTTGAGGGAAGACAGTGTGAAGAGTTGGAGAATGTTGATAAAATTGAAACATTTGGTTATAGAATTGTGTATGATATTAGAGGATTTCTGTTTGTGAAATGTATATAATAAAATTTCAGAAACTAAAAGAAGCACTGTAATTTTTCTTCAAAACCCTGGAAGTTTGAGGAGTTTATAACAGAGAAACTTTCAAAATCAAGGACTGATATAAGAATTAAAGGGCAATGATTGGGGAAGCTTGCATGAAGATGAGTTAGACAGAAAAATTGCATCTGCTGCTGATAGCCCCCAGGCAAAATCATACAGTTGCCTGGATATTTTTATTCAGGAGCTTCTAAATCAGACACATCAAGCAATGTGAAAGGAAGCCAAGAAAATGTTTCCAGGATTCTTCTGCAGGATTTCCTATGGAAAATTACCATTTAAAAATCAGAAATAAGGATATATCCTCTTACAGTGAAGCCTACTGGTCAACTAGTCCTGCCCAGACAAAAGATGAAATGGTTGTTGCTGCCTAACTAAAGACAGCTGTGGATAGCAGAAAGTTTAGTAGATGCCTTTATGGTAAAAATCAGTAACAAAAAATAATAAACCATTAAAAAAAAAGGAAATAAGAGAGAACAAAAAGATTGCAAGGAAATAGAAAAAAATTTCAAAGTTTTCTTCAAAGAGTTATAAATCAAGAACAGCTAGTGTAACAATGGAATATCAAGAGAATAAAAATGAGCTCTTCAAAATTAAAAATGTAAGAGAAAGAAAAAAATCAATAAGAAAATTTAACAAATAACCCAGAAAGTAGAAAAAGAAGTGAAAAAAATCTATGTTTCCCTTGTCTAATAATACAACTCTGAGATAACAGAGTGACTAGATAAACGGTAAGGAAAAAATACATATTCTTAATCCTGGAGGTCATGAGTTAAACTGGGTAGGCCCGGTATGGGTCTGCTGTGGTTTGGATATACTTTGTCCCCACACAGTTCACGACTTGGAAGCTTATTACTTATGTGGCAGTGCTGTGAGGTAAGGGACCTTGAATAGGTGGAGCAAAGAGTTGGTGTTTTGGACATGACTCACCTTGGAAGGGATTAGTATTCTTCCTGGAGTGGGTCATGTCTCTTGAAAATGGATTATTTCCTGAGAGAGTCAGTTGTTGCAAGCAGTAGTGGCACCTTTTCTGAATGCCTTTGCTTCTGTCACAACTGTCACATGAGCTCCTGGTCTTGAATGCTATTCACCTTGTGACACTTACCAGAACTGAGCAGATGTTGGCACCATGCTCTTTTGCCTCTAGAACTGTAAAAAAAATAATCCTATTTTCTTTCTAAACTATCCAGATTCTGGTATTTTGTGATAGCATCAGAAAATAATGAAGTTGATATCTAATACAATAAATTTAAAGACAATTTACATTAAAGCATAATAGAGATTTTAAACTTAAAGGAAAACCAAAGATTAAGAAAAAAGAAATCAAAAATAAAAATTTAACATGGGGGAGTATGAAGTGATTGGGAATAAAACAAAGAGAGGATTGTGTTGTAAGAAACATATCTAGAAGCCAGAAATCAATGGAAACATGTTGTTAAATTCTTAGGAAAACTAATTTCAACCTACAAGATCTTGTATTAATTAAGTGGAAGGTAGAATTAAGATAATGAAATTATCCAAACAAAATCATGTGAGTGAATTATTAAATCCTAGTCAAAACATACATTATGATTCTGGTCAAATCATTCAAATACCTCTTTTTTTCTTTGCTTATAAAATAAGGGTAGCAAAAGTATGGTTCTTCATCTTAAAGAAATAATTAAATAATACACGTATAAGTTGAAGTATATGAACAAAGTGTATTTGTAAAATCTGATATTATTTGAAGTTAAACTTTTTACACAGTCATACCACTTAACACTCTAAATTAGTAATCCATACTTGTGAGTTTGCATAGAGAGTTCTTGTTCTAATCACCAATTGAGGTGAAGATGATTAAAAGGTAATCATTCTCTTTTAATTCACATTAACTGTGAGGAATAAACATTTAGTTAAAATGATTTCCAAGAAGTTTTCACCCTTCAAATTAGTTTCTTCTACCTCAAATTAATTTCTAAGACTATACAACCACTTTGAACTTGGCTTATTTCCTAAAACCTTTTAAATCTTGCTTTAATGATTATAAAATAGACAGTAGATAGGATGGAATTGGTGATCCTGCTCTGGCTCTCTGGTTCTCTAAGTGCACCACATACAAATACTCAGGTGACTGAGAACTTTTCAGGTTAATAGTTATTTTCAAAGTGAGTAATGTAATAAATTCTTGTAGGAATATTTTATTTTAAGAAGAGTTGGTTTCAAAATGTCAGTTTGTTTCTACCATGCATATCCTTAGGACCTTTATTAAAAATCATTTGGCTATGTTGGAGAAATAAGCTGAAATTAAAGGACCATGACTTCTGCAAACAGTGATGCTTTAGCTTTTCCTTTTCCAATTTTAATTCCCTTTATTTTCTTCTCTTCCTTGATTTCTCTGGCTAAAAATTCCAGCACTGTGTTGAATAAAAGTGTCAAAAGTGGGCATTCTTGTCTTGTTTCTGATCTTAAAGAGGGAAATTTTATATTTTCCTAACTCAGTATAAAAAGCTATTGGCTTTTTATAAATGGCCTTTATTTACATTGAGGTGCATTCATTCTATCCCAAAATCATTCAACATTTTTATCATGAAGGAAGGTTGAATTTTATTAAGTGCCTTTTCTGCATCTGTTGAGATGGTAATATGGTTTCTGTCCTTCACTCTGCTGATGTGGTATATCATATTTATTAATTTGCATATATTGTATATCCTTGCATTCCAGGATACATCTTACTTGATCATAGTGAATACTCATTTCGATGTGATACAGAATTTGCTTTGCTATTGTTTTTGTCAAGTGTTTGCATCTATATATCGCAAGGGTATTGACATCTAGTCTCTTTTTCTGTTGTGGCCTTATCTGGTTTTTGTATCAGTGTAATGCTGGCCTCATAGAATGTGTCTTGAAAAATTCCTACCTCTTCTACTTCAGGAACTATTTAGGAAGCATTGGCATTAACTATTCTTTGAATATTGCTTTAATTCAAAGGGAAGCCATCTGGATCTGGATGTTTCTTTGGAGACTTTTCATTATTAACTCAATTTCATTACTTTTTATTGTTCTGTTCAGGTTTTCAACTTCTTCATGATTCAATCTTATCAGGTGTATATGCCAAAAATATGCCCATTTTTCTAAGTTAATAAATTTGTTTGTGTATAGTTGCTCATAATAGTCTCTAATGATAGCATGTATTTCTGTGATAGTAGTTGAAATGTCTCCTCTTTCAAGTCTTATTTTATTTGAGTATTCTCTCTCTCTCTCTCTTTTTTTCTGTCAAAGGCCTATTTTGTTTAAGTTTCTGAAGAACCAGCTCTTTGCTTCATTGATCATTTGTTTGTTTTACAGTTTCTATTTCATTTGTTTATTCCATGATATTTAATATTTCTTTCCTTCTGCTAATTTTGGGTTTGTTTTTCTTCTTTATTTATTTCCTTGAGGTGCAATGATAGCTTACTTGAAATCTTCTGCTTTTTTCAGTATAGGTGTTTATTGTTATAAACATCCCTCTCAATATTGCTTTTGATGTGTCTCAGGATTTTTGCTGACATCAATTCACATTTTTAAGATATTGATTGCATGAAAAGGGTTTAAGACATGCATATACATTTTAGTTTCCTTTACTGTCTCGAATTCTCCCTCTCCAAATAGGTTTTGAATTCTTGAACAAAAGTCTCTTTGTTTTTTGTCTTGATATTTTCTACTTTGAGAAATATTTGGCAAATTTCTGCTCAATAAACATCTGGTGAATTAATAAGATGTAAGGAATTTTTGTTGTTTTTATTCCTTACCACTTCTTCATTTACCTCTCTAGTTTTAAACATGTTAAAATTTGAAACACATCTTGAAATTGGGAAATGTCTTAAATTAATGTCTTGTAAATATCTATAAACATTGATTTTATCATTTTTTCCATTTTTTTAAATACTAAGATTTATAAATAATAAAGTTGGCCATAATAATCTAAATGGATTAAAATCTTGGAAAATATATTTGCCCAACTTGCCATAGACTCTGTAGTCTTCTGTGAACCATTTTAATGCTGTGGATGATATCATTCGCATTCCTAGATATAATTTTGTAGGTAATAAAAGCGTTGATCACTTTTTAAATTGTTTTCAATAATCACAGTATTAGATAAAGAAACTTATAAATTAATGAATCCAGATGCTCACTTTTAGTAAAATGAATTCTTTATACTATTTGATTTTCATCTACCTCTACAGTATTTCATTCTTTGTATTCTCATATTCCTTGCTGAATTCAGAATCTTTTTGATTCTGCAAACAACCATGGAATGAACGAATACTCATTTCCTTTATAATATTCAAAGCGATATAAATAATGCATAATAGATGATGTAATACTGTTAGCAAAATTCTTTCCTCATTTCCGGTCTTATTTTTAGTTATAGAATTCTTAAATCTTAAAATTTGTGGGTTTAATGTTCATTTTGGATTGAGTTACTCAAGAACATGTTGAACGATATGCAAAACAAATTGTAAATTCAATACTTGACAATATACCAACTTCTTCAGGAGCCAAAACCCCTTTTTCCAAAATCAACCTGGTGAAGTTATCAAGTACAGATCCATGTTTAAACAAATAAGAGGAGAGAATCCAAACATTTTCCCAAAGCATTGCTATTTCTAAGCTATAAAGTTACTTAGAGATTCAACTATTCAAGATGTTTATAAGTTTATAAAGTTTATAGAATAATTTGAAAGTTATACTTTTACTTCTGGGCTATAACTAAAGCTAGGCTTACTTCTGAAATGACCTCACTTCTAAAATCATACTAAGTATAATAAATTAATTCCAAAGATGTCCCCAAACATTTTCTTTTACTTACATTATTCCATGTTAAATCTGAACTTAAATTGAAAGTTTCTTTTTTCATAATGGTGCAACATTTAATTCATAGACATGCAAATATTATATTTAAATAAAATATGTTATTCAGGCTCTTTTCAGGACTCTGGTAGATGAGAATTTATTTTATAGTTAGTAAAATATGGTTATATGGTCTTATTTTCATGGATTCATATAATGTATACAATAAGCACTCATTATATATCTTCTATGCTCTCAGCTCTGTGCTGTACACTAAAGATATATCAGCAAAATAGACAGAAAATGTCTACTTCTTCAAGATTGTATTCAGGTGAGAAATATCAATTTCCTAATTAGGAAATTATGATATTGCTTTATGAGTAAAATGTAGAGGAGTGTGCCTTGGGAACATATGAGAGGATTATTTAAAATGTAGACTTGAAAATTGATGGGGGAAGTCCTCTTGAAGAAAAGAACACCTAAGATGGAACTAGCAAGAGAATCATTAAAAAGAGTAACCAGTATCTGTGCAAAAGATGGGTAAATGAGAGGTAATGGCAGTGGTGAAACTGTTCTTGGCAGAAGAAATTTAATGTGCAAAGGTGAACAAAAACCTAGAATATCTGAATAAGCAGAAGATATTTAACATAGTTAAAATTTTATGTAGGATGTTGAATTTTAGGATAGGGAAGAAAATGAACCTAGAGAGATTACATGAAACCATATTGGCAATGTCAAATATCTCCTATTAAATTATATGAATTTTATGCATTCAGTAATAGAAAGCTAATGGAGTATTTTGAAAAGAGAAGTTATATAATTAAATTTAAAATTGTCTAAAAGAATTCTTATTGCAGTGTGAAAATATTTTGAAAATAAAACCTGGAGAAGGATTTGAGGGACTTAGAAATGATCTTGGTGAAAGACGGTTCATGAAAAAGGATATAGTTCAATTGGAGTGGAGGTAAAAAGTAGAATTATAGAGCAAGAGATTTATAGGGGTATAATGCATGCATTTAATAACTGATAAAGAATAAAGAACTCAGCTTAACTATTTATAGAAAATCTGCATGAAATACATTAATATTTTGGATTTGTTGGTTTTAAGACATCCATTTGAATATAAAAGAAAATTTAAAGTCATATAACTTATGACATTGCTCATTCATGTAGTAATATAGGGAAGGAAAAAGGCCTGCACATGACAGTGGTGTGCACTGTCATTTTTTTGTTTTGCAGTGCTGAGGATTGAATTCGTGTCTTTGTACCTTTGCACATGCTAAGCGAGCAGTCTACCACTGACCTACATCCCCAACCCAGGTACTGACATTTCTAAAACAGATGAAAAAGAAATGGGAGTCACTGAGGAAAATTTGTAAGGTACACTGTAATAGAAAAGAAGTGCCTGGCTATCGAAATGTCAAATGATGTTTGTGGACTCTAGTTAAGGCTAAGATGTTCTTATAAATTCTAGTGGTTATAGGAATAGAAATCTTATTAAAAACAAGATTTGTTTTGCTAGAATGGTGAATGCTAGAATGGTAGAATGCTCTGATGAATGAGTATGAACAAGAAACAAGATAAGGGGCACATAAATTTGAAGGTGTCTATGAAAAGAATAGTTAGAGGGCAAAGATAAAGGAGAATGTAGAGTTGGATAAGTTTTTGTTTCTATTGTTTTCTCAAATTTAACATGGATTTTATTTCCTTATTCAGTTGATTGGTTGGTTGGTTGGTTTTGGCAATGGGAATTTTTGAACTCATTTGAAAAGGAAATGGTTAAAAAGTAAGAAAAGTGCTGACTAATGAAACATCGATAAACTACAGAGAAATGTTGGAGAGCCCCTTCATGTTGGCTACATCATTGTTACTTCTGGAGATAATTATAGATATTTCATGTAAACTTATTCCACTGTGATATATAAAAATTAAAGGAAATGTTTTTATATAAAGTTTGTTTCCCACAGTTTTTATTTTAATGAAACCTACAAATATTTGGCTAACAGTCTTGACTGCCACTTATCACCTTGACTTAGTCACTTAAACTTTTTGAGTCTCAGCTGTGTTTTTGTATAAAGTTCTTTTAAGTTACAAAAAAATACTGAAACATACGGAAATTTTCACACCAATAGAAAAGTCTAAGCTCAAAGCAAAAAAAAATGAATAAACAATGAAAGCACTTAATAATATGTGAAGTATTTCCAGAGTTTAAAAATGACCCAATATTCTTACCACATAGTATTAGTCATTTATTTTCAAATAATATCTATGATTAATATTTCCATTTATAAGAATGCCTGTTATGTGGTATTATTTGCTTTATAAAAAGTGGCTAGGATAATTCCTTTATTTCAAAGGAACATAAGCTGCTTGTGACATGCTTCAGAAGAAAAAGGTCTATGAGGAAAATCTCAACTCTTACATTTTTATAAAACTATCAAGCAATTGAATTTTCTTCTAATCAAAACAATTGCCAAATATGGGTTTCACTTTTCTTTCTTGTCGAGTTTTATTACCAAAACACATCTTCCTCTTTGACAGTGGGATCTGGCATGGAGAAAAGAAATTACAAATGCATTTCCCACTTCTTTTAATGGAGCTATAACTGTTCATCTAGAGAACAAAGCTTTTGGCAATACAACTGTGATCTGGTACAGACACAGTCTTAAAAAAAACTCGATTGTGTCATAAAATATTCCATGTTTAAGTATTAAAGTTAAATGTTTATTGACAACTTAATCAACTACTTTTTTCTATTATGGTTCCATTTTTATAGAAGAATATATTAGACACAAAATATTTAAATTTCAAGTGCTTAATGAAATAAAAATGAAGTGCAACCCTGGACACTTAAAAGCAATTAAACAAAACAGAAAGATATATATACAATATAATAATTATATGATTTTCATCATAATTAGTATATTTAACTTTGTAAATAATATTATATAAGGGTATTACAAAGTTTCAATGGTGGTTTTAAGATATAAGTTAATTTACAACTGTGAACAATGGCATACAAGGTATATTTCTTTCAATAATAAGATGAGAAAAATCTGTTAGATTTCTAGTTTTAAACCTATACACATGCTTTATTTATGGAAACATAACCCAAAAAAGTATGGCAAAATCATCAACATCAAGTGTGCTGTTGAATAATGAGGTTACTATATTGGGTATTAACCATTCACAAAACCCATACAATAGTTATTAACCTTTATTGAGTGTATTTACTTATCTTCTGAATTCATTTATTAATTCTTATACTATCTTTAAGAATTCAATACTACTATTATGTAATTAACTTTTAAGAAATATAATGCTATGATAATCCATGATCACACAACTAACATTTGGCAGAGCCACATAGTAAGAACAGTTTGTGGATATAACCATTGTGGAATCTTGTTACTTAATACCTACAAGATAAAATAGTGGAGAGCCTCAGACATGTGCAGTTTCAAGGTGAATGTTATGGAGGATATTTTCCCTCCTTCATCCTTATCTTCCTTTTAAAACTCTTCTTCATATATAAGAATGTGGTTTCCTACAAAACCTCAAATCTTGGCCATCTTCTACAACTCTTGCAGTGGCCTTCCTTCCTTACATATTCATTATTGCCAACTTTTATCTGAACACAGTCTTCTATTCCATTCCTTGGGCATTAACTCTAACTCAAATCTTGCTCTTGTATGGCACCACACAACTGTATCTGTACTTGAAAGTCTACTTGACTATCAAATGTAATGGTCCCACATTCAGCGACTCATGTTTAAAATTGAATTTTTCAGATTCCTTTTCAGATCTAACTTGGTCTGAAAAAGTAAAAGGCAATGATGGTTCTCCTGCATGTCCCAGAGCCATATCATGTCTTTATCCATGCTTTGCCTGGGTTCAGTCCTTTTACAGTAAATTCTGTCTAAAGTTAACGGAGCCTTTCCGCATCCCATTTTGTTTTGATTCTATTCAGCCCAATGACATTAGAATAATTTCTAAAACCTGCTTACCTGATCATGTTTCTTGACTGCTTAATATCTTTCAGGAATTTGCAGATACCTCCTGGATTCCACCTGAATCATCAGGGTTCTGTTTGAGAAGTAGAACCAATAGAAAAAGGCAGAAAAAGAAATTTATGACGAGATTTGCTCTTGTTCAATTATATGAATTTTTTAATAGCTGCATGTATTTCTGTTGTATCTGCATCTAATGCTGGGTCTGAAGTTAACAGAGCAGCCAACCAGGAAAGAGAGATGAATATGAGTAAAGGTGGAACCTGGGTGAATAAGCTGCACATGCATTTGTCCCTCATTGTGTCGTCCTCCAACAACTCTGCTGGTGACCTGAAAAAAAAGCTGACATTTTTATTACTGCTGCACATACACTGGAAAAATTAAAGAAGAATCTATCATAAAGTGGAGAAGGGGAGGGAGGGTGGGCAAAATAGCTGCCTCAAACCAACAAAGTGAGTTTGCAATCCACAACTGCCTTTGTGAGGTGCAAGCAACTGGCCCCTAACTACAAAAACCTTTCAATATAAACATGATTTGGTTTCACTTTAAAATCTTCCAAGCCTTACGCAATGTTCTCTTGGGAGCAAATCCTTTCCCAAAGTCGTGGAGGGAAGGAAACAGTGAGAAATACAGTCCCAACTTGGCTAAGGTGAGATAGTATGAAGCCACCTACAACATGAACTCCATAGCAGAGCACATAAATCTCATCTACCTTAAACACTGGCCCTATTTAGCTACTAATATTTCCCCAAATGATCCCAGTTCTCTTGTCTCTGATCTTAAACTATGTTAGTTTCTTTGCCTGGAAAACTCTATATCTCACTTTTCTACTCTGCCAAATATTTACCTTTCAGTACTCAAAATAAATATCATCACCTCTAAAAAACCCTCTTGGGTTGAGTATGTAGCCATTTTCTGTATTGGCATTATGTCATAAGGATATGACATAGAATTTAAGACATCTTTGTTAGAGCAGACAGTCTTGGAGAGCAAGGATTTTATATTTTATTTAATACTTTTACAATCTGTTGCAGGTCAGGACTCAGATGGGTGTCAATGAAAGTCTTAAGGTAAAGTCTTCCTTACTTAAATGCTCAGAATTTCCACAATAGCTATGAAGACAACCTCAATATGTTCTCATAACAGATATTAATTAATAACTGAAGAAAATCTGTTTTTAATTATTTAACCTATCTTAAGTTGAGAGACTGCTACAATATGCCAAGCTTTCAAATCTTCACTCTACTGCATTTTATTAGACTTTTCTTCTATCTTCATAATAAATGAGTATTTTAAATATAAATTACTTATTAATAAGTTCTTTTGGGTACTATTGGAGACTGAGGGAATATATAGGTTATTTGAATAAAAATTTAGTATTATTATGTTTATACAGAAAATAGGCCTTTCTTCAGTAAAATTTACTATCCCAGTTGAAGGTGATTATGCCATGACAGGAAATGTATAATTTTTTTCAAGGTGAAATATTACCTAACATAGTGTGGATCCAAAAATCAAACTTCAGAATTCTTTCTCTCATTGGCTGTTAACTATTACCAAGTAAACCACTTATGTCATATTAAAGTATTAAAAAATTGCCCACCTCTACTTCCCCACAATATTGTTAACTGGCCAGTAGAAATTGAACTATTTTTTGCAGAATGATTATCAAAGGGCCAAATACTCAAAGACAAGTTTAGTGACATTTTGGTGTGTGCTATGTACTGCCAATTGGCTGGTCTCAGAATTGAAAGTTCATATGCTGGGTTCCTGGATCAAGTCAGGGATACTGACAATAGCTGTTTCTCAAACATAACAAAAAATGTACTCGAAGAAAATCCAGAGCCAAGAACCATAGATAACTGTCAGGAATTTAGAAATGTGCATACACTGAATTCGAGTTGGAATAAGTCAAGAAATGGCATAAGCATAGGGAGGCAGAGTAATTCATAAAGAGATTGTCGCTAGGTGGCAATCTTTTTGACTGCCTCAATGGATAGTGTATATAAGTTTATCAAACTGGTTGAAATGTAAGGTAGGTGAAAACGCTATCAGTTGCTGTCAGTTTGTCATTTATTTACTTCTGTCAAACTAAAGTAACAACAAGTCTTTGCTGTTTAATGATGCAAAATTCTTTCACTTCAGTCCCTTTCCCTGACAAATTTTATACACAATGACTGAATTGAATTTTAATTTTGGCTGAGTATAGCATATCTCCCTTATTTAAATGAAAGAGAGATTCAGTGTTTTCCTTGAACTTTTTTTCTACTCAGAAGCAACTAATCAATAACATGATTTTTTAATTTTCCCTGATATTTATTACAATGTCATAATTATATATGAAATGTATACCAAGCCATTCTTAATTATTTATCTTCTCCTAGACATCTTTCATGCTCCTTATAAAAGTATCAATGCTAATACTACCTTACTGCCTGAAAGAAATCAAATGATTCATGAAATAAGGCTGTTAAGTAAATGGAAAATGTTATACAATTTCCCTAGGGAATTAATAAATGATTGAAAATTAATGATAATTCTATTACAGGTTTTAAGTTCATCAAAAAAATCTGTAACATATTAGATCTGGGTTTGTTAAATGCAAAGAAAATATATTCTTGTAGTCATTTATGTTGAAAAGCTTAATGATGTGCTATCTTTGGTTAAATTATTGCAATACAACCTGTTTGGAATTTAAAAGAAATTAGATATTAAGATCATAGGAGAGAATGTGAAATAGAAGAGTGAGGACAAAGTAACTGAAACAAATGTGAGAAAACCCAGTCCATTTCCCAATTCTAAAACTCATGTGAGTGAGTTCTTTTTTAGTCACAGAATTAAGTCTTGGGTCAATGATCTCTAAGGATCCTTTGAGAGCCTTACTAATACTCAGAGCTAAAATTCTTTAAATTGGCACAAGTTTCATAATTCTTATTAGATATAGGGAAAATAGCCATAGATATTAGATATGTGAAAATTTGCCCACGAGACATAATAAATTGCAGTTTGTAAAAGTGTTTCTCTTAGCTACAAGAAGTAATGTACTGCTGAGAACTAATGGTGATAGACTATTATAGGCACACCCTCACCCCGTGCTGGGTAATTGGTCCAGAACTGACTCAGAGGAAAGAGCCCCACCTGCTGTATCACTCATATCACTTCCTGCAGCACCTGGGTTTTTCTTGGACAGTTTCCAAGGATTTGCAAGTCCTATCTGTCCCTGATCTGTTTGCAAGGGTTGATAGGATCATTGCCTGGGGTGCAGTGGCACTGGGCTATGAAAGCATATTGTTATTTTTTCTAATGATTACGTAAAGGGTGATTTAATCACTGGACTGGTCACTAACATATGACCAAATGGAATTTCTTGAAATAGAATATCTTTAATAGTTTCCTGGTTGTAAATGAACTCACTAATTTCCCATTAGGATTGACTTTCGTCACAAGGCTTAACACCCTGTATCCTCATTTTTTTTTTAAATGTCCTGTGAAAGTGGAAAGTTATAAATTGTCCAAATTATCTGTACAGGAAGTACAAATAAAAGGAAATAAAAATTATATCTAGGGCATAGGAAGTACATTAAGCAGAATTCAGCAAGATATTCCTGTAAGGTTGCTGATGTTTTGAGAGAAAGAAACACATATCTCTGCAAAAAATCTGTACCTCTTTGGCAGTACTTTTACCATCCCTCATGTGTTTTAACAATTCACCTGCTTAGCAGTACTTTCCTTAGCCTTGACAAGATCAAGATATTTAATGTAATGAAATAAAATAATATAAATTTGCCACACTACCTTCTTTAAAATGCTATACTTTTTTAATTAATTTGAAGCATTCAGTGGTTGATGTATTTTTTTCAAATATTCAAGCATTCTGTTTTTATGGAAAAGCAAATTAAAAACTAAAAGAAAAGTGTCCCGATTCTCTATAGTTTCTTTTATTATTTGGGGAGGCAGAATATCCTTTCCTTTTTTCTTTTGATTACATGAGAAAACTCAAAAAAAGACAGGACTGTGTCAAAACCCTTCAATGAAAGACCACTAGGAAGACTATAGAGTTGGGTTTATTTACTCCTTGCAGTATGGAAAACAAACATCTTGAGATAAGGTCCACTCACATTAAAGAGAGTAATCTGTTTTACTCCAAGTCTACTGATTTAAATGTTAATCTTATCGAAAAAGATGTCTTCTAGCAATATCTACATTGGTGTCAGACCAAATAACTGGGCACCTAGCCAAGCGTAAAATTAACCAACACAGTGGGTAATCATGAGGTGTCTCAGTCAGTCAGTGTTACAAAGAATCTCTTACAGGATTATGAGATTTTAGTTGAGTGATTTGGGAAAGTTTTAGAGAAGTGACAGGGGAGGTTTGCTCTACATTGACTGTTGTGAGAAACTGGGGCATTTTTCTGATTGGTATTTTGATACATTTTATTTATAAAAGGAGACTAGAATTAGGATGAATCTGATTGCTAAAGAATCCTAAACAGTTGATCATTTTATCTAGTGAAGGAAGATGTTTGGTCTTTTGTGGTGTTGTAGTGACCTTGTTTTGTCAGGGCTGAGACAAAATTATGAAGTGGCATTGTTTTGTTTAACTTTATCATGCACTCAGAATAAACTTTTCTGAGGCTGGCATTCTCTGAGACTATTTTTTGTGAAAAAACATGGCCGGGTTGTACCAGGCCAGATGCTTGATGCCAGGAGCTTCTCTTTCTATAGTTTTTTGTTTTTTATTTTTCCTTAAGATGAATTTAACTTTCTTTGCTCCTTACTAAAAAATTACATTTGGAAGACTTTTAATTTTGTTGTTTGTATTTTGGCTGTGCCCTCAAAATTGGCATTTCAAAGTAGGAACATTTTATATGCTACATGTATACGTAATGAAGATATTTTGATTTGCGTTCTCATCCCCACTCAGCTTTTCCCAGTGGATCATGGCTCTCTAGATGGTCCTGTCATTATGGAGTCCCACAAATGCCATTGCAAATAAGCCTGTAACCACAGGACTTGCTAGAACAAACAAAACTTTTTACACTGTATGTGGACCTTCTGTTGCTCAATTCACCTCTTGTAAGTTCTCCTTTGCACTCAGACAAGATTCCCCCCTCCCTGTACTCCCAATCAGTTTATCAGTCAGATATAACCAAGTACAATTTGGAAGACAGAAGAGAAGTGTGCAGGACACTATACTTTGGAAGTGGTTGTGCCTTCACAGAAGGTGCTCAGCAAGCATCTGGACACCACCTACTTCCCTGCTTCACAACGGAAGAGTTGATGGGAGCTTTTAGAGTCCTTGAAAATACAGCAATTGTTCTGTAGGATTTCAAGAACTACCCATTTTTGTTTTTCAAGTTGAAGTCTTCAGTGTTTCCTTCCTGCACTATCCGTCTATAGCCTCTTCCTTTACTCCTCCAATTCTCCTAATTTCAGCCCCAATTCCTATATTATATCATCTGTTTCTCACATCCTTAAGGTGGGTCCGTTTTCTTTACTGAATTCAAATAAATACAATTCTTATTGGTATTCCTACTCTGTTTTCTAATAGAATTATACTTCTACCCTATTTGGAAGTACTGGAGTTTGAACTCGGGACCTCATACTTGCTAGGCAGGTGCTCTACCACTTGAGCTTGCCCCAGCCCAATTTCCACCCTATTTTATGCAGGCTCTTCTATATAGTTCATCATGCCATGTGTTAATAGCATAATACACATGTCTATAAATAACCTCCAATAAAAGATAAACCAAAAAATTTCATTCAGAAGTTAGCAGATGCAATGTTAACATTATTGTGATTTGCTACATGTTAAAATTAGAATAGGTAGAATATATAATTTGACTCTGAAGTGTTCATACATAAAATGTATAGACACAAATATCAGTTAGTGATGGATTGAATATGCATATTAATTTCATGATTATAATATCCCACCAACATGAAAGTAAAAGTCTAAATCCATAAAAAGAAAAAAAAAAACAGGAAATTTCAAACTTCAGAAGCTGACAAATGGGTGCAACAATACTGTATTTTAAAGCAACAGTGGGCAAAAAGCTCAGGAATTGAT
Organism: Castor canadensis; assembly: GCF_047511655.1. NCBI lineage: Eukaryota > Metazoa > Chordata > Mammalia > Rodentia > Castoridae > Castor > Castor canadensis. The sequence goes on from NC_133387.1 coordinate 57,623,525, forward strand.
GTCCCCAAGTACTTTTGAAGTAGACTGAATAAGAAGGTGTCAGCCCTATAGTAAGTAGTCAGGTAATAGTCCCACCCTGACAAGAATGGAGACTATTCTCTAGAGAGAATAAAGCAGAGGATCTCTGAACTGGGGCATATCAAGTAGAATTGAGTGTGCAATATTAAGTGCACTTAAAGATACTTATACAAAACGCTGACACCCCCTTTGTCCAGGCCATTTCCTTCTGTGACTTGAAGAATACTGACTCAGGCAGAAGACAGAAGAGTCTACAAAATCTGACCAAACCAAAGCAAAACATAATTGTCCTTGTGTATCCGGATACAGGGAGTTTTCTAAAGAAAATGGCCTAGCCAGGTTACTCTCAGTGAGACCCACAGTTGACCATCCACACCCAAATGCTCAAGAGTTTTCAAATAGCATCTGATCCCCCTACTCTCAAATATAAAACAGAAATCACTGATTAACAGATATAGGAGGAAATTACCTAATATGGAATTCAGTGAACAATATAAACAGACAAAAAATACCTACTTAGAGACAACAAAGTATGCAGATAAATTAAAAAAAAAACCCTAATCATTAATATCTTTAGAAAAATACAGTTTCACCATTCACTAGATACCCAGGCTGTGTGGCCAAGGTTAAAGGGTAGTTAAGTGCCACTCAGGGAAGAGACCAGGGCATGGTTCAAGACTTTTGTGAACAAATGAAATACTTTCTTAGTGCAAGAAGTACAGCACTTATGTACAGAAAAGGGAGACAGAGTGTACAAAATCTAACCCTGAGCAATATATTGATTTTTATGACCACTGGATCACACTTTGTGTTACAGTAGAAAGAAATCAAACTCTCCCATTTGAGGTCTCAATTACAGAAATCCGGGTGTGCCTTTTTCACATGTGCTTAAGCAAAACAATGCAGTACACCCTGAGTTCCATAAAGTAAAAAGTATTCCCACAGAGCAATAAGCCCAACACAGGCTGAGTCTTCTTTACCTTTTAGTAAAGGAAGTCTTCCAAGGCCAAGGACATTCTTATGTGATCATGTGGTTGTTAAAAAAGAAAGAAAGAAAAAAGAAAAGCACTAAAAGTACTCAATAGACAAATAACACTGTCTTTCCAAACAGAATAGCTACGGATTTTTTAAAAAAATGTATTAAAAAGGAACATTTAGATAAGAGCAGTGAATAAAAGGAACATCTAAAAAAGTTCATCATCCTGATAATGGGAATTCCTTAATGAAACAATAGTTAAAAATAGAGGGAAAGAAATAAAAATAGACATAAAATCTTTCAACACTTTCCAGTAAGTAAAAGATATCTTTCCAAACTGAAAGCCCCTGACAAATGTCAACACAATGAATGAAAATATAATTCTATACATAATTATAAAATTTTAGAACAGTTGAAAACAAAGAAATTCTATATGAATCAAGAATTGGCATGACTTCTGACTTCTCAACAGCAACTCTAAAAATTAATAGAAAATGGGGTATTTATTATTCTAAAGGAAATTATATTTATATAAATACATACATAACTTATGAACATTAATTAAACTTATGTAATATAAATATACATAGGTATATATTTAATGAAATACACAACTTAAAATACTCTGATGTCTAATTACTTAACCAAATTCCCAAAGTCCTATGTATGTTTATTTTTCATGCTATTATTCTCAAATAGAATAACAACTCCTCTTAGGTGTGATCCATGTTTTAATATAACAGATGTACTGTTGAAGCTTGCTTTGGGCAAAAATCGATGCTGGTCAGGTTTAATTGTTACTTGGCCCACTTTCTCCTTCTTGTATTGTTCTTCTATCTTCCTCATAGCATGTATGTCTCAGGAACTCTCTGATTTGACCAATCTTGATAATCCTGCATTTAGCTAAAATGGAAAAAAAGACATGTTAACTTTAAAATGGGTACCCCTGTATTATCTACCGCAAATAATCTGTTACCCCAACAGTACCTTTTAGGCTCCCTCTTTCTCTGCAAGGATGTACAGGTTTTTTCAAGTTTACAATGACTTTCTGTGTTATCTTTCAAAAATATTTGGCTCCAAAGGTCAAAAGCAATACCCAAAGGAGTGTATCATATTCTGCTTTGTAGTATGAAAATGTCATCTCATAGACTTTCTGCTATCTGAGATCATATTATAATTCATCCTTATATACCCTTCATTATCTCCAATAGTGTTTTAGAAATGGTAGTCTCTCAAGTAGATAAATAGATAATTAATATGAATTTGAAACAATGAAATGATAGTTTCATCTTTTCTTTTTTATGCCCCTGAGGAGAAACCAATGATCACTTGACATCTGTAATTTTGATCCATTTTAATTACTTTCAAACTGTTCTTTGGCTCCTTTACCTGGTCTATTTCTGACTGTCAGAACAGACAAATGTGGTGTCTGATCTCCTTGCTGATTGAGTCTTTCGTACACATTTCTCAGGGCCCATCTGTCCTCTTGAAATATTCAACCTCCAGGTGTCTGTGTCCTTCAGCCTTGTTTGTCTCCTTGACCTCATACTGCTTCCTTCTCACTTTCTATGAGGTACATGAACTGCCTTCTGCACTCATTCTTTGTGGTGTTCCATTTTTTTCCTTCTGGGAAATTCTGTGCTTATTTTGCATCAGCAAAATAACGCACACAATGAGGGTAACCACATGATAGATAGTTCTGCAGTTAATGACATGTCTTATGTGAAGCGTTAGGCATTATATTATGCTGTTTGGGAAGGCACAATCTCAAGGGAAATTGCCACTCTCTTTGAAGGGCAGTTAATAAATATGGACATGGTGTTTCCTTCTGCCATAAAATTAACATCCCTTCAGGGCATCTGTTAACAAATTCACTTTAGGAGGATACCCAGAGAAGCACTGAAGGAAAACTTTGCTTAAGTGGAGTTTTTTCTGTTTTCCTTGGGAAAGAAGGAGTTCCAGGAAGTTTGATAAGATTGCCATTTCCTATTGAACTGTCATGACGAACTTAGGGTGATACCATCCCGGATGCAGGTGTCCAGGTCAAAGGATATAAAAGGGAAGTTCAAAAGCACTCCTCCCATAGTTGCTGATCTTATATCTCTAGTAGTATGTCATGGGAAGTTTCTATGTGAGCAAATGCTGGAAATTAGGCAAAACCTAAGCTGTGTGCCAGCAAATGAAAGAAATGTAAAAAGGAAAAAAACAATACTTCTCAAAAGAATGCAAAGCATATTTCACAATACTGTATTATGTACCTAAAGTTTGTTAAGAGATTGGGTCTCAACAAATTTGTGTTAAATATTCTAGAATACAAACTGGAAGAACTAAAAGAGACTGTGGGGATGAAGATATGTTAATTCCACTGACTGTGGTGATGGTTTTATGGATGAAAGCATATATCTAAATTCATCAAATACAGTTTTCATATACTGATTATACCTCACTGCAGCTGTTTTTAGAAAGCAATAATGCAAATAAACTCATCATTTTCATTCTTACAGATTAATTTTATTTTGAAATAATTTCAAACTTTCTGAAAAGTAGAAAGAATACTGCAAAGAAGTCCTGCATACCAGTCACATAAAGACTTTCTTAAAATCACCTTCTTTATAATGAAAGTATACATTCCAGGATTGTATATGTACCTACTTGTCTTTCTAATCTCCTTCATTTGAAAACTGTCCCTAATCTGTCTTGATTTCATGACTGCCATATTTTTCAAGATTATAGGATTGTTATTTTGTAGAGTATTTCTCAACTTGGGTTTGTCTGATATTTTTCATAAGTAGCTCCTTGTTACACATTTTTGGCAGGAATGTCATGGAAATGAGACTTTGTTTTTCATTATATCCTCTCCAATAGCACACAGTTTTTTGTCCAGCACTTGTGTTAACTTTGTTAGATAACAGAGATGGCATCAGCCAGATTTCTTCTTTCCTTTTCTTTTCTAAGTACTTTAGTAAGTATTTTGTGTGGAGGCAACTTGAAACTTTGTAAATATAAAATTCTTTATTCTACTCTCATCCTCTACTTCAACAGCTGTTGATATATCCTGCCTGAATTGATTATATCTAGAATAGCATTAAATTCTGATTTTTTTTCATTCTTTCTATGTTTATTACTTCCCATTTATTACTCATTTGCGTATTTTTAACAGTATGAAGTGAACAACTCCTCTTTGCTTCAAGGTTTTAGTCTGTTTATATCAATACCTAATTAAATGTAGAACTGTTCTCTATTTGGTGAGTGGGTACTCCCTCCAACTTGTATTCTGAATCCATTTGTTATTCTATTTTTTCTTGGAGTGATTGTTATTAGCACAATAAGAAGTTCTTTCCTTGTATTGTATTTTTTTTTCCTGTCCCAGTTCTGCACTGAGCTATCTCTCTAACTTTCTCTGGTCCCTTTTAGTGGAGAATAGTATTTAAAAGTTGAAAAGTCAAATGAACTCTAGGTGTTACGATGTCAAAGCCCTCAACATTTGTACCTTCATTCTGTCTATGTAAAACCTGGCTTCCATTATCCTTCATATATTTACATATTTTCTAAATCCTCTGTGTATGGTAAATCAACCAAGACAGCCAGGCTGCCCTCACTACTTCTCTCTGATGCACAGACTTTTAATGGACTTCCATTACTGGCCACCTCTGGGCATGTTTACTACTTCTCTCCATGTAAGTCCTACTCCTGCCTAATATCTCTGGAGGAGAAAAGAGGGGATCAAGTTAAAAAGAGAGGAGAGTTGAGATTAAAGAATAGAAGAAAGGAAGAGGAGAAAATAGAGGGAGGAAAAAAACTGATGTTCATATTTTAAACTGTTTATATTATCTTTTAGGATGAATTGAAATATTCCAGACTGAGTGAATGTTAGGTAACAACAGGGATATTTTATAATTATTCTGCTCTACATTTTCCTAATAGAAATACTGCCTTAACAAAAATGCCTTAAACCCAGAAACAGTATTTTCTAAAGTGAATTTATTTGCTTATTTAAATTTATTTAAAAGTGAATATTGGGTTTTTGTTTGTTTAAAAAGAAAGTGGACGTATTAAAGATATACCTTGTATCTCAGGCTGAATTTCTTAAGTGTGTTTTTTTTATACTTAGAATTTTTTATGTTACATACATAAAAACTTATAAAAATGTCTTTGACTCTAACTTGTTGAAGAAACACATACTATCAAACCCTCATTTCTCTGTAAATATAGCTTCCCAGGATTCCATTATCTACCACTGCCAAGGACACAGAAAGAGTGACACATTCACTAGTCTTTAACAGGCACATGATGAGCACAAGCTCTGGTATGATCAGACGGTGAACTAAATATAAAAAGAATGCTTTATAAAGTGCCACTTAGATTCCAGTGTAATAGAGATGTAATGCATATGTCAAGTTATTGAGTTGTCAACTTAAATAGAAGCCAGTATGTCATCCAGTAATTATTGCTATTTAGGCCTGAGGCATTAGTGCTAATATTAGCATGTGTTAAGTATTCAAAGTACAAAAGGGAGAAGAGAAATTTTATGAGTGAACCTTGAAAGAACTCGTCATGTTACTCAAGACCACAGTTATTCCTTCAGATGTGTGCTAACATTGGAAAATCAGGAAAATCTGTGTAAAAATATGCAACACACTTGAGGAGACTAGAATGACCAGATAAAAACATTCACCTGTTATTTTTGAAAAGTTCAGTAAATTCTGACATGGATTTGGGAAGCTGTGGGTTGGTGAAAGAATTGACCAAGACAGAAAGTAGAAGAAAGCAAGGATTTATTAGGAAGCCATTAAGAAAACAAACAAAAGCTAGAGAAGTGCAGCGGAGCCCAGAAACTGGTAACTTGCTGCTCAGGTGTAGGCTGGAGTTTTTATGGACGTTTTGACTCTGGGTTAGGTAGTTTTTCTCATTGGCTGTGGATTCGCGGGTTTTCTCAGGTGAAATGGTTTGATTTGTACCTGTATTGGGGAGGGGAAACAATCTTGGGAGAATTTTTCTCATCAGCCCTGTGGCAGATCTATCACACCCTGTATCTTTTCTTTAGGATGCAGTTTACAACTCCCTCTCATAGTGCAGGAATGCAGGCCTCTAACTCTTCAGGATGCAGGAATGCAGGTGCTCTTCCTGAAGGATGGGCTACCCCAAACATGTATTTCTTTGTCTGCCATGTTTCCTTAAAATGGAGGTCTCCTCCACATAGTCTACAAAGTAAATTGTGAGAATCACTTGAAGTCTATTAAAATTAAATTTGGTGGCTACATTTAGTTACAGTGATATTTCTTGACCAATATTTGGGACTGCAGGTTTTAAAATAAACAATGACAACAAAAACCTCGGAAAAAGACCTTTGTATTTAACCAGTATTAAAACCAAACCTTTTGCTCTATAGAAATCTCCTGCAGTTTTCTACCTGTGAATCAGGTTTATGTTTTTGGGTAAATCTATTTTACCTAACTCTCGTGGACAGATCACTTTTATAATGTGAAAATTTTTCTACCAAAGCTGAGAAATAAAAAGAAGTTTTTGAGCTCTCACCTGCAGACATTTATAAAATACATACTCACAAATGTAAGTATGAGAACCTTCTTATAGTATATCTAACTTAAAAGTAAAGTTTATTTTTAAGGTCACTCCTTCAAAGAAGTAGATTAAAACCTAATGTTTGTTGTGTTGTCCATATAAGCAGGCCAAAAGAGAAAAGGGAAAAAAAAAAAAAACCAGGAAAAGAAAAAAAACAGACACTCTGGCATCCTTTCCTGGTCCATTCCTGAAGAACATTAAGTAATAAAAAGATCCATCTGAAGATTAAGACAAAGTCTAGCAAGACCAAGACCGTCTTTCCTAATTCACTATGCAGACCACAGAGTCAGCAAAAGACCACTGGACTATGTCCAAATCCTTTTAAAAGCATATACTCTTTAAAGCAGAAGGCTTCTTTATGTGAACATATCCTCCAACACACACACACCCACACCATCGCCATCCTGGCTGCAGTTTTATATGAATGGAATAAAACCACAGAGTTCAGAACCACGTTCTTTTAAAGGAAGGAATCTGTGTATTTAACGGGTAACACAAGGCAAAGAAGAAGGAGACCTAGCCGTCAGTCAGATACTATTTGACATCTCTTTGGCCTTCTGCCTTTGTCTGTGTTGCACTCTTCTACCCTTTTTAAGGTTCAATTCAACCACATTGTTCTCCAAGAAATCATCTCTTTCTGTTCTTCCCAAAGTGGCACTAAGCACTGTTCTTTTCTCTTCTCATAGCATTTTGAATTTATGCGTCTATGGAAACTTAACTTCGAGTTAAGCATATCTGCTGGACTGTGAATTATAATAGTGCAAATTTACTCATTTAAGTTTCACATAAATTGCACAAGAGCCAATATTCTATGCTTGCATTCCCAGTGTTTATTACATAGGTTATGGTTAGATTGAAGAGCAGACCAAGTTAAGAACCTGCTTTTTCTCTTGGTCTTTACTAAGTAAAAGCTTCTACATTCCAAAACAGGTTTGGCTATGTTTTCTTACTTAGAGGAGAAGGGGAAATTAAAATCAATCCTGTTTTATTGCCATTCCTCCTCTTCTATACCCTTAACACTAAACCACATGAAAGAGACTGAAGAAGTTGTAACTACAAGTTTGATCTTAATTGGGGAATGCAATGTGGAGAATTTTTTTTTTTTAAAGAAGAAAATGGAAAGCTTCCTTCAGGCAATTCTCTGCCTACTGGCTTCCTGGTTTTTCAACACATTCCTGTAGCAGTAGATATCATTCTTCTTTCCATTCTATTAAAGATATGTTGAAGACACAAAAGATCAAAATGCAAATATCCTTAGATAAAGAACCCAGTACTGGTGACTATACTTCTGGTCAATGTATAAACAGACAGTACAGTCCTCCACTGATACACCTGCTAGGATTGGTTTCAGAACCCTTGGGGAGCCTAAAATTCTCACCTGCTCAAGTCCCTTATATAAATAGCATGTTTTTTGCCTGTAATTTATGAGTACATTCTCCCTTGTACCTCCTATGTAGATTACTTATAATATTTAATACGATGTAAATAGTTGTTATGTTGCATTGTTTAAGAAATAATGACAAAAAAAGTCTATACAGTTTCAATGCAGATGATTACTTTTTAGTATTTCTGATTCACATTTGGTTGAACCTACAGTTGTAGAGTCAGTGGTTACAGAGGGGCTGGCTGCATGTATGTTCTAGGCTTAATAGAAAAGGTGTGGTTCAAGAAGATTAAGGGTATTTAAATGAAGAAGATATTATCACAAATAATCAGTTAAAGTCATTCAGAGACATTCTTGCTCAAGGGTATTTTATCTCCTTTTGTTAAGTAAAGACAAATCAGCACTATGATCAGAGATGGTATTTATTGTTTCACTGTTTTCAGTACTCCTGTCTCTGAAGACATGATGCTTGAAACAGATCTCATCATTAGAATGCCATTCTTTTTCATCATATTTTTCTAATCTAACTCCTTCTATCCTTCTGAAATATTTCCTTTCATTACAAACTCCAAACAATAAATTTTACTTATTTTACAGCTTATCTCAAATGGCATTTGATATTTTCTCTAACTAATACTGTTTTTTTTTTTTTTAATGAAACCAGAATTTAAACTCTGAGCTTCACAATCACAAAGCAGGCACTCTACTACTTGACCCACACCTCCAGTTCATTTTGCTGTGGTTATTTTTTGGAGATTGGGTCTTAAGAACTATTTGTTCAGGCTGGCTTCTAACTGTGATCATCCTCATCTCAGTCTCCCAAGTATCTAGGATTACAGATGTGAGCTGCTGGGTCGACACCTGGCTACTTACTACTACATTTTAAAAAAAATTTCTTTCTTTTCTTTTTTATTTTATTACTTTTACATTTAGTCACATGTGCTAATACTACTTTTGATGTAATTTTTTTTCTTTACTTTACAACTGTAAACTTAGTTAACAAGAGCTTAATAATCTTTCATACATATTCATGAGTGAGACTGCCTTTCTGGTATAGGATGTCATCTTTTGTTATAAAAAATGCTTATGTTATAAAATAAAATGAGTCAAAGATGCCATTTATTAGCTTAGTTAGTGTGTGTGTGTGTGTGTGTGTGTGTGTGTGTGTGTGTGTGTGTGATAGTGGTATTTGAACTCAGGGTTCGCATACAAGTATAATATATTTAAAACATTGTAAGTACATTTGTAAATGCCATAATGTACTCACACCCAGCACAATGATAAAAAAAAAACATGGAATAATACAGAAATATTCTTTTCAGCTTGACTTCTTTAGCTTTGTAAGTATTCATTGCTTCATTATATGTATACTGTTCTGTTATTTTAAAAAGCCAGTGTTTATTTTATTAAAAAAGTAAATATAATAAAATGAGCTTTCCATCTGTTTATTAGGCTTGAGAAAGTTTCAACAACATTAAAAATATTATTTTCTATTTTGTTTCCATAGGATATTATATTGAAGAGTTTAGATCCTTTACCTAAGATATTTTAAATCATCTTCTATCATTTATAGCTAACAATAGATTTATCAGATATTTTGTATGTCATTAGACAATATCAAATGTGTTAAATAAACATAAACCTCCATATGTCCATAACTTTTTAAAGTATTAAGCATTAATATTGCATAACAATAGCTTTTCTTGAAATATGCTGGTATACAACTGTTTAAATAATGCTCTCTTCTTGATTGACTTATTTATCTTGAATAAGTTCAAATGCCAAAGCAAAGGTGAACTTACTTGACTCTCCTATTTAAAAATATAAAGTGACATCTCTTGACCTCCACTCACATTTTTGTGTAACACACATGTATAAAAGATGACAATAGGAAAAGGGGAAAGACAGCAGTAAAAAGACAAAGAACTCATATCACATCCCTTACCATCTCAGTGCTTTCATCTAATACTGTTCTCACTTATGCATCTCCCCCTAAAAAATTACCAACTCCGTGCATCAAAAAGCACATGTATTATTATAAATTATCTACTTCAGAATAAATCAATTCTTATTTGTATATTTTTAATTCTAAAACACTGCATTTTTTGCAATTTCATTTAAGCATCATCTACATATAAAAATCCATCTATTGTAAGTATACAATCCAATGATTTTTAGTCAATACATAGAATTTTGCATGTACAATCAAAATGCAATTTTACGTCATTTTTGTCACTCCCAATAATTCCCACAAGACTTATTTGCTGTAAAGCCATTTCACTATCCTCATCTCAGTGCCACCTCTGATTCATTCTATAGGACACTTATAAATTTGCCTTTCCCATTTATTTAATACACATATAATCATAGTCTTTTTCATCTAGATTGCTTTATTGAGCACATTTTTTTGCTATTTTCTGCTTATTCAATGGAGTGTTTTAAATTTCCATAATTAAGATTGTTATTCAACTTTTCATGTGGCTACAAGCTATTCATGTATGTTTGTTAAAATGTCTATTTACATCTTTCATCCAATTTTTCATAATTCAGGGCCTTAAGCTTGCTAGACAAGCATTTTCATACTTGAGTCTCAAACTTAGTCTTTTTGTTTATAATTTGTCTTTCAGTTAAGGTCTTACAATAACTTTGCTCAGGCTGGTGCTTGACTGCAATCCTCCTACCTTTGCCTCCTGAATAATTCTGATTATAGATGTGTGCCTCCTTGCCCAGCCACAAATTCATTCTTTATATAAGTATTTTATCAAATATATAATTTCAAATTATTTTTTCTGCTTGTGTTTTCAGTTTTCTTAACAAGCTTTTTAACGCACACTATTTTCACGTCCTCAGAATTTCCATGTAATTTTTGAATTTCCCAATTTCTAGCAAAACCAAACAAAAAGCTCTTCTGGGATTTTGATAGGTATTATATGGAATCTATTACATGCTGACCCTTAGAAATGGAAATAACCCTATGGGTTAATTTTACATTTTCTGCCCATATTTAAAAATATTTTCTTTCAAAATAAATAGATATTGTTAATTTAAAGAAGGTTTTAATTTAAAAAAATGTAATTAAGAAATACTTAAGGCTGGTCTTGGTAGACCATGCCTGTCATCCCAGCTACCCAGGATACAGTGCCAGGACGATCCTGGTTCCAGGCCAGCCCAGGAAAAGGTAACATGAGACCCTATCTGATAAACAAGCTGTAAGCAAGACTGGGTGTGTGGCTTAAGTGGTAGAGCACATGCCTAGCAAGTTAGGTTACGAATTCAATCACCAGTACCAAAAAAAATGAATAAATAAAAATAAAAAAGGCTCAATTGTTCTATCGTTTTTTGTGAGACTTTCCCATTTAAAATATCTATCTATAAATTTATATTTGTGTGAAAAATAGAAAAAAAATGTTTCTGTACTCCATCATAACCCAGACTCTGCTACTGTTCTTTTGTGCTTTAGACCAAGACAGTGAACTCTTCCGGTCTTTAGTTTTTTTAATATTTAAAACAGGCCTCTCTTTATGTTATATTTTATGAATAGATGACATCTTTTAATAATTTTTGTTTAGAAATGTTCCATAAATTCTTTTGAGTATAATAATAAGGGACTTTGAGCTAAATACTATCATTTAATTGTTCATAATTAAATAAATCATTAACATTTTATTCTTAGTTTAGCTGTATTTTTGTGGTAGGAATTAATTACTGCATCAACAGAGTCAAAGAAAATACATTTCTGGAGATTAAAACTTGAAGAAGCAGCTTTGATTTGTTTTTCATTAAAACAATACCTGTATTTTTTTCTTAGGTATGGTATAAATGTTTCAATTATACTTTGTTTTGAATGAGTCTTTACCTGTAATAGCTTCTTACACTCATGAAAAAATAACATGTAAGACTGACTTTTGCTCTGTGGCATAGCGTTAGCCACTCAATGGCAAGAAGAATACGGCAATTTATTCTCATTTCATAACATCTAATATACCTAAAGAAGAAAAACAGGGTATCATATTATACAAAGAGCAAGAGTCCAAGTGCTGAAAACTTTGGTTAAACATATTCATATTTTCCCTGACTGAAGACCTTAGATGAACGAATTTGCTCTTTAGAACCACGAGTTTCTTATTTGTAAAGTTTGAGATAGCCATCCAGGCCCAGACATACAATCAGATAGCTATAATAGGAAATTAGAAATCATGGGAAAACAATTTCAAAAGTTATAGGAAAAGTCTGCCACATATTATCCAATTACTTTGGGCAAGTTATTGAGCCTCAGTTTCCTAATCTGAAAATGAGCAATAAGAGAAGTTACCTCAGAGTCCAATCCATGGAAAATGCTTATTTGCAAAGGGCCTAGCATTCTGCTAACACTCAACAAACATTAGATATTTCTGTGAAGAATAATGAAAATAGAAATGTAAATAGTAATATGATAGTTGGGAGTAATACATAGGAGAATGTTTGCCTTTCAGTTTAGGATTTGAAGCAAATGATTCAGCCTTTCTAGGCCTAAGTATTATATGATTCAGGATAAACAAAATGATCTCAAATACCCCTGCTTTTTCTGAAATTCAATTGGAGTGTTATTTGTATAAGACTTAATGAATATTAATTGAATTTTAGTAAATACATATCAGCCTTCCTTTAACTTATCCATCATTACTGCTTAATGATCTATATAAACATGGTATTCTCTTTTTTCCCACTCTTCAGTCATCCACTTATTTATTTATTGTTTTGTTTTAAATTTTTTTATTATTGTCATACTGGGAGTACATTGCGACATTTATAAAAGTTCTTACAATATATCATAACTGAACTCACCCCTTCCATCACTCTCTTTTACCCCCATCCCCCCATTAGAGTATTCTTCTCTGCATCAAAAAAGGAAAACTAGCCAGGCATGTGACCCATCATTGGGAGGCAGAGGCTGGAGCATTGTGAGTTGAAGGCCAGCCTGGGATACACAGAAAGACCCTGTCTCAAAAAAAGAAAAGAGAACTAAAGAAGTGGAACTATTATGTACCTATGTATGAAAATGGAAAAAATGAGACCTGTTGAAAATATTCTAAGAAGGAGGGGAGGAGGAATAAAGGAGACTGATGGTAGGAGTCAATTTAACTAAGATATATTGCAAGCATCTTTGTAAATGCCACACTGTACCTCCAGTACAGCAATAATATGATAATAAAAAAAGAAAGGAAAAGAAAAAAATAGCACTCATTTATGGAATATAATTAAAACTATGTCTCAGCTTTTGATTAATATGCTTTTCTGTTGAACACATTTTAGAATAGTTAACCTCATTATGATTATATAAAATGTCACATTGGCATTTTTGTATCACAAATAGTTCAGTTGAAAAAATTCCTAAATGTTCTATTCTTAAATGTATCACTTCATTAAAAACAATAAAAATTTTCTAATAAAACTTCCAAGCTGAACCATACCTTTATTCTCACAGATATGAATAAATTTATATACAAGGGAAGGGTATTTAGCATCGTTACTAAATTTTTTTGTGTTTTACAACCTGAAATAAAAATGACTGATTACTTCCAGGACCTGGTCTGTGGATTGTAAAGACTACAGGGTGAGTACTTGTTAACAGTAAACTGTGCCTAGTGTGACAGATTCAACAAACCAAATAATTACAGTATCACTGTGTGTAGAGGCAAACTAAGAGAACTGTCATGGATAGAGCTTCAGTAAAAGGTAAGACTTGTAATATTTATTATTTTATTCCTTAAAAAAGTAGACAGGTGTCACTGGCAACTTGAAACAACATTCATGCCTGTGCAACTGCATTCTAATCACAGTTAACAAACGACAAGAACAGTTATCACCTGGAGTTTTTCGTTTGATGGTTCTGTACCTTCTGGGGACAGGAGATAAATGAAGGAAAGCTGACACCTTTAGATGATGTCTTGATTAATGCTGACATTTTTTCTTGAGGGTTGACAGTTGCTAATGAATTTAATTTAAACATGAAACAAAGGTTCAAAAATATCTCTGAAACAAAGTTTTGCTAAAAAGGATATTGAGACACATTGATCATCAGCAGAAACAGAAAGTGAATCTAATTTGCAAGATTCCAAATCACTATAGGCCCACTCATGTGATTTTACTCTATAATTTTTAAGTATAACTTATACTCAAATTCTCAAATTCAGAAATTTTAAGAAATTATAGAGGGTATATTTGCATTAAATTGAAATGTTTCTTATGCATATAGGTCATCCAAATGGATTTTTCTATTCAGTGATAAAGTAAAATTCTAAAGGTATGGAATATGACATGAGATGATTTTTATGAAAGTCATTTTTATTCCTAAATCATCTTTAAAAGTGATATCTCAGTTTTTTTTAAGAGATCATGTTTTATGGGCAAACTCCTTGGATTCTTTTTCTCTTTCACCTCTAATTAACCTGTCCTTTGTAGAACATGAGATCATTACTTGCCTTTGTTTTCTGATACAGAAATAACCTGAATTATAGTTTCTCTCATGGGAATAAAATGAGTGAATAAAAGCCCTGTCATAATTTAGGGTGAGTGTTATTAATAAATAACAACAAGTACATGTGTATCAGATTAGAGTTTGAAAGCATGTTTCTTTACTACGTATAAACCCAACAGACACGCTGAAATGTTTCCAGAAAAGTGGAAGACAGGGTCATGAAGCAAGAAGAGCAAGACTGACACAGGAAATTCTGCAGCAGCTCCTGGTGGAGATGTGACTCAATGGTGAGTGTATGATGAGCACAGGAGTTCCTGCATGTACAGTAAAGAAGGTCAAAGTCATGATGAGCCAGTAAGTGTTGGAGATGAAGCCGTAGTTACAGGGTGAAGGGGAAATGATGGAGTTCCAGGTTCCCCATAACCTGTGTTTAACTGTTTCTCTCCATGGAGCTCACACACATGGAATTTGGTACCATTGATTGGAATAGACACATGACCAATTTTTCTCATAGGGTGGTATTAATATCAGTCTTTGTTGTGTTTACTTGTCCGGAACGAATTTAGGTGACAAATTGGACTTCGGGGATAATCTTATTCCTATTTTGAATTGTGTTCTGTTACCACCCTAACAATCCTTTTTAAATGTTAATGTTTGTTTTTCTGAAACATGGGCGTAAACTAATAAAAATGAAAATAAAAGAAGATACACTAAAGAAGACCTAGCCTGTCAGCTTAGACACTAGTAGAATGGGATATAGTCTAGAAAACATGGTTGCTTTGGAGGAGAAAATGTCCACATGGATCAATTCATGGATGATTGTTGAACTTATGAGAATGATGATACTTTATTCAGAACAAGAAAAGGACTGTAGAGGAAAGCCATGCCATTTAAGAAGAAAGCAGTGCTGGGCTCCGGCAAGTGACTTTTCAGAACAAACTTCAAGTGAGTTATTTTCTTTGGTTTTTCACTAACTTTGAGTATTCCCCACTTTTCTTCTGTGAGCAGTGATGACAGTATTCAGCGTGGAGGAAGAACAGAGATTAGTAAATTTTGTGGTTAGAAATGTAACAACAAATTCTAGATTTTGGTCATTCTTACTGCTCTAGTTAATATCATCACATCTTTTTGTGTGCCAAGTACACTGCTAACTCTATGGAATTCACTGTATTTAATGTAACATAAATATATAATTATGTGATATAATTAGGTGGGTGCTTTTTATAATCCTTAGCCTCAGCTGTTTTTTTTTAATATCATATAGATAATAAATAATGGAAGTGAAGTTAAGAACTGCAGTATACTGGATACTTTATTAGAATTTGCAATGTATTTAATGCTTGCATATTTTACACTTTTAATAGAATTCACACAAAATCATAGCAGGGATTGTTCATGCATCATTCAGTTATCCTAATTTACTCAATTTGAAATTCAGAACTTTGCAACTGTCCAGGAGTGCCTACCATCCAGTCAAATGAAGTTAGAAACACTATTTTTTTCTGAGTACTCTGTCAATAAAGTTGCTTTATTGAAAGTAACTAAACTCATGCCCTTTAGTAAGCAGTGTGGGCTAAGCAGTTGATATTTGTATTTGTGTATGTGTCTTTATTATCAATTATTAATGATCAATTTTAGCTATATGCTATTTTGTTCTAACTTCAATAACTCTACAGACAACAAAAAGGAACTGGTGAAAACCCTGTAACAATGCAGCCCAAAGGAAATATCTCTGTGCCCATTCCTGTCTAGATCCTCCTTGTTTGTAGTCTGCTACCATATTATACATTCATTCCAATTTGTGACCTATGTTGATCCATGTGGTAGTCATTAATACTGCTGTAATAATACTGTAAGTATTTCCATCTACACTTTTCAGACATGTGACAGGTAGGATTATACTTCTTGGCACTCTGTGACTGGATGGGGACATACAACTAATTGAGGCTGATGAAATATGAATAAAAATGTCATGACATGTGTCATTTCCAAATGAAGCCTTCACAACTATCCTCTGATCTGCAATATTCTCCTTCAGCCACTGTTCCAAGGTCTGGGGATGACAATGACACAAAACTAAAAATGCAATCAATCAAGCAGGGAAGGGGAGTGATCAGAGTGTAAACCAGAAACAAATTTTTGTTATTACGAACAACTGAAATTCAGGGTATTTTAAAATATAGTATAACAGAGTAAACTAACTGATATTATCCATAGATTGATGTTGTCACATCAGCTTTTCTTGAAATATGAGTGGCAAGGACTCTCACTTTCCTTCTGAAGAGTTTATGACATCAAGATTTTAAGTGCTCTGTTGACTTCTGTAATGACAACTCTTCCTACACCAACAGGTTATAATTGTGAAAAACTCCAAGATTTACCCTTGCACTTCAAATTGCCTAAAATTGACTATTAACCTACTTAGGAATGTCTACCCTGTGTCTGCTGTGGGAAGGTACTTGTTATAAATTTTAAATGTTACTTTTATCAATTGAAAACACTTTATTTTTTCCATGGCAGCAGATTGTTCAATAATGTATAGGAGTCAGACAGAATATTAAAATTATACTCCACAAAAGAAAAATTTCATAAACATATAATAGTCTATGCATTAGTTTAATGTATAAAATCTAAACATGAGAATGTGATTTCTTTATCTCCAAAAGGATCCCATGGAAAACTTCACTTCTTCTCCTCCTCAAGCCTCTCTCCCTTCTTCCCTTGTCTCTCTGTTTTTCCTCCCCCATCTCTCTTCCTACTACTACTACTTTTCTTCTTCTTCTCCCTCACTCTCTGACTCTCTTCATTCCATCTTTTCTTCACTTTCTGACTTTAATAATTAACTGTAATTCTTTATATAATGCTGTCAAATATTCTCTCCAGCTATAACAGTTTGCTGAGATTTTGTTTGTTGGATCTCATTTTGTTGTGCTCTCATTATGCACACTTATAAATAAATAGGCTTCATTATAATTGTATTTGAACTTTTCCTTTCCCTAAACATAGTCTCACAACATCTACTACTTTATTTTTGTATGTTATAGCTATTAGTGAATTTCAAAATATTCTCCCATTCTTTTATTTTTTATTAGTATTTTGAAAAGGAGTTGATCAGTCCAACTTTTAGGCACTTAAAATTGAATCTTACATTTTCAAGTAGAGTATTATATTATCAAGGTACTTTAAGACCTTAAAGATGTCCAGGTATGGTGGTGTAATGTAAAATCTCAGTACTAAGGAAATAGAGGCAAGAAGATTGTGAGTTCAAGGCCAGCCTTGGCTACATATTGAGACTCTGTCCCCAAAAAGCAAAAATCAAAAAAATAAAACACATAAGAGGTGAACATATGGAATAATTATATTAATTGGGATAGTATTATAATAATAAATGGGCCCCTCCAAGTCTATTGGCTTAACTCAACTAAAGGTATGTTTCTTTTCAACCAGCAATTCTATCCTGGTCTTCTTGGTTGGTTGGGGAAGTTGCTTTGCTTTATGCTGTCGTAAGAAGCTCCATTTTTTCAAAATCTTCCATGAATGATTTCTCAGCTTTCCTGAGAGTCTACATACAGCAGGCAGAAAAAGGAAGAGTATGGATGATTGCATAGGTGGGTCTTTGTAACTGGACCCTTAAATATAATAATTCATCATTGCTGCCCACAGTCACAAACTCAGGCACATGATCATAATGAAATATAATGGCACCCAAGAAAAGTAATGTAACAAGAACAGGAAGTTAGCCAGTCTCTGCCATAGATTTTTTTCTTCTTTTTCTCAGAGACAAGTTAACACTTGTTAACAATAAGTGTTAAAAAGCAGTAAGTGAATTCACTGAAGATTTGAATTAGAAAAATAAAATGGTGAGGAATTCTAAGGAGTTTTGCTGTCATATAAATCCATAAAAGTGCTACACTTTAAAAATATGTTTGCTAGATCTATATTTCATGAAAAACACTTTTTAAGATCTACCAGAAAATCAAACAAGTGATATAATCAGAAAGGGAATAAGTAACATGTTTCTACAAGGAGTCTTCTTATAAAATGAAGTCATGCTGAAGCCTTACAGTCCAAAGACATTAGCTGTACAGTTTGTAAGACTCCAAAACAGTGTAGAAGCTAAGTTACCACAGGTCTGAAATAGTAATACCTTTTAGATCATTGGCACTTCTTAGCTGATGGTTTTGTTTTCATATTACTTAACCATTTCTGAAAAGTCATTTTAAAAATTCTTTTTTTTTTTTGGTGATACTGGAGTTTGAACTCAGGGCCTCACACTTGCTAGGCAAGTGCTCTACCACTTGAGCCACTCTGCCAGTCCCCATTTTAAAAATTCTAAATAGGATTATGGGAATGTATAATTACTAATTATTATCATGGATGCAGGTTTATATTTTATGATGTAGAAAAATAAAATTCAGGCTTATGTCTTTAAAATGATCTTTTTCCTAACTTCTAACATCATAATTAAATTTGCTAAGGAGTTCCAAAGTTTTCATTCTTAAAATTGTGAAGAAAGAAAAATGTATCATTTTTATTAATGTTTAGTAGTTTTTTCTCTTTCAGTGTTCTCCATAATATACTCTTTTATCCTAAACCACCACATTGTAAATAATCTATTCTACTTTATGTATAACTATTTAAAAGAATCCAAGCAGTATTATTTGCCTGACAGCTTTATGCATTTTTTAAAAAAGAGTTCCAACTTTAGATATCATTGAAGAGATAAAATATTTAGTTTATGCTTTCTTTTTCCCCTGAAAAAGACCATCAGAGTTTTAACTTGCAATAAATGTGACTGATTATAATTATAGAGGAAAATGTTCTTATTTCTGTGCTGTTTCCTCTTTGGTCACTTATAAACATTTTTTTTTCACTTATAAACATTTTATCTTTATTTTCAAATCATCCTTTTTGTGAGCAGTTACTAAAAATAGATTAATCCTTAATATATTTATCTACAAAAAATATCAACAGTTATAAAATTAGAGGACAGCTCAGTTTATGTGTTAAAAAATTTCCAGCTTCAGTGTAAGTAAGTTTTCCACAATATTCTGCCCATGTTGGAAATGGAAAATTAAATATAAAGTGGCATATTTTTTTCCTCATTGGTATTCCAGATTCCAGAGCTTACCCATTTGTTTACAGGGACTATCTCTGTACAAACCAAAGGCTAAATGCCAATCCTCTGAGTGCTAACCTAGAGCTGCCACTGTGCAAACCTCGAACTTAACACTTTTCAGTACTGAAAATTTTGTTTGGTTGTCAGTCTTCCTCTCTAGACCTTGAATTTGTTGAAAGCATTTCTGATGCTTGGCATAAAATAGTCACTCAAATGTTTATTGAACTGAACATAAGCTAAGTGAGTAGAATTGTAATTAGAACATTGAATGAGCTGTTTAGGGACATGTCACATGTTTTTGTTTTTTTTGGGTGACAACTTTTGGGAACTGAACAAAAATCTGGTGTGCTAAGTCTGCTTTACATGGACTGATTTCACTCAAGATATAATACTTCATGTTGCAGGTGACAGTAATATTTTATGCTCCAAAATATCTCACACTGAGAAGGTTCTGATCTTTTTCAATAATATAGAAATATTGGACAGCTCCAAGGCTTAGACCAGCTTTGAAAATTTGAAGTCTCAGAATTAAAAGATACTGAAAAGATATTTGCAGCCATACAAGGCAAAATTAAATCTCTCATCTAAGTTTTGAACTTAAAATGACATCATAGAAATGGAGATTTCCTTGCCAAGATTCTTAAGATAATAAATTTGAGGAATTTTACATATGGAAAACTAACAAAGTGCTTTAAGATATTATATTCATCATTCAGAAACAATACTAACAACAATAATATAAGCTCAACATCACCAACTATAAACCTGATTTCTCAAACTGTAATTTCCAGTATCATTGAAAACCTATAACTTTCACATGTCTGAGATACTTTAATTAGTATTTGAGCAGCGAACAATGATTAAAAACACTTCTGGGCCATGTTTGCTCATGATCAAGATTAGAGTTGTTAAAAGAATTAGGATGTAAAATTGTCATATTTAAGATTAACTGCATTCAAATGTGTCTTTAACTTTTCTCTGTCTTTAAGAAGTTTCCTTAAACTAACTCGCTTTTGTAATACAAATAGACATGTATCTTCATGTTTTGCTAGGTGATAGCAATCAATAGAAGAATTACTAAATTAAACAGCACATATTAAGAAAACATTTTACTTGGTCTCAGTTTGAGCAATTTCATCAAAGGCAATAAACTTTCTGATGACAATGAAACATGTATCTTCAATGTTGTCAGTGGAAGCGATCAGATGAAGGTAGAAAAACAAATAGAATAATCCTCCATGATATAAATATTTTATTGGGATTTACAGCACTTGATGGGCCAGGAGTATTTGGCATGGGGGATCTTTTTTTTTTTTTTCAGCTACTTAGGTTAGATTCTCCATGTGTGTTTTGGCACTCTTGCCGGAAGTCATGCCACAAATTTCAGTTCCGGCTCATCTTCACTTATTATCACTAGACTTGTCAAGCATGTGAAATGAACCCTTCATGCATACCATGTAACATAAGAAAAGAATGATTTAAAGAAACTCAAAAACTACCACCTCAAAGACTTGGTTTCAATTTCTTCTCAATTCTTTTCCTGCTATATCTTTACATTAAACCTTCCCTAAGGTTGTTGTTTTAGCATTCAGTATACAGTCCATTTCTCTTTTTCCTGGGTCATTTGGAAGGATGTGTCATACTATGGAATTGCCCTTTGTCCTTTGGGTCACTAGCTGTCATCACTTAACTTCTCCTTTTTCTGCTGTCTTTTATGCAAAAAGGAAGCAAGGAGATATTTACACTTAAGTTAAATTCACACAGTAGTTAGTAGTCTTATTTTTGTGTTTCTCTTATGATAAGTTTTTATGTTTAGTTTGAGAAATTACAGGTTCCATGTGCTATGAACAGAGCTGGAGTGGTAAAGCACTTGTCTAGCATACAAAATGCCCTGGGTTCAATCTCAGTACCACAAAAATAAATGAATGAATAAACAAATAATATATAAAATTACCCAATTAAAAAAAAGAAATTATAGGTTCAGTGCAACATTTCCCAAGTTCATTGCTATTCTTTACTCTCCCTTATGTCAGAAGGAAAACTTCTGCTTTGCTAAAACAAAACCACAAGATTAAGGAGAGAAAGGAAGCTCCAGATTTGGAGAGACAGCTGATCAAGAAGCAACATAAGCTTCTTGACCTGACACCTTACCAAATCTGGAGTTTCTTTTCCCTCCTACATCTTGAGGGTTCAGTGTTTTATTTTAGTTTAAAAACACTTTATTTTGCAGCTGAGTACTCTCTCTCCCTTGAAGAACTCTTTCTTTATCTTTCTTCCCATCTATATTCTTTTATTTCTCTGTGTTTCAAGTTTCTCCTCGTTTTCCTGACTTATAAAGCTAGCTAGATGTAGTAGGGTTGAATCCTTAATAATCCTTTCTACCTGGACCATCACTGCTTAATAACTACATAATCTTGTATTTTAAAATACATTTATAAACTAAACACCATAAGCTTATACCTTCTCAAATGTCTCTCTTGACCTGTAGACTCACAAAATCATTGCTGTACCGGACATCTTTCAAATTTATCATGAGAAAATGTAGACTTCTATATTTGACCCTCAAACCTCTTATTCCCAGACTCTATCCTCTTATTCCCCTAACTCTATCCACACTAATTTCTTTTTTTAAGGTATTAAATTTTTTAGATTTATTGTGTATATTATCAGTAACCTGTCCATATTCATGCAATATTTTCCTACAGATATAAAATTTCGGATGTAAAAACTTATGACTTTGCCTGGGGGCCCTCATCTTCTTTTTTTTTTTAATTATTCATTTATACACTAATTTCTTAAGTCAAAAATCTTTGTTGATGTTCTTAACCCCTTTTGTCCACTCCCATAGCAAACCCATGACTTTATAATGTACCCAACTAAGTACAAGCTACATAAAGTGTTTGGTAAACAGTAGGTGATCAATATATATCTGCAGGTGGGATGGATAACAGAATACTCCAGCTCTCTTTTTCTACAATCACCCTGTTGGTTAGATCATTCCATTAATGTCCTGTCTAATCTCATTGCTGTCAGCTATAAAATCTAAATTCTAATCCCGAAACAGCAACCGCAGTGATCTTTTGGAAGTATAGTTGAATTCTGTTATTCTTTTGTCCAATAACTTTCATTAGCTGCCTATCTTTATAGCTAACACAATGTCACAAAGAAACTATTTTTCTGTTCTATCTGACCTCTTCTCCCATACTCTGCTTCACAATCATGTTAGATTAGCTCTTGGCTACTTTCATGTCATGTTCCCAACACAGTGCTTTTGCTCGTGAGTGTTACTTCTATGAATGCTATTCTCCAACTTAAGCATACCTTGCTGCTCCTGTAACTCCATCAGGTCTTTGGTTAATTAAGATGTTTATAAAAAGACTTCTCCGATAGATTGCTGACTAGAAATATTCATTCTTCATTCTACCTCCTACATATGTACTTCTACATTTGTAGTGCACTTTCTTAATCCCCTTGACTTCTGGCCTTTTATATGAATTGGAATTCACTACTGCATGGATAAGTTCTGCTTGAATACTAAACTTTTCCTTCTGTATCTTTGTCATAGATTGGAAGAATTTATCTGGGCCAATTTGCTGGTCCTAGAAGGAGAATGAGAAACTTGGAGCAGAGCCCAGCCACTAAACCTAGCTCAGCCTAGATCATCATCCTGCAGTAAGACTCTAGACTTGTGAACTAAATAAACTTTTATTGTTGTATAATAATGAGATTATTTTTAGTTGGTTTTAATTTAGCTCTCTTGTGGCAATAATTAGCTGATACTCTGATGACTCTGATAAAATTTAATGTGCACAGATGTGAAACCTAAAATGAACAGATGTTTTTGTATCATTCTAGATAGATAGATAGATAGATAGATAGGATTTTCTTTAATTTATTGACCATTTTAAAATTTAGTACATTACTTTGTGTGGCAAAAATGAACCTACTTGCATGATTTTCTGTGAGAATTGAGAGTTCTTACCTAACTGCTCATACCTTTGTGTTCAATCAGAGCAACACTGAGAGCAGATACTTTGGATAGTTTTCCATTCATCTTAGTTTTTTCTTTACAGTGGCTGGAAGAAAACTTGATTCTTACAGTGGCTCATACACCAGAATGAGATTCATGGTGTAAGCTTTGATTCAGTAATTTTAGCATTTCAGAATAGAAAAATGCACACATTTTTCCAACAGAACAGACCTTGAGACCAGAAGCTAGGGAGTGCTCTAACCATTCTCTTGCCACTTTTATTCCCTCAGAGCTTAATAAAATAAGTCCTTTCTAGGCATTCCATGCATTGCTTTGTTCCTACTTCATCAGCCCGGTCCACAGTTCTCTTCGGTATTCTCTTTAGAACTTAATATTTAAACATGGATACAAAAACAATTTGCAACATGAGATTTAGCTGTGTGTGTAACATTTTATTTATTTATTTTTTACATATGGTTGAGAGCGTCCATAGCTTTTTATTGATAGCCTGTTACAGCCCAAAGTGAATTATTCAGGAAGTTCAGATCTTATATTTCACTCTTGTGGGTCTCCAACTTTTACTCCTTGTATCCTGAGTAATTTAAAGTAAGAGGCTTTAAATAACTGTGCCAATGGCCTACTATAATTCTCATTGATTGAAAAAAGACTTCAATCAAAGAAATGCTCCAATACTGCCTCAAATTCATTGAGAAAGCGTCAAGGTATTAATACATGCACATACTTTTTTTTGATTAAGAAGAATGCTTCTTATTAGTAATTAAGTCTATTTAAAATAACAAGTGACAAAATAGCAATTAACAATCAAAATACCCTTAAAAATTGAAAAAGAGGAAGGTAAAACAGGTCTTGTCTGGAGGTCGGTACCAGTGAGAGGGGGGAAAGGCAAATGGAGTGGGTGAAGGAGGACAAATATGGTCAATCTACTTCATATATGTATGCAAATAAAAAGATGAAACCTGTTGAAATTGTACTGAGGAGAGGAGATGAAGGAGAATGATAGAGGGAGTGAGTCTAATTAAGATATATTGTAACCACATATGTAAATGTCACAATGGAACTCCCCTGTACAGGTAACTATGCTAATAAAAATGTAAAAATAAAATAAAATAGCAAATGCCCATTTAACCAGTATTTGTCACCTATATTCTAAAGATATTAAAAAGGATTGTTTTAATTTATGTATGCAAATGTATAGACCATTTCTCATATAGATACATATCATAGATAACACTATATTACACAGTATAACTCAGCCAAGAACTGACAAAAATGGATTTGAAATAAAAATACAAAAGCAGATAAAAAGTTTTGAAATATTTCAAGAACAAAAGCACCTTGTTCCAAATTGCCAATAGAATCAAGTTTTATATGAAAACATGTACTATTATTCATGGGACAACCTAAAAGAAAATTTTTTAAGGTGGGTGTGGTGATGCTGCCTGCAATCCTAGCACTCGAGGCAGAATTAGGAAGACTACAAGTTCAATGCCAGCCTGGGCTATATAGAGAGACCCTGTCTGAAAAAACACTAACAAGAAAACAAAAATAAAAACCAAACAAAATAACACAAAAGCACCCTGGGGTGAAGTACTACTCAGTGAGAGAACACTTGCCTAGCTTGTGAAGGGTCCTGGGTTCCATATTTAACATTTCAAAAAAGAATAATAAGAAGAAGAATTGTTTCACTACCTACTGAACATTATAACTTTGTTGTGTGCTTATTATTTTTCAAAATATTAACCCATTTTTATTCATTCAGGAAGAAAACAACATTTTGTTCTACCTTGTTCAATAGTTTTTCTTCCTGTTAATGAGCACATTAACAGATCAGTGTGCCTTGTACTGAGTACTAACACTGAGAGTGGAAAATACTCCCCGCCTCCCTTTGATTCTGAAAGTACTGTCTTTAGCAAAGAGGCAACATACGTACATAAATCATCACGTCAGCAGTGTCACTGCAGTGCACCCCAGTGGGGGACACTTCAACAGCTGTTTCCATCCTGCAAGTGACTGAGCTTGCTAACCACACTGCTGTTGACTTCAGTTCTTGAGTTTGTTAATACTCACTCAGAGAATAAATAAACAGAATGCTCTGTCTCTTCTGTGTTTGTTTAATAATTGTGACACACACATGTGTAAACATAATACATTTATTCAAATACAATTAATCATATTTGAGGGAAGATAGAGGAGAATGATGGAGGGGTGAATTCAATTATGATAGGTTGTAAGAACATTTGCAAATGTCACAATGTACACTTAGTACAATAATATGATAATAGAAAATAAATGGATTAATTAATCACGTTTGAGCACAAAGCTCCAATTTTACCATTTGGAGTTGTTTAATTTTTTTGCTAATTAATAAAATTACACTTAGACAAAAATTGCATGCATTTAGTGGACAAGTGATCAATTAGTGGTTATGATGGGATATAAAATAATATTCTAATGAAATGTTTTTGATAATGCAGAATAGATAATATGTAACTTGCTCAATCACTTATATATCAGGGACACTTGGAACTTTTGTGCAACTAATTTCCCTCCCTTTACAAAGGCATGCCAGTGGCTTAAAGTGTTGTGGAGATGATTAACTGGAATAAGAGTAAATACCAAGTGCAAAACAAATAACATCAATGAATGTTGAATGAATATGATCTAAACTGGATAACTAGCTTCACCTTATATAAACAAGAATGTAGGATAATCTTACATATACATGTATATGTATATATATATGTAGAGAGAGAGAGATACATATATATGGATATATATCTACATATATATATATGTTGATAATCTTTCTAAAAATAAAATTTCATCTTCTTCCGTATCAGGAAAGTACATACCACAAAAATACTAGAGTATTAGGTACAATGATGTGTATTTCCATTAGTACTATTTCACAATATTAGCACTTATGGTTTGAAGTGTTAAATGGGACTATTTAAATAAGACATATGGAGTCCCATATTTCAGAAGAGAAATAGAAAGATATCAAAGAATTGATATGATAATAAATCACATAATGTTTCTAGGTTGAAAATTTCTTCATTTATACTACTTTTTAGCAAAATTATACACTTAGTTTTTGCATCATTCAGAATGGGCTTGGTCATGTTGCAATAACAAGCAACAACATACAAGTCATTCGATTCAAACTGCTTCTCATATAACCAATGAGTTACTCCAGGAAGAAGAGGGTATAGAAGCTCATTGTAATTATTCAAGCACTCACAGTGATGGAAACTACATCTTGACATATTCTTACATAATCAATAAACCAGGCAAAGGTAAGGTAGTAATTCATATACATAGTTTTAAAACTTCTTCCTAGAAGTTAAGTGTTTCTTTATTCCCACATTTCACTGAACAAAGTACGTCACATTATTAGGTTAAATTTCAAGGATATAATTCAGAAGGATCAGATGCAAGAAATCTAGCTCATTCTAACAAAATCAATCCTAGTTAGTCCATTAACCAGGCATGTTAATTAATTAATAACAACTAGTTTATCTGGCTTACTGAAAAGCACATTCTACTGAAGTATGCAAAATACACAGAACACTAAGTTATCATGAGAAGATGTCATGATGAACATGGGATCAAAATATGACAGTAGATATTGCAAGATGTATAAGATATTGATGTGATTTTGCATTATATGCTACAATAGCCAATTTGCTTGTCAATACTATAGAAGTATTTCCATGATATAGACTGGGTAACTAGATTCATAGGGCAAAGTGCCCATTCCATTTAACAGCCTTGACATTCACAACTGCAATATAAGTAATGAAATGGCCAACTTCTGTCAACTAAAATTTGTTATTTAATCATAATTCAGCTCTAAATAAAGTCCTTATTTTTTGTGGCTATATCCAGCCATCAGGAATTAATGTTTATATAATTATTCTGTCACATATTCCTTGTGTTTTCTCATGCCTAAAGATGAAACTTTTAATACCACTGTAATAACTGGTATTTACTAAGTCCTGATGTGTGTTATGAACTTCACATGTTTTATATCATTAAATTCTTCCAATGCCTCAGTGAGGTAAGTATCATTATTATTTTCTTAGAGAAGAAACAATTAGGATTTAGAAACAGTGATTCATTTTTACCCCTTACCTAATGAGAATTTGGCAAGGCATAATTCAAACAAAGACCCAACCTTCTCAGTCCAGTACATCTCACTGACTCAATTCCATTTTGACTATTCTGAATTTCATTTTAGAATGACCTAAATTTATGTTCTTGTTATAATCCACATACTTCTCTTACCCCCCACAATGAATAACATGGCAATGTCAGAGTGTATTTTAAGGAAGAGCTAAAATTTCTAGAGTTCATTCCTCAATCCTCTTCTATTATGTAGTAAGTTTTCTTCCTTTAAGTACTATTTTGTCATTTAAGGATTTCCTCATTATCTAACAGAAATTCTGATCTTCATTGAACATCTTATGTGCATACAGATCAAAGTTTCTTCCCTGATTGAAGTTTAGCTGTGGGAACCACTTCTGACTTCTGAAGGAGGAATTCAAATCCCTCTTAATCTTAGCTAAACCCACTTACTCTGAAAGAGATCTTATCTACTAAAACATGAAGAAGTAAGGAATAAGGTCATTGCCCCCATCCTGTATTTTCACCCGTTTTAAGAAAAACCACAGCTCAATCAGGGAATAAGGAAAATGCACACTCAATAAAATCATCAGCATGCTTGAGTGTATGGATCATGGCCAAATGTAAAGAAAACAATCTCTTTTCTCAAAAACTCTACACTTCTTATTTTCTAAACAAAAGTAGTGACTCCGAATTGATTATTCAATTAGCATTTGTTGAGTCCTTGTGTTGTTAAGCAACATATGACCCACTCTTTAAGACTGCATCCTTAGAATCATTCTAACATCATGCATAATTAATTATTTAAATGAATGGTAGTTTCATCCAGTCTTCATTCAAACTGAAATCATGAAAGCTTTAAATGTGGAAATTCATGCCTCCTCAGGAATTTATCCTAATGTCATTAAAGTGCACAGCAAACAAGCTCAGACATGAATACTCTTTGTAGAAAAAAAAGAAAGTAAAGTGTGACAAAAAGTTATTCTGTGGAAGATGCAACTTAATAAGCAAATTCAAATATATGTGGTCTCTTTGCCATCACAACCAATATTCTGGGATATGACCATGGAAAGGCCCAAGGCCCAAAAGAAAGCAATAGGTAGCAAGAGTGGCAATTTTTCTCAGCTTAGTTTTCTGTAACTGAATCTCTAAACTCTCACTAATGCTAAATGATAGAGCCCATATATTGTGTCCAGCCACCACTATTTCATAAATATAAGGTATTCAGAAAAAAATGGAGAAAAAAATCTAGTAAACTAACTATAAAAGTATCAGCCTTAAAAATATACATTTCTTCATAATTTATAATTAATATGGAAAACATCATCCTTTGTAGTTGCAAAAAAGAAGTAAAACATGTTGACTATTATCCAGCCATTGACTATTTATTCAGAATTCTTTACAATTGCTAATATTGTGCATATTACATATTTTTATAATAATTATTCATCTGCTAATATAAAGTTCTGATTTTTTTTAAAAAAGCCAAAATCACAATTCAGTATGCATTTCCATGAACCACTTCTTATTGTGTGGCTTTATTCCTGTTTAATGTTAATAACAGATGTGGTTTTCACTTTTCCCGTCATAGCGGGGATTCCTTTTCATGTGTCATGTCATTGCCAAGTTTTCATCACCATTATCTCCTTTAGTATTCCCTACAGATGCGTAGTACCTACTCTACTTTCAGAAAAGCATGTGATGAGATTATTTAAATATGGACAATTTTTTAACATTTTAATTTCGAAGTAAATTATGTTTCTGCTGTGTGAGTTAAGGCATGTTACAAAACTTCTTTGTGTTTCAGGATTTGGTGCTGCAAAACAGACATTGGTATTGATTTGTTCTCTGGAAAATGCAATATATCTGTGGAAAATATTACTCAATTGATTTGTTATGTGTAAAGGTGCATCTCTTCATGAAAAACGTTTCCTGGAGGAAATGGCCTCTTCCAAGGTTGTGAGATATTTTCTTAATGCTGCTTTACACGTGAATTTCAAATACGTGTGCTTTTTTGTTCTCTTCACTTTCAGGTAATGTTTGCCAAATATTCTGTCATGAAAATATTTTCTATTTTATTTACTAAGAAGAAAATAAACAAAAAAAAGTTTATGGTTTTAATTCTCAAGGCAGTCACAACAGAGGAAATGATAGAATGGATGTGATTAGGAAATAATAAATAAAATCATGTAGGTTATTTTGTTTATCAGATTGTTTCTAAAGCAATGTATAGTGTGGCTTACTAAACTATATTTAAGGTGATTAAATGTAAGCATACAGTGCTACTAATAATATAAGATAAAAGTCTAGTACATTAATAAAGCTACAGTTAGGGAACTTCTCAAGAGACAAAACAAAGAAGGGCATATCATTCAAATCCTTATGTAAATTTTAAAAGAGGGAAAATAGTGTTATAATGCAAATATAAAATGAATCCATGTTAAAAATGTTGTTCATGCTGGAGGAGAGGTATCACAATACCTGACTTCAAACTATGTTACAAAGCAATAGCAATGAAAAAGCATGATACTGGCACAAAAACAAACATGAAGACAAGTGGAACAGAATAGAGGACCCAGATATAAAGCCACACAACTATAACCAACTTGTCTTTGACAAAGGTGCTAAAAATATACGATGGAGAAATAGCAGCCTCTTCAACAAAAACTGCTGGGAAAACTGGTTAGCAGTCTGCAAAAAACTGAGACTAGATCCATGTTTATCACCCTATACCAGTATTAACTCAAAATGGATCAAGGACCTTAGTACCAGACCACAAACTCTAAAGTTGGTATAGGAAAGAGTAGGAAACACTCTGGAACTAATAGGTACAGGCAAGGACTTTCTCAATGGAACCCTAGCAGCTCAGCAACTAAGAGATAGCATAGATAAATGGGACTTCATAAAACTAAAAAGCTTCTGCTCAACAAAAGAAATGGTCTCTACACTGAAGAGACCACCCACAGACTAGGAGAAAATATTTGCCAGCTACACATCAGACAAAAGACTGATAACCAGAATATATAGGGAACTCAAAAAACTAAACTGTCCCAAAATTAATGAACCAAGAAAGAAATGGGCAAGTGAACTAAACAGAACTTTCTCAAAAGAAGAAATTCAAATGGCCAAAAAACACATGAAAAAATTCTCACCATCTCTGGCCATTAAGGAAATGCAAATTAAAACCATACTAAGATTCCACCTCACCACTGTTAGAATAGCCATCATTAACAACACCACTAACAACAGGTGTTGGCAAGGATGAAGGGAAAAAGGAACCCTCTTACACTGCTGGTGGGAATGTAAACTAGTACAACCACTCTGGAAAAAAATTTGGAGGCTACTTAAAAAGCTAAACACTGATCTACCATATGATCCAGCAATACCACTCTTGGGAATATACCCAAAGGAATGAGACACAGGTTACTCCAAAGGCACTTGCACACCTATGTTCATTGCAGCACCATTCACAAGAGGAATGGAAACAGCCAAGATGCCCCACTATCAATGAATGGATTAAGAAAATGTGGCATTTATACACAATGGACTACTACTCAGCCATGAAGAAGAATGAAATCTTATCACTTGCAGGTAAATGGATGGAACTGGAAAACATCATCCTGAGTGAGGTTAGCCAGGCCCAGAAGACAAAACTCATATGTTCTCCCTTATATGCACACTTTAGATCAATGGCAAACACAATAAGGGAATTGGACTTTGATCACATGATGAGGCGAGAGCACACAAGAGAAGTATGAGGATAGGCAAGAAACCACCCCCCCAAAAAAAACAAGATAGCATTTGATGTCCTCAATGCAAAGGAACTAAAGCAGAAACTTTAAAATGACAGACGCCAAAAGGAGAAGGAGACCAGGAACTAGAGAAATGGTTAGTTCGAGAAGAATTAATTTAGAATGTAACACATATGTACAGGAAAACAATACATGTCAACTCCCTGTATAGCTATCCTTATCTCAACTAGCAAAAACCCTTGGTCCTTCTTATTATTGCTTATACTCTCTCTTCAACAAAATTAGAGATAAGGGCAAAATAGTTTCTGCCTGGTAGCGAGGGGGTGGGGGGGGAGAGGAAAGGTGTGGGGGAAAGAGAAGGAGCCGGGGGAAGGGGGTTGAAATGACACAAACATTGTATGCACATACGAATAAAAGAAAAAAAAATTTGTACAAGTCACTGTAAGATGGAACCAATAATATATTAACATTGCTTTAAAGATCCAAAGGATATTTGAGAAGCATATACATGTAATTAATATAATTGAAATGTATATGATTATATAAATAATATCATAAATTCTATGGGTCAGAAGCAAAATTGGGTAATGTATTTTGAGGCAATAAATTATAACCTTTGATATTCACCATCTCATTGGAGAGCAATAATTTACATTTCTACTGTATGAAATCAGTAAATTTTATTAAGTATTCACTTTGCATTCAGTTTTGAATAAAGACTTGAAATAAATGCATTCACATAGAAAATCCTGAGATACCTTTGCACTACTTAGCATTGAAAGAAAATATGACTCCTGATTGGGTCTTATTCTCAGTTTTGTTAATTATTTATAATACTAGCTATACCATTATAGCTAACACTTGTTAAGTCCTCATCTAGGTATCTGATCCACTGTTGATTTATTTATAGGTACTTTCTTTCACTAACTCCTTAAGTAGATCCCATTAACAATAGATCCCTATAACTCGTTATAGAGTAGATCCCATTATAACTATGCACAACTTGGTTTTATTGAAGAAACTCAGGTAGAGAGATTAAGTTCCAAGATTACACAGTAGTAAGTGTTGGAGTTCCTTAACCCCTATGATTAAGTGTCAATTGCACATAAAAATAATGCACTTTTTAAAGCCTATGGTGTGGGAAGAAAAGGACACAGTGAGTGGTAGTGGAAAAATCAATTTTCTATCTCTTCATGTGGAGTTTCTTGTAACTGTTTTGCACAGGCAATACTTGGTGTAAAGCAGAGCCATACTACCAAAGTTGAGTGTAATGAGATCAGTCTTTATGGAGCCAAGCCAATGCTGACTTAGCATGCAGTTTTCTGCAGGCTTAGTTCAGGGGTTCTACATTCACAAGGTCTTGTTAGACAATAAGTCAAATCAGCTAGAAGGACAGGAGGAAATTGCAAAAAACAGAATGTAGTTCCCTGCTCAATCTGGGCATTACCACATGGAGACAGGGATCCTGAGTTGCAAGTTCCTTTTCTACTTTTTCAGAGAAGCCTCAATATTAATGTGAAATAACTCAACTTTACATGCACACACACACATATACATAACACACATATTTACACATACAGAAGTAAACAAACCCTGTTCTGTTTAGTTACATTCATAAGAAAAATTTTCATAGGTGTACGAATAGATTACACATTTCCAGGCAAAGCTCCATGAATGCCATATTTCACAATATTCTTTTGGTATCAAAAAGTTGTAGTTTGTGGCTCAAGTGGTAGAGTGCCTACCTTGCAAGCATAAGTCCCTTAATTTAAACCCCAGTACTGCCATAATAATAACAATATATTATATTATATTAATTATAGTCATCTTGTCTATAGATTTATTCATAATTGTATGATATACACTTTAACTGAAAAAGTTCTAGATTATATTCTCTAGTAAAAGTATAGGTGGGTAAATGCCACATGTTGCTGATATAGGGCATAGTCATTCTTGAGCTGTTGGTAAAATTAATTCAGTTAACTCAGTTAATTAAGGAATTTAATAGTAAAAACTACACTTAAACTTAAAAATACCCAAAGGAGTACTTTGTAAGCCACTGTCCAGATCTTTCTCCAAAAATTGTTCAAGATTGCAACAAAGAAGAACAAATGAATAACAGAGATTTTGAAAATTTCTCTTAGTGTTTGGTTGAATGCTATCCTAAGACTATTTATGAACAATATCTTAATATGTTTAAAATGCATTGCACATATACAATGTCTAATGTTCAGGGATTCACTTTCCAAGATAAACATATACTATCAGAAAATAACAACAAAACCAGCAGAATTCTCCTGTCACATTGTAATATTTGATACAAACCAAGTTGAAAATTTATATCAAGAATTGTTAGTTATATTTAAGTGTTTGGGGGGCAACTATACATATATATTGCCTCAACATATTAATGCTCTATGTGAACATTAATTCATAAAGTGTATATGACTATACACATGCCCTTGGGTCTGTGAAGATCAAATGAGATTTGTTATATAAAGTACTCTGACATACAGAATTAAGATGTTTTCCAGATCTGCAGCTAATCGCTCACCAAACTTCATCAAGAAAACCTCATCAGATGTGGAATCAGAACCTAACTTTCTTTCTCAATGACTTCTTTTGTTTGCTGCTCTGAAGTCTTACCTAGTCTCTGTCCCACTGGCTTTCCAAGATATCTTGTTCTTTTCCACTTGATGATTTTTGTGGTTTGATTTCTCTACCTATAGACTCCTTTAATCCTCTCTGATTTCATCCTGAATCCAATTTCTCAACACAACCTTCTGATATATGAAGAAACACTAATGTCTGAATAAGTTTAGGTCACATACGATAAGATACTAAATAGCACCACACTACTATGATGCAGTAGGAGTTCAGAAAAGGAAAGAATAATCAGAATAGCGAAAAAGACAGAAATTTATGGATGCCTGTTTGTTGTGCAGCATGAATGTCAAGTTGTGATAATAAAGAATAAATAAAATATACCAGGTGGGGGAAATTTCAATTCTCCTTCTTAGAAGCCTTCTCTGACTTCTCAAGTCTGGTCAAATTATTCTGCTCTCACAAAACCATGTGAGTATGTTTCCAATGAAATTCCATATTTATTATTTTACCTATTTTGTGTTTTTTTGTAAAAAGTAAATCTATGCTTTTCCTTATTGAACTGTGAGTTTCTTATGGGGTAAGGATAATGTATGTGTCTGCATTTTGTTTCCAGTAATGCATGATACCTTTATGGTGACCTCTATAAAAATGTTAAATCTCAGACCTTATGTAATAGGCAAATCGAAACTATCGTGTGTCCCTTAATGAAAAGCCTTCTAGGACCAGGCAAATTATATTTAGGCACAAAGCAAATGTAATTATATTAGTGAAACAATGCCTGATAATTTTTCATAGTTCATGATTAATGGAAAATAAGCAGAAAAGTAAATACCTTAATTTTCGAACTGAGAAATTAGTAAAGTTCAAAAATTCTTAGGACATGATAAAGTTATTTACTAGTTCCTGAGCATGTGGTTAATTTAGACTTAGCAGTGATTGGAATGCTAGCAATCAGCATGAATTCACTAGGAACAATTCCTATCAAGCAAACCTCATTTCCTTTTTTGACTATATTATTAGATTCCTAGATCAAATGATTGCTGAAGACATAGGCCATAGTAGTTGTCAAAAATAGCTCATTATACCCTTTGGATAAGGTAGATAAATTTGTCAAGGTGACAGAAGAATTAAGTGATAGGGAGCCTGAAGAATGTACATGAGTGGACAGAAGAATTAAGTGATAGGTAAGTTGAAGAATGTATGAGTGGATTCCAAGCTAGATAAAGTTCTTAAATGAGCTTTAGTTCATTTAAACATTTAGTTTAAATGAAGTTAGTGTTTAGTTTTTTAGCTTCAACATTTTTAGTAGTAAGAAAAAGAATAAATAAAATGCAATTTAATTATATTTGCAAATGGGAAACAATGATAAGAATAGTTTATATGATGGATAACAAAAAACAAGTTGAGCAAAATGTGTATTTTCTGTTAGAGAAAATGCAATGATTTATATCCAAGTGGAATTCTAAATATATTCTATGGAGTACAAATATTAGGTTAAAAATTGGTTTGAGAACACTTTATATGTAAACTTTGAATGTTTTAATATTTTCAGTCTTACAATGCCTCTGTGCAAATCAAGTAGCAAACAAAGCAACAAAAAGTATTAAGACTCTGTACCCCAGAATAAACTGAGTTAAGCCTCATGAGACTTCTACTTCTATCCATGAAAGAGTCACAAGGCTCTGGCTTGGCCTCCTACTGGAAACAGCTAGAATGTGGGTCACAATATATGAAGGAACAATTTTAAAACATCGAACACAGTGCAAACCTGATCTTTATGTGAAAGAAAGGTGAGCCCTACGGCTTTAAGACTTCCTTCCAAGAGCCAATTACTGAACTTGTAAAATCAGATTAGAAGAACTTATACACAACACAGGAGTAACCTTGAGTTCAGATGATGAGATTTGTAGAATCTTATATGTTTGTAAATTGTAAGGATAATTTTCAGAAAGCAGTGATAAAAAAAGAATGAAAGGAGCTCTTCAAATCTGCTTTTGGTCCCCTAGAATTCTTGCTTATTGTTAAACTTCTCATATGGTGGCTAAAATCCCATAAGCCCAAGAAAAAAAAATAACAAGGCCTTTACACCAGAAAAAACACCATCATGCAAAAATGGTAGTGTGATATTTGAACTTTATAAGCCACAGTTGAGAACCCTTACATATTCTCAGATATTCAGTGTAGAATGGAAATGTCATGCTTTACAATTTGAGGTGAATTATCTCTGAACTTAAGATTTCATTAGACTTTTTATAAAGATAATTTAAAACAGCCCTCCAAAATATCAAACTAAAAAAGTAACTTAGGTGCCTGCCAAAACAAAGCTTATCTCTCCAAAAAGAAAGACAATAAATTCAAGACAATTAACATCATAAAGCAATACTAGCACCCAACACAAAATTGCTAGATTTTCCTAAAAGCAAATGTGATTAATGATAATAAAATAGACACAAAGTCAATGATAAAATAGTCAGAAGAGTTTGTTAAAAGTCTTTATGAATATATACAAGGATAGAAAGGAAAACATGAGAGAATAGGAGATGTGAAAGAAGAACTAAGCCTGGTTTGGTGGCACATGCCTGTGATCCCAGCATTTGTGAGACTGAAGTGGGAGGATTATGAGTTCAAAGCCTTCTGGGCTACCCACCATAGCCAGAGATTATATCAAACAAATACAAAATCTGAAACAAATTTTTAGTTGTGGAAAATAGTAATGGCCTGGTACCGGTGGCTCATGCCTATAATCTTAGCTACTTTGGAGGCTGAGATCAGTACAATTATAGTTTGAAGCCAGCTCAGACAAATAGTTCACCAGACCCCATCTCCAAAATAACCAGAGCAAAATGGACTGGAGGCATCACTCAAGCAATAAAGAGTCTCATTTGTAAGGGTAGAAATTTTCTAAAATGAAACATAGATAGATAAAAGGTAGACAAGAGATTGAAGCACATACTTGCAAGCCTAGTATTCAGGAAGTTGAGGCAGGAGGATTAAGAGTTTAAGGCCATCCTGGGCTACATTGTGAATTCATTGTGAACATGGGCTACATAGTAGGACCCTGATTCAAAAAAATTTCATGAAAATCACACTTTTACTTACAGGTTGGGTAATATAAAACCACACAACAAATATATAATTGCAATAAACAAAGTTAGAAAATCAAATACAGAAAAAATACTTGTAGAAATGATGTATAATTTTTTTCTGAACTTGGTGAACATTATAAATTTAGGATCTATCAATGTCAATGAGTTCCTAAGAAGATAAATACACAAGCACGCAGACACAATAAACTATGTCAAAGTCATATTGTTGAACACCAGCATAAAGGGGAAAAAATAACTATAAAGGAGAGACATGTTTTGCAAAAAATTCAGTACTGAATTAGTGAATTATGAAAGCCAATGGACAATGGAGAAGCATCATTAAAGTGCTAAATATAATTTCAAAACTATCGATCTAGAATTCTATATCCAGATAAAATTTCATTTAAAAATGAAAGCAAGGAACTTGTATGGTGATTCATGCCTATAATCCCCACTACTCAGGAGGCAGAGATGTGGAGGATTGAGGTTGAAGGACAGCCTGGGCAAAAAGCTAGCAAGACCCTGTCTCAGTTAATAAACTAGGTATAGTAGCATGTACCTGTCATCGCAGTTATGCAGTAGGCCACAAGTAGGAGGGCAGCTATCTGAGGCTGGCTGCAGGAAAAAACATAGACCCTATCCAAAACAATGTCTAAACCAAAAAAAAAAAAAAAAGCAGGGGTGCATAGCTCAAGTGGTAAAATGCCTGACTACAAAGTATGAAGCCTTGAGTTCAAACCCCAGTAGCACCTAAACAAACAAGCAAACAAAAAACAGAAAAGAAAATAATTTTTAGCCATATAAAAGCTGAGTAACTCATTTCAGAAGACCAAGAGTACACGAAATGCTAAAGGAAGATTTAAACAGAAGATAAGTAATGGAAACCTAGGTTTACACAAAGGACTGAAGAGCACTATAAATAACAAATATAGAAAGTTATGAAAGCGCACAAGTAAACTAAGAATATATCTTAAACATGGAAAACACATAATACATATCAAGGTGATAGATTAAAATGAGCATTTTAATGATACATTATATATACATGGTCTACAGTCTCCAATTACAAGATGAAATTGGTCATATGTAATATATTATCACTCACATCTCAAGTATGCTATTTATAATAAATTTTTTAAATACACAAACATAAATGCGGTAAAAGTAAAGGATGGTACAAACAGTACACAAATATTCAAAAGACAAATTTTAGATTAGCTAGACAAATAACTGGCAGTGAAGATTTTAAAACAAAACATAAGACATCAGAGGTAATAGGGAGAATTCAGAATGGTAGAAGAATCAATGTGTGAAGAAAATAGCATTTACATACACAGCAATCTCATAATAAAGGTTCGGAATACATGAAATGAAAACCAATAGAATTGAAAGAAGGACAACATATATCCATAATTACATTTGAGGACTTTTACTGTTGTCTTTGACCAATAGATAGAGAAAGCATATAAGCAATAAAGACATTGAGGATTTGAACAACACTACAATCAGTATGACAAACTTAATGGAACCTTATTTCCAGAACAGAATAATAACCATTATTCAAAAATATGAGTGTACCATTCACCCAGATAGGGCATCTTGTGAGCCATAAAGCAAAACTCAACAAACTTAGGCTGCACTCAGAGTTATCTTCTCTAAACACAACAAAATTTAATTATAATTCAGTAATGAAAGGTATCTCAAAAATCCCTTCACATTACAAAAATTTTTAGAAAGGATAACACAAAGGCCATAGAATTCCGGTTGAAATTAGAAAATATATTGAACAAAAGGATGATGACTGCATATTGTGACAGTTAATTTAAAATTTTTAACCTAGGCATAAGAACTATACCTACTTCCGGAGTGTCATGTGATGGTTTGATACATATATATCATGTAATATTCAAGTCAGTAAAAATATCTATTTCCCCAAATA
The DNA here is from genome assembly GCF_047511655.1 of Castor canadensis. Lineage (NCBI taxonomy): Eukaryota > Metazoa > Chordata > Mammalia > Rodentia > Castoridae > Castor > Castor canadensis. Next base: position 57,662,559 of record NC_133387.1, read on the forward strand.
TTTATCATTTCTGTAATGAGAACTTACCAAATCCTTCTGGCTTTGAAAATACATGCTCAGTACATTAATTTTATGCATTAACTTGGCTAGAGCACAATACCAGGAAATTGGGCCAAACATTCTAGCTGCTTCTGTAAAGATTTTTTTTTAATGAGATTTACATTTAAATCAATAGACTGTTTCCATAATGTGGGTGGATTTCATTTAATCAGTTGAAGGTTTTTAAAGAAAAAGAATGACCTATCTCAAAAAAGAAGGAGTTTTACCAGCAAATGCCTTCAAACTGCAGCACTGGTTTCCCCGAGTATCCAGTATGCCAGCCTATCCTACAGATTTTAGACTTGCTAAATCTTTAAAATAAGTCTGCTTAGAAGATAGATATGATATATGATAAAAGATAAACAGATGATAGATGATACATTAGATAGATATACGATAGGTGAGAGAGAATATACGTACATGTATGTGTGTGTATACATACATGCCTTATCTTACTGGTAAATGTTTTTGGTTCTGTTTCTCTGGGGAGGTCTGTCAAATTCAAATAACACATTAAGATTATGAGACCAGCTAAGGCTGTGCTAGAGGGAAAGTTGTACTATTAAATCTTCATTATAAATTAAGAAAAACGGAAAACTCAGGAATTATTCTTCTATTTTCAAAAACTAAATCAAAAGAAGCCTGGATCAAGAAAATAAGCTGACAAACTGTTAGTATAATCTGCATGAAAATGCAAAAGTTCGGTTGCCACTAAAACATTTTTAGAATACATTGGCAGATTTCAATTGCCTGATTTTAATATTTACAATAAAGCTGTAGCAATCATATAGTGGTGGTGTATACAGAGCCCTGTAGGATAAGAACAGAATAGAAAACTTAGTAATAGAGGAACATTTATTTAAAAAGTTGATTCTCAATAAAAGTTTCTATTTTAATATATTGAGAAGTCTTGTGAAGACACAGTGCTGAAAGAACCTGATATCCATGTAGAAAAACAAAATTGGTGTCTTTGATCTTTACTTTGTATCAGACGAAAAATTAAATTATAGTGGTTTACAGCCCTAAATGTATGGTTAAAGTCATAAAATTTCTAGAACATATAGCAGAAAATCTATTCAATGTGTACTTGGCAAGCATATGCTACATAAGACACAAAATGCACAAATTATAGTAGAAAATAACATAAATTTCACTGGGCACTTGTGGCCCAAGCCTTTAATCCTAGCTATTCAGGAGGCAGAGATTCAGAGAACCACGGTTTGAAGCCAGCCCGGGCAAAATGGTTCGTGAGAACCTGTCTCAAAAAGCCCATCACAAAAGAGGGTTGATAGAGAGGCTGAAGGTGTAGGACCTGAGTTCAAACCCTAGTACTGAAAAAATAAAAGCATAAACTTCATCAAAATTAAAACTTCTATTCTTTAAGAGGCAACATGAAACCACAAACTAGGAGAAATTATTGGGGAGATGCACACACACACACATGCACACACACTCACACACACACACACACATGCACACACACATGATATGAGATTATATCCAAAAATATATAGAACCCATGCAATTTAAAAGAAAAAAGATAAACTGCTTAAATTTTTGGCAAAAAACCGAATACACATTTCACCAAGGAAGAAACATAATGCACATTAAGGGATGTTCAACATCATTGGTCATTTAGAAAAGAGAATTTTAAAAACATGTAGCATCTTGAAAGTAAAAACACAACTACTGGAAAGCAGATTAGTAGTTACATGGGACTAGGACAATTGGGGGAATAATTGAAAAAGATATACAAAATAATTGCTTAGAATAATAGAATTGTTTTATAACTCAATTTATAATGTTGGTTATGTAGGTGTATACATTTGTCAAAACCACATTGAAATGTACATTTTAGACAGGCCTTTTGTATGTATGTAGATTATACCTCAAATAATCTTTGCAAACAAAAGTAACGCATATTTATGAAGATTTCAACAATTTCAATTTTAATATTAACTTATAGGAAGTTCTTTTTTAACTTCAGGGCTTTTTTCATACTCAAGGTAGAGATAATTGTGGAATGTTGAGAAAAATAAATTGCATATATAGTGAATAACATAATTGGTGTTTAATACATGATAGCTTGTACTTTGAAAGGAACTAGACCCTTCTCTAAACTCACTTTCAATACATTTATTGGATGTTCAGCATCTCAAATTTATGGTTGGATAAAATTTGACTGTATTCTAGAGGTTGATTTGTGTGCATTTTGAGACTTTAACATTATTTAAGGGAAGTGTCTCAGACATCCTAGGGAGCCCCTCTCAGCAGATCCATGGAGCTGCAAATTACTTTTGTGCGCAAATAGTAGCATGGCTGTGATGGGAAGGGAAAAGCTTTCCCAGCGGTAGCAGAGTGAGTCATGGAGGTTAATAACTGTATCTGCTGGGAAACTGCAGTTCTAGGGTACAGGAAAAGCATAGCATGTGTAAGAAAAACCCATTTCAGAAAGATGAAGACACCCATACAAATGGATATGCTGCTGTGAATTCAAAATCCAAAAATAGTTTAATAAATTCTTCATTCTGATGGAATAAACAAAAGTTGTTGCTTCTAATATGCCTGAAATGAATTCAGAATGGAATGTTGATGAGCCTATGACCCATTTTGCTATGTTTCTCTGCATTAAATTTTGTCAGATATTTAAAAACATGTTTGCAGAGGGAAGAATTAGGTGATTCAGTGAAAACACTTCACAAATGGCACAGGCATGCACAGTGGCACAATCTTGTAATCCCAACCCTTAGGAGGCTGAGGCAGGAGGATCTAGAGTTCAAGTCTAGGCTGGGCTAGCCTAGATTTGAATTCTAGTTCAAGTCTAGAGTTAGATTTTTGTGAAGCAGCAAGGCAGTCTTCTCCATTTGTTGTGGCAAATTGGGATTATTGATTATTGGTTTTAATTTTAACTTTAATGTGATAATCATATAAGAATTAAAAGATACATTTTTGACAGCTACACAATTTTAGAAAAACTAGAAGATGTTTTTTCTCCAATGTAAGAAAAATAGTTACTATAATTCTGAGACACTTTTGATTTCTTGTAAGTCAATCAACTTGTATAGAGATATTTCTGTTGCAAATAAGTATTTCTGAAGACTATGTAGAATAGCTGAATTCTATTTATTCAATAAGATTAAAAACTTAAAAATTCTTCACATAATAGTCAATACACATGCTAATATTTCCTGAAAATACAGGAGATAAATATATTTTGTGAATTTGATAACTTTTAACTCAATATAATATGAGAAATTAAACAATAAAATAAGTCAGTTGAGGGAAAAGCAGTACTAAAATTATGCTGTAATACAATGAAATGTACATAAGGAATAAACTCTCTAAAAGTCTTAAACTATTTTCTTGCTGAAAAAATGATTTTGACATGTAGTATTTGTTTCCTCACAGAACATTGCTTCAAATTACAATGCTAGTGATACAATCCTATCTTAACATAATATGAGAATAAAATATTTTCACTTCTTTTACAGTTCTAAACCAAAATTAACAATATGTAATGTGTTAAATACAAAACTGAGTATCTGTTTAAAAATCAGAGTTGTGTGCATGGACATACCTAGTGAGATAGGAAATGTTGTTAGAAGTTCAAACACATTCTGCCATAATGAAAACAACGTCAAAGATCAAGGAAACAGAACCGTAAGGCATGCTAAGCATGAATCTGTCTGAGACCTGAGGAAAGCGAAGCTCTAACTTATGATGCTCATTAGATTTAATATGGGATATTTGGCTCATTGGTTTTTCAGGATTCTGACCTCATCTAGATAATTCACTATCCAATTCATTTGTCTGATTCTGGCAACTAAAAATATTTACATCTCTTATGTTGAAAGCATAATTCTGAAATTTCTCCAAAAAATAATCCTCTAGTGTTTTGTTCTTTCTGACTTAGAGATTCTATGATGTTATTTTTCCCTAGACTCAAATGATGTCTTTTTATTTTTTTAAATTTTTTTTACTGTACTGTGGATTGGAGCCAGGGCCTCATGCTTGCTAGGCCAGGGCTCTACCACTTAAATTATGCACCCAGATATTTTGTTTTATTTGGTTTTTTTAGATAGGATCTTCTTAACTGCCTGGACTGGACTTGAACTCAAAATCCTCTTGTCTTTGCTTCTGGAGTAGCTGCAATTACAAAGGTGAACCACCATGCCTAGTTCAAATGAAGTCTTTGAAATATGTTGATATGTTTTAATATAAAAGTCTGATAGAAAAAGGTTGATGTTGCTGAGTTTCAGGATTGTAAACATTTATTTGCTCATAAAATGCATAGGAAGTCACAAATATGTGACAGTATTGTGATCAAAATGGGAATAGTATTTTGATATGCCAAAAACTTTACTTATCTGATAGATATTATTGGAATAATTTTCAGAATTTTTTTTAATGTGTGCTAAGGGAAAGTAATGCAGGATTTTTTTTCTGGAGAATTTTGATATCATAACTGTGAATCCTAATTTTACAAAGCTTTGATTTGATTTAGATCAAGTAGTTTATAGAAATAGTTTCTGCTGGGTATTGGGGGGGGGAGAGGGAGGGGGCGGAGTGGGTGGTAAGGGAGGGGGTGGGGGCAGGGGGGAGAAATGAACCAAGCCTTGTATGCACATATGAATAATAAAAGAAAATAAATAAATAAATAAAATGGAACTGATAGAGATAGAGAGAAAAAAAATAGAAATGTTAAAATGCTAATGATCGTAAAGAAAAATCAAAAACATTTTAATAATATGCTAACTCAGAATAATAAATTAAGTTAAAAGAGTATAAATATTTACAGATACAAGCATTGCAAAAAACTTAGTTTTTATCCTACAGTGATTTCTTCTTTATAGCTGTTTTTTTCAGTTTCTGGTAATAAGGAAAATATTGTTGTAATTTAAAACACATAAAGTCTTGGGTTTAGATTGTTTTTAGAAAAGTTAGGGCTTCCTACCTCTTACATTGACTTTCTTTCCCTAACAAATTTTGGATGCTTTCATCACAATTCTTGTCTTGCAACCCTTTTCAGACATATAAAATAAGAGAACACACTTGGGGTAAAAGGAATTTCTCAAAATTCCCTAATGTTCCCCAACTGGGATACAGTGGATGTGGATGTGCTCTTTAGCTTCCTTGTCTGAGAAATAAGGTATGAAGTAAGCAGGATGATAAGAATGTAATCACAAGAATGTAATCATCATAGTAAATTATTAATGACTGAGAGCTCCCTAACCTGCCCTACGTCTGTACAGCCCCAGAATCGGGTTAAGTTCACCGGACATTTCATGGCTTTACCATTTAACATTAAAGTTGGCAGTGAAGTAGGAATATTCTGAATGGCACTTTTGTATTGAAGAAGACACACATCATAAGAAACTTCCAGCCTTTGATTTATAAGTCTTTTTATGTCATTAGAATATACTTGTTTTTAATGTTTCTCAAAGCTTTTCCACTGGAAGAAGGAACAAAAGGATTAAAATATAATGTACATATATTTTCTAATGAGACAATGTGCTTGAAAGAATCATCAGAGATTGGTTGGATGATTCTGACTCATGACAAGGGTTGATCTTGACAGGAATATGATCACCTGTCCTCCTAAAACAACTTTAATAAGAAAAATGTGCACTTAATAGTTAGGGATACAATAGAGCATGAAAACAAGATTATAAATCCAAGCAAATCTGCTAACTTTTTTCCTTCTTGGGACCAACTAAGACATCTTAACTTAATTTCTGAAGTGTCCTAATCCACAGATCACTTGCATTCAAATTGGTAGGAGCTATAAATACATAATCATATTCTATAATACTGAATTTCAGTGTGTGTTTTTATTCCTTGAAATGTGAAGAATTCATCTCCTAGCATTTCTGTTTGTTATTTGGACTGACCTGTGCAGAGAAAAAATTCAGGGGATTGAATGTCTTTTTAGGAAGAGCGCCTCACTCGGTAAACTAAAATCAGAAGTGGAGTTTACCAATCCTGTAGGGATTTGATTTATGAGAGCCCACCACAAGAAAAAAGATACTATATGCATTTCTTATTAATTCTTATCAAATTTGTTAGTATATTACCAAGTTTTGCAGACATCTGGTTGCTTCGCAAACTGTAAGAAATTCTATAAAATTTCTAATAACTTTTTGACCATTAAGTTCATTAGAAGTTTTATGTTTTTATGAACCCACATTTTCTTTTTGTTTAAGAAACAAAAGATTCCTGGAAACATATCACTTGTTTAATCTATTATATCTTCTCTTGCTATTTAATTATTTAAATGTCATTATTCAGACAGATTTCTTCGTAAGTGCTCCATTTTTACTTAAATACTGAATCCCATTACAGGGAATCTGTCTAAATAAATAGTACAACAGTGGGTTGAATATAATCTAGCTTGCAGAGTTACTAAAATGATGCTGTTGCTTTGAATCAGAAGATTTTTACAAATTGTAAGTTTTCTGACTTCTTTCTGACTTATTAAATCTTTTCTGAATCTAGTCAAGTGTTTCTTACACAAAAAGACAGAGAATGCTTACAGAAAGATGACAGAGATACAAAGTAGTTGCCTTGGGAGAACTTGAAGTACCTTTTTTTTTTTTTACCCTTTCTGTTAAAAGTCAGTTTAGGTTATCACCCAGAATCTAATAACATCCTGTTTCCTAACAGCCAATACCCATTCTCCAAAACACACACTTTTACACAGGAGTCAGATGACTATGTAGTATTTATGGTTACATCAAAACATTTTCTAGTTTACAACTTTTAAAATAGAGTTAGCACTAATAAAGTTTCAACCTCTATTCATCAAAGTAAATTATTAACATTGGCTAGCTACTTGCTTATCAAACTGTTTAATAGAGAATTTCTTAAAATAATCAAAATTACTTAACAGAAAAATTTCTGGCAATTACAAAAAGAATACCGCATGTTTGTTTTCTCATTTGACTTTTGGAGACTATGTTATAAATCTCAACATACTGCATGTAATAAATGTAAGAATTGTTGTAATTACTGTTTGTCTCTACCAGAATAATAAACAGCAGTCACAGGCATAATAATTGTGATTGTTGATTGTGGAAATAGTCTCACAAGTATAATTTCATAAGATAGAAATACATATATGTATATTGAATAAAAGAAAATCTTGAAGGTTTTCATTAATTTCATACACCACACATCCATAAGCAACCAACTCCAGAAAGATATAAATAATGAGCATATTTACACATGTGTGTGATTAGTCCTTTATGAGATGTACTGGAGATTTTGTTGTACAGAAAACTAAATTTGAAAAAAAAAGACATATTTTAGTCTAAAACTTAAAATATCTAAATAGAATAAAGTCCATCATTAATCCTGTGTGGCACTGATGCTATTGACCCTTGAACATGAGGACATGCTCTGAGTTGTTTTTCTAATAAAAGTGATGAATCTCTTTGCAAAAGCAACATATTTTCCTGGCCAGAATAAGGAATCCTTGTACCAGAAATAACTGCCATGTTTTCAACAACTGAGTTAACTCAATAACAGAAATAAGACACATAAAATTTTGGCAATTATTAGTTTTGTTTGTTTTTTTTTTTTTTTACTTAAAGCTTCGCTAGGATTGATGGATGGAGGTAAGGAATTTCTTATAATCAAGATTTTAATTTAGGTGTCTCAGCCAACAATGATTTTATTAGTGTCTAGTGCTAGAATTTCTAGCTTTTTTCTACTACAAGTTGTTATGCTTCCAATTATGTTAATTATCAGGAAAATTTCAAAAGCAGCCATATTTAACTCAAAACATTAAAAATTTCATATAGCTCTATTAGTATTGGCTTTAATATGCACATTAGCTCTACATATATGCATATATGTATGAATAAAACCAATAGAATTGGCATGGTGGTATATGCTGTAATCCCAGCACACTAGAGATGGAGGTGGGAGGATAGCAAATTTGAGGCCATCCTAGGCTACATAGCAAGACACTGTCTCAATAAAAAAGAATAAAACAATCAAATTCATCACAATGAGGAGTCATTGTAGGAATCATTTACATAAAGGAAATATAACAACATAGTATCAGTTATATTCCTACAGTTCAAGAGATTAAATTTTTTTTTCAGTGGGAACAGAGTCTCACTACGTAAGTCAGGCTGGATCCAATTCATGATACTCCTGCCTCAGCCTCCCACATGCTTGGATCACAGATGTGTGCCACCAAAAGTGCCTTCAAGAAACTAAAAACTATTTGCAGAAGAGAAATAAATATACATAACAATAATGATGGCACATCCCTTGTAGTCTGTCTCTAGAAATGTTAAGAGTAAATGGGACAGTATAGACAAAATGAATGTAGACAAATGAGCAATGTGATATTGCAATGATTTAAGAAAACATAGAAACTTTCTCTGTAATAAAGAATTTTAAGTTAAGAAGATGAGCCAGATGTGGGGGTGCATGCCTGTGATCTCAGCACTCAGGAAACTAAAGTGAGAGGACTGAGAGGACTGAGAGTTCAAGTCCAGCCTGGGCTACATATTCAGACCCTGTCTCAAAAACCAAACAAAACAAAAAGTTAGGAAGATGAAATTAGGTCTAGTAGAAATAAAAGCAAGCAAGAAGAGTAAGTCATTCTTCAGATCTCTGTATTTTACCACTAACAGAAAAAGAAGTTGAGATATAGGTAGAAGATAGTTGGTGAAATGAAGAAAATGGAAGATGACCAAAGGATTTAGTCCATTCTAAGAAAAGGTTTAGGGGCTGGCAGACTGGCCCCAATGGTAGAACTCCTGTATAGCAAGTATGAGGCCCTGAGTTTAAGCAATAGCACTGCAAAAATAAATAAATAAATAAATAAATAAATGGTAAGGCATAGCAACTAAAAGAGTTGGAGAAATTTAATAAATAAGGATTTGAAGTTTGAGATGGAGTTGGATGAGAGAAAATTCACATTCTTTGTCTTACTGGATCTTTGATGACACTAATATTAGATGAGTAAGAAGTATGGTGTGAGGGCCAATGAGGTATTTAAATTTATATTTGAGTTTTTCTTTATCTCATTATAATTAAAAGCATAAAGTAGCTATTATTATTAATAGTTTAAGTAGAAAAACTAGTTTAGGATTTATGTTAATAATATATAAGCACTCAAAAGATAACATTGAAATAATCTTAAGAAGTTCTTTAGTTGGACCAAATATTAGTAAACCAATTGCAACAATACAAAAAGAAATGTATTCACTATGCATGTGTAGGATTAATCTTAGGAGCATAAGGTTCAATTAATATACAAAAATAAGTTAATATAATAAATTATCTTAATAAAGAAAAATATAATAATCAGAAAAGATGCATTTGAAAAAAATCAACATCCATTTATGATTAAAAACTCTCAATGAACTCAACCTGATAAAAGTCATATACAAATAACCTAATAGCTAGCATTATAGTAATTAATGAAATTATGCTTATCCTCAAGGTCATGAACAGGCAAGGATGCTCATGTTCACTGTGCTATTCAATACTGTTCTAGAGACTCTGGAGAATGAAATCAGCCATGAAAAAGAAATACAAGCCTTCTAGGTTAGTAAGGAAAAGTATGGTTGTTTTTATTTGTGATCCTACCTACAAAGAATTCTAAGGAATCTCCTCAAAACTTATTAATACCAGTAAACAACTTCAGCAAGTTCATAGAATGTACTTCAGTACATGAGCGATGACCAATTCAAAAACAAAATCAAGAACAAATAGCTTTCATTCACAATACTATCAAAAAAATAAAATAATTAGAAGTATATTTAATAAAATAAGTGCAAGAGTAGAACCCTCAAAACTGCAAATTAAAGATAACCTTAATAAGTGGGACAATATCATATTAATAATTTGGAAGTCAAGGAGTTAATGTCACTAAGATAAAAATTCTCCCCAAATTAGTCAATAGGTTTAACTTACCAAACTTTAAGCAGGTTTTTTTTTGTCTCCCCAGAGATTATTCAGTTGATCCTAAAATGCAGGAAATCCAAAAGACTTAGAGTCATCAAACCTATTTGGAAAAAAGGAGCCAACTCCGAGGACTTTCACTTCATAATTTAAAAATTATTGGCTCTGGGCATGTTCGTAGACGCTGTAATTCCGGACTCAGAGGTGGAGGGAGGGTCATTATGAGTTTGAGGTCAGCCTGAGCTACATAGTGATACCATTCCTTAAAACACACAAAAAAGTAGAAAGTTGTATTTATCAGTTCTGTTTGATGCTGCCAGAAGGATACACATACAAATGAATAAAACAGAACCAAGAGTCTAGAACTAAACCCAAACATTTATTGTTAATTGCTTTTCAGCAAAGATCCCAAAACCATTCAATGAAAAAAAAATCTTTTCAACAATTGTAGATCCACAGATAAAAAGATTAAGTTTTATCTTTGCCTAATACTACTCACCAAATCTGACTCAAATGATATCATAGACCTCATTAATAAATACTTTTTGTGTTTTTTTTTTTTTAAGTTTGAACTCAGGGCCTCATGCTTGCTAGGTAGGCACTCTACCTCTTGAGCCATTCCACCAGCCCCTAGAAGTAAGAAATGGAACAGCAAAAAAAGAATGACAGGATAGGATAAGATAAATCTTTGAAAATATATATGAATATATATAGGTATGTATAGAATTGGATATATATAGGTGTATGTGTGTGTGTGTGTATGTTTGTGTGTGTGTGTGTGTGTGTGTGTAGAGATAGGCAAAGATATGGAAGCTCACCAAAGAGGATATATCACTTACTAATGAGCATTTAAAAAGATGCTCAACATCATTAATCAATAAAAACTAAAATTTAAATGGCATCTTGTTGCCCTATCATCTGGGCATGTGCTCTTGGTTGGGGGTTATCCTATATGTGCAACAGAAAGAAGGTGACCCAAAAACAATGAAAAAGTTGCTAGAGATGACCAATTCTAAGCTCCAACTTGCTATGAAAAATGGAAAGTATGTCCTAGGGTACAAGCAGACTCTGAAGATGATCAAACAAGGGAAAGAAAAATTGGTCATCTTTGTCAAAAGCTGCCCAGTTCTCAAGAAATCTGAAGCACAATACTATGTCACCTTGGTCAGGAATGGTGTCCATCACTGTAGTGGTAGTAATATTGAATAGGGCATAGCCTACCAAAAAGGCTGCAGAAATGCATCACACTGTCCACAAGTGTTCAGGTGATTCTGATGTCACTACAAGTATGCCAGAACAGACTGGTGAAAACGAAACCATACAACATTTTTCTTTAATAAAACTTACCAGAGTTTATTTTCAAAAATCAAGTCAAGTCAAATTACTACAAAATACTATTCATACCCACTATTATGATTCTAATAAAAAGACAAAAAAGACAGGTAGTGTTGAGGGTCAAAGAAATAGGAACCCTTAATCAATTGCTGATGATAAGGGCAAATTGCCTAGCCATTTTTAAAACAAATGGAATTTTCTTAAATTCAAGCACACATTTAACATGCACATAAAATTGTCTCTTATAATACATACCCAGATATCTAACCAAAAAAAGGGAAAATGTATCCACACAAAATACTTGCACAAAAATATTTGTAGAAGCAATATTCATGTAGTCAAAATTGGAAACAACCTAAATGCTTACTAAATGACAAAATTAACAAAATATTATTTATCCATACAATACCCATCAAGGTTAAAAAGAAAAAAGCTGCCAGGCACCTGTGGCTCACGTTTATAATTCTAGCTACTCAGGAGGCAGAGATCAGGAGGATTTCGTTTCGAAGCCAGCCCCAGAAAGTAGTTTGTGCGTCCCTGTCTCAAAAACCAAAACAGGGCTGGTGGAGTGACTAAGGTGTAGGCCCTCCATTTAAGCCCAGTCCCACATTAAAAAAAAAAAGGAAAGAAAGAAAAAGAAAAAAGGTACTGATAAATGCTACAACATGGTTGAAACACTAGGTGAAATAAATCAGTCATAGAAACTACTATTATGTGACTCCATTTATATGAAACACAAATAAAATTATGATGACCATTGCTAAAGTCAATAAACTTACCAAAAAATCAATGAATCGCATATTTTTAATTATGATCTGTGAAATATTTCTTACTTGTCCAAAGTCTACTGTACACAGTATGGAATTATAATAAAATCCCCTCATATTTTTAATGTATGATAATTAAAAAATAAAATATTTTAAGTTAAAAATAAAATATCCAAAAGAAACCATTTTGTTCAAACCCAACTATGAGCTGGACTAGTCAGAAAAATAAGGCTGACAACTAGTGGAAAGTTCATAAGACTTGATGTCAGAACACAAGAATATTGATGCCGGCTTCTCCTTGCCAGTAAAAATGTTATGTTTGCAAGTTCTTTAACATTTCTGAGCCTTAGCAACTTCATCAGTTACATGAGGAGGTTGGAGTAAGTGATCTTTAAAATCCTTAATTAGCTGTAAAATTCCATGAGTTCAGTCATTTCTTAAAAGCTGTTAGAGGCACCCATAAAAATCACAGAACTGAGGGTTACACTGTGAAGTAATATTTCCACACTTTCACCAATTTTGTCTCTTTAATGGCCTATGATTTCAAAACTTACAGTACTTGGAAATGGGATTTGTATTTTATTGGACCATTCAGTTTTTTTTTTTTATTCTGTATCCACTGAAAATAAGTTATGGATACTATGGAAACAGGAAGAAATAAGAATGCATAATCCTACATTAAATGAATCTTTTATTCTCAAAATAGATAAAGTCACAAATTGATGATATAGCTAACAGATATATGTAAAAAGCAATGATTCACCTAAGAGGTACAAATAAAATACTAGATTTTCAGAATAGAGCACTGTAATTGAAGGAATAAATAAAGGTATCATGGAGGAACAGTATTTTGAGTTAGAGCTTAATAGGTAAGATTCAACTATGAGAAAAAAATACATCCCAGGGGAGAAGAGTATGTGAGCAAAGAAAATTCAGAAAAAAATTACAATTTGGTTGTAGTATAGGAATGAAAAAGTGAGGTTATAAACTTGGACACTGAGATTGAGACACATTGTAGAGAATTTTCCAGGTCAGGTGGCCTTTCATCGATAGCAGGTAACAACCCTCATCAAGCCCATGCTTTAAAATCTGACCTTGTGTTTCCTCCTTATTTCTACATTAAACTACTCAGAATTATTGACTAGAGATGAAGTGGACACTTTTAGTTTTTTGCTTTAAACATTATTACAAACTAATGCTTGTATCTTTATTGTGCACTCTACATTGATTTAATGGTACTTCTAGAGGTAGTGCTTCTACTAGGCCATGATTATCTGCCTCCCCTTGGCTACACCAGGATAAATTAGGCACAAAATAAACTCCACGTGGCAAAGCAGAGCAAATACACGAAGTTTGTATTCTTTCCACGAAAAAGTTAGAGTGACAATGACAAAAATTTCATTTGAGTGTAATTGATATTGAGCTATTCTTTGAAAATTAAGCACTTCTTTTGAAAGGGTTTTTTTTTATTATTTATCCATTTATTCATATGTGCATACGGGCCATCTCAAGGATATTTTTGTTCAAAATGAAAACTCTACATAATTATCTGACATAACAGTGTAATAATATAATAATCGTATTATTATAGCTAAAGTTTATTTAGTAGTTAGTATATATGAATTCAGTGCTAGAACACTATGTACAAATATCAAGTACATGATATCATTTATTTGATTCTTTTTGGGGGGATCTAGGGATTGAACACTGGGACTTGTGTTTGCCCAAGCACTCTACCACTTGAACCATCCTCTCAGTCCTTTTTGAATTTAGGTTGTTTTTCATATAAGGTCTCACACTAACTTTGCTAGAGCAGGCCTTGAACCACAATACTTTTGTCCCTGCCTTCCAAGTAGCTGGGATTACAGAAGTACATCACTGTGACGGGCCCTATATCATATAATTCTTACCCCAATTGCTTCCAAGTAGTCATCTTTATTTCTACATCTCATGGATAAATGGAGGCACAAATAAGCTTTATAATTTGCTGATAACATCACAACTATGTTATGGTGGATTCAGAACTTAAACATCATTCTGTTTCAAAGATTTGCTAAACCAATGAACTCCTATGCTCTCATTCTACTGTGTTTCCATTTTCTTTGACCAAAGGACATTCTTCCAATTCAGATAAAATAATGGTAATTTCTCTGTGTATAAGGGAGTTTGGGGCTGGCAGAGTGCTCAAGTGGTAGAGCTTCTGCCCAGCAAGCTTGAGGCCTTTAGTTCAAACCCCAATGTTGCCAAACAAATGAGTAAATAAATAAATTTAAAAATAAAGGGAGTTTGGCAACAGAATCTGAACTTTGACTCAGTCCCATGACATTTTGAGCAGAAAGGGATCATGACTACTCTAGCTCTAGCTGAGGATCATGGCCCAGAAGTTTTGGGACTTTCTCTTAATAAGATGTGTACAAAGATAGCATTTATGATCTAAAAAAGTCCAAGGAACTATGGAAAATATTTGAGCGCTACAAATATAAAATTAAATCACCTGGCAATACATTACTTGGTACTGAAGCTATTTTGAACTCTCATTTTTTATCGATCCATGAAATTTCTCAGGTTGCTGGTTATTCATCCTGTCATCACTTCTTCTTTTTACAGCCTTACTTTTAGACTACTTACTGGCAGTAAGCAGTCTAAATTCAATAGACATGCATTTCATAAAGGTTGGATAATAATGCAATAATAAGAGAGAAAATTTATTTTGGGATTGCTGTATGAAAATCTTTCTAATCACAGTCTTATTTTCACCTTGATTTGTTATTAAACACTGGGCATACTATTCCTTCCTTAAGCTTCAGAGAACACAGAGAGATCTGATGTAATGAATGATATTAAATTTCTTAAATATACAGCACAACTACAGAAGACATACATCAGTACAGTTGCTACAATAAGGAGTCAAATAAAATCATGAAACTTGCTGAATTATGTTTTGTACAGTTTTAGCACTCTTTCCTACCTAAATCTAAATACTAAGAAGTTGTTTTCCATAAATGCTATTTTTGAAGAATTTCACGATCAGCAGTCTAGTGTTCCACATCTGTGTAGCAAAGCCTACCCAGAGAGTTGCTTTAGCATTAGGCACATGATTAGGCACTGATAGATGCATGGCATTTAGTAATACCATTAAAATATTCTCCACAGCACAATGGCAACAGATGTCTTAAGTTCTAACAACTAATCAAAAAGTAAATCAAGCAAAATAAAAAACACATCTGGAATCCTACAAATGGAAGAATTTAGACACATATCAGTCAGTATTATATCAAATTTGGGTTAATTTGTGAAATGCTGTGCTGGATGTTTTTATGTAAATGAAACCAAATAGACATTTTACTCTGTGATCTACAAAATGATTTACTATAGAAAGCAATTTGTCAGGTTCCAAAGTGCTTCTTCCAGGCCTGAGATAACTCAAGCTTTCTAAAATAATTCTCCTTATTAAAGCAATATGTTCAAAGTGAGCTTAGCAAGTCCACAGGGAACACTGTCGAGCAAGTAATGGTCTGATGGTGAGTTGATGGACTGCATTAAAGGTCCTAGCCAATCCGGGAAGGAGGACTGACAGCAGCTCAATTCGTAATGTATTTCATATGTAGAACGTATTTAGAAAAGACTCTAAAGAGTACCATGCATTGGCTAATTAGACTATGCAAATCATGGCATTACAACCATGAATTAAACTTGAATCAGTTCTCTCTAATCATTGGATACATTCCTACCTAGGTACCTATGCTAATCATAAAGATAGACTTACACTGAATCTATTTTGTTTGTTTTTATTTACAATATTACCTTAATTTGAGGCTCCAGAAATTCATTTACTAGAAAGACACCTTTAGTATTTTTTTAATACTAAAAAGGGGTTTTAAAATTGTTATAATTATATTGTAAAATTTTTATAGTACCCTCAGAAATGAGTAAATTACTATATTTCAATTAAAAAAATTATATAACTTAATCATTCCAAATGAGTGGTTATAATAACAATGCAAATTTGATCAAGATTGCAGTCCTAATACATTCTAGTATTTAACTAACATCATTTATCCATCTTTAAGGCATGTATACCTGAAAATGTTCATGCATGTTTGCTCATTGTAAACAAAGGGGGATAGATAAACATAAGTGTTATCATTCTTTGGGATATTCTTCTGTAAATACAATGAATACTTAGGAATCATAAATTGCTTCTTCTGGTGAGCTAGTTCACTAATATAGCAACTATAACAAGAAAGTTGTCATTATTAGTAAAGAATTTCCAAGTCCTTTCTCATACTGTATGATCTTAAAGAGCATTTTAAACTGTGAATCCAAATTTAACACTGAACTGCTGCGGTGATAGTCATCATTTTAAAGACAGAACTTCCAAACTGCTTATAATGAAACATGTCAATAAGTTGTTATGTTCTTTGTGATATCCAGAATTCCCCTCACTGTATTATATTACTTTTACTTAAGCAATGAAAGGTAGATATGATCAATTTCTTAGCATGTCTTAGCGTGACATTTTCAGTGTTTCTTTCTTCTTCTAATGACTCTTCTAGAAATATCAATAAATACTCTGTAGCCTCAAAGTTTCAACATGCTAAAACACAATTATTAATGAATTGAGATGTTCTGAAATAGAAAATTTAATTCAGTCAATTTCCATGAAATTATTCCATTGGATGAAAGATTAAAGTTTTCCTAAAAAAAATATAAAAACAAAAATCAGTGATTAAACTTTATCTCTGAATACGGACAGCTTAAATCAGAGGAAGAAAGAATATTTCCTCAGTTCTCATCTGAGCTTTATGATTATATATGTAATCAGTACACTAATGCATTTTTGGTACATTTTTAGTAGAAGAAAAGAAAAGAAAAGAAACTGAATTAATTACAAATTCTTAAGCATTGGAACATTATAGTCTTTTTTATAATTATAGAGTCAAAATGATCCTTCTTATAATTTTCATAACCCTATTAAATCCTGAACTTTACCTCTCTTACAGCAATGACCTGAACCTGAATGATAGCCAGATTTTTACTTCACAGTACTAGTAAAAATCTATGTCACAAAGGTGCTTAATAAAAATGAATGTGAGATTTTACTAGAGACAGGGCACTTTCCAGATCAAAGAATGGCCTCTTATGATTCTTATAAAATCTTGATAAAATGAGATGTCATGTGATGGCATGTTTATTTCAGGAATAGGGATGAAAAGATAGTATTTCTAATTAAAAACAATAAAAACTCTAACAGCAGGTGGGCAATAATTGTGGGGCAATGGCCAGCAGCTGGACATCATTAAATGTATATTAGCTCATTGTTGATGCTTTAATAAAGTTATCTGGTTTTTTACTGCTAGTGTGGAAAGGTCATATGCTTGCACTCATCTAGCAAATAAGATGTAGTTTTTCCCTTAGTTTTTTTCAATTGTTCTAATTTTCTTCACAAACCTCCCACTTTTTAATTACTAGAAATCTATAAACTTGGCAGGGAGAGTAGCATATTCATTTTTAGTCAAGCTTTTACTCAGTGTAAAATTACTGTCACTAAGGAATTGTTTTTCTCCTTCCCTCCTTCTTCCAACATGCTTACTCTCCATGGGGAAGATTTCTAGTCCTTTGAGCCCTGAGAAGATGAAGACTGTCTATGCCTGGATCTCCACTCCTCTCTGCTCTATGGTCTGACCTTGAATGTTAAAGCTATCTGTTGGCTTCTTTATCCTTTTCCATTCCTGCTATGACAGTCTTGATGGACTCCAGGACAAATTATACTGCTGAAATGATCTCACCTCCATCATATTTCATCTTCTGAGCTTTGTGATTATTGTTCTCAGTAAGTTTTTTGCTTTTATTCTAAAATATGTTAAATACAGTCATCATGTGAACCACTACAATTTTGTCCCTTAATTAGCAGTAAAGAGGTGGTATTTTTAATGGTCTTGTACACAGGCATAGTTTAAAAAATATCAGGGAAGCATTACAATTGGTTCATTTAGAGCTATTCTCCAGCATACCTGCATTTGGCAGGTATGCAGATTTCAACACAGGCCATTCAAGAATCATAGTTTGGAAAAACCACTTCACAGGAAGAACTAAAAGAAAATATTAAAATAAAAAAATGCATGCCCCAAGGTACAAGTAATTAATATTTTATTGTCACTGTGTTTGCTTAAGAAAATACATATTTTCCCTAATTTATTCCAGAATCTTTGAGCTTTAACAAACTAATAAGTTAGTATAAATACTCTTTTTCTTAGGTTTTATTGAAATGTAACAAGAATGTCCCTGTCCAATCTTGAAATGAATGACTTGGCCCCGTTTACTCCTCCAACCTCACTTCTACAACTGTGTGAATACTTTTTTCATGTTTCTGAAAATGGTCCAAACTCTTTTCTGTCTGAAGTCTTTTCAACCATGTTTTTTCCTCTTTATGGCATGACTTTCTTCCTAATTAATTCATTCTTATCTTCCATTTGTAATCTAAAAGATTACCATTATGAGACTAACTGTTAAATTTTGTAACATGAATTTGTCTATTGATTTACTCATTGTTTTCCTTTTCTGTTGGATAGGAAAATCCATATACACAAAGACTAGGCAACTGAATTACCATCTGATCCTCAGAGAATTCCCTCAAAGCCAGGCACATGGTAATCTCTAAAAAAACTACCTGTCAATTTCATCAATTAATTGCTAAATCTATTTGACACTTTCTCATCTTTAACTTAATGGCTGCAGCACTTCCTCTTCATTAGTTCTAACTTCTTTGACCTCTGTATCAGTAATCCCTGCCTTTCTATTGTTATTCTATCTCCTTAGAGCTTCATCCACCTGACATACCCCATTCCACCATTTGCAAATTGTGACCAAACTCACATTACGTAGTCACTAGTATTCATTAAATTTTAGTAATATATTGTGGTATTGGGGTTTAAACTCAGGACTTTGCACTGGCTAAACAGGTACTGTACTACTTGAGCTAAGTCCTTAGCTCCTTTTGCTTTAGTTATTTTACAGATGGGTTCTTGCCTTTTTTGCCCAGGCTGGTCTAAACTATGATCTTCATATTTATGCCTCTTGTGTAGCTGAGCTGACCAGCTTTTTTTTTTTTTTTTTTTTTTTAATGGGGTTTCACACCTTTTTGCCTGGACTGGCCTTGAGCCATTATCCTCTGAATCTCTGCCTCCCAAGTAGCTGGGTTTACAGATAAAAGTCACCATGCCTAGCCCTGTATTAATCCTTTCCAATCTACTTTCCAAAGGCACAAAAATTTTCACCTGCCCTTTGGCTAATGTGAAGATTACCCATCCAGATTCTTTTATGGTATTCCATGATGACATTTCTATTTCTTTCTTTTTTTCTTTTTTTTCGGTACTAGGGTTTGAACTCAAGGCCTTGTGCTTGCTGTGCAGATGCTGTAGCACTAAGTCACTCCACCAGTCCATGATATTTCTTGGTAATCATATTTCATAATGAGGTGGTAGTATCTCCTCTTTATTGTTATAGTGTTGTATGCACATATCTATTATGGCATGTGCCTTTCCATATCATGATCATTAATTTGAATTCCTAAGTCGTCCTCTGCACTTCTTGTCATGTGGTTAAAATACTTGTTGCACTTCCAGGTGAACAAGTGCTTCAGTGAAGTGGCTTCTCTTATTTAAAAGTACAGAACTTTGAAAAAGCCAGAGCTGTTCTCCAAAGTTTCTAAGGATTTTTTGGAATGGATATGTGGTGAAAGAAGATAGATAAATTTTCTCAAGGCTCCAGATGACTCCAATTCCTTGACGTAAGTTGCCATATTGATGTAAACTTGAAATCCCACTTTTTTATTGCCTTCCCCCAAACATACACACACACACACACACACACAAACAGATACATGATTTCTCTCACACTCAAAGGTCATCAGTCAGGTGATTAATGCCTATGTGCTGGGGAAGAGTTTATATTACATTATAAAAGAAATTTGCAGTGGTGGGTATATAGCTCAGTTGTAGAGTGCTTGCCTCACATGCACAAGGCCCTGGATTAGAACCCCGGAACGGCAAGGAAACAAAAAGAAACAATAAAAATAACTTACCAGGTGAAGTGGTTCCCATCTATAATACTGGCACTTGGGAGCCTAAAGTAGAAGGAGCTCAAATTTTAGTCAACCTGGGCTAAATATTGAGCTTCAGGACCTGAGCTAGTCGAAAGAAAGAAAAGAAAGAAAGAAGGAAGGAAGGAAGGAAGGAAGGAAGGAAGTTAGCTTACAATCTGCTTGAAATTTCTGTTGTTGAATAGTATTGAAAATCTCTTTAAATTTTTCCTCCACCAGTGATTTTCTTCTTGGCCTTTTTAAGTTCTTCTGAAATCTTTAACCTTCTCCTACATGTTTCTCTATTGATAAACTCTTTCTCATTGGATTTTCTCAGGATCTCCAAATATCTTTTTCTGTTAATGAGAAGACTAGTTTGCATCTCAAGGCATTGTTCTATGCATTGGGGCAGAAATTAGTCCTCAATTCTTCCATGTTATAGTGAGTAATCCTGGACAAGCTACTTAAGCTGTCTATACCTTAGTGTCCTCATCCATTAGACAGGACTAATAGAAGTGATTACCTTAATATGTTTGCTGCTTGTCCTGATTATTAAAATACTTTATACTAGTTAAACTTATCTGGCAGAGTTCAGAACCTAAAAAGAGTTAATCCTTGAACTGAGGATGTAGCTTAGTGATAGAACACTTGCCTAATATGATCAGGGCCCTGGGTTAGATTCCTAGAACCACAAAAATATTAATCCTTGTTAATGGTTTTCTGCTTGTTTGTTTGTTTACATTTTTACTCCTTAAAATTATCTGTGCTTATGTAGAATTTTTTTGTTATTATTTTTTCTTCTTTTTATTTTTTGCTCTTAAATGAAGATAGTAAGGAATCTCATACAACTCAATCACTGGGGAAAAGCTAGGTCATATGATGTGAGTTCTGTGGTGTCAGTGTTTGTGTCCTCTAAATATATGTTGAAATCCTAACCTTCTAAATGAGGGTATCAGCAGTTAGGGCTTTGGAGAGGCGACTAGGTCATAAGAGTAGGGCCACATTAGAAATTAGTGTTATTATAAAAGAGGTCCAAGTGGGTCCCCTAATCTTTTGCTATGTGAAGACACAGTGAAAAGTCTGTAGTCTGGCCCTCCCCAAAACTCTGCCATGTAGATACCCTCATCTCAAACTTATGGCCTCCAGAAATAAGAGAAATATACTTCTACTGTTTATAAGCAACCCAGTCTACAGTATTTTTCTATAAGAGCCCAAATGGACTAAGACAACAAAAAAGCAATGTATTTTATTTTTCCTGTTCTCTAAATGCCTTTGGTCTCTGCTTCTTTTTTTAGTGTTCTTTATTAATCTTCCCATACATGATATACTCCAAAATGGTGATCAATAATCACAAATTGCAAATATTGTATCCATTCATATTAAGTTTCTAAAAGAGAAAATCGAGTTGGTCCATCTTAGGTCAAAGGTTGACCCTTCAGCCTGTTATCTGTGACTGAGATGAGTAGGTTCTCTAAATAAAAAGAAAATGATAGATTTCTTTAAACAAATTCCCTTTATATTTTTGTGAGGTTAGCCTTTGAAAAATCTTTCATTCATTTTTTATTCCTGGCATTCAGCACATTCGTGGCCTAGAGATAATTAAATAAATATTTATTTGGAGAATCAAATATGGATTTATTTTGTGCAGATTTTTTCTCTCACTAGAGAAATTTCAAATTCTGTTAAAGTAATATTCTAGGGATTATACTACTGATTAAATGTACTATTCTTGCATAATAAAATCATCATTCTAGTGATTTAATAAAAATGGAAATTACTTGTAGAAAGGACTGAAAAGCAATCGAAGATGAAGTTGTTAGATAACAGAACTAGAAAATGACAGGTAAATAAAGGAAAAGATAAGCTATGCCATTAGAAATACATATAAAACCATTAACATTATAATTAGTGATTTTGTAGAAAATAATGAGAATGATAATTATAAATTTCTCTTTTTCATATATGCAACTTACTTTGGAAGTAATTTTTAGATTGTTATCCAAAAGTCCTTAAAGCCTATCCTTTTATCCTCGTACTTCCTCCTCTTATTAAGACACAAAATTTCAAAATATTTTTCAGTTGTTTACAAACATGGGAAAACTTTATTAAATGAATATGTAACTCAGTACTTATAAACAGAACATTTCCTTTTTAATATTTTAAATAATTAATATTGTTGTACTGGGGGTACATCGTGACATTTATAAAAGTTCTTTCAATATATCACAGTTGAATTATCCCCCTCCATCATTTTCCTTTATTCCCCCCGCATTCCTGGAATAGTTTCAACAGGTCTCCTTTTTCCATTTACCTATATAATATTTCCAGCGTATTTACCCTCTTATTACACTCTTCCTAACGTCCTCCCCATTCTCACTGACACCAGCCCCCACAGACAGGAACTGTTTTGCTTTCCTGTTCTTCATTTTTCAAAAAAAGAAATTTTCATTCGTTTAAGATAGCTATCCAGGGTGTTTCTTAGTATTTTATATTTT
The DNA here is from genome assembly GCF_047511655.1 of Castor canadensis. Taxonomy (NCBI): domain Eukaryota; kingdom Metazoa; phylum Chordata; class Mammalia; order Rodentia; family Castoridae; genus Castor; species Castor canadensis. Next base: position 57,685,199 of record NC_133387.1, read on the forward strand.
CTAAGACTTTATATATTTGGTTTTTTTTAATAACTTATGCAAAGTAATTAGTATTAACTGGGGCAATTATTCTTGTAACGTTCTTGCACACTTTGTTCCACACTTTGTTGCAACTCAAGACATTTAATTTTATAATTTCCTGAATGGTTAGTAGAATAACCAAAAGTAATAGTGAAAGGAAATTATTTAATTATACATGTGAAGATTTTTAATCTTGATTCTCATAATGTTTGTCACCACTTAGAAGTCAAGCCAGGTCTTAGTTATTCAAGTGTATTGGTAAGGAAAAATTTAGGCCTGTATTAGTGAGATGGAAGGAATATGATTGGAGGTTTCTAAGAGAACTAAAACTTCACAACAGGACATGAAGGCCATTCAATTTTGATTTGTACAAGTAGCTTAAAAGAAAGGATTCTTAATGCTTTAGAAACATTGAGCTCCTATTACCTGTTCTCTTTCTCATAGACCACTCTTAAAAGAAGCTAGATCATCAAAACCTAGTTAGTAACCTTGAAATTTATCTGCATTTGAACATGTTTTCAGAGAAGTGACTCAAATATTAACTTTCGAATTCATAGATGTGCTTGAGTGTTCATTTGTTTTTATGCATACATACTGAGCTGGGGATTGCTCAATAGAAGAGCCCTTGCCTGGCCATGGGTTCAATCCTCATCACCACAAAAACAAATAAACAGAACATCTCACATATACATATATTTTATAGTATTTCATTATAGTAAAAGCAATTGTTTCTCTTATTTATTAAATATAAATGTGTCTAAACAACATAGAAATATATTAGATATATGTATAGTGTATAAATGTGCTTCTATATATTCATATGCTCTACATACATGCCTTTCTAAACATTTGTAAGTTTGTTGTTTCTCACAACTTAGAAACCTACCTCCAGGTGATAACAGTACAAAATAAATAAGCAATCTTCCATGTCATTCTTTTTTCAAAGTAGCACCCAAAGGAGAATTCTCACAGGGGAACTATCACACATTACACTAAAAACCAAAGGACTAGTTGAATTTCCACTCATAAACTTTAGTGGAAATTTGTGCTTTAAGTGAATTATTTATCATAGCACTAAAACAGTCCATAGATGGCATTATTATAGGCAAGTTTGACAGATGTATTGCATTTGACTGGTAACAGTCTTAGCACTCACTGGTTGTTCTTCGTTCCCTCCTAGAAGAATCCCAAATTTCCCGGAGTCTGCATAGAGAACGTTCTGGAAACGTTTCATACTTGACAGCTCGTCTCTCACATGTCTTTTCATAAAAAAATAGTATTACCATTACTCTCAGTTTCTTCATGGCATGCTTTTCACGCATGAAGGTTATTACCTCACTAGAACATTTTGATTTGACGTTTCTAAATAAATGAAGCTATAAATGGCTTAGCCATGGAGTAGTATACATTCTGGAATCACAGATCAACTAAAAGAAATAAAAAACAATTCCTTTCTTAGTTTAGGCCATTTGAAAAACATGTCAAATCCAACATTTTTTTACAGTAATATTTATTTATTTATTCATTTATTTATTGGTGATTCTAGGGCTTGAGCTCAGGACCTCACTCTTGCTAGGTAGGATCCTTTAATGATGTATCTTCCTTCCTTTATAGAATTTCAGTTCTGTCTAGACCATAAAATCTAGATGCCATATGGACAACACATATTCTCCTGGGATCCATTAGCCATAGATTATCTCTGTGGCCAGGCACCTGCACATCTGGTACAGGACCCAGGTGAACCTGAATTTCCATCACCCAGAACACCATGCCCAATAGTTGGATTATATTACCCTGCAGGAAACTGAAATTAGCATTCCAGGATTAGTCTCACGCACAATATAGACTGCTAAAAAAGAAAGCTAGAAAATTCCATTTAGTAAACAAAAATCATGTTCAGAGATAGTAATGGAAATAATACTATATTGCATAATTATAAAACCAAACAACTCCCTCCTGGTAATAACAACTGACAAAGGAAGTATAGCTTCATACCATTCTGGAAGCTGTTGTCTTGTTACTATCTGTTTGAGAGCTTTCATTGTTTTGCAATCCCAGAGAGGTAAACTCTCTGAGAAAGTCACCATTTCGATCAAAAATAACAAATGTGGGACTTGGTTAATACAGCAAGGCCTCATCAGCTTTCTCTTTTGCAACCAAATCAACAGCTGATGCATGAAGAAAGACAAGAAATTTCTTTTCTTATCCATCACTAAATTCAAGGTTGAGAACTCTTAACAAAAGACAGATTAACAAGAGAAAAGCATTCATATTTTAAATATAAGTTTCACGTTACGTGAGAGTCTTTGCAGATGAAAACCCAAAGTAACCGTGAAAGTTTTGTATATTCTATGTGAAGTTTGTTGAAAACATGGATAGTTGTGGAGAAGCATGACTGAATAAAAAGGGGCATGAAGGCAAGCCTGATGTCTCACCTCTATAATCTAAGCTGCTTGGGAGGTATAGACTGGAGGATTGCCATTTGAGGCCAGCCTATAGAAAAAGATAACAGGACCTCATCTTCATAAATAAACCAGATATGGTGGTTCATGCCTGTAATCCCAACAATCTGAGGGGCCTTAGATAGGAGGATTATGGTCCGAGGCTCACCCTAGGCAAAAAAGAGCAAGACCCTACCTAAAAAATAAACTAAAGTGAAACTGGGCTTGAGGTGTGGCTCAAGTGAAAGAGTGCTTGCCTGATAAACAAAAGGCCCTGAGTCTAAACCCCACTACTGAAAAAAAACTGTGTGAAGTAATTGTAATAAATTGGAGGGAACAGCAGAGCCTCCTTTTGTGTCTCTATGTATTCAAAGATAAAAACATTCTTTTCCTCTGGGTATAGAAAAACCCCTCTGGAATCAGGATATTATGAACTGCTTCCCAAAAAGTGTCAGCTTGCCTTTATGGCCTTTTTCAGGGGACAAAGAGTAAGGGTAATTCTTTCCAGTTTCTATGACCTGTGTCTGCTATTTCTTCAGATGCCAAGGTGCCATATTTTAGAGCAGCATGTCCTGAACCCTGTCAGATGTAAAGGGTTGACAATAATTAGCTAATTTTGCGGGTATGCCTACAGAACAATGCAAGAGCTCCATCTCAGCCACAGATATTTCAGCTGGCATGCAACTTAATACCTTATTAATCACACAAACTCAAATCAGGCCATATAATTTAAAACCTATTTATAGCAGAACCTCTCTCATCATGCATCTGGGAAAATGTTAAATTGTTGGGGGCCTTCAGGTTCAGGTTCCGTCATTACCAGTCAGGGTTTTAATTGTGCCAGTCAAGTCTGGCACTTTGGTCCAAGTTACAGCCATATTACAAATGCTATGCACCTTAAAACTCCTTGACTTAAACCATATTTGCAAGTCAAGCACCTAGACTTGACTTTGCCTTCAAAGTTCCTAAGTGGTTCAACCTTAATATAGCACAGAACAACAAAAATAGCACCTTCATTGCCTGAGTGGAATATACTTAAGAAGGATCCCACCATTCCACAGCCTAGGTGACACCTCCCCAGTTCTGGAGCTTCCTGCTTGTTTCATGATGTACAGTGAGATCATGGCCTCATCAATGCTTCTCCTGAGATTCAGCCAAGTTGGACAGGAGCATTTATTGCTTTTCTTCCTTTGCTATTAGGAATTCTACTATATCCCTGGGCTCACTATTTCCTTAGTCCATGATACCTGCACTCTGCCAAAATGTTTATGCTCCCAAGTGTAAAGGGGAATCTTGTAGAAGTTACTACCATGTCCTAAAAGTTAATGGAAATCACTTCTTTTTCCAGGATCTGTCTCATATTTGTGAACCCTTTGACACCACTAAGAAAGAATTTTCCATTCCCCAACTCTTTGTCTTACTCTACCACTCCAGTTTTCCACCACAGCTTCATCCACTGCATCTCAAACTGTGAACACCAGCACTGCTACTTTCCCCTGGGTTATACCTAATTTTACACAGACCTTACAGAACATCAGCTCATACCCTCAAGCACTTCTTACCTTGACTATTAATGCACCAAGATATTATTGTGATGAAAAATAACTGTTAACACACTTAATATATAATACCATCAAGATATTGTTATAGACATCAGAAAATTCATATTTGTTTTCTTGTCTGATGGCTTGTAAATGGGAACCTTGTTATGAATAGGCCTGAAAGGGACTCCTTATACTTCTGCTTGTTTTCCTCTTGCTTACTATTGTAATATTACAATATTTTCTGTAAAATTAAGGGCAGTATATGCCCTGCTCTCTGAAAGACTCTGCTGTTTGAATCATATAAATACTTCAAATAATTGATACATAAGAGGTCAATTGTAATGTTGGGGGAGGGGTGGAGGTTTGTATTGTTTTGCTTTAAATGCTATCTTAACACTTTTTTGAAACCTTAACTGGAGGTTAAGTCGGTTCCTCTTCTTGAGCAGCTGATTAAGTCCATACCCCAAATAATTCCTTTTTTAGGATTCTGGCTCCCAGACCACTATGAACCTACCTATTTACACAGTTACCAGATAGCTAGGGATTGCCTCCAAGCTCTGAGGCATGATATTTAAAAGAAACCAGTCTATAGAAAGCTCAGAAACCTACTTAATCCCATGCATTTGCAGAGGTAAACTCTCCATGCTCCAGCTTGCTGTTCCCTTAGCCTCAAGCACAACTCCCTGTGTGGCCTATGTGACAGCCTTCTCCTGTTAGGAGCTATGAATACCAAAGAACTCTGCTTTTCACCCACCAGAGAGTCACTGTGCTGTATCCTGCCATCAAAAAAAAAAAAAATTAAGTCTTATAAAACATTTGTATATACCCCAAGGGTCCTGATACACTATACTATCAAGTTGGCCTATCTTTATTTTAAGAATGAAAATAAATTAATATAAGGTAACCACTGTGAACATTAGAAAATTCATGCTTTTTTTCTTACTCAAATTGTTATTCTTGTCACAAAATTACACTTTCAGATTTCTTCAGCTAGAATAGATTACATATTTTTGCATATTTATTGCACAGAATAGCAATGGTATCTGGGTTTACATAAGAATTAGATCTTGAGGTTCTGGCTAGTGGAGTGGCTCAAGTGGTGAAGTGCTTGCTTAGCAAGCATGAGGTCCTGAGTTCAAACCCCAGTATGACCAAAAAAAAAAAAAAAAAGAATTGGGTCTTGGTATATGAAATGGAAATTATGTTTAAAAAATTTTTCTTTAATGACTCTTCATAGATTATATTTTTTTATCTTTTTTGCATTCTTTCTACTCTAGCTATTAAACTATTACATGTAGCCTAAGAAGGATTATTTTACTGAAATTGCTACCTAATTTATAACATGGCTTACATTATAAAAGATTATAGGAATCTACAGAGTGAAATTTAACTTACAAATATTTGGAAAAGAAATCAAATTTGGAATTGATTTTTTCTTAGTTACTTATTTGAAAATTAAATTACATTAACAAACATACTAAATCTATATGTACAGCATATATCTATATGAAGACAAACGATGATCAAGAGAGAAAATGTGAAATTTAAAAAGTATAAAACTATAGAATTGTCTCATTATTTCATTTTCTTAAAATTTCAAGTAAATTAAATTAAAAAAAACATTAAGTTAGCACATAAAATAAGGCTTGCCTCTAGTCTTAGGAGGAGGACAGATGAACAAAAACAGCTTCAACTCAGGGTAAAAGTCTTATTCTGTGTATACATATACCACAAAAGCCACTACAGAGTTCTAAAATTATAGAGCATGGAAGGCATGGCATCCTGTATAGTTGAACTTTATTAGACACCAACCAGTGGGATGTTCTTGGAGAATGACAATTCCATTGTTCTAGTGCCTAAATAGGCCTCTACTTCTAAAAGAATTTCCTATCTTTCAGAGCTAGACAGATACTTCTTAGCTTAAATAAGTTACAAAGAAGGCAAAGTTAATATATTAAAACAGATTTTAACATGTACTATATTACTTTCTTATGGAAAACTTCAAAATATATGTGTCACAATACAAAATGTTTAAAAATAACATTGGAGTCATGAAGAAGAATGAAATCTTATCATCCATGCAAGTAAATGGATGGAACTGGAGAACGTCATCTTAAGTGAATTCAGCCAAGTTCAGAAAACCAAAAATCATGTGTTCTCTCTCTATGTGGACTTTAGATCTAAAACAAATGGAATAATATTATTAGACTTCGGTCACACACTAAGGGGAGGACCCATACATGAGGAATAGGGAAATGTAAGAAACCCAAAACTTGAAAGTATTTGATGCCCTTACTGCAGAGGAGCTAATACAGTAACCTTAAAATGACAGAGGTCAATATGGGAAGGTAACCGGGAAATAGTGACCAGGTCTGGTAAATACGAATCAATTCTGGTTGTAATTCAATTGCATGGAAGCAATGCTAGGAATCTGTCTGTATAGCTATCTTATCTCAACTAGTAAAACTGCTATGTCTTTCTTATTATTGCTTATGTTTACTCTTCAAGAAAATTAGAGAAAAGGGCAGAACAGAGTTTGGCTGGAAGCAAGGGGATGGGGGGAGAGGGAATGGTGGTTGGGGGGGGCCCAAACAATGTATGCACATATGAATAAACGAGTAAAGAAAAAAATATTTAAAAAATAACACTGGATAGCTTAAAGGCAAAACTTAATAGAATTAAAAGGAAAGAAAGCATCTCTATTGCATTCATATGTTGCCTTTAAGTTTACAAACAAAAAGTTTCCTTTATGTTCTTACAAATTAATCTAGCACATTGGTATTTTGTTAATCTTTTTCTCTTGGAAAATCACTTTTGCTTCAATTACTCCATATGTAAAATATTTCCCAGTAGCACCGACTTTGGGGTAAATGGATCATATTTATATAAAAATATTCCAGTACAGGAAAAAGCAAACTACAGGCCAATGATAAATCTAACCTGCTATCTACTTTTTCTTAAAAAAGTTATATTGAGACATAGTCACTCACTTATGAATTGCCTGTAATTGCTTTTACACTCTTATGGACTGAGCAGTTGAGTAGTTTCTTCAGCGACCATTTGAACTGCAAAACCTAAAATGCTAACTCTGTCTGGTCCTTTACAGACATTCATATGTTGCCTTTCTTGATTTAGATGAGGATGATAGGAATACAGTTACCGTCATCCATAAAGATAGCTGATAGTCATAGTTATTGTCACATTTGCCAGTTGTCACATTTGTGACTACAATGATGATAGAACATTATTTATTTTACTTTAATAATTTTGGTGGCCACAAAGGGCTCATTGTTATGGTATGGGGCAGTACAACTTTAGAATGTAATTTTAACCACTGGTTTGAATGTCATATATATTCTCTGTTTTTTCCAGAGTTACTTTCCACAAATAACTGCTCTGTGGCACATGCCAGTGAGATCTTCTGATTTTTGTGAGTAATACTTAGCATAATCTAAATTGTGCACACATATGTAGAACAACCACTATTATTTTAATAGTCTCTAAATTTTTGACAGATAAATTTTAATTATAGAGATTATCTTATATGTTCATATATGATTCTTCTCCAAACTTATATACATATATGTGTGTATAAATCTGTGATTGTGGTTTTTTATGTATAAATTTAATTCAGTGAGAGAGGAGCCTCAATATCCTAGAACCCAAACTTCTCCAAGATAAGTTATTCTTGAAAAGAGGGTAATTGTCTGGAAATAATTAAATTAGCCTAAAAGACAACTGTGCCACTGATTCGTATTACCATGCCTGAAAGATATTATAAAATAAAATTATTGTGGTTGAATGCTTTCAACTGGCATTTTTTAATATCAAAGTTATTCCAAACAAAGGTAGTGGAAATAAATCAATATTTTTTCTGGATCACTTGAATTAAGAGATTTGGGGATGAGTTTGAGGCAGTAGAAATATAAAATAAATTAAATGATTGCCAAATTCTTAAAACAGAGTTTTCATTTCAGTTAATTTCTTGAAGATTATATTAGAGCTAAAGAAAGATAGTAGCACTCAGCTAGATACAGTGAAACTAGATAACTGTTTGTTATTCACTATAAAATAACATTTATGAGCAACAATACTTTGAGTACTTTTTCTGTGCAGGATTGTGTTACAAAATAATGAAGTTTAAAACCTAATATAGGGCTGGATTTATAGCTCAAGTAGTAGAGTTCCTGCCTAACAAGGACAAAGCCCAGGGTTAACACCCGGTTCCACGAAAAGAAAAGAAAAGAAATCCTTATATAGTTAAAATTCATGCTATTTTAAATATTACATCTAAGAAATGAAAACTTTCATCTCAGGAAATAAATTTTAGAAAACATACTTGGATAAATCGCTATGTGAATACTATTAAAGTACCTCTTATAATAGCACAAACTGTGCAAGAGCTTGGATTTCTAAAAAATACCTTCAATTGTATTTTAAAACATCATGATTGAGTGGCTGAAACATGTCAGATCTATTACCAGATTACCATTATTTTTCAATATGGCAGAATTTGTTGACACAAGAGTTCCAAATCATGAGTTATTTTTAAATAAGTATTAATTATAAAAAAAAATATTTTGCCAGGCATTCTGGCATACTTCTTAATCACAGCACTTGTGAGGAAGAAGTAGGAGGATCACTAGTTTGGGGCCAGGCTGGACTACAAAGCAAGAAACAGTCTCAAAAAAAGAAGAGGGAAATAATATTTACCATGTTTACTGTTATACCTGAAATGGTTGCCCAAAGGTAATCCAATTAGATCCTCTTTGGCAAAAGACTTCTCTGTTAAGTTGGTATGACACTGAACATAAGCCAGGTATAGTACAAGCCTATAATTCCAGCACTGAGAGGCTGAGGCAGGAGGATTGTGTGTTCAAAGCTAGCCTGCACTACATAATAAGACGCCATCTCAGAAAAATAAGCAGCAACAAAAAGACATTAAATACGATATTACCTTTGTGATTTGCAATTGCATAAACATTTTAAGATACTGAGAAGTTTAGCCTTCCAACCCTACCTCTATTTATTTTTCTTTTTTTGATTAATAACCCCTAGAAACTTTGAAACATTCTGTTCTAGCAGCCTAACCTTGTAGAGAAATTTCACTTGCATTACTGAAATGATTATTGGGGCTGAAATAATAGAGCTGTAATTATTGTAACTCTACTTATGAATACCATATTTTTCTACTGAGTTTATTTCTTTTTCTGAAGACCACAAGTTTCCTCTTTCTCAAATTTCTGAATCCTCATTCCTATGGCCATCCTATTTCAGCTTCTAATCTCACCTTTTAATTCATTGAGAAAGTGAAATGATGGATCAATCATCATCCCACCATGAAGCACCACTGTGCAAGCAAACTTCTTCAGCACTGAAATTTTCTCTTTCTTCTTGTTGCATCAAGTATTTATTCATGCAACTCACTCATTCATTTTTATCTCTTCTGCATCTTCTAACATAATATCAAAATTTATTTTTTAAATATTTAAAACATTTTAACTGGTACATTGAAACATAAAAATTGTATATGTGAATGGGGCACTATGTGACATTTCAAAGTATACATTGTGTAAAGTTTAAAACACATTGAGCATCTCTCCTCATTTATCATTTCTTTATGGTGAAAACACTGAAAATTCTTTCTTCTAGCTTTTTTAAATTTACAGAACATTCTTGTTATCTATGGTCACTCTGCTGTACAATAGCACAGCAGAATTTCCTTTCACTGGTAGGCAATTTTTTTTCATTTTTTTACTTAACCTGTATACACCTAGTGAAGCTATCAAGAATTTCTGTAAGGAACATTGCAACATGTAAGATTTCTGGGTTATTGGACTTGGGCAGTTGCAATTTTACTTGCCATTGCCAAAGTGATTGTGCATATTTTTATTTCTAAGAACAGGGAATGAGAATTTTCCAACCCTCTGCAAAACTTGATATTGTGGCGTTTTTATTCTTACCAAATTTGAAACTATGTAATGGCATGTTATTATTTTTATAATTTGCATTTTCTTATTTACTGGTGAAACCAAGTGGGTTTCCATCTAAGCAGCTATCACTCCTTCATTTCGCCATAAAACTTTGCTACAGTTTTGAAAAATCAATAAAATATTGATAATATTTACTCTTTCAAATATTGTATTATTGCAAAGAATACTTTGATGAAAATACTGAGATATCCTGTTATTTAAATTCTCACTATCCTAATATATACTACAACAACTTGCAAAATTTTCTACCAGAAACTCACTATTGAATCAAAATCACTCACCTAAGTCTACACTGAGGGCACTGCAAGCATTTGTCAGTGTTTACTTGATAGAATCAGCATCATGCCTGACAGTTGCTGTTTAAAAATATCTGTTGTCACACTCTTCCTTCCAGCACATTCTTCGATAGTGTAACCTTTAGGGCCCCAGCTTTACTGATACAGTTTCCTGGACTACTTCACACATTTTCCTCACTCTCCAAACTGTCAACAACTTTCTCCACCCCTCACTCTCACTAATGCCCTTGTTTATTATATCACAGATAAAAAGGAAAAAAATACATAAAACCTCTTGTGCCTATACTTACATGTCAGGTCTTCCTTCTTGTTCCTGTGAATAAAATGTCACTGCTCATATTGACGACTAATCCATCCACAGCTCTACTAGGTCCCACCCATTAAAATTCTCAAGGCTTTCTTCCCAGCATATCCATCCTGTTCTCCTACATGACCAGTTTTCCACTGTCTCCTGGATCATTCCCATTGTCACATAACCATGCTTGAAAACATTTGTGCTGGAACTGCATTTTCCAGTTACCATTCCACTATTCTATTTCACTTTATAGCAAACTCTTTGAAGCAATTACCTCTCCCTTTTTTCACTTATTGTATTTTCATAATTTCTCTGAAAGTTATCCTGTTGAATGACTAATCTCCATCTTGCCAAATTCTCTGTCCTCATCTTATTTGACTTCTCAGTAAGTGTTCTTTCTTCAGTTAACCATACTTCAAGTATTCCTGCACCGATCACAACTTTCTCTTAATCTTTGCAGCTGACCTTAGCTTTGCTTCCATAGCTCTAAATCATCAAGAGCCTCAAGAATATCACTGACCATTTCTTCTCTATCTCTACTTCCTCCCTACAGAATCTCATTAACTCTTATGTCTTTATATATTATCTTTTCACTTTTGACTTTCAAATATGTATCTCCAGCCCTAACTTCTTTCTTGATGGCAAACCTTTGCATCTCACTATCTGCTTCATGCTTCTACTTGACTATAGGATAGGCATGACAAATTATATCAAAAGTAGCCCTTTTACCCTAATCTGCCTTTCCCAAAATTCATCCAATATATCAGACCAAAAGCCAAAAAGTTATCCTGAATTTCTTTTCTTTTATATAATTTTAGCTTTTTTGTTCCATGCAGTCCATGTGGTGGGTACCTATTTCTTTCTTCAAAGTTAGGAATAATGGTTGACATGATATAGGTGCTTAATTCATATCCGTTGAGTGGTGAATGAAAACAGTAGCAAAATTTTTTTCTACAAAAATATGTGAATATTTTCTTAAGTCATAGATGAGAAGCTTTGGGGGATTGAGATTTAGCCTCGTTTTTATATGTTTATATAAAAATGCTTTAGAAATAGTCAATTAAGGTTATGATTATTTGTGTTTTAAGTTGATATTTTACCAGCATAATGATTATACTCTACTTTTTCAGGTGTGTTATTTTTGGCTTTCCTTCCTGGGTTGATTTCCTGATATTTTATGTTATTTTCACATCTCTCAATCTAAATGTATAATTTAAGGAAAAATAGCCATTTGTGGGGGACCAATAGTCCCTAGTGGCATTCAGTGGTATCCAGAAAAAGAAAAAGACATAAACAATTATTCAAGATGGATTTATAGTAGTTCTGACAGCACAGGTTAAACAAATAGTTAACAAATTCAAAGTAGACCAATTCAAATCCTTCATTAAAGTCTTCAGTTCTATGTATATCTGGCAAAGAAACATAGTAGCAGTTAATTACGCTTATTTGAACTATGAACTGTGCTAAACAATAGCAAGGACTGAAAGGACACTATACTTCCTTCTATGAAAGAAAACAAACTTTGACAGGTCATAACATCTTTTAAATATTGACTCTTGATCCTCTCACCTGAAATATGCCTAGTAGAGTAGGAGCTATCTGTTGTTTTTATCTTCTTGGCATCCTTTTCATCTAAGAAGGGCAGTTCCGTCTCCCACCTGGTGGAGCCTATAGTCACCTGGCTTCACTTTCTCAATTTCATGGTGTATATAAAAGAAAGAGTTGAGTCAATTTACTTTTCAAACACTGATATAAATCTAGGGAAAGGGATGCTATGCACTTCCCTCTGGCATTGCTAGATGTAAGTATAATCCAAGCTATATCTGATGATGGCAAGGAGACAAACTTCTTGAGCATGCAACCATCAGAAAGTAAAATTGAGCAGAGAAAAGACACAAAAAAGAGACTGATTATATCATATTTGATTATATTATTTGATTTCCTGGAGCTTGCCATGCCTAAATGACCCCTGGATTTTTGTTTCTGAGTCAAAATGTTCTAGTATCCGTTGACTTTTTGTCACTTTTTTTTTTTTACCAATACTGTCCTTACAAACAATGAAAAGTAGACTTCTGTGTAAATATAAATGCAATTATTTTAAATAATTTATAATTAAAATGTATGAATATGCTTTTCAGAATACTGAGTACAACTAAATCCAGAAAATATTTTTATGTAGAGTTTTTGGGTTTTGCTTAGAATGACTAAATACCAAAATGTGTTAAAAAATTAACTAAAAGTGGGATGACCTTGATACATTTCTGACATTGCTGACTTACTATCTAGAATTTGCATAATTATGTGATTGATTGTGTTACTTAATGAATGCAATTTTCTTTATTATAACTTCTGTGTCTAAGTCTCCTTTGTGGGTTCCTTTCTTAAAGCTATTTTATTTTTCTTTACTCTTTACACTATCTGTGTATTGTTCATGCACATTTGCAATTTCACTTCTGACCCATGTACTGCTAACTTATAAAATTGTACCTTCTCCCTTGATTTTCAGATGTCTAAACACAACTGCTGCTGGCTGCATAGCCTTTTTGACATAAAAGTAAAAAGTTTTCCCATTATTTCTTAGTCTCATGTGAAATCATAATTAACATCATTGGGTAAATATCAAGAGAGAGGAAATTTGAGGAAGAAGCAGTTTTAAAACCTATTAGAGCACAAAATGGTGTTCATTAGGGATTTGAATCCCTACTATGTGCTTTCCTATTGACCTAAATAGCAACTCAGAGGAGAATGGCCCTCTAAATTAACTCTTGTCCCTTGGTTCCTTACTGATCTACTTAGACTAGGTAATTAACATAAATGGGTTTGTCCTTAGGTAGTATGCCAACTCATTTTCCATTACTCTTTTCCATGTTTTTCTCTTCTAGAAGGTATCGAAGTCATCTAACTCTGTAATCCCCATACTCACATTCTGGGAGATATAGATTTGCTCATTTCCCCAAGTACTGATAGTTAATCAATATCTCACTTAAAGATTTCCCCAATCATTCTCTGTGTTCATTCCTCATTCTACTAAACCTCATATTTCACCTGAAAACTGTAGGAGATTTTCATTGACTGATAACACTTTATCACTGATGGCATCACTGAGCATCTCCTGTGTCAAGCATCTCCTACACATGGCAGGCCACATTGGCACATACATGTAAGTATTTGGGAGGCAGAGATAGGGAGAACAGAAGCTCAAGGGCAGAGGGCAAAAAGTGAACAAGACCCCATCTCATTCAATAAGCTGTGTATGGTGGTGACTGACTTTAATTCCAACTATACAGGAGACACAGAAAGAAGGATCTTGAGCCCAGGCAAGGCAGGGGGAAAAGGTAAGACACTATCTGAAAAATAACTAAAGCAAAAAGGACTGGGGCATAGTTAATGTGGCATCACACCTCCCTAGCAAGCTCAATATCCTGAGCTTAAGCCACAATACTGCAAAACAAAATAAAGTTTACAAAAGCTTCTATGTGTTTCCTAATAATATGTGTGCATTTGGTACTATTTCTTTTAGCACATATCAATGCAATTTTATTTTATTCATATGTCTACTCCTCCAGGTTAGGAGTAATTTGCTTTGCCATTATTATTCCACATGGAAGGGATAGAGTATTAGGGTCCCTTCAAAATATGACAAAGAATATTTATCAGGTTTCTCCTTTCTTTTCTTTTTCTCTCTCTCTTCTCTTTCTTTCTTTCTTTCTCTCTCTCTCTCTCTCTCTCTCTTTCTCTCTCTCTCTCTCTCCTCTCTCTCTCACTTTTTGAGAGATGGTCTCACTAGCCCAAGCTGACCTCCAACTTGGAATATTCCTGCCTTTACTTCTAGAGTACTGGGATTACAGGCATGCACCACCACATCTGACCTCATTTCCATTTTTATTCAGGAGTATCAGTCTATCATCTAGCCAAAGAAAAACCAGAGGAACTTTTATCTAAGTTATCAATCAATTTCTCCTTCATTGCAGCATTGCATCTAGAGTAAAGAATTTGCTTTAGAGTCGAGTGTCATGGTGCCTGCCTGTAATCTCAACCAGTTGGGAAACAGAGATTGTGAAAAATTGTGGTTCTAGACCAGCCTGAGAAAAAAAATTAGTGAGACTCAATCTCAACAAATAAACCAGGCAGGGTGGTAAACACTTGTGGTCCAATCTATGTGGAAGATGTAAGTAGGAGGATTGTGGCTTAGGCTGACCAGGGCAAAATACATGAGACCCTACTTTAATAACTAAAGCAAAAATAGCCAAAGTTGTGACTTAAGTGGTAAAGAACCTGACTAAGAAGTGTGAGACCCTGAGTTCAAACCCCAGTACCACCAAGAAGAGAGGGAAAAAAAAATGCTTCATTTGCTTCATGGTCTTCATCTTTTCATAAATGTATTCCTGAGCTGATGACTCTGTGTTGCTAGTCCTCCAACATTTTTTACATGCTCAAAGTGATGTTTCATCCTCAAGATTAAAAGTTGATCTGTAATCAACCTTTGCTGCTCTTTTTGAACCTTAGGTATTTATATATCATGAACTTCCAATTGGAATATTCTTCTCCAAAATCTTCCCCTTATCATTTTATTTGTTCAAAGAAGGTCTAGAAAGACCTTCACAGATTATACTTTCAAAGTACTCCTATCTGCCCCACCTTCTATAAATCACTGTATCTTTTTGCTCAATTTTGTTTTCTTCAAATACTGAAAAAAAAAATCTGACATATTATTTTCTATTTGTTTATTTGCTTATTTGACTTCTTACCTAAAATATAAATCCTTTAAGTCACAAACTTTGTTTTATTTTTCATTTTGTCCCAGAGTCTAGAATATAGTAGATCTACCATGGCTATTTTCTTTTAAATAAAGAACAACTATTGCATAAAATATCACTCTCATTGTCTTCATATTGTTCATGACTACTAAAACCAATAGTTTTTTATGTTTATATTATTAATTATTAAAGTTATTCACCTCCTTTCCAATTTCAGCTATAACACTGAGGTCATTCATTCCCATATAATACAAATATAAACAGCTGGCCATCTGTCTGCTCGGATTCCACATTTGTGAACTCAACCAACTGCAGGTCAAAAGTCATCAGGAAAAAATTACCTTTTGTCATTATTCCCAAAAGATACTTAACAAACATTTACATAGCATTTTCATTGTATTAGGTATTATAAGTAACTATGGATAATGAGTGTAAGGGAGGATATGTGTAGGTTTGATGCAAATTCTGTAAGTTCTTTGGAAGGGACTTCAACATGTGTAATTTTGGTACCACAGGGATCCTGGAACCAACCCCTGTGGACACTGAGGGACAATGCTATAAAAATAATCATTTTGCCTATTTCATTTCTGCTTGTTTTCCTTGCTATTATCAGAAACATTAAGCATCTCTGATGGTTTCCTTCTCCTCCAGTTCATTAATTAAATATTCTTCCCTTAAATATATATCTTACTTTTTATACATCTAATCTTTTTTTCCTGACAAAGTTTCTAGTTTCTTATTTTATTTTTAGCTAGGACTGTAGAAAATGTGACAATACATTTCCTTATTAGTTATAAGACTATCATTACCCATAATATTGTAATAAGATTATTATATTCAGAACAATGTGTTCTCTTAGGTTCCTCTCTTAAGATTAATTTTAAGAGGCGAAAAAGAACTGTCAACTTCATGCTGTCTAAGATGACAAGTAAAAATAAAGCAAGGAATTTGTATATTGTCTCGGGAGAGACATTCCCAGTCCATTCATTCCCAAACAAACAGAAACTCTACTATGTAGATACTCAAATTTTTGGTTAACCTCATAAAAGGTGATGAACAGGTGATGAAAAGGAAGTGACAAATACATTACAGTTTCCATTGCATGGACATTCCACTCATTTGTCATTCCTTTTGGCTCTTGTTGTGCTTCATCTCTTTTTATAAAATAAATTTTAGTATATATATTTAACTTATATGTCATGATAGTATAAGTTACATATGTAAAATTTGGAATAAATATTTTTCCATACTGGAATTTGACTCCAACACCAATATTTTTAAGTGTTCATGACATTTGTCAAAAATAATATATGCATATGTATTTAATATATGTATATGTGAAAACAGACTTTGGAGCCAGTTTTCTTAGGAAATAAGTATTTTTGAGTGTGAGTCTTTGACTAAGGCCACAGATTACAGAAGTACATTTACTGTGTAAAAATTCCTCTGTTGGAAGTAATAATGTTTGTACTTAATAATGTCATTGAAGGATTAAAACATGCCTTTCCTCTCTTTATTAGCATATATTAATTTTACAAAGGAGTTTCATTGTGATCTTTCCATACATTCATACTTTGATTCTATTCACCCTTCAATTACACTTTTTATCCTTCTTTCCTTCCTTTTTGAAACAACTTTAACTGGTTTTATTTCTCTGTTTTCATACATGCATATGAAAACAGTCCCCCCATTTAATTCTCACGTCATTCTTTTTTCTTTTTTGGTTCTAGATTCTGCATATGACAGAACGAGAGAACATTCTATTTCTATCTTTCTTTTTCTGGCTTATTTCACTAAATATGATGAAATCCATCTCCGTCCATTTTCCTACAAATGACATACTTTTGTTTATGGCTGATAAAACATGTATAAGAACTGAGAATGAAGAATGACACATGAGGTATAATGTATGTAGTTGAACAGAAGAAATATAAAATAGGTGTCAGCTAAAAAATAAACACAAAGCAAGCCATGCATAAAAAGTAAAATTCACCAAGAGAAGCTTTGAAATCCATGTGAGTTGGAAGTCAAAATGAGTTATAGGATGGCAAACTACTTACAGAGTATGAATAGTTTTTGGAATTTATAGAATTAAAAATATACCATATTACTTAAGTTAATTGTTCCAAAAAACCCAATTTAATTAGTTTTTGCACATTCCCATATTCCTATTTCTCTGCAATATGAAAGTTGGTCTCAGTGATAGGGATTTCTTTTTTAAAAAAGTCTGATCAAAGAGGAAAAGGGATACTAGTTGATTTTATGTATGTGTGTATGTATGCATTTATTTATTGAGACTGGGTCTCCACTGTGTCATCCAGAGTGCCTTGAATTCATGGTTGTCCTGCCTTCTTCTTCCTGTCTGCCACCAAGCCTAGCTGATTTGAATTTTTTAAAGGAGATTAGTGACTTTTTGTCTTACAAATAAATTCAAAGGTAAAATTTGGCTTTAATAGAAAAGGAAATTTCTCATACAAATTCACACAAATATGGATATCATCTGACAGTTTAAAAATAGTTTTTGTGAATATATATTTTTAATTTATAACCTGATGATTCAATTAAATAAGTGTATAAAATATGTACTAAATCATAGATTACAAACATGAGTCTCAAGAAAGACAATATTTTAGAGAAAAAATCAGATTCATCAATGACTAGAAATGTCTAGGAAATCAGAGGCATTTTATATGTTTCAAATTTACTTATTTATTTAATTCTTGAATAGTGTTTTTACAATAGAATAGATGATAAAAAGAGTTATCTCCCAAGTTATCTTTTTTGTTAGATTCCAAAATTTAAGCAAATATATCTTGTCAATGTAAAAGAACAACTCCTACTTTAAAGAAATAAGAAAATGGTTTATTCAAATATGAGTGAGCATGACCCAGGGACATCAATTCAAGTTATCCTGAGTGATGTTTCACAAGAGAAGAGGTTACACAAACTTATTTTATAGTCACAGAACAATAGTCATGAATGAATGCATTTACCAAATACATTGGTGGGGTCATCAGGTCAACAGAGCAATGTACCCCTACTCAACACAAAAATTTTAAAAGTCAACAAAAAGGAACTGATGATACCCTAAGATAATTTTAGCTCTCAACCTGCAACATCTCTAGAATCACAATGTTCTAGGTAGCCAAGACCAGTCTGCAGCCTCCTCAGTACAGATGTGTCTTCAGAGAACTTCGGTTCACAACTTCAGCACTAGTGTGTCTTTCTTTGCCCTAACTTTTACATTCCCGCTCTTGTGTTGTTACTTCCATTGTTGAATGACGAATTGCTATCTCCAATAGTCCTTCTTTGGTTTTTCATCTAAAATAACCCCTGGAAGTTAGCTATGCCCTGGAAAACTCAGAATAAAGATTTTCCTTTACTACATTACAAGGTTCTGATTAATGACTAATAAACATCTCATGGAAAATCCAGAGTGTCTTAAAAGTAGGTACATTATTCTGCCTTTTTCAGCATTTATTTGGTATTGGAAAATAATATAGAATCTGTACTTTGCACCAACTGATAGTCTGGAAAGAAAGACTGCTTACAACTATAGATACAAACTTCTGTATTACTTAAGCCGCTGCTACTTTACCAGAGTTGAAAGTGCGGTCCAAATTAGTCACACTGATAAATAATTCATCCTTGAAGGAATTTTAAGGGAAAATAATGACTATCATAAAAATATCTTAACTCCAAAATTATTCTGAGTCTTCTTGCTGTACACATTATAAATTTACTCATTCCACATGTGCAGGACTTTTTCTTTAATTGTAGAGTTAGAGCAAGATTTACATTAGAGAACTTACAGTATGACAAAGACTAAAATGGAAGGGGGAGTGAAATGTAGAACAGCCAAGTGATGACACATTTCTCATTCAAGTTTAGATGTTCAAAATCATCCTTTATCTGAGTGAATTTTAAATATTTCATTCAATAATGTTACTGTGAACTAATGAGGTGAACCAAGTTCTGAGGAGCCTTCATCCGAAACAATCCTTTTATCTTCTTTAATGGAAAAAAGAAACCCACAAATTTATGCTTGCAACATTGGGTGTTAGAGGATTTCCTAAGGAGAGAAAATTGAGTGTACAAATATTTAAAGTTTCCCAGAATCTGAGGTCCATATTGCTTATTGTTCCACTGAAAACCAGAGAGGCAGAGTTAGTGAAAGGAAACAGGTTTATTGAAGCCCAGCCCTGAGGAAAATGGAAGAGAGGGTACCACCTCAAATACCTATCTTCTCATGCTCAGAGAATATGAAAGGCTTTTAAGGGTCTTTTCTTACATTGAAAGGGCCCATTTTTTCTTTCTTTCTTTCTTTAGTCAGTTAGTTTTCTTGAGAAAGGACCTCATTAGGTAGCCCAGGCTAGCCTCAAACTCATAATCTTCCTGCATTAGCCTCTCAAGGGTTGGGATTACAGGTATGTCCCACTATGCCCAGATGGATTTTCTTTTTCTTTTTTCTTTATTTTTTCTTTTTTTCTTTTTTTTTAATTTTCTTTTTATATAAACCCATTCATTAGGAAAGGAAGTTGCTTACTACAAGTATGTGAAAAGAATGGGTGTTAGAGAAAAGACTGGAAGGCAAAAATAAATTAATGATTAGAGAAAATACTGGTGGGGGTGGAGGCAAAAACTAAAGCCCCCAATCTATCTCATGACATCACAAGTCTCCTTGGTTGTTCTGAACATTTTCTATATTTTCACATTTATAGTATAAATATATTTCCTATCTGCACAGTTACATTCTTCATGGTCAACCCTTCATACCATATCATGGATATGGATTGATGTCTCCGTTCTGTTTATTGCTCAATGGGGGTGGAGCTGGGGATTTGTGGAATTGGAAGGTCTTGACTTGATGAATTAGGTACAGGTCCAGGCAGCAACCTCACAGTGGACTTTGACTTCCCGCCACTCATTAGCTGAAACCTAAGGAAGGGCTTCTCTGCCACAAAAAAATGATTAGGGAGGGATAGTCAGGGGCACTTCAATGAACCCATTACAATATCACCATCATCATCTTGATAGGAGAAAAGAATGATCATCACTGATCATTATTGATTATAGTTTTTTTTTATCACCAAAATGGAAATGCTTATTTCAGTGTGTGTATGTCTCTCTATATATGTTTCCTTTTTCTCCCATCCTATGTTACAATACACAATACACCCCATGTCACATTCACATTACAAACCAGACAGACCAGGCACAGGGCCTGCTGTGTGTACATGGAGTAGGTTTACTTCAGCTCTTCTTTCTGTACAGTCAATGTAAGAACACAGTTTGTAGTAAGCACCAGGAGACCTATGACCACATTTTTATTTGAGTGATAGGTTTGGTCATGAATGTCCTTATTTAGAGGTATGAGTTTAAAAGTATTTTCATTGTTATGTTTTATATCTAATTGCCAATAAAAAAATTTTCAAGATATGTTCATACTTAACTCTCTTCATTAATTGGGTTGTCAAAAATCCACAAGCCTGTTTATTACTTCTTTTTGAAGTACATATCCCCTTAATGAACTACTATATTTGACATTGTATGTAAAAGAAAAAATATTACAAATATTTAAAGTATTTGTATAATTATTATTCATTCTTACCACTTTTACATCATATTTCATTAGTATCCTATGTAAATTCTTCTTGATTCCTCAAAAATGAAATTTTAATTTGCAAAGGAAGCAAACAAAAAATATAACTAAAAACATGGTTATGGTAATAAAGTTAAATGAATCCATTAAACCTTTATAAAATCATCTGTTTTGATAAGATGAAAATAGAATTAATGTGATTATGAAATTTGCAATGTAGTAATGAGCTGATATTCATATTTAACATATAAATTCTAAAACTTACCCCATATGAATGTTTAAAGTTAAGAACTATTCATTTTGGGCTAATTTTATATTGGAGCTTAAAACATTAAGTAGTCAAAATATTTACCTATTTAATGCTAAATAGTTCTTCCATTTTGTAAATAAGTTACTGCAACAGGAGCATAATAAAACTACAATCAAAAAGTAAGACTGTAAAATTGACATAAACATCTAATTGGCGAACAAATTTTATACATAAACTACAAAAGAATATAACAAAATTATTACGTATTTTTTCCTGAAAAAAGATTACTTGCATTAAACCTTAAATGTACCTATTTTCTTAATTTGAGCAATGAAGTACATTTGCCATAACACTAGGTCCTTCTTTGTCCTCTTTATAAAGACCTAGATAAACATTAAAGATCGATTTTTGTCTGAATAGAAGTGTTATTTTGCAATGAAAGTGAACATGTTGATAATTCCATTAAATTCAAAGCATATAATTAACTTAAATTCAGAAAATTAAAAAGGTTGGTTGGCCCAGGGAAGCTTTTTTTTTAAGTCAGACCTTTCACCTCTCTTTTACCATTTTGAATGCAAACCAGATTAAAAGTGACCGAAAATTGTTAACACATGATACACTATATGACATAGGAAATTGGCTGGTGGTCTTAACATAGTCCCACCAACAGGTATTCACATCATGAAAGAGGACATTAAAGTTTGTAATAGTTTATCTCTTCAGAGTTAAGCTTAAAGGAGTTCTAGGAAAAATTTCTCAAGAACAAAATGCTATTTTAGATGAAGTAGATCTCAGAAAAACACATTATTTCAAAATAAAACTTTTAAAAATGATATTTGAATCATCAAACAATTTTAAAATTAATAGTGTAATTCCTTTGGTAACTGCTCTGTTCACTTTAAAGAACATGATCTTTTGAATTTGTCAGTATGTGGGAACTATAGGGAAAATAGAACCATTAATATTTGAGAAGAATTATAACAAAATCTTTTATCTACGTGCATGTATGAGTAGACTCCCAAAATGATTTAATTTTTCTCGTCACCTACCAAAGAGTTAAATATAATATTTGCTTATAGATGTAAAGACAAGTTCAAATTCAACACAAATTAATTTCATTTTTGTATATTTCATTTTGATAAAGAAGTTTGATAGAGCAAATTGAACTTTTTTCTGTAAATAAGATAGTCCTAGTCCTGAAATTCAGTTATAAAATGTTCTTGAATGAGAATTTAATTTCAGGCAATTTAATTACATTCAAACTAGAGAATATGAAAATCTCACATTGAAAACATTCTTCTCAGCTCAGGCACGATGGCATATGCTTGTAATTTCAGCATTATGAATATTGAGTTGGAGGCCAGACTGGGCCACATAGATGAACTGTGAAAGAAACAGAGAGAAAGAAAGAGATGAGAGAGAGAGAGAAGGAAAAAAAGGAGGGAGGGAAGAAAGAAAGAAGGATGTAGAGATGGTTGATTGTTACCTTTCAGACATAGTCAGCTACTTTCCATGATGACAGAATAAGCAATTGTAGACCGGTGCTGGTTTGCCACCTTCCCCAAGTCCTGTGCCTTTGTCCATGATGATATACTGTCTTCATGTTGCTACATGAAAGAGGACAATGGTTTCATGAAGGAGGAAGAAATAACTAAGCACATTTTTCAAAAACAGCATTCTGAAGACATTATAGCAGAATTTTAAGGGGCCAAGTCTTGGACATAGTCCATTAGGAAACAGCATCAGGTTTGGCAGCAGATGGATGGGCCAAGAGTAATGTACAAAGTTCATGATTGGTTGGAGTTATAGGCTGAGGGAGGCAGAGGAAGCTAAAAGAACTTCCAGATTTTTTTTTAGCATATTTGGGGAAATGTAGTACAATCAGCCATAAGAAGAAGGGCAGATTGCCTATCTTGATGAAGACAACTCTTTCTTTCAGACTTCCATTACCTGAGGGTGAGGAAGAGCCTATTTTCAAAATAAAACAGAAAGTGGGAAGGTGTTAGTGATCTGTATTGTAATTTAATACATTTAAAATCATAGGGAGTTGGAATAGATTCTAGGATGAAATTTAACATATTTTGAAGAACATGATATTTATTTTACAAATTAGTCAATATTCAAGCTATTAAATTGTGGGGTTATCAATTTAAATTCTTTTACAAAATTCTGCTACTGAAAACATGGTTGTGGGCATGAATTTTAATTTTCTAATTAGAATTATAATTTCTGGTTTATTGTGGAGTGTTACTAAAGGGTTTTTTTTTTTTTTTGTAGGGGTAAGGAGGGAGTTGTTTGTTTTTTAGATAGGCTTTCTTTCTTTTTATTTTTTTCCAGTACTGGAGACTGATCTCAGGATCTCACATTGTTAGGCCAACAATCTACCAATTGAGACATGACCCCAGTCCTTTTGTTTTTAGTTTGTTTTTCAGATAGGGGCTCACTATCTTTGCCTGGGATGGCCTCAATCAACAATTCTTTATCTCTGCTTCCCAAATAGCTGGATTATAGACATATGCCACCATACCTGTCTTAACAAAGGTCTTAAAGGATCCCAGTGTGTCTTCAGAGATCACATGTGGAACTTTGGAAATAAAGCAGAAAATTAAGAATTTAAAGGCTGTGCATACTGAGCTTTATCCACAAATATAGAACTAGTCAGTGGAAAAACTAAAACTCAAATCCAGAAGGTAGAAAGGATCAGATACAAAACATTTTACACCAATTGTTTCATGCTAGTAACTCTTAGATGCTTGAGGTTTTCATACAAAGCCTAGTGCCCTCTTGTCTGTCAGTGGATTCTCGCCCTGCCTTCCTTTGTAATAAATACCCTTAGAAAGGATCGAAGCATTTTTGGTAAACAACATTACAAAATGTAATTGATGATTTTCCTTATAGAATAAAAGCCCTATATTCACAGGGTCTGCACTCAGAAAAAGCTAAAATTTGGGACACGTTCACAGCATGTGGAAGGCATACCTGACAATAAGCATAATTATATCGCTGAAAATGTTTTATTTTCAGGAGGATATAGGACTTAGAGCATAAAACTGTTTGCATAAAACATCAAAATATCAAACTTTCAACAAATCACTTATGTTCATACAGGAGCCAATAACCATCTCTGATGGGTGAAATAGCTTGGTAGGAAGAAGATGGAGAGGTAGACACTATTCAAACTAAGGTAACAATTCAGAGCTTAACTCCAGCCATGTGGAAATGTAAGCATGACATTGGCAAATCCATTGAGGTTTTTTATTAGCTTGTTTGTTTGTTTGTTTGTTTGTTGTCAAGATGAACTAGAAATTCAGGAATTATATTTTTGTTTTAGGCAGGGGGAGGTGGAAGTGAGGAATACATTGCCTCTAAATTTAGAAAACTAATACAATTTAAAAACATTTTACCAGTTCAACAAAACAACTTTTAATATGCATTGTAGGTATAACAAAGATTTTTTTCAACCTCCATTATACTTATATCAGATGTTTTTGAAATAACATAAAATAATGGTAGAGAAATCATACATGTTTTCTAAACAATTTAAATTTCATGGAAAAGGAAATTCCCTAAAAATCTAGAAGAAATTGTTTCTGTACAGAGTACAATTATTCAGTTCTACTATATAAGTAGAACAAAAATGATATAAATTCATGAGATTGAGAAATACTGTGTTTATAAATATTTTATTTCTTTCCATGTGGTTAATATACAGGAAACTGCCAGCAATACTTTATGTCAAGTGCATAATTATCTGGGGAATGTATCTTATTAGATGAAATGCAAGGCTTGTCATAAACAGGCAGGGACAGAGGTTAGGAGTTTCTGTCTCCATACTGGTAGTGAATTGCTATGTCTTGGGTAGTGCTTAGTAGGTTAAGACACAGTGTCAGCAAAATAAAACTGAATTATCTATCAGGAACAGGAGTCAAGTTACCAGTCTGTGCTTGGAAATACCGTGGTCCAGGTTACACAGTGAAACAGATGCACCAAAAATGAAGTTGAGATTAAACCATAGTAGCTTGGGTTGGACTGTAAAAGGCAGAGGAAACACAGTGGAGGTCAAATGGAGGAGGAGAAGGAGCAAGGTTGGACTTAGACTCAGAGACTGAAAGAATTTATAGGCAGATCATCAAAAGACAGAAGACTATATGGAAAGCCTAAATACCTGGCAAGATACAGTGGTGAAACCCCTGCCAGATCTGGTTCATATTAAGATGCGTGTTTCAGCTTGCACACTTCCATCCCTTGCCAGGCAGGACAAACAGCGTCTAGAATAGAGGTTAGCACATGGCAATATTTTTATACTTTCTCTTAATACTAGGTTCTGAGAAACAGACAACAACTACGAATCTACAAATAGAAATGTAGTTCAGAGGCCAAGGACTGTTTTCTGTCTGTGCACTCTTACCTTTCAGTTCACTTTACCATCAGTGTATTTGATTCTCTAAGGACCTTTTAAAAAGACAATATATCTCCTTTTAAGTTACGATATTTAGAAAAGATATGGTCAGAGTCCAGAATTTTGAACAGTTTCATGTGTCTTGGATAGGACCCAATAACTACTTTGAGTGAAAAACTTACTAGATGGAACTACTTGGCTAAAATTCTAAAATATTGTGGCAAATTTTGTTTTATCATTCTTTGAAGACATTTTATGAACATGTACAATGTGTCAAGTACCATTGTAAGATTCTGAGATTAAGAAGCCTCTAGCCTTAGCTCTGTCAGATCTGAGATGAGTGGAAGAGACAGACCTAAAGACAAATGATCATAATAGTGTAATAAAGCACTACTGACATAGATATGAGACAAATATCGTGGAGATCTTGAAAAGCAAGCTGATAGTTACCTAATACTTATAGAAAATTCCACACTTCAAATAAAAAATAATAGTTCAAGCACAGCTCCAGTTGTTCACACCTATAAGCCTAGCTACTTGGGAGCTGAAATTGGGAACATTGCAATTCAAGGATAGTCTGGGCAAATAATTCACAACACCCCATCTTCAAAATAATAAGAGCAAAATGGACTGGAAGCATGGCTCAAGCAGAAGAGCACCTGCTTTTTAAGCACAAATCCCTGAGTTCAAATCCCAGTTCCACCAAAAAGAAATAATAGTCCTTTAAAATTGTATTATAAATTTCCTTTTTCTTTCATCACAGTTATGTTTGTCTATCTGTATTTGATATTGATGAACTCTACTGAGTTTTGTGACATTAATTTTCTGGGAGGACCATAACAAAAGCTCACAAACTGAGTGGTTACAACAGAAATGTATTATCTGAAATTTCTGGAGGTTAGAAGTCTAAAATCAAGGTGTTGACAGGGTTGTATGTCCTCTGATGGCACTGAGAAAAATCTGTGCCAAGCCTCTCTTTAAGTTTCTGCTTATTCATTGATTTGAGGCAGTGAACCTCCAATATTCATGTAGTATTCTTCCTGTGTGCATGTCTCTCTGTCCAAATATCTCTTTTGTTATAACAGTACCAGTCATTCTGGATTGTGACCTATCCTAATTTAATATGACCTCAACTTAACTATTTACATCAACAATGACCCCCATTTCCAAATAAAGCCATATTTTGAGGTACTAGGATTAAGACTTCAAAATATGAATTTGGGGAAGATACATTCAAAAATAACATTTGTCTAAATTTTATATATTTTGTAAAGTACTGAGTTCCCTCCAGAGATACGTTACTATGAATCTGAATTTAGGTGCAAATATCAATAGATGGATACAGAGCCAGGATTTCTGTAAACCAAGGGCACTTGAGAAAGTATAAGGATGGCTGCAAGTTTTCTGGCAAGCTGAGGTATCCATATAAGAAAAACAGAGGATTGTATTTGTTCTGATATCTACTTCAGAGAAAATTTCCCAAGTAACAGCAAAGCATATGCTACATTTATGACTTTTTTTCAAAATTCCTTTAAGATTTTGCTAAAATATTTGTATGTGTTTTAGTTGTACTAGGAATGTGGTGATTCTTCCATGGTGTCTTCTAAAAGATGATCTGTGGTAATAGAAAACTATTTAGTTAGATTTATTCAGTCTAGAAAGAGTAAAAATAAGTTCACCACTGCTCAGTTTGGCTTGTCTGATACTTGGCATTATATAGAAATGTTTAGAGAAGAGAAACACATTGTTTTATTTATATGAAGAGGAATAAACTTACTATGCATACATGTTGGTAGATTACCACAAAGTGACTGGCATATGTTAATAAGAAACCTATGTTTCCTTGTGATTGATTTATCATACCAAAATAGAAGACACATAAGCTTTGCATTACAGCATAGGCATGTTATAGAGAACATAACACAGTAGTAGACGTTAGGGATTACAGGTGGATAAACGGGGAAACTTATTATTCTGATTATTTTGACATGAAAAGCACAATTAAACAGGTCATCTAATCATTAGTGAAATTTGTACATTGTTAAAAATTATGGAGATTGTCATGCTATTGGGTAAATATATTTTATACAAGCACCAAAGTTTGGTACTTGGTGAGGTTTGGTATACCTTCTGTAATTGCTAACTCTTTGTGAGTAAAAATGATAACTTAAAAATTATGGAAGCAATGATACCAGTTTAATATTTTTGTAGAAAATATTAGATCAAATAAATGTATTTAGATATACAAATTTTCAAAATGAAAGTTTAAGGAAAACAGTAAGAAAATTAGTTAGAAAGATTCCAAAGGGAAAAAAGTAGGAAATGTTTAAAACTCATAAAACATACACAAAAGCTGCCTAAAAATATATTAGCAGGATCATGAGTAAAGAAAATAAAATAAGGTGAAGGAAAGATGTTGGAATTTGGGGAGGGTGGAGAGATGTGATCAAAGAATATAGTATTAATGTTTAGAGATAATATTAAAAACAAAAAAGGCAAAGTCATTTCCATGAGCATAATGAAATAATCTCTTTGAGATAAAATATCAGAAATACAAAATTTACTGGAGATTGACTTGATCTGTTAGACAATGTCAGGAATGAAACAATGTAAAGAGATTGCAAAGAATGCAAAAGAACTAAATGGGTGCTTTGTGGCTGGCCTTTTCCCCACAATGATGAAGAATTATCTACCCCGGAGTTACTTTGTACAGAGAAGGAAGGTGAAAACCTGTCAGTGAAATCAAAACAAAGACCTGATTGAAAAAATATGAGAAATTAAGTGGCCATAAATCACTAAGTTCAAATAGGCTTCATCTAAAACTTCTGAAAGAGTTAAAGACCAATGTAGCTAAGCTACCACCAAAAATGTATCAACACCTTCCATCAAAGAGGAGGGTGATAAATGCCCATCTATCCTTAAGAATAGTCCTGTGTTACTTGTAAAGTTAGGATAAAAAAAAAAAAAAAAACTGGTCTTGTCTAGAATTATCCATGCCTTAATAAAAGACAGTATCTTTTTCCTTGTGTAAAATGTGTACTTTCATCTTTATTTTGTTATTTATTCAGCATATTTTTCTACATGTAGGCTTTCTTTCCTATTTTGTTATGTTGTGTCTTATTTCTGAATGTGATTTTGAGTTTGCTACCCTAAATATTATTGAATTCTACTTATTAGACACACACTGATGAGTTACCAAGGAGAAGATTGTTATTCAGCCTAATACAACTCATGGCAGCATTTGTTGGTTGTCAACTTGGTCTGGTCAATATGCAATAACTTTATTGTTATAACATGCGCTGGTGCTTTGGATGCTAAGCACCATGCTGAGGTGAGCACAAAAAGACCTGCTTGGTGAACTTGATTTCCCAAAGTAATGTATGCATTTATTTTCCCTCAGAATTTCCACATACTTTAGGAGGATTATTTTTAAGTTAGAGCCATTCCATGACTCTCAAACTAACAGAAACCAATAAATGGCTTTTACGAGCCTGTTAGAGGTTCTGTAATGAATTAAGAGCTGCTCCTTAAAGACCAGCCAATGATTATGCAGGAGATGGCAATTCTTTGTTTAATTTCAAGCAGGTGGACTCTGGCCAGGTCTTCCCATCTTACATTGCCAGTGAACCTTAAATGTGACCTCTTGAAGGGAAGGAGGGGGACTCTTTTCCTATGTTTACTTTATACTGAAATTCTTTTTAGGACGGGGCTCCTAACTGTGCTGAATTCTTCTTAGTTAAGAGTGTGAGACTGATGGTGTGACTGGTGTTTTTGAAAGTCTCACGAATAGTTACTCCATTGGTTTCAAACATACATGTGAAATACTATCAACTCATAGGATTATCATACAGGGTCTGTTTTTCTTTAAACTAAAGGATAAGAAGGATGAGGATTCATAGTATACTTTTCTTGTTTTCCCATTTTGGGTCTTTCTAATACGAGCCAGGGTTGTACTGAATCTTAATAGCTGCGACTATGTCCTCATCTCAACTGCTTTATCCAGGCTATCTGGAAAAAAATAAAAATAATAACCAGCATTGTAACACTTTCACTGGGTGGAATAATTATCTTTATTCAAGGGAAATTTTGGACGTTCTTTTTTCCCTTTGCCTGTATGGCATCTCTCTTTCTATGTTATGGCACATTTTAAAAGATAAAATCTGTTCCTCAAGGAAAAAGAAAACATTATAAGAACAAAAGACTAAGCATGATATGGTAAAAAGGAAAAATGCTGTAGAATATAGTTAAAGACATTTGAAAGGACACCTGATCTCAATCTTTTTAGATCACAAACCACTTTAAAAATCTAACAGAAAATATGGACTCATTCATCAGAAAAATGTCAATGCAAACATTAGGTATGCATTTTCAGTTATTTATAAATCAACCATCAGCTCTCTCCAGATCAAGAACATATGATTGCCTAATACATTGAGTAAAATAATTATAATCACTCTTAAACTTTTAAAGAACACAAGAGAAAAGACACTTTGGAACACTGGATCTGTACATGATACTTACCTCACTTAAACATGCTGCCTACTTTTCCAACAAATAGAAGTAGAAGATTTTCTTTGTGCAGGAGATGTAGGGGAGCAATTTCTAGATTAATAGTTAGGAAAAGTAAATCTAACTCCAATTCTAACTGTAATTAACTTACTATAACATATAGTTTTCTAAATTCTCTGAGCAATAAATTAAAGTGAGGGGAATGTTTTTTCTCTAAGGTCTTGTACAGTTTGGAAATTATAAAATACCTGAGTTTTGCACAAAAAAGTATCTTCACTCATTGTCTACTAACTTTATAACAAGAGGAATTTTATATCAGTTGAGAACAGTACAGAAATGGTAATAATATGAATCAGACATTGAGATTTTTAAAAAGAAATTTAAAAATCATTATTTAATTTGTTGTTTCATGAGTTTTATGTCTTTATAGGTACTGTCGGAGTTTGTCTTTTTCCATTTTTATTTATATCACTAATATAGTGACTATAATATATACTTAATATATGTGGCATCATTTAGCTTAGTTTTTGAAATATGCTGTGTTTTTCAGGGAGAGTGAGAAATATAGAAAAGGATACCTTAGAAAACTAGAGTGAATTTATCAAATATTGTAATTTGGTTTTTATGATTTGCATGGAAATTTTTTTTTCCTAAATTTTTACATAGTTAGGAAGGCAGAACATCCTAGACAAGAGCCAGACATATAGTTTATATTGTCTGGTAAAAAGCCTGATGCTTCCTCACTAACTCTAAGACCTTGAACATTCTCCCATTTAAATTGGAGCTGCAGCTATGCGTGCCTCTCAGCACATTGAGAGACTTAGATGAAATGCACACACCTTTGAGGACTGTAAAAATTTTAACTATTATTCACATGAATTTTATGTTTATTTAGGAGATTTTTAAAAAAAGAAGAAGAGATAATTGAAGAATAAAACTGAGTCCACTACAGTTATGGGGCTCTGAGTCACAGAAGATCCATCCTTCTCTCTAGTGAAGAAGTTGAGGATAGCTACCCTGAATGTGTGGCTGTTCCCCGGGGCCAATATCCTTGGCTCCATCTGCTTTGCTCTGCATCCTCAGCTTGCAGTTTTCACTGCATTTTCCAAGAAGACTATTATAGCTCTGGCCAAATATCCATATTCTTATATTTAAGAACGAGAGGATGATTAAGATTAGCTGAATCTATATAAAATAAAATATGTCGTGAGTTAGTGATATACAAAAGAGCAGTCTATTTCCCTAATGGTCATTAATCCCTCTACTCACAGTTTTGTGAAATTTTATACCTTTTTCATTATTTCCTTCATTTATTATGTATAATTGAAATAGTTCATTTCTTTAGGAAAAGTTCCTTGACTACTTCATCTCATTTAGCTACCCCTTTTCTGTAATTCAATATCTCTCAATATCATATTCTGACCATAGCACTTATGACACTGATCATCAATTACACGTCTATGTCCCTTATTAGAATTCCTTGAGGAAAAGTGCTGCATCCGACATGTTTTTGTAACCTCAGACTCTAGCACATTCCTTAAACATAGTGTATTCAATCATTCTTGTCAAAAAAAATAGATGAATACACTGTGTGAGGTAATTCTATGCACAGTAGAATGTAGAACACTTAAGCAATTTTTGATACATATAAATTAGAACGCAAATATCAGTTATATTGCATATATTAAAATGTTCTAGTTATATAACAGGTCTTTGAATTATTGTTCTAATCTAATATAGCCAAAAATAAGCACACTGACATTATCCCTTTCCCATCAGGAAATAAGGAAGAAGAGAGACTAACCTGAGCCAGGACTATCCTGATAAAGAGCAATTCAAATTTTCTGTGCCTGGGTAGCTGACAGAGAAAACAACCAATGTCTCAGTATTCAGTAGCTTCCTTGCTGCACACAGGACTGAAAGGTTCACTCTGAACTCATTGGTAAAGGAAAGAAATTGACATTCTTCTGACAACTTCTAAAATGAAGTATTTCCCCAGGGAGAGGGGACTTCCATATTGCAAAGGCAGTTAAAAAAAGTATTTCTCTTATTTGTTTATATTTTTATTGGTATGAAAATTGAACATGAGTTCTATCCTCATAACAAAATTTTAAGCATGCAATATTAAGTATTGGCACAATATTTTACAACACATTCCTAAAATGGATTAACTTGCATCCTTGAAACTCTCTGACAATTGATTTGCAATGTCCCATTTCCCTTTCTCTTCTCAGAATCCATCTAACATATTTCACTTTTTGCTTCTTTGAATCTGAGTATTTTATATACTGCATACAAGTGTTAGAATTTTCTTTCTTGGCTAGTATGAATAAAGTTTCAATGAACATAGGATTATATATATATCTTTTGAGATTTTGGATAAATACCTGGAAGTGGGATCACCGCATCACGTGGTAATTGTGTGTTTAAGGAACCTCCAAACTACTTTACCTAAAATTTTACATTCCTACCAAAAGTGTGTAGACATTCTGTTTCTTCAAAGCCTTGCCATCATTTGTTACCTTTTTAAAAATTATTTTTACAAAAGTCATCATCATGTGTGGAAAGATTAATTTTGTGGTTTCAATTTGCATTTCCTTGCTTATTAGTGATATTGAGCATCTTTTAAAATACCTGCTGGCCATTTGAATTTAACTTATCAGTCCCAAAAGTTTATTGCTACTGTTTTTGGTTTGGATTTTTATGGAGTCATTGAGTTTTCCTATATGTGCAATCATACCATCTGCCAACAGAGACAATTACATTTTATCCTTTCAGATTTGGATGTCTTTTGTTTCTTTTCTTTGCCTAATTATTTTGGTAAAGACCTTTAATTTTTTTTTTTTTGCTTTTCTTTATTAGCATATAATAGTTGCACAGGGAAATACGTTGTGAACATTTACATATGTGCTTACAATATGTCTTAGTTAGACTAGCCCCCTCCATCCTTCTTAGAAAAATTTCAACAAGTTTCATTCTTCTGTTCTCGTATATGAAAAAAATACATCCACCATATTCACCCTCATTCACCCTTTCCATATGCCTTCCCTTTCCTACTTGTACCCACCATTGGAAAAGACTATTTTACTCTTCTGTCCTTCATGTTTTTTAAGTGTAGTTTGGCAGTTCAAGTAGGTTTCACCTTGGCATTTCAGACATGTATATAATTGTGCTTTAATCAGACTAACCACTCCATTACTTTTTCTCTCTCATCATACTCCCCTATTATTCAACAGCTTACAGTACACTGCAATATATTATTTTTAGATATAGATGGGATGTTTCAATATTTTTCATTCTCTAACATTTTCTTTCCCTCTCCTGCCTACCATAGTTCCCTCAGACAGACTCACTAATACAATCTTGTTCTCTGTCTGATCACATATGTATTTTTGTGTACATTTAACTTACTGGTATTCTACATGTGAGGGAAAACATGCAACCTTTGACTTTTTGACTTAAAGACAAAAACTTAAATGACTTAAATGATTAACGTGATGTTCTTCAAATCCATCTATTTACCTGAAAACAAAATAATTTCTTTTTAAAAATCATATTTTTATCATATTATTTTTGTACCAGATATACATTATGATACAAAAGTGCTTACAATATATCTTAGGTAAATGTACCCCCTCCATCATTCTCCTTTATCCCTCCACTTCCCATTCTTAGAATAGTTTCAGCAGGTCTGATTTTTCCATTTTCATACATGAGTACATAATATTTCCTCTATACTTACCCTGCTATACCCTTTCCTTATATGTTCCACACACCAATTGGTACTAACCCCAGATGGGATCTGTTTTACCATCTTGTCCTCCATTTTTCAAAGTGAGACATTTTTGTTTAAGATGTCTATACAGAATTTCATTATAACATTTCTATGTATATATTGCATTGTGTATGAATTGGATCATCCCCTCCATTTTTCTCCTTTCTACCTTGATTCTTATGGTAATTTCAACAGGTTTTTTAATTCTTTATTCATACTTATATAATGAGGTACAACCATATTCACCTTCTTAACTGTCTTCTTTTACTCTCCCTCTCTCATATGTAACCTTCCCTTAGTATAACCTATTTTACATAATTATATTTGTATTAGGTCTATATTCTACATATGAGAGAAAACATTCAGGCTTTGGTTTTCTGACCCTGGCTAACTTCATTTAAGATGACCTGTTTTTCATTCTTGTCCTTTGTTGTTTAAGTTGATTGGTCAGTGGAATTTTTGACTTATACCTGTACATGCACTGTGCTTAAGTCAATGTACCCCTTACACTGCACTTCCTTGCTGTTTCCCCTGCCCTGTGGTATTTAACAGTTTTCATCATGTTTCCTTGTGTCTTCTTCCTAGACAGATGTGATGTATTTCACTATTATTTGCTCTTTCTCTCCTTCTTTTCTTCTTCCCTTGATCTCCTTTACCAGTTCCACTTTTAGACACATGCTCTATATGTATTTCTAAGTATATATAACATTGCTTGTATTTGTATTGGCTCTATATTCCACATATAAGAGAAAACATAGTTTTTTTAATCTGACTAACTTCACTGAATATGATGTTCTCCAATTCTATGCATTTACCTGCGAACAACAAATTTCATTCTTATGGATAAAGAAAATTCCATTGTATATAAAAACCACATTTTCTTAATCTGTTCATCAATTGTTGAGAATCTTGGCTATTTTCATAGTTTGGCTATTGTGAATAATGCTGCAATAAACATGGGTGTGCAAGTGATTTTATTTTAACCTGACTTACATTACTTCTGGTATATTCCTAAGAGTGGTACTGCTGGATCAGATGGAAGATCTATTTTTAGTCTTTTGAGGAGCC
This sequence comes from Castor canadensis, assembly GCF_047511655.1. Taxonomy (NCBI): domain Eukaryota; kingdom Metazoa; phylum Chordata; class Mammalia; order Rodentia; family Castoridae; genus Castor; species Castor canadensis. The sequence goes on from NC_133387.1 coordinate 57,720,149, forward strand.
TCCATACTGTATTTCATAGAGGTTGTACTAACTTACATTCCCACCAACAGTGTATAAGAGTTCCTTTTTCCCACATCCTTGACAACTTGGCTGTTGTTTGTGCTCTTGATGGTAGCCATTTTAACAGGAATGAGGTAGAATCTTAATGTAGTTTTGATTTGCATTCCCTTTATTTCCAGGGATGTTCAGCATTTCTTCATATACTTTTTGGCCATTTGAACTTCTTCCTTTGAAAAAGTTGTATGGGATTGGACTTTGAGCACATGATAAAAGTGAGAGCACACAAGGGAGGGGTAAGGATAGGTAAGACACCTAAAAAATTAGCTAGCATTTGTTGCCCTTAACGCAGAGAAACTAAAGCAGATACCTTAAAAGCAACTGAGGTCAATAGGAAAAGGGGACCAGGAACTAGAGAAAAGGTTAGATCAAAAAGAATTAACCTAGAATGTAACACACACGCACAGGAAATCAGTGTGAGTCAATGCCCTGTATAGCTATCCTTATCTCAACCAGCAAAAACCCTTGTTCCTTCCTATTATTGCTTATACTCTCTCTACAACAAAATTAGAAATAAGGGCAAAATAGTTTCTGCTGGGTATTGAGGGGGTTGGGGGAGAGGGAGGGGGCAGAGTGGGTGGTAAGGGAGGGGATGGGGGCAGGGGGGAGAAATGACCCAAGCCTTGTATGCACATATGAATAATAAAAGAAAAAAAGAAAAAGAAAAAGTTGTGTTCAGTTTATTTACCCATTTCTTCATTGGGTCATTGATTTGTGGGGAGCTTAGTTTTTTGTACTCCCTGTATATTCTGATTATTAATCCCTCTTCAGATGTATAGCTGACAATGATTTTTTTTCTCATTCTGTAAGCTGCCTGTTCAATTTGGTGACCATTTCTTTGTTTGCACAGAAGCTTTTAAGTTTCATGGACTCCCATTTGTCAATCCTTTCTCTTTGTTGCCCTATGCCTATTGTTTCCACTGTATTCCCTGTTTTTTCTTTCACTAGATTCAAAGTTTCAGGTCTTATATTAAAGTCCTTTATCTACTTTGAGTTGATATTATACAGTGTGAAAGACATAGATCTACTTTTACTTTTCTGCATGCAGATATCTAGTATTCCCAGCAACATTTGTTGAAGAAGATATCTTTTCTCTATCATGTTTTGGTGACTTTGTCAAAAATCAGGTGGGCCTAGCTTTGTGGGTTCAAATCTGGATATTCTATTCTGCTCCATTTGTCTTTATGTCTATCTTTTGTGCCAGGACCATGCTGTTTTTATTATTATAGCTCTGTTGTATAGCTTGAAGTCAGGAATTGTGATACCTACAGCATTGCTCAGTATTGCCTTAGCTATTCGAAATCTCTTGAGCTTCCAGATGAACTTTAAGTTTGATTTTTCAATCTTTGTGATGAATTCATTAGAATTTTGATGGTGATTGTACTGAACATGTGGATTATTTTTAGTAATATAGCCATTTTTGCAATATTTATTCTACCTATCCATGAACATGGGAAATCTTTCCATCTTCTGCAATCTTCTTTGATTTCTTTCATCAGTGGTATGTATTTTTCATTGTAGTAGTCTTTTCAGTTCCTTTAAGTTTATTCATAGGTATTTTTTTTTCTTGAAGCTATTGTAAATGGAATTATTTTCATGTATCCTTTCTCAGTCTGCTCATTGCTGGTATATTGAGAGGCTACTGATTTTTGTAAATTGATTTTGTATTCTGATACTTTTCTGAAGATGTTAATGATGTGTAGACATTTTGTGTTAGAGTTTTCTGGGTATTTTAGATATAAGATCATGTCATCTGCAAACAGGGGCAGCTTGATTTCTTCCTTTCCTATTTGAATTCCTTTTATTTCTTCTTCTTGTTTTATTGCTCTGCTTATGAATTCCAAGACTATGTTAAATAAGAATGGAGAGACTGGACACCTTGTCTCTTTCCTGACAATATGGTTTCAGTGTATCCCCATTTAGTATGTTGTTGACTATAGGCTTTCATATATAACCTTTATTATGTTGAGGTACATTCCTCCTATTCCTAGTTTCATCAGAGCTTTTATCATGAAAGGATGTTGAATTTTGTCCAAGGCTTCTTCTGCATCTATTGAGATGATCATGTGGTTTTTACCTTTGCTTCTGTTAATATGCTGCATTATGTTTAATGATTTGAATATGTTGAACCATCCCTGAATCCTTGGGGTGAAACTGACTTGATTTTTGATCTTTTTGATGTGTGCAAACAACATAATTTCATTTTACTTTATGGCTGAACAAAACTCCATTGTGTATATATACCACATTTTCTTCTTTCATCAGTTGTGGAGCATCTGGGATATTTCCACAGCTTAGCTGTTGTGACTAGTGCTGCAATAAACATGGATGGGCAACTGGCTCCATTGTATGCTAGACTACATTCTTTCGGATGTATGACCATGGGTATTTCTGGATTGTATGGTGGTTCTATTTTGAGTTTTTGGAGGGACCTCCATAATGCTTTCCATAGTGGTTGCACTAATTTACATTCCTACCAACAGTGTAGATGTGTTCCTTTTCACCACATGCTTGCAAGTTTTGTTGTTGTTTGTATTATTAATGACAGCCATTTTGACTGGAGGTAGAATCTCAATGTTTTGATTTGCATTTCCTTTATGGACAAGGATGTTGAGCCTTTCTTCATATATTCATTTGCCATTTGCTCTTCTTTTTTGGAGAATTGTCCAGTTCATTTGCCCATTTTTTTCAGTTGGTTGGTAATTCTTTGACAGTTTAGTTTCTTGAGCTCCCCATAAATTCTGGTTATTAATCCCTTGTTAGATGTATAGCTAGCAAAGATTTTCTCCCATTCTGTAGTTTTTCTCTGCAGTGAAGTGACTGTTTCCTTTGCTGTGCAGAAGCATTTTAGTTTCATGCAGTCCCATTTGTCAATCCTTTCTCTTAAACACTGAGCTATTGGAGTTCCATTCATAAAGTTATTATCTATGCCTATATGGTCAATATGTTCCCTTTTTTCCTGAATGAATTTCACTCTTTCAGATCTTACATTAAGATCTTTAACCCATTTTGAATTGGTGGTAGTACAAGATGAGAGACAGAAATGTAGTTTGTCTTCTGTAGGTTGCCTCCAATTTTCCTAGCACCATTTGTTGCACAGGATATCATTTTTCCAACGCATGTTTTGGGCTCCTTTGTCAAAAATCAGATGGCTATAGTTGTGTGGGTTTGTGTCAGTGTCTTATATGCTATTCGTTTGGCCTTCATGTCTGTTTTTGTGCCAGTACCATTCTGTTTTTATTGCTATGGCTCTGTAGTATAGTTTTAAGTCAGGTATTGTGATACCTACAGTAATACTCTTTTGGTTCAGAATTGCTTTGTGTATGCGAGGTCTTTTGTGCTTCCAGATGAACTTTAGGATTGACTTTTCTATTTTGGTAAAGAATGTCATTGGAATATTGATAGGAATTGCATTAAACATACAGATTTTTTCAATAGAATAGCTGTTTTCACAATGTTGATTTTGCTGGTCTATTAGCATGGGACAGCCTTCCACCGTTAATGTCTTCATTGATTTCTTTCTTTAGTGATTTATACTTTTAATTATATAAGTCAGTCACCTCCTTCATTAAATTTATTCATAAGTGTTGCAATTTTTTAAAGCTATTGCGAATATGGTATTTTTTTTCCTAATTTATTTCTCAGACTGTTTGTTGTTTGTGTTTAGAAATGTCACTAATATTTGTGTATTGATTTTGCATCGTGCAACTTTGTTAATTGTATATAAATATATGTCCTAAATATATAAATTCATTGCTGACAGAAATGGAGAGATAAATTACAATGTCAGTATTCTGTCATATCTTGTTTTATTTGAATTGTATTTCTCTCTTTTGTTCATTTCATTGAATCTTTGTGTCTTTTTTCACTTTCATTTATCACAACTCTTAAACTTTCTTCACTATTTCATTTCATTTCCTCTTTCACTTTTGTGTAACTTCTGTAGGTATTTCCTTTGTGGTTACTATAGACTATACATAATATTTCATATAGTTTGTAATGGTTTGGACACAATGTGTCCCCAAAAATGCCCATTTGTTGAAGGCTTGGTCCCCTCCTGGTGGACCTAACCATTGAAAGGTGATAAGATCATGAGGGCTTTGACCTAATCAATGGATTAATCTCTTGATGATTCATAATACTAACATTATTTTGTTGGTGGGGCCTAGTTAAAAGAAGTAGATTACTAGGGGCCCTGAAAAGATCTAATTTATCCCTTTACCTCTCTGTTTTTATTTTCTCTCTGGCCACTGTGTGGTGAGCAACTTTGCTCTATCACATCCCTGTTATGATGCTCTTTTTTTTCCTTTATTGTTGTGATGGGTAGGGGTACATTGTGGCATTTACACAGGTTCTTACAATGTATCACACATGAATTCAACCATAGCCTAAAAACAATAAAGTCAGTCAACCAAGGACTGAAACCTCTGAAACCATGGGTCAAAGTAGATCATTTTTCCTTTAAATTCTTCTAGGTTATTTGTCACAGCAATGAAAAACTTTGAGACACAGTTATACCCATCTAGTTAAGTTGGTAATAACTTCAGTTGTACACACGTTTTTCTTCCTCTTCACTTTATTTTTGTCAAAATTTGCATCCTTTTTCTCCTTTTTTCATTTCCTTGATTTTGTGTTAGTAACTACATGTTAGAAATTCATCTCACAGTCTTCACTAAATAAGCTTGTACAGGGAAAAATCTTCACCAGTCAATTCAACCAGATTAGCCATTTTCCTCTCAAACCTTTGTCTCAGTAAACCCTAGGCATCTAAAGTACACCCAGTTTTGTCACTGATTTAATTTAAAACAGGAAAGAGAGCCAGTATCATAGCACTTTAAGAGTTGGAACACTGGAGAGTTTTTGGCCCAATTCTTTCCTTCTTCAGAGGTAAACTGGAAGTTGGGTGTTTTTTCAGCCCCATCACTCTTCACTGAGCGAAGGGCAGGGGAACATATGTTTTCAGAGTCTCCATATGTTCTTGTTCAGACAACTTCCTTATTCTCAGTGGCACCATACTTCTAGAATATGCTGGATTTTGTCAGTGCTTTAAAACAGACAAGAAAGAAGGTAGATCAGCACCTGGAAAATTTGGAGGCTTGGATGTTTGGCCAACTTTATTCCTTACTAAGGATAACCTGTAGTTTTCTACCCACTGCTTTGTGGAGAGGTAGCAGTATGAGCTGTGATGAGTCCCCCAATGCTAGGTCTAACCACCATCTCTGTTTTCTATAGCCCTTAGTGGCCTACTATATGCTGGGTCCTGTCATTGTTCTTAGATAGGCAAAACAAAAGCCAGTCACTCAGGCAACACCCAGAAAAGTAGGAATGTTTTATGCACAGTCAGCATTATATCTCCTCAGGGAGAAGCCTGGAGCTGAGGTTTTCTCTTAATCATGAGACTATGCCAGGGATGAGGTGCTGAAAGCATGTATTAATTATGGTTCACAAAAGAATTTAAGACTTCCCAAACGGTTCACATTTACCAGACATTGACTGGACCTACTAATTTGATTTTCTAGTCTCAAGAAAACTATATGCACAGTATGATTTGTTAGTGTGCATCTCACACACACTTTTCTCGGTCCATATATCTTTGTCTGTCCATTCAGTGAGATTCTTGAACTCAAGTTACAAAACTTTTTCTTAAACCTGTCCCTAATTTCCAGCTTTAGGTCAGCCCTGAGAAAACTTCACTTAATCCTTTTAGCCTTCTCCCCAAGATCTGAACCAAATTCCAAATTGCCTTCCTATCTCTTCCCTAAACTACTGCAAACTTAATAAAGTTCCAGTCTTGCAACACCCTAACTACCACATTCAGCTCATACTTTTCCTGTTCCTCCTCAACCATATCCTTCCTCTTAATCCCATGAATGTCTCCTTAGTTGCAACCTCCCATTACCCACAATCCCTCATCCTCCTTCATATCACAGTTCAGCCTTATATAATAAAACCTAATTTTCCATCCCTTTCTATCTCTAATTGTGACCCAGTGTTTCCCTCCAATGTTAGAATCCCCTTCTTTCAGATAGGAAGACAAATGTCCCAGGAGCTTCTTGTCTTCTTGTTCTTGGATTCCTGTAACTAAGGACACAGATCTATTTCTCATTGCCCTCCTATGGCAGTTCTTGTCTTTGCCAGTTGATAATGAGTCTGATACTTTTATCTTAGGATCATATGGCTGTTTTTCTTTGTCTCTTTCAACAACCAGCTTTCTTTTAAAAGCAACCTCCTTTGTTAGTTTCATTAAAGTACAATCTATACATACATGAAATATCAAACTGAAACCACCTCAAACAACAGATATACACTTAAAGAAATAAAGGACAGGAAGGAAAAATAGGTTGTCCTGGAAAGAGGGCCAGAAGGAGGGGGAGGGTAAGTAGAGAAGGTGAGGCAGGGCAACTATTGTTAATGAACTTTCTATATGTATATGAAAATTAAACAATGAAGCATGTTGAAATTATTCTAAGAAGAGAGGGAGGGAGAATGAGGAAGAACAATACAAGGGTGAAGTGAATCTAATTAAGATGTATTACATGCACATATGAAAATGCCACAATGAACTGTCCCCCCTACAACCAATATATGCTATGTAAAAAATAAAAACAACCCCTCTTTGTAACAGATACTTCTTCATACTCAGTCTAGTCACTGCCCTTCAAATACCCATCCTCTATCTCAGAAAAAGAAAGCTGAAAAACTACATTTCCCACAAATCCCTGATTCGAGTCCCATAGATCTCTTTGCCCACAGGTTTCTGATTCAGTTCAGAAATGATAAGAATTTGTATAAACCCTGACTGACTCATAACTTGAGTGAAACAATGTAAAGTGCAACATGGACAAATGAAAAATAGAAAAGATGATAGATACATCATTTATACTTGGACCTTTCAGACAGAGAAAATAGACAAAATTACTAATTGGGTTGGTGGGTAGATTTCAATAGGGATTGGATTTAGAGTCCTTTATAGTCGCTGGCTGACTGGCACCATAAATTTGATGGCGTCTGGAACATTTCTCTAAAAAGAACAAAAATTCAAATCAGGTAATAAAAATAAATAGAATGGACAGGCTATAACAACAGATATGGCAGTTCTATAATAAACTAAAGATTACCTTTTTCTTCTGAGGGGTGCATCCATTTCCTAATATCTGCTACTATTTCTCATGCAAAATGATGGAGCTTGAGTTTCTAATCTTTTATTACATGAAGCCAAGAATCTCCCTTTTATATAAAATCTACATTATTTAAATATTTGGCAACTGATTAAAAAATAAATTTAGACATTATTTTATGCCTCAAATCTCAGATACAGCTTATTTCTGGTGTGATAGTTTCTGACCTCTGGTCTAAACTGAAAGTCTCAAATTTGAAGAAATACATCACTGACCAGTGAAAAGAAAATCCTTAGTTAAACCAAATACTATAAAAAAGGATTGAGATTGTTAAATAGTGGATCATAATCTAAAACATGGAAATATGAAGAGTCATCTTTTAAAGTACGTTTCATTAACTTCATATCAGAGAAACTATATTAGAAAATGGTGTATAACCAAAGGGACTAGATCCCTTTAGGTAGATTTTAGGGTGTGTGTGTGTGTGTGTGTGTGTGTGCTGAGAATTCCTGTATTTCTCTCTGCTTCTTGTCTGAAATGGTATGAGCTGTTCTGTTCCACCATATCTTCCTTACTGTGAGAGACCAAATTCAACCTCTGAAATCATGAGCCAAATTAAATTCTTCCTCCCTTAAGTTGTTTTGCTCAGGTATTTTATCACAGAAATGAAAAGTCTAATATGCTTACATAGAAAATTGGTACCGGAAAAGTGGGATCATTGATAGGATGTCCTAACTATGTGGTTAAGGAGTCTTTGGAGCTGTTTAGTGGGAGGAATTGAACAAGTTTGGTGATGCAGATTAGAGAAGTACTAGAATGCTGAAAGCAGAGCTTAATGGGTGGTTCTGGTGAGAGCTCAGAAGATGATACTGCAGATAGGTCAGTAAACATTATGCCCATGAAATTTCAGATAATGAGTTCAACTGGGAATTGGGCTAGAAGTGATTCATATTACAATGTGGCAAATAACTAGCCTATATTTTGTCCATGTCTTAGGACTTTGGGAAAGGCTAATTTTAATGATGACCAACTAATTAATCTGGTGGAGGAAATCTCAAGGTAGCCCACTACTTAGGCTGCATTATGGATTTTGCATAAGAGAGAGAAGAAAGATTTGAAAAACTTGGGGCCAAGGAAAGAGCAACTGCAACTAGGGCAATTAAAAAAAAGCAAGGGAACAATAGGAAAGATGTCTTGAGGGCATCTCTGAAATTAGCTGAACCCTTGGGTTCAAGGTTGTAAAGGTTTAACTCATTTCGAAGACTGAGAAGAGAGCTCTAGGGGACCCTGATCATGCAGGGCCACCCAGATTGATTGGTCATCAATCCAGGCACCCAGGAGTGATTTCAGCCATGGTCCAATGGGGTTTCTGCTACTGCTTGAGGTGGCACTAGACTTTGGTGGCATCCAAGTGATGTTGGTTTTGCAAGAATACGGAATGCAAGAGTTAAAAGGTCATGGAGATATCTACTCAGATTTCAAAGGAAGGCCTAGGAGGCCAGGCAATATGTGGTATGGTTAGGCTCTCTTCAGGGAGCCCCTGAGAAAGGCAAGGCATGAAGGGATGTGAGGATGTGAAGCCAGAGATGCAATGGAGACCATAGGAAGCTAGAAATGCCTGGAATCTGAAATGTCTGCTGAGGAAAGCAAAGCCAGCCTAACAAGGAGACCATGTGGGATCAAACAGCAACGCCATAGGGGCAGAGCTTCCCCACCTGACTCAGGTACCAGATATGGAGCTACAGGATTTGATGTTTGCCCTGCTGAGCTTGTTATTGCTTCTGTCCCATGCTTCCTTTCTATACCCCCCCCATTCTTCCCTTTTTTGATGGGAATGTGTACCACTGTATGGTGGAAAAATGTCATTTGTTTTTAATATTTTATAGCTAAGCATTTGCCTTGAGTCTCAGAAGAGACTTTAGACTTGGACTTTTGAGCAATCTTTAAATTATTGAGACTTTGGGGCTTCTTGGAGATGGGCTGAATGCATTTTGCATTATGAGATATTCATAAGCCTTTGCAGGGCAGGGGTGGGATGTTATGGTTTGAATATGAAATATCACCCACAGGCTTATCAGTTGAAGTTTAAGTCTCCAGTTGGTGCACTAATTTAGAAAGTGCTGGACATTTTATGAAATGAGACCTACTTGGAGAAAGTAGGCAGCAGGGCTGTGATGAGAGCTGTTCTGTTCCAGCATGACTCTCTGACATGATGGAATGAAACCTCTGAAAATTAATCTTTTCACCCTTAAGTTGTTTCATGCAGGTATTTTGTCATAGCGATGAAAATTCTAATTAACATAAGCTTGAACTCAGGTCTTGTTTTTGCTAAACATGTGCTCTACATTTGAGCTGAACCCCTCATAGCTTTAAATTTTTTGGTAAATTACCCTCCTGAATAAAAATAAAAACTATAAGAACTAAATCTATCTAAAATTGTGCCCTGCTTGTATGAAATACACTATAGAGTTTTATTTTGATTATAAACTAAACTTCAAAAATAGGGAAATAAGATGTGTTTGAAAACCTTGATATTGCCAATAATATTTTCCAAATTTTCCTACAGATCTAGTGTAACTGCTAACACAATCCTTTCACAGTATTTATGAACAATGTCAAGGAATGACAAACTGTACATAGAAGACTAAAGAGCCAGAATATCAAAAGTACAAAAATTTAAATGACTGTCAAGTGTGGTGGCACATGCCAGTAATCCCAGAACTTGAGAAGTTCATGCAGGAGGATGGAGGAGTTCAGTTTGAGGCCAGTCTGGCCTTCATATGTGACCTTGTCTTAAAAATACAAAAAAAAAAAATAAAGAATGTAAATGATAATTTATATGGAAAGATTACTTTAAAACACAAAAATTTATAATTTAAAAAATGGGAATTTTATTATACTTTTTAACATTTCTATGCAACATAGGAAAATATAAATTATTAAAGTAAGAGAAAATATTTGCAACATACATTACAAATGATAGGGTGATTAACATGAAAATTTACCAAAAACAATAAAAGAAAAGATACAACTCAAAAAGAAAATAGGTGCACATTAAGAAAGCAAGACACAAATGAAGAATTAGGAAATGTGAGCAATAAACACAGGGAAAGTTCTCTAAGAAATTAAGAATCTGTGAAAAGCAAGTTAAAACTGGGAATCCTCATGTAGCAACCATAATACAGGCCACTGTCAACAAGGATTATGAGAATAGGGTAAGTCTGCACACTGCTAGAAGGGGCAAAAATAAATGCACTTTCTAGGAAAGGTGATATTGGAAAGGAGATTTTTCTGTGGCAACATACTCAAAAATACTGGGCTAAATATTCAAGACTCAAGTCTCAGGCAGATACACAGTTGAGTATTTTATTGCTTGTATTTTGCTGTTTGGTTAATTTGACAAGAAAAAAATAAGTAAGTCAGTGCTAAGAAAGAAAGAACAATTGGATCCATAAGTCAGAATAACGGCCTGGAAGACAGAACACAAAGGATATAACTTACATTATTTCATTATTTGGCTAGGGCATTGTAGTCCAATGCCGTTTTTTCCTTTTTTTAAATTTGAGATAGGGACTCACGTAAATTCAGGCTATCCTGAAACTTGCTTTCTAGCCCAATCTGGCCTCAAATTCACAGTCCTACATCATTCCCAAGTGCTAGAGTTCTGTGATTACAAAAATGTACCATCACACAAGGGTAACTAAGGTCTTAAGTTTTAAAAGGAGATTACAATTATTTAGATAGCTATTTATTGAGGCATGGTTGGAAGAAGACACTAGTGCTCTCAGAAAGAAAAGTTTGGACATTTCTTGAAATAGAAAGAAACCCAGTTTGGCTTAAGTAGAATGAAAGATGAAAGGGGATTGAGAGAAGGTGCCTATGACAAGAGATATCCATTTTATTCAAGATTAAAGAAACCAGTCAAATGGTTTTAGGCAGGAAAAATGTTAAAGTCAGGATTCCATTTTACAGTTTTGTTCTATTATAAGAGGACTAGATTCAAGGGGGCAAAAAGGGATGACAAGACACTAAATTGAAGGTTGTTGCTATTGGTCAGGTAAGAAAGAAATGATGGTACTGTACACAGAGAAGAGTGGGCCAGCTTAAGAAATAGTTTGAAGTAGAGTCATCAGGACTCTCTGACACACTGCATATGGAGACACCTGAGGTGGAGGTGGGGGGTTGGAATAGAGAGCTGCTGACTGAGCCTTCTGACCAGTGCAAGTACTGTTCAGCGTACAGAGAGAGGGAAAACAGGAATAGAAGAGGCTAGAATGGGTGTGAGAGAATAAAGTAAAAAAAATGCAGACACCAGAGTTGAAGAATATTTTTAAATGCAGAGAAGATTTTAGAAAATCAAGAAATAATAAGCATGTATTTGTAAGTCCAACATAAAGTATTGTTTGTTTCTTCTGTCAGTATTCTTCAAAGTAGAAAAGTTCACTTCTTTCTTCCCAAAACCTTCTCTTACTTTTCAGAATTATTCCTATAATATACTTTTTGTATTGATTTTTAAATAATTTTGATTCTTCTTTAACTGTATTTTTATTAATCAATTAATTCGCTTATTTTTGGCAGTACTGGAGTTTGAGCTCAGGGCCTCACGCTTGGTATGCAGGTACTCCAATTACTTCAGTCACGTCCCCAGTCCTTTTTTTTGCTTGTTATTTTTGGATGGGGTCTCATGTTGTTCAGTCTAGCATTGGATGGAGAGCTGGCCTCTGACATAGTGCATACTATCTACAGCCTCCAGCATAGCTGGGATGACAGGCAGGAACCATCATATCTAGCCTTTAATTGTATTCTTTAAATTCACTAATCAAAATTCTGACATTCCTGTTAATGATTAGATGACCTATAAGTTGTTATGAACTTGATTCTTTTGGAGAATATTAGTAATCTGTTACTTATAACAATACAAATCTACATAGGGCTTTGAAATTTTTTTTATGTAAAGAGACTTTCAATTAGCTCTTGGCCAAGAAAAAATACATGATACCTTAAGAAATTCAGTGAGCATAATTTTTATAAATTGATAGATTTTAAAAGCAATCATTTTCTCTTTTAATATTGTAACAAAAGCTCTCTGATCTAAAAGTAGATAAAGAATTAACAATTGTAAAATTAGCTAACTTCTTGAGCATTTATCCCACACCAGATACTGCAGAAGCAATTCATAAACTTCACAATAACTCATGGGTTATGCTGTTTAATTTAGATTAAATGTCCCCCAAAGGTACCTATGCTAAAATCTTAGCCACCATCCTGTGGCACTATTAAGAAGTGTTAGAACCTTTAGGAGGTAGGGCTTAGATGAAAGAAGTTAGGTTACTGGATGTGCCCTAGAAATTGATACTGGAACTCCATATCATTTTATTTTGCTTCCCAGAAATCCAAAGTGAGTAGTCTACTCTGCCACTCTCTAGCCATGATGTTCTGCCTCATTACAGGCACAAAGAAACATGAACTGAGACCTCCAAAACAATGAGCCAAAGTAAATGTTTTCACCTTTTAAGTTGGTTATCTCAGTTATTTTGTCATAGCAACAGAAATCTGACTCACACATAAGCATTAGTATTCTTGTTTAACAAGTGAAAAATAGAAATAAAAGAGAAAAAATAGTGAGCTTAGAAAAATAAACAAGAAGTATTCTTAGTAGAATGCAATGACCTCTTATACTTCTGCATGCTAGACAAACAGATCTTTTATAGACTTCAAATTTTAAGGACAAGTTTTGTTTGAGACAATCTTCCAAAACTAGACCAGAAAGTGATTATTATTGGGCTCAGCAGTATTATATGGGAAATTATATATCTCATCTATGTAGATTATTCAATAGTGACTTTAGACTCATGGAAAACAAGAACGCCTATTTGAGGTGTCATCAGGGCAATGTACTACAATTATATTTCTATTTGTAAAATCCAGACTATTGGCCTTAACTGAAGAGGGTTCCAGTCACATTAAACAACCTGAAGTTGCTTCAGAAGTCTAAGACGCAATGTGGGGGAAAATATTGAATACATACATTTGTTTCAAAGCAAAATTTTATTTATCAATGAAAGATATGTACTTTGACAGAAGTATAATGTTAGAAAACTATGCATTTTAAATTAATAACAATCAAACTGCATATATTATGTTTAATAAATCAAATTCTACTCTATCCATAGTAGATAGATATCAGCAAGAATATCTGCAGGAAGAAACAAGAATTCTAATATAAATTAGGTTAAAAACAAAGCAAAAAATTAATGATGTATTTGTATTTTGGGCAATTATTACATTTATAATAATTTAATAATGAATTTTTATAAAGAGTAATATATTTCACCTTAAAAGAATAAAAAAGTACAAAATTTCATTAGCCTTAGGATATCTGAGCCTTTATTTTTTAATATTGAAACTGTAGGTTACTGATTACTTACTTCCAGCTCATGTAAATCTCAGTATATGGAGAATTTTTGTCTTTTCTGTGCAACACTTCACTTCAGAATGTATGTAAGATTCTTTTCAGTCAAAGGAAGGTGTGTTGTAGCAATGTAAACACTTAAGTTTGATTTCTTTTATAATTTCAGGATCCATGACATATTAAATTTGTCATCATTTATGTCCCTTTTCCTAGCCCAAACAATACTTCAAACTAGCAAGCTACAGTTTCAGTTTATGTTTAGCAATGCCCCAAACACAAACTATTCTTGTTATCTTATTGTTTGATAGCATTTATGACTAATATGACTCATCAGTGTAAATGTGTTGCTGCATCACTATATATAAGATACAACTAATATCCTAAGAGTACATTGCTAGGAATAAAAGCAATGCATATTCAGATATAAAGATAACTTGCAAACCTCTCACATTAACAGGATCAGTTGAAAGATACTTGTAACCTTGAAATAAATCCTTTGAGATCTTTTTTAATGGTATGAATTTTCCACTTCTCTTCTTGAAAAATTCCTTCACTGTGCATTTTACTTGTTAGAATCCTGAAAAGTTTGGGAATTTTTTTCTCTTTTCTTTTGTTAGTTTTTATATCCAAATGATTTTTTTATTTGCACAAGAGACCACACAGAGTCCATATATTTTTCGGCATTGGTATTCCTTTTAATCTTTACCTTGTAGTTCATATCAAAGCGGTAATTGTTTGCCAGCCAGCAAAATCTAATGGCTCCCTCTGGCCTAAAGCTGTCAACAGCAATCTATCCAGCAGTGGGAGCATTGCCTGAGATAGAAAAGCATCTCATATGGTTGTATTCCTTGATGAGCTACAAACAGGCAAGACTTAACATTTTCAAACACAAAACTATTGTTAACCCCACATAAGACTGGGGCACTGACATGTCATTAATAGAGCCTAGCATATCGTTACTAGAGAACATTGCTTCCTGTTTCATTACTATAGAAAAGCTAAAAGAGAATAAAATAGTCTCTGTTTTTTCCCCTCCCTCCTTGATTTAGCAATGTGGCAATAAGTTTCTTTCTTAGATGTTAGATCATGATTTATTGGGTGTCCAAAAGTAAACCACTACTCCAGGATGAATAAAGAAAACAGGCTTCAAATGATCAGTCCAGATTTCCTGCTAAGCATAAAGACTGCTAAATTCATTAGTGAATCCAACAAAGAAAAACACTTCAATATTAAAAGAAAAAAAAAATCTCTCCATAAGCTGTAAAGTGCTGTTTAGGAAATTCTGAGGTGGATGATTTGTTTAACATTTGTTTTATCACAATGGCATTGTGTAATCCTACTGACACAGTCCAGTATAATGACTCTTAACTTCAAACCAACTATTTAGCCTCATGCTGAGTTTCCCATCCAGGCTAATTAGAATTCTTGTCTTCTTAAAACATTTGCACTCTTGGCATTCCAATGGTTTTTCCACTTGTGGCTGGCCTTTTAGATATTTCTAAATCAGAAAGTACTGCAATAAACTGAATGCTGTTAGCTTTGCATGCTTGTTGTTTCCTTCTGCCTTTTCACCTGAATGCCAGAAATCTTTTAGTCATTCCCTAGAATGAAACCAAAGAAAGATTTCCTATTATCTCAGTTTAGAGGCATCCAAATTTAAGCAAGCTAAAAACAGACTATTTCACTCAGTAGTTTGCATAATTTCTAGAATTCCCTCCCTCTAAACTAGTTTTATAATTCTCCATATATACATAAGCTTTCCTAGGCTTAATGTAGTGCATAAAATATGTGCCAAATCTTAATTAATCTGTATAGGAGTAGGCTTCAAATAACAAACTGAAAGTAAAAATAGGTCAGGTATAGAGGAATTCATTTTGTTCACATTTGATATAACCAACTACAGGATACAGTGTTAAGGTAGGGAGTTGCACTGCCCTGTGTCTATAAAAAGGAACATAATACCAAAGCTCTGAAAGATCCTGCAAAAAAAAAAATGCTTAGCAGCATGTGCTTACTAATTCCTTTCTAATGTAGAAACTCCCATGCATCTTAGGTAGGAAATTCATCGCCCAATATAAATTTTACACAACTCATTAA
Organism: Castor canadensis; assembly: GCF_047511655.1. Classification (NCBI taxonomy): domain Eukaryota; kingdom Metazoa; phylum Chordata; class Mammalia; order Rodentia; family Castoridae; genus Castor; species Castor canadensis. Next base: position 57,735,833 of record NC_133387.1, read on the forward strand.
GTCCTTTTGTAAAAGTCTTCCAAAAATGCACATACAACTCTATTTCATGGACAATTACAAACAACCGATGACAAGCCTTATTGGAATCTGCCAATGTTTAATCATAATAATTCATCTTACAGCTGAACTAAAAATGGGAAAAGGCTTCAGTCTAAATACAATCACATAAGAGAATGGTTAAGTAAAAGCATGAGAGCATACTTAGTATTTGGTCTACTTTCCTGTCACACAACTCTAAGGTTCAGCAAGCTGGTAGTATGTTTTCTTCACTATGACATCTTCAAGTCTTGCTGTCTGGGCTCTGGCGGACTCTGCAGTTATCTTGCCAAGCACATTTTCCATTAGTATTTACACCCATATGTATTTTCAAGGAAATGGTCTGAGTGTTTCTGATTAGACAGAGATATTAAATGTACAAATGGCCCCTGGGATATAATATATAATACGCTTAACTTAGTTTGTATGGAAAAAGTAAAAAATAAAAATGAATTAACATTTGCAAATGGGCCCAAAATTTCAAAGATTTGAATTGTTCCTCAGCCTTAAGTTGCAATGTTGTTAAACCGTACAGTTGAATAAAATGCATTCTTAGATACTTTTTACTCATTTCACCATTTCCCTCTAATGTGTCAAATCTCATCTAATACCGTAACATTTTATGTCCTTTAACATGTGTAAGTTATTACCAATGTTTTCCTGGCTAACTTTAAGTAATATAAGTGAGCAATAATGACTGTTCACAGAGATGATCACAATTCAACTTTCTACCAAATAGGTAAAAAAAAATTAGGTGAGTTGCTTAAGTATGTCTCCTGGATAGTAGTATATAATATGTTAGATAGTATATTAAGTATAATACATAACTAGGTAGAAATATGTCTAGCACAATAAAACATTTTAGGTTATACTTTAGTTACTGTAAATACCTAGTGTATTAAGAAACTAATGCCTACTGTATTAATACTAAAGTCAATATATTATTTATTACATCTATTTCACATGAAGTCTTCCTGCTACTTTAGTAACAAAATATTTGATTGTTCTTGATAAAGCCTATTTGTACATTTTCCAAAAGTGAAGGGTCTATATAACTTTTATGATTAGGTAACAAATGCTTTAATAAGTTGAATTGTTTCCAATATTTGCCTGCAACCTAGTTGAAGAATGTAATTGACTCATTATGTAGTAAATCATTAAAAGAAATTTTTTTATGTTAACACCATGCTGTTTTTGTTATTATGGCTCTGTAGTATGGTTTGAAGTAGATACTGTGATACCTCCAGCATTGCTGCGTTTTTTCAGGATAGCTTTGGCTCCTCAGGGTCTTTTGTGCTCCCACATGAATTTTAGTATTTTTTTTTTATTTCTGTGAAGAGTGTCATTGGAATTTTGATGATTACATTGAATAAGTGGATCGGTTTTGATAATGCTTCCATTTTAACAACATTAATTATGCAAATCCAAAAAAGGTAATTTTTAGTAAAAAGACCACAATATAATTTTGGTGTATATCTCAAAAGTTTAGATAAGTGGGTGGTATATCTGTTAAAATTCTTCTTATCCCCATCAATTTATTTATTGAAAATATCAAAGCTGCTGTTACAACTGATGTTTATAAAAAAGAAAAAAAAGAATAAAATTTAAGTTGAATCCTGGATAATTCTAAAAATAGGTTCTATTAATCCATGTACACACAATAATTACAGGGAAAATTGGTGCATCAAGAAGAAGCAAGGCAATAAAATTAAAAGACAGGACTTTCTTTTAGTCAACTGTCATAGTTGTTTCAAGTCAGTATCATTAGAAATGATGCCATATAGTAGAAATTCCAGGAATAACCCAAATTACTCATACTAATTTTGTATAAGATAAAAATAGCATCTCAAATCAATGGGGAAAAGTTGTTATTTTTAATAAGTGAGATTGTGGACAGCAATAGTTATGTAGAAAAAAGATAAACTTGGATTCAGTGCACATATCTTATGTCAGGTAAAATTCTAAATGGGTTAGAAATATAAAATTTTAAAAAATCAAACAACTGTTGTAAGAAACTGTAGACAAACTTCACTTATGAACTTCAAATCTAGAATGTTGAAAATAGTCTGAAGTAGGTTTCAACTTAAAGAAAAGATAATGGAAATATTGAAGCTATCTCTTTATAAAAAATGTTTTAAGTGCAAGAAATAAAAAAAGCCCATAATTGCAAAGTATAAAATGCAAATAAAAAACTGAAAAAACCTATAGTGTGTAAAATAGATAAAAGGCAATATTAGTAATACATCAATATATTCTAAAAATAAAGAAGAGCCTCAAGTTTATACAAAAGCAAAATATACAAGCAGCATAAGTTACTGGAACTACAAAGGCCTTGAAGTGTATGCAAAGATGTTCATAGTAAGAAAACTGCAAACTAAGACTACCTTGAGATCCGACTTCTTGCATATTAAAATGGCCAAAATCCATTATGGGTGAGGATGAATAAAACATCCACGCATCAATGATGGAAATGTAACATGTTAAAAATCACTTGAAGAGAAACGTAGTAATGTCCAGCAACATCTATGCATATATCCTAATGACTTGGCATTCCACTTTTAAGATTATGTCCCAAAGACACATTGACAAAAAAAAAAAATGAAAAAGACAATGATCTGTACAAGGTTATTTATGTAGAATTATCTGAATCACAAAAATCACAAAAAACAAATGTATATCAATATGGGACTAGAATTGGTTGAATAAGCACAGTAAAGTCCCACAGAGTGCTCAGTCATGTTGGAATGGTAAAAGGAGTAGTTCCATAAATCATTGAGGAGCTTTCTAAGTAAAAATTATTAAATAAAGCAGATTTGAGAAAAACGAGTATAATATTCTATTGCTTATCTAAGAAGGGCAGAGTGTATACAATGTGTTAAGTATAAAAAGCAACTTGACAAATAGAAGCAAAATGTGTGGACTTTGTTAGTATATATAGGTACATAGCTTATGTTAAGAACTAACAAATCATTTTAAAACTAGAAAACATGGGTATCTGTAACAATGGGAAAGAAGAGGAATTGGTAAACAGAAATTTAAGGTGAACTTCTCTGAGTATACCTTGTTTCATAGGTTTGATTTTATAACCATGTAAATATTTTCCATGATTACAAAGCAAAAATTATTTACAAAGGGGAAAATAGCAAGTCTTAAAACCTGAAAATAAATGGAAGCAAATCTAATTACATATATCCACACAAAGTGAAATTATTACAAGTAACTTTGCCCCACACCCTTATGCATATAGCTACAGAACAAAGACGATTTTTAAAAATATGTAGTTTTAATTAGAAACTTCAATAGTAATTACGTTGTTAGTTATTCTAACACAAACACGCACACAGGAACTTTGTGTGCATATATACACACTTTCTAATAAGTACTTATAAACACAAATGCACATATATTTGCAGTTATGTATGTATTAACACATATGTTTATCCATTCATATAATGGTATTATATTATGTTTTTAAGAAGCACCTGTTTATAGAAATACAACTGCATTTTTATGGATAAGTTATACTAATATTGAAATTGGGGTTTACTTAAAATAATTCATTTCTATTTTGGGCATTGGGAAGAAGTATGTCCTTGGGGATTGAGGATTGACTTGAGTCAATAATTATTGAAGCTAGCAGGTGAGTTCACAGGGAATAATTTGTTCTTTTACATCATATATGTTAGAAATTTGGGTTGATAAAAAGTTTTTAAAGTGGGGATAGAAAAGCATGTTCTATTAGAAGAGTTTTAAGAAACTTTCAAAAAAGGGAAAAGAGACTTAAGAAAGTAAAATTAGAAGCAATGCCTTGTGTGTGATTTCCCACTGATTTGAACAATTTTTGGATCAGTGAAGATAATTTAAATGCTATCTGAATACTAAAGAATGAAAAGTTTAGAAATAAAGAAATGGAGATGAACTCTGCTGAAAACAGCAGATTGCAAAAGAGTGTGCATTAAGATCAGAAAAATAAAGTGCAATTATTTAAGCTTCAAAATTACTCTCTATTTCTTTAATTATACCTGAGAATCTAATACTATTAAATAATGCTATCATATAAAAGAGATAGTATCAATCTAATTGAAACAAAAGCAAAATCTTTATCACTTACTCTTTTATAATTTTAATATCTAAAATTTCTCAAACCACTTACCATTCAAAGACTTTGGTATTTTTTCTTTAAGTTGATTTATCTTCTACCAATTACCACTGAAATTGTATGTAATGATTAAATGGGGTTTTATTTCTATCTGTACTTTTCTGTACAAAATAGAAAATTTGGAATTTTTTTGCCTTTTATGTAAACAATGAAAAGAACTCCATTATTGCTAATTGATTTTTAAGGTACTTTTTATTTAATCCTTACTCTGAAGATGGATTTAGTGATCCAGCCTATACAATAGCTTATTAAACCAACACAATAGGTTACCATAGTGTGCCCAATATACAGTAAGCAATATTAGAAAGAAAAGAGAGTTGATGGAAGCTGTTCGTGGTCAAGTGATATATATATATCTATATAGATATATATAGATATAGATATATATACGAAGAAAGGCATGACTTTTTCTGGGAGATGGAATATACACTTCCTTTTCCTACTATTTCCTTCTTTCAATATTTCTTCTTATTAACATTATTCACTCATTTGTTTCATATTTGGCATAATTCCACTTTTTCATGTCCTTCTTCTTGAGTTTCCCCTTTATATTATAACCAGAATTGGGAAAAAAAAAGATGTAGTTGTTGTGGATGATAGTTACTAATATTCCCATAAGTATACATCTAAGAAATAATTTTAAGTACCAGTCCTTTTGCCAACTGACAGTATATTTTTTAGTCAAAAGGAACAATAATTCTTTCTTACCCCATCTCTCACCTTGGTAACAAGATCTCTTGACTCTTTGGCACATGCTGCATTCATTGTCAGCATTCACAGCTTCAGCATATGCTTTTGGAATTTCACTCTGCTTAAGGCTTGGCGTGTTAAGAAAGCTATTAGGCTTGGGTATTGTGATTAAGATGAAGGTCAGTTGGGCCATAACTTTTTTATAGAGACTTTGAGAACCCAGGTTTACTACTTACTAAACTGTTCTAAAATGAAGTGTATATCCTTATAAGAATCACATCTTAGAAAAAGAAAAGGTGTGATGCTTATAAAAATGATGCAAGTGATTTTAATAAAAAGGCTACAAAAAGGGAAGCTATAATCTGCCCCCACTTTTTTACTCTGACCCCATCTGTTGTAAATGAATAAAAGCACAAATTGGGTTTTATGCTGAACACTTTAAAGTTAGTAGTAGTTTAAGGTTATAAACAAATGAAAACCAGAAGGAGTCTTGGAAGTTACGTGAAGGTATGTGCTTGAAGATAGAAGTTTTTACCAGTTGATCATTGTGAGAAAAACAAGTGGGAAGGTTAGAAAAAACATACTCTAGCCTTCCCTGTCTCTTCTCTGCATTTGGAGCCTTTCTGTGAAGAAATCTTCTTAGGTCTGGACCAAATAAAAACTAGAAGGTGATATAAAACACTGCATAAAGGTAAATATATTTCATTTAAATAATAGAAATAGAGAATAATGACTCCCCTAGTATTTGCTTAAGAAGTCTTTCTGCATTCTCTCATGTTGCAATCCTTTCCTTTGTGAAATAATCATACTTTGGGGTCATATTGTTGTGCCCTTGTTTTCAACTCTTACTTATCCAAAATACAAGTTAGTAACTTTAAACAGCCTCATAATTATCTTTGAAAATTGTACTGACAAATGAAATTGAGAAGTCAGAGAATTCCTATCTCATCACATACCCATGTTTTACCCAGGGCTACCCATGACCTCTCTCTAAGATACCTGGTTGAGGTAACTACAGTAACATGTAAAATACAAGGCACAAAGATTGAGCCACGCTGGGCATGGGTGGCTCACTCCTGAAATCCTAGCTACTCAGGAGGCAGAGATCAGGAGGATCACAGTTTGAAGCCAGGCCAGGCAAATAGTTCATGAAACCCTATATCAAAAAACCCTTCACAAAAATAGGGCTGGTGGAGTGGCTCAAAGTGAAGGCCCTGAGTTCAAGCCCTAGTACCGCAAAAGAAAAAAAAAAAAAAAGATTGAGTCGCTAGGCATTGAGAACTCAAGAACAGAAAAGGAAACATTTCTAAAGCATCATTCCTTCTACCTGGATAAATCCCAACCCTTTTAGTGGTTCAACATATTTCATATTTCTCTAGGCTAACATTCACCTCCTCACACCACCAGCATGCCATCAGAGGGAGGATATACTCTAGAAGCAGCCTGGCTTGAAATAGACATTTATCAATGCAAGTGTTGACTGAGCTGAACTGAGTTTATCTTACTCACTGCTAATTTGGCTCTTGATCACAATTTCCGTAGGTTTTTTCCTATGTCTCATCTCACTTGAGAGAGAAGAAACTAGTTCAGAGCAGTAAATCTGGGATCTCTAGGTTGGTCTTGTTTTCTGCCAACATAAAAGCAGGGCCTCTAGGTTCAAAAGGTGAACTAGGATCTGGTTACTGAATTCTGACCTAATACTTCATTCCCTCATGATTTAGGATAATGGGAAAAAAATACACTCAACATTGTGTTATGAAGATTCATGAGCATTACAGTTCCTACAGAGCCGCTATCAAATATATTAAGCAATTCTAAAAGTTAAGACAGAAAAGGTATGATTTTTAAGAAATGGTAGGATGACTACTTTGGGCCATTTAACCTGTGCTGGGAGGGGGGTGGGGGGAGAGGAAACACCTCTCTTATATTTTCCTAAAGAAATTGTCTGAAAATGAAATATTGAAAAGTAAATTTTATCTTAAGAATTGTACAAGTGTCTGAGATACTGTGGATTCAGAGGTGACTCAAAAGCCTCAGAAGTGAAAATAGTGAATATTTTTCACTTGCAGAAATAACCCCAGTTTTTATTTAAAGAGGAGAACTTTCTAGTGCCCCATTTAAAAATGTCTGCTGTTCAGTGCTGCAGTGCTGTTCCTTACATTCTGACTGTCCTCTATTATTCCCCAGTGTTCAGTAGAAGGCTCTTATTCAACAGGTAGGTGGGAAAGGGACTGTGCTCTATTTTCAGTGACATGAGAGGAAAGGCTTGGGAAGTGGAGAGTTTGAGGAGAAGCAATAAATAAGTAACACAGGGAAGTACAGATGATCAGACACAAAACTCAAACCCCTTAAAAAACCCAAACACTGTCACAGGTCCTGGGAACACTCTATGTGTAAAAGGGTATTTCAACCTGTTTCTTACATCAAAAAGACAGAGTGACTCTAACAGTCACAGCCTGGGCAACTTAAAAGAAGCTAGCTTACTTATATATATGGTACTGGCATGAGATGCAGAGAAATAAATCTACTTGTAGTTTATTTAAAACTGCCTTCTTTTGTTTTTGCATAGATTTTTGTCTTCCTTGTTTTAAAATTTCCTATGTTTTCCCTTACATAGAGTTTAAAGCCTCTTCTGTTTTGTCTCCCTTATCTCTAAACCACTGGATCTACTTATTTTTATAAAAATGCCCTATTAGAACTGGGATGCAACTCAGTGGCACAGCACTTGCCTAAAATTTGTAAGTCCCTAGGTTTGCTCCCTAGAACCACACACACACAAAAAAAAATTAATGCCAATAACATTAAAAGATTGTAGAAATTGTAATAGGCACTGCAAAGATTATTGCAGACTTTACTAGATGTGATAACTACTTCCATGTAGCTTACCTAAAGTCAAGATTATTGAGATGCTGTGGTCTGACTCTTTGTGTCCCTCCAAACTCATAGCTGTACTTCTAACCTTGGTATTAGAAGATAAGGCCACTGGGAGGTGATTAGGTCAAAGGTCAGAGCCCTCAAGAATAGGATTAGTGCCCTCTGATTACTCCCCTTTTCATTACATAAGACTTACAGAGAAGAGTCTATTTATTATCCAGAAAACAGATCTTCACCAGATATCAATTCTGCTGATCCTTTGATCTTGAATTCCATAGCATTCAGCCCAGTTAGGAATAAATTTCTATTGCTTTTAAACTATCTTCTCTATTGTATTTATTATAGTAGCCTGCATGGTTTGAGACAAGTGAGAGGGGAACACTGGAACATGACTTCTGTACCAAGAATGGAACAGTAATTTATAATGAATAGGGTAATCACCCAGTAACATCTATTTAGGGCTTCTCACATTCTTTAGATATCATGGCATACAAATATGATTTGTTTGTTGTTTGTATTGCACACTGGGGTAATCAGAGGAAGACTGACATGACACCTTCCTGAGATACCTTAAGCCCCACGCAATAACACCCCAAAATAATGGATGAATATTTTGGTACTCAAGCTTATTTCTGTTGTGCCAGTTGACAAAGGGGAAGGAAACTTGTTGGAGCAGTTTAAGCAGATTCTCAATGTTGACAAACCTTAGGATTTGATATCCTAGAGAAGCCCCATATCTTCCTGCCTTTACCTTAGGAAATGTCTTTACCCAACAGCATAAACTCTATAACAAGTTGGTATTTAAAATTAGAACAGAGGGCTGATAAATGGCTTAAGTTGTAGAAATAGCAACTTAAGTTGTAGAGCTAGCAAACATGAGGCCCTGAGTTGAAATTTCAGTACCACCACCAAAAAAAATTAGGACAGAGAGAATGCTCTTGTAAAAAGCATTTTGAAGTGAAACTGCCCGCAACCCTAGGAAAAGAGCAACGCCCTCTTTTGTAATGTTAACTTTCAAAAAGCAAATGAATAAAATCTTTTCTGCAAATGAGGAGACTTTGGAAGAAAATTAAGCAGAGCAAGGCATTTAAAAGGGACTGGGGTTGGAAGGCTGCTTTGGGTAGACCATCAGGACAAGCTGAGACCTGCCTGGTTAAAACAACAACAACAACAAAAAGGCATTAACCTTCAGGAAATTGCATTCCAATTCTGGAGACAGCAGTCTCAGAACACAATGAAAAGGAGGAAGGCTGAGGTGGCCGTTGCGATGGGGAACCAATGGAAGTCATAATGTGAGCAGGTGCACAGCACATAGCATCACATAGTAAACTTTTGGATTTTTACCCCCAAATTAAAAGATTTAAAACTGTTAGACTGCCCTGATGTGATTTACATTTCACTCTGTGTGGTAGGTGGACTGCAGCAGAACTGTAGGGAGACTGGTTAGAAGATTAGTGTAGGCTAAAGATGATAGCTTGAACCAGAGTAGTCATAGTAGAAATAAAATTAATTGAATGAATTCTAGATGTGTATTGCAGACTGAATCTTCCGCAATCAAAAACTTAAAACTATTGGAGTCCTAGAGTAAAAAAAAAAAAAAAGCAAAACAATATACAAACTTATCCAAACTTAAGAAGAACCAACAATTAGTTATTTTGGGTTAAATGGAAGGCTTAGTACCTGTATCAATTCTGTCAATGTCAGCCTTTTCACTTTGTTTATGGTTTAATGATTCATGAAATAGATTTTGATGGCTATGGAAATATAATCTGGTCACAAAACTGTTTCTCTTTTCTGACCCACTGATCATATGGGTCATTATGAGCTGTGAATGTCTCTACTCTCAGAATATAATGTTCTCATTACAGGTCTGCCCATATTCTTTGCTAACATTTCCCCAGTAAAATGCTTCTTGTCATTAAATAAAAACATCTATCTCTGATTTAAGATTTTCATCTGTAAGTAGCATTTGAAAAGTTGTTTCCATACCCCTCAGCAAACTACAGTAAATAATCATAAGAAAAAAGAGAAAAACAAAATGTCTTGAGTTACAATTCAAATAAAATGAGTTGAACTCAGAACTCCATGTGGATTCTTCAAAAGTATTCTGAATGTCAGTAGGGCAGTATTGATGGAGCCAAGAATGACCATGTTATAGAATATTAAGCAACTGATTTTTGATAATCTTGTGCATTGATTAGTAATCAAGAAATAGCATTTGGAGTATTTTAGATGGCAATATATTTCTCTTTTTTTTGTGGTCCTGTGGTTTGAACTTAGGGCCTTGTACTTACTAAGCCAGTGCTGTAAACTTGAGTCAAAACCCCAGTTCTCTTTTGCCTTAGTTGTTTTTCAGTTAGAGTCTTGCATTTTTGCCTGGATCTGGTCTTTGGACTGTGAATCTCCTACTTATGCCTCTCAGTAGCAGGGATGAAAGGCATGCACCACCGTGAGACATTATACAGAAGTGTTTTACTATGGTGTAGTTATAAGATATTAGATAAGAGTTTTGGTTCACCATGAGATTCATTATATTTTCCCAATGTAATATAATTCAACAGTCTGAATAATATTGCACAGATACCAGATTCTAATCCTTATAACCTGCAAAAATCCTTATAATTTCCCAAATAATATATATTTTCAGATACAATTAAGGGTCATGACATAAGATTATTTCAAATTATGTCGGGATGCTAAATGAAATCACATGCCTCCTTATAAAAGAGACTCAGAGAAAATTTAGAAACATAGAGGGAAGAGAAGGCTGTGTCAAGAAGACAAAGGTTGGATATGTAGCCACAGGCCAAGGGATACAGATAAGCACCTGAAACTGGAAAAGGCAATAAATGGATGGTCCCCTAGATTTCCAGAGGGAGTACAGGCCTGCTGACACATTGTGTTTGGACCAGTAATGCTGACTTCAGATTTTTGGTCTCTAGAACTGAGGGAGAATAAATTTCTGTATTGAAAGGTCCCCAGCATATGATATAATTTAGCCACATGTAACTAATTTAGGCCTCAAGTTAGCATTTTCATACAGAACCTCTAACTTTCAGAAATGAATTTCTGATATTAAAGAAACAGCATAATGTGGATATTTCCCAGTTTCTTGGAGGAAAGTTCACAGGTGTAACATATATGCTTTTATGTATCCTCCGATTTGATGACCTTTAACCACAAGTATTTACATTGCATTCAAACTGAACCCACCCTACTACTTTCTCCTGTGTGACCACCTGCTTACACCATTCAGCCAACATTGTTTTTTGGACTCTGCTTCTGTTTTTTTGCAATTATCATCTATTACCTAAAAGTACCTGGTTGAAGTTGGAAAGTGTTGAATATTGATGGTCAAAATTTTAGACTGTTTTTTCCATAAAAAGTCATATCCCTATGAATCAGATAATTTCTGAAGGGTCAATTAGACAACACCCAGCACTTCGTGGAAAAAAAAGATTCTCAGTAATCTCTTGGTAAACAGTCTCAAGCAGAATTATTTATCATATTGCCACACCTGATTAAATATTGAATCTGGTATCACCACTTACTAATCACCATTCCTGCCACATTTGTTTCTGTTAATTGTGTTGACTTATCCCCACTCTTGGAAGAGATCCAGTACTTCGTATATCTCAGAATGGGGCCCTCTGCAAAGCCTTGGTCTCACAGGGTCCATGGAGTATTTATATCCTTCCTCACCTCAATTCAGTCACCTACAGTATTCCTGACTGTAATTAGCCTATTCGCCAAAATTTCATTCTCACACATTATGATTTTCCTTTGCCTATGGGCTAGCAGAACAAACACCAGTAGCACAGTATTCCACATTAGATGCATAAATATCATGTAGCAGTATGGAAAGGTAGCCCATTGGGGTTAGTTAGCATGTGATACATTAGCGATAAGATTCTCGGTTGTCAAAAGAGCCCTTCTGAGTTTCTGCTCTACAAGGAAGTGGCAAAAGAAGCCAAGGTTGATAATTTAGTTGATAGCAGAACAGAGCTAATCTTTTGTTTGTTGAAGTACTAAGAGAAATATCATAAGCCTAGGAAAGATGATTTTGTCTGGGGAGAGGATGACAAATAAATATTTAAAAAATAGTTCCTGGTCTGGCAGAATGGCTCAACTGATAGAGTGCCTGCCTAGCAAGCATGAGGCCTGGAGCTGAAACCCTAGTACCATTCAAAACAAAAAACAATTACCAAGAAGAGACTATTTTTAGTAATATAGTGATTGATTTCCTTTACTAAATTATAAGCTCAATAAAGGCCAAAATTAATTTATATATCTTAATGGGCAATAGTGCATTTTATGTCATGTTAACCAAGTTTTACAAACTTTTAAAGCTATAGTTACTCCATCTTTAAAATGGATATTTCATCATAGGATCAGATAATATACCTAAAGTAGATAGCACCTAATCTATAATGCCAAAAACAAGTGATTTAGCCAGTGCTACTATTAATTCTCTTCTTCCTCCCTGTCCTTTGCTTCCTCTTACTACTACTATAACAAATATTATTCACATTCACATAGCATTCATATTAGCATTATTAACATTCACATACTAATCTCACATATTTAAATTATGGTATTAGTTGCAGAATAAAACCAAATTAAGTCAAACTAAGCAATTAAAGCATACTTGTTTTATCAGAAATACAGTCTCAGAACTATTCAAAATGTTAAGACTTCATTATACCATAAACAATGAAATGACAAAATTCTTATCATGAAATTCAGATTCCAATAATGGAGCTGTCAAATTCATGCTTTGGGGGATGCACAGCCTATAATATTAAGACTGCTGAAAACCATACTTGATCATCTTCTACCAAAACACTTAAAAAGGACCTGTGCCTTTTCCCTAAGGCACGATAAATAATAGATGTCTGTAAAAAGAGTTATCTAAATTCCTAGAATACCAAGGAAGAAAAGACGGCTAAAGAAAGAAGAGCGTTATTTGATTTGGTTGGGTTTTTTTTCTAGTCTTTGATCTACGTCTGAGCACTCATTTATGGCAGAAAGAATGTATCCGCAGAGAAGAGATGTAAAAAAAATTAAAGGAAGTGGAATTTACAGTGTCAATAAATAATTATGTAATATTTGGGGTAATTTGTCATCTGGTTTGTTCCCATTAATGATGAACGAGTTTTGTTAGTTTCTTTTGTTGTTCTGTTCTATTTTATCACACAGGGATTTATGTTTACAACTTTGGCAAAGTACTCTCTTTCCACACTTTTCATGCCACACAAGTGGACAATTCTTTCTGTATCTGAACATTGATATTTGCCATGTTTTGACATTAAGTACAAAATCTAGTCATTTAAAAAAGTATTTCATGTATGTATATGTGGGTTTGGGGGAGAGTTAATCTTCTTTAACTTTTCTGAGCCCCCTAATCATCCTTGAAGTTATGCATGCAAAATTTTCATTGATTCTGTTATACTAGATTCAGACTTTCAATTTTAATCTAATACTGGAACCTTAAAAAAGAATGAAAATGTAAGTGTGATACTATTTCTTATATAATTCTGACTTTAAGAAACAATCTGAATTTGAATTTCAGTTTTAGTAACTACTTTACCATCTAAAATGACTTAGGTAAAAAGTAATGTTAAGTGTAAACCACAACAACATTTTATCCATTCAGAGTCTAGAGAGGACAGGTAATGACTACTTTCTAGGAAAGATTTTTCACATAGCCTACTCAATTATGTGGCCTACTTTAAATTGTTCATATCACTAGGTATGTTATATTCATTATTTCTTTTCATTTTAAACTAATTCCACTTGAATAATTATGCTTACTTTAGTAATGAGAAGAAATTTATATCTGACATCAAAATCTGTGTGGTTTAATTATGCAAGATATCCTCCACCATGGTGTCAGAAAGAAGAATATATTAATCAGAATTTTCCTCTCTGTGTTAAATACTGAGCGAAACAATTTAAAGAAAGAAAGTTTTTTTTTTTTTTTTGGATCACAGTTTCAGAGGTTTCAGTCCAAGGCTGGCCATGACTTTGGACCTGAGGAGATGGAATATCATAGTAGTGGGCAGAGGCTGCCCACCTCATAGCAGCCAGAATGTAGAGAGAGCCAGACAGCTGGGAATGAGATATGGCCTTCAAAGACATGCACCCAGTTACCTACCTCATCAACTAGGCCCCAACTCTTAAGTCTCTTTCACCTGCCAATAATGCCATCAAATTATGGCTCCAAAAATGGATTAAATCATTGATAAAGTTGGAGCCCTTAGAATCCAATCTCTTCCAAAACACCCATAAGCTCATACTAAGCCTTTAATGTGTGAGCTTTTCAAAGACATTTCATATCCAAACTATAATATAATCATGTTCATAAGGTACAAGAATATATAGGTATAGCACAATGCCTGATTGGTAATGACTTATCTATTGGATAGCAATGATTCAGACATTTCAATAAATTCTGAGAACTCCAGAAAGCATCAATTCATTGAAGTTCCAATTTCCAAACTTTTCACAAAATACTGACGCAGTTTAATCACTTGCAAGGTGTTAACACTGCCTTCCCTGAGAGTCCCTGCATTTGGATCAATGAAGGAGACCACTATGTTTTTATTTAATACATAGATTGATTGATTGTTGCCTTCAGTGTTTTCTACGCAGGTCCTTGAGAATAGAAAAATCCTCATTTTTTTATATTTTAGTGCCTAACAGAGTGCCTGTCAACAGTGTCTTGACTGTTAGAATAAAATAATGACTATACAAAGGAACACAACAAATCAGTTTATCTCAACATGTCCGTTGTATTTTTGTTTTGTTATTTGTGCTGTGTGTGTTGTGCACGTGTGCACACACTCAGAATTAAACCCAGAGTGATATGTTTGAGGATATATTTTTGTAAATTAGTGCTGCCTCTAGAGCAAATTAAATAATAGATGCAGTTAAAATCTCCCTCTCTTCCTTTTGTTCCTCTTTTGTTTGAGAAATATGTCAAGAAGGGCAATAAGTCTGTGGTTCTCAACTATGGCTCCACAAAAGAAACACCCCACACTAACTGTACAGGACACAGCTTCTGAGATATGTTCCTCCAGGATATTACCTTGTAAACATAACTCAGAACCCCTGATGTATACTAACATAGAATGCTTTTAATCTGGATTATAAGGATGAAAGCAGTGGAGAGACAAATGAGACACTGAGCTCAAAGAGGACAGTTTCTGCTGATTGAGGAACTTATAGCAGTTTAAGTGTTTTCCAAGCTTCAATCGGGAGGCCGCCAAGCTAAAATGTAGATTTTCATATTTATTATGATACTAATCTACCTTCTCTTTCCCCTTCTACTAATATTCAAATACCCAACTCCCACCTTCCCCAATGTAATTAGATGGTAACCAACTTGAAATGGAATCATAAAATTTATGACAAGTTTGGAGCTAATAAAACATTATGGCAGGTGAGTTATAAAAAGAAGAGGCCCATGTTTCTAGAGATAGAAGATCCTGAAAGTGCAAAATACCAAACCAGAGAGAAAAATCACTTATTTTTTGCTAAATTAATAACTATGTATTCATCATTATATTATAATGATGCCTCATTATTATAACACTGCAAAAATGAAATATTTCATAAGATCAGGCATTTACTTTTCTTATTCAATTCTAATCAAACTATCTTTTGATATTTTGCTTTTTAATATTAGTGATTTAGAAATAATGTGTTTTGAAAGGACAAATTGCTTCTTATTTCATAAGCTTTATATATCCTACTATAACTTGGTCTCTGACATATCAATTTAATTATTCCAAATGGAAAGTGACATTTATGACATTTGATTTCTGATCAGATGAACAGCTGAATATTTTTTAAAGTCTTACATATTGTTGTCATTGGTGTTTTATTTAAGCTAACTCAGCAGCTTCTGTGTACATACAGTATGTTCACTAAAAGTGTTTTAGTTTATAGCTGTGCCTACCTCAAGAGTTATGGCAGCTTTAATCCTTAACAGCTTTATTTATATTGATTATGGTAGCCTATATTAAAAATTATGTTGTAGGTATTTCTTGAAGTTTTTGATTTTATGTAAAAATAAGTCATTTACAAAATGTATGCAAAGAGATGATTGAAAAACTAGAAATCTTAAATTAATTTAAAATGTAGTATTTTTTAATGCATCAGATTGCATTCACTTGGTTTTCAAGAGTCGATAATACTTCTGGCTATTTGAAAACTTGGTTTCTAAATTTTCTGTAATAAATGAAAAGATACTGAACTCATGACAATACCATATTGCATTTCATTCATTATTAACAGGTCCATAATTGATCCAAAAAAAATGATACAGCAGGAACAAGGAAGATTTTCTAAATTATAAAAAGTAAAAATCTTTTTAAAAGTGCTTAATTTTTAAATTCCTTTAGACATTTTAGGAAAACAATTCTGGAATTTTAAATGAGGTTACTTCTACTGATAAATAGAATTTAATTTTGGTCTTGAATATTTGTATCATTTTAAATTATTTTCCCTTGGAGTCTTTCATAAGCTCATTTATGTATTCATTTGATATATAAATGTTTTACCTCCTACTACATCTAAGCAATTAATTGTTCTAAGTACTGAACACAGTATTAGTTTAAATATAAACTCTATCTGTTCTATTTAAAGAAGGAATGGCCTTCTTGAAAACATGTTTTGCCATTAAGAAACTAAGATGTGTTTCATTTAAATAAGAATATAACAGACTTTAGGGACTGAAAAATCCAGTAAATGAGATGCTACGTCAAATGATAATTATATCATTTGCATTAAAGCCTGCAATTTACTATACATGGATTCCTTCTTGCTTAATATGTGTGTCCTGTATTTTTTGTTTCTCAATGAATATTCTTATAAGATTAACACTATGATGAATATAGCTAATGTAACAAAAAAAAACATGTTTTGCCCTAAATCTAAAATCACTTCAAACATTAGGAGAGGACATGAGACCATTTTTAAAAATTAATTAATTTTGGTTGCCATATAAAATTGTATGAACTTACTATGTACCGCACAATATGTTGAAACATATATACACACACACACACACATATATATATAGTGGAATTGTTAAGACTAACAAATTTATTACCTCATACAGTTATCATTTTTGCCACTGTCTAAGCATTTTTTAAATCTACATCTTAACTTTCACGCACAGGAAAGAAAGCTTCCAGACAACAGGGCTTAGATTGCATCAGTGGATAATGTCTGGGCGTGCAGTGGCAAGTATAAAATAAACAATAGTAATCACATATCCAAGCAAACATCATTGAAAGGTACAAAAATGACAGACCTGAGAAAGTACATGAGTTTAAGAGTAATATAATAGTATTTATCAGTTTACATCACGGGGTGGAAATGTGTATACACAATTGTGTGTGTGTATCTGTATTTTAATTTCTATATTTTCCTTAGGGAAATCTGTAAATAGATGCCACGGTGAGGTTTCCTTAATATTGTTCATTGAGGCTCTCCTTTGAATTTCCAAAGAATATGATTTAAATAATTTGGTCAATTGTAAGAAAGTTATAGCATCTGGTTTAAACTCATCTATCACGCATAGTAACATGA
The DNA here is from genome assembly GCF_047511655.1 of Castor canadensis. Lineage (NCBI taxonomy): Eukaryota > Metazoa > Chordata > Mammalia > Rodentia > Castoridae > Castor > Castor canadensis. Next base: position 57,753,192 of record NC_133387.1, read on the forward strand.
ATAAATGGAGACATTCATCACTATGCACACAACAGAATTTGTGTTCTCCTATCGATATAATTAAATACTCATAGAAGCTAAATGCATAATAGCTTCCAGATCCTTTGTTTAATGCCAAAACTCCATGGCTCCACTTCCAATGAACTCGATAGTCATATGTTCCTAGTCAGAACCATCGTGAACCCTCTCCAGTTTCTAAACATTTATTGCTGGTACTCTAATAATAAACATCTTGCATTTATAAAATGTAATGTTGCCTAGAATTTTTCATTTTTCAAGAATGCAGAGCACACTATCTAATGGCTCTCATATGTCTGTTGCGCCCATGAACAATTTGTCTTCAGAGTGGAGTGTTAATCTGACACCTCAAGGACAGACCTGTTTTCAGAGGGACTTAAAGAAAAGCTAGAAACATTCATAGGCTTCAATAACTACTGAAAATTCCAGTGAACTGTGGCTGGGATTACTCAGAGTTCTGGATCACATTACTTCTTCAAGCCATATTTTTCCTAAATAAGAGTTATTAAAGATGCTAGTGGATTATTTTTTGACTCATTGCCAAATATGTACATACCAAATACACATGTAATATATGTACATATATATAAAATCAAGCAAATGATGACATTTATAGTCCAATTGTTTTATTTTTCAACTGAACTCAGAGAGGGTGTGTGACAGTAATGCACTTTCCATTTGTTTAGCCCAGTTGCATGTGATAACCCACAGCAGTGAGGAAGGAAGTAGACACAATTCTTTGCTCATAAACACTGCGGGGCAGAGCAAAATCTCTCTTCTAAAGAAAAATCAAAGATTTTGATCTGAGGTCAAGGGTAACACATTAGACATAACTTTTTTCATTAATTTATTCTCAGAAGAAAAAATAAAAGAGAAAGAAAACTATGTTTTTTTCCAGTGGTGAATGGAGAATACTCTTTGTAGTAAAAAAAAAAAAAAGAAAGAAAGAAACTCATTCCACCAATGGAATAAGAGATTGTTTCCTATTAAATAGATTTAATTGATAGGAACAGAAAAAACATACCGACCTAAAGCTTAGAAACACAACTAGTAACATTCACACTTGAGTCTGTTTGCTTTTTAATTCGACATGCATTATTAATCTTAACATTCCCAAGTGGTTTAAGTGGGATTTCAATACTTGCACCAATACCTTGACCTAGAACAATATTTTATACAGGTGTGAGGATAAAATAAAATGAAGGTGATATCCATCTGATTCACATAAATTTTACTCATTTCTTTAAGTCGTGTTTTATATTTAAGAGTAAGTTGGAGGTGTTGGCGAGGATGCAGGGGAAAAAAAACCCTTCTACATTGCTGGTGGGAATGCAAACTAGTATGACCACTGTGGAAAAAAATTTGGAGGCTTCTTAAAAATCTAAACATAGATCTGCCATGTGTTCCAGCAATACCAATTGTGGGGATATATCCAAAAGAATGTGACTCAGGTTACTCCAGAGGCATTTGCACACCCATGTTTATTGCAGCACTATTCACAATAGCCAAGTTATGGAAACAACCAAGATGCCCCACTACTGATGAATGGATTAAGAAAATGTGATATTTATACACAATGGAATTTTATGCAGCCATGAAAAAGAATGAAATCTTATCATTCGCAAGTAAATGGATGGAATTGGAGAACATTATTCTGAGCAAGGTTAGCCTGGCCCAAAAGACCAAAAATCATATGTTCTCCCTCATATGCAGACATTAGATCAAGGGCAAACACAACAAAAGGATTGGACTTTGATCACATGATAAAGTGAGAGCACACAAGGGAGATATGAAGATAAGTAAGACACCCAAAAACTAGATAGCATTTGTTGCCCTCAATGCAGAGAAACTAATGCAGATACTTTAAAGTGACAGAGGCCAGTAGGTGAAGGGGACCAGGAACTAGAGAAAAGGTTAGATCAAGAAGAATTAACCTAGACGGTAACACACACGCACAGAAAATTAATGTGAGTCAACTCCCTGTATAGCTATTCTTATCTTAACTATCAAAAACCCTTTTTCCTTCCTATTATTGCTTATACTCTCTCTTCAACAAAATTAGAGATAATGGCAAAATAGTTTCTGCCTGGTAGCGAGGGGAGTAACGGGAGAGGAGGAGGGAGGGGGGGTGGCGGGGGCAGTAAGAGGGGAGCGGGGGTAGGGGGAAGGGGGGAGAAATGACCCAAACATTGCATGCACATATGAATAAAAGAAAAAACAAAAGCTAAAAAAAAATTTAAAAAATAAAAATATGCATGAAAAAAAAAGAATAAGTTGGTTGCCCAACTTTTGTCTCTTCAGTATCTTTCATACTTTCCCTGTTTCTTATCCCAAGGAAACACTTAATTCAGTGTTTTGAAAAACTGACTTCTCAGATGGAAAAATCAACCATGCCCCTCATATATATTAATCAAAATCATAATTTCCAATACTAATATTCTCATTAATTTTAGTTTTAACCACAAGTATCTAGGCAATGATTCTGACCTGTGTCGATGTATCACCAACAATACTAAGATGAATTCTACTTATCATTTTTAAGTAGAGTTCATTCTACTTTGAATTTTGGTCACTTATTTCATTCACTTGGTTCTTTATTAATTTTTAGGTGTTATAATTCTGGGTCAAACAGAATTACATATTTTGCAATGCTAGAAATGCAAGTGAATGATATACAACATTAATCCCCCACCAAGTTACATGCATAGAAACACTGTCACTCATTTTTGAAATATTCATTACATTTGAAAAGGTAAGAACAGTATTTAAAAATCCACTGTAAGAAATAATAATCATTTCAGTAGCTACTAGTTACATATTGCATTAAGTCTATAATTACTTTTTATATATTAAAAGACATTTAGGTACTTCTGTTTAGAATTGCTTTTCTCAATCTTGGTGTTACTTAAGTCATAAGCTTTTATAGTTAGGAAAGGAGAATAGCTTTGGAGAGTTGAAGTACATTAAATATAAAAAAAATGCAATCTTTTGAGAAGAGGTTACCTGCCCTATTTTCAGCCGTCAGTATGAAAATGGTAGCTGAGTCTGTAGCCACTAACGAGCAAAGGGTCTACATCTTAAATTTCACAAAGGGCTGTTAAGTCTCCTAATTTAGTGTCTTTTGAAAAATAGTGATGCTTCTTTTCTCAGAGCTAATATGTAACAAATGTAGTTACCTCAGGATTTTAATAATCCTAATACAATGTACTACCTTAAATATAATGTAAAGGAATCACAATCTGTTTTTATATTAGACCACTTTGTATAGAAAAGAAAGAAAAAATTTGTCATGTCAGTATTTTTGCTGTTCACTTATTGCAATTAGAAATTATTGTGTGCCTAGCAAGAGCATGACCTGAGTTCAAACCCCAAATCTGCCAAAAAATTATCTATGTGTAAATATAAGGATGTACATAGAGATGATAGATAGTTTTGCATCACCTGCAATGTGAAAGAGGAATTGTCATTTCAAATTCCACAAAACTTCCACCAAAGAGTGACATCTATTCCTGTGACCTTATTAGCTTTAATTAAGTAGCCTGAGAGAACCAAGGACAGCACATCCTTGTGCTAGGGATGGTAATAGATTTTCTGTTAACTTTAACAAGTACTGTTAGCATAACTGCAGATGCTAAAAAGTACTTCAAAAAGACTAATATCCTTACTCCTGATCTTTACTCTAGTAAAAGTGGGTTATGGATCACTGGAGAGTATTCTTGGCATCTAAATGTTTGGCAAACTCTCGGGCTGTTTCCTGTCTGTTTTTAAAAATGTTTTGCTGATTTGTTGCTAAGACATCCTTATGCATATACTGTGATTTGACTCAATGGGATGCCAAAACTGGCACTGAAAATGACTAGCAAAATTGGAAAAATTTCCTCAAAACTACTATGTTCATATAAGCCTTTAATGTTATTAATAATAGAATGCAGAGTGTGGTGACATTGAGAAAGAACTAACAATTACTGTTTGCTTATTTATAGTTAAATAATACATCTGTCAATGATTGATTAAATTAACATGTTTCTAATTGTAGCTTTAAAAGAAGTAAAAAATTATGTAAACCATAAATGAAATCATTATTTTGGGGAAAAATACACATTATTCAGTTTATTGTTTAAAATGTATTGAATTAGTTAATGATTTAACCCAAAAAAGTATTAAGAACTGTGGATCCAGTTCTATGTAGATAATAATTATCATTACTAATAGCAATGTAGGTTATCAGTAACATTCATTATTTTTCACTGCACTTTCAAAGACAAATGAAACATCACTGTTTCCACTGAGGTAGTTAGGCAGGGTTATTTACAAATACATTTTTATTCTATTATATATTCATTCAAAGTTAAATAGAAATTATGTGGTGCCTGTTCTATTTACTTGTGACTGTGATATTCTCAAAGTAGTTTATTTCTGAAAAATCCTGAGAAAATTGGAAATTAATAATTTATCATATGGATATAATATTGTTCACAATTTATTTTGCTTCAATGCTGTGATAAAGAGCCATTATAAAGTAATTTAAGACACAATATATTGTGATGATTGAGAATCACACTTAGGACTTTTATAACTTTTGCTTTAATTGACCAAAAAAAAAAGAAGAAATTTTAAATATCTCAATGCTACTCCCAAGATAAACTAGTATCATAATGATTTTTAAAGAAGTATTAGTGTTTTCATTTTTAATGAAAAGAGGAAAAAAATGAAAATTGTGCATTTATACTTTTATGCCTGAATTGAATGAAACTATCTTTTTTTCCATAGAAGGACTTTATTTATTTATTTATTTATTTTGCAGTACCAAGGTTTGAACTCAGGGCCTTAGTCTTACTAAGCAGCAGACACTCAGCCATTTGAGCCCTGCCTCCATTTAAAAGGCATCTGTTGTTAACCTACTGTAAGCCAGGTGAGATGGGCCATACAACATGTATGATATGGCCTTGAAGAGTTTTACAGTTTGTATGTGGGGACAAAATACACAAATATCAAATAAAATTAAAAGTAAAGACAGAAAATCTAGTCATCATACCATGTGCTGAAGATTCTTAGGTAAGAGGTACGAAAAGCATTTTTGGAGGTCATAAACAAAATTAAAATTCTATGCTCTTAATTTCTTTTATGATTGGACATATTAATTCTCATGTGTGGTGAGAATACTAAACATTTTATAAGTCTTTAAAGTTTTTTGCCCAAAGATTACAGTGTATTAAATTTCTTTTGCCCAGTTAGGATAGGCTAAACTTCAGTAATGACCCCATCATTAAAAATATTTACTGACATAAACATACCAGCAATTTATTTATTGTTTGCATAATGATCCAAAATTGACATTCCAGGAAACTCTCTTTTTATGTACTTTTTTATTAGAGTAAATTGTGCAAAGGGGTTATGCCATAGGATTTCACACATACACATATTCTACGCTGATCAGATTAAACACCTCCATTGTTTTCTCTTTTCCCCATCCCTCAACAGCTTTCTCAACAGCTTTCAGTGAGTTGCTTTGTGTCACCTTCATACATAAACACAATATATTTTGGCACTCTCCTTCCATCATTCTCGTTCTCTCTTCCCCCTCCCCCGCTTCCTCCAAGGAGTCCCTTGAATACACTCACATTTTGTATACATGTATTTATGTACTTATATGTATACATAGTATATATATATGTGTATGTATATATATAAAAATATATATTAGGTCTACATTTCACAAATGAGGGACAGCATGCAACCTTTGTACTTTTTAACCTGGCTTACTTCACTTTACACTATGATCTCCAATTCCATCCATTTTCCTGCAAGAAGCTACCATTCACAGGAAATTTTGAGTTCTCTCTTCTCCTAGGACATTACCATTTGTGGTCTCCAGCCAGCCAAAGGAAAAATCAGAGTGATGAAGGCAGCTATGAACTTATTGGAAGCCCCAACTTTCATATAATTGAAAGAATTTTGTAATGTGACCACATCTACCACTAAAGAAGCTGGGAAGGACATCTGGTTAAGTGACTGACTCTAACTGTATTCCATCAAGAAAAAAGGGGGGGATGAATTGGTTGGACAGCTTGTGTTATTTACTATAGCTTTCAGTAAAATTCTTATTGACTTTCAGTCTCTGATATTACTGATATAATTAGGTATGGTTTGTATATATTTTTCATTCTTTGCATAACAAAGTCTAAGTCTCTTTTTAAGATCATTTTAGTGAGTGATATAAGTGCTATATATTGCTAAATATCTAATAAACAGATTAAGAAAGGCCATGTATTACATAAATTATTAAGTTATTTTTATAAACACTTTCTGTTAATGAAAACTACATAAAGACACATACACAGCAAATTCTGTTAATCCTCTTTCCAGTTAACACATTCCTGATGAATACCACTTAGTTTTTAAATTGAAAATTCTTTACAATATATCTCAATAATAGGTCTTTCAATGGACACTTACTAAAGAAAGTTTCACATACATATATTTTTCTAAGTTTGGATATATAAACTTCACTTATGTTTAATGTTTTATATATACATATGCATGTATGTATACACATTATGTACTAAGTTTGTAATTTTATCTACATATACAAAATTACTCAGAGGGACAGTTTCACATACCATTCAAATCTAACTGTGAAATAGCAAACTCACATGCAGATATTTTAAAGAGTATTTTGTGTGTTCTAAAAAAGAGGATGTGAATATCTGCAGAGAGCTTTTTCACAAGCTATCTTGTTCTCCCTGACCTAACTGGAGGCAATTGGAAACGCAGAAAGGACAAATGATAGAAGACAAACCTGAATCCAGGTGTGCTGGGCATTCGGATGCAGATGCACAACAGCCTTTTGCTTTTTTTCTTCTCTAATAACTCTTCTTTCATTTCTCTTTTCTTCTCTATTGTTTCAGACCTTACTTCTAAAGTCTTTCTTTAAAACCTTGCTTCTTTTCTATTATTCTTTAAAGTCTCTTTCCTTAGACTCACACTGTCCCCTGTTCTCTCTTTAGCTTTCTTAAAAGTCTTGCCCTCAGATTGCAGACAAGCAACAGTAGCCACATCTAAAAACTGCATTAGCATAACTCTTAAAGTCTCGGTCCTTAGGCTTGCACTATCCCATGTTCTCTTTAACTTTTCTTTAGCTTAGCTTTTTTAATGCCTACAGATAAAGTTCTCAGTGCAGAAAGCTGTTCTGGTGGAGACATACAACCAGCAGCAGTGTCAGCAGTGGACAATCAAAAATCCCCATCAAAAAACCCTTGTGTCCTCCTTCAGGAAGTCTTTTATATCCAGTGGTAAACAAGGAGGTAGAGCAACAGTTCCTGGGGAGGGGCATGACATTGTGACAAGAGAAACCTGTGTCCCTACTTCTCTGAACATAAACAACTTAGGAAAAGCAGCTGTGCTGCATTTTGCATTCTTCTGCAGCTGGGGCCCTAACAAACTGAGTCTGCCGATCATTGGGCACAGCTGTACTTATGTCAAGTTCTCATAGGCTTCTCATAATCTGCTCCCTACAAATATCAAATGTTTTGCCAGCACCAACAAAGTCATCCCAATATCAGTATAACTATTCTTTTCTGATGGTATAATGCAATGAACTTATTTCCACAATGCTTACTTATACTTAGCCCTTGCTTTTAACTTATGTTATAAAATAGTTTCAAATATTTGAGAAAGCATAGTAAAGTTAGTAAGGATATGAGAAGATTACTTACAATGGAAGAGAAAATCAAATTAATAATGTTTTGACAAGGGAGAACTCAGCAAGCATATCATGTACATGCTGGGCACTTTAATCAGCATCTTCTGTATATTCATAATAAGTAAAAAAGATAAAGTCACAAAGTATTTTGGTAGTAATATGTGTAGTTGGGGAAAAAAAATCATGGTTTCATTGTAGAAAATCCCAGAATAAGCCTGGAAAAGTGGATGTTAAACCAAACAATCATGACACTGCTTCCTGTCTGTCATGATTTAAGAGAAAGTGAGCCACACATTTAAGGAGCTGAAATTGTAGACTACGATGAAGGGGCAATTAGTAAAGATTCAAGCCCTGAATTTTTCTGTATTTTCAAGCCATACTCCATACTATCAAAAACAAAACAGGGAAAATAGCTATACCTGACAGTGAAGTGAAACACATTCCCATTTCATTTATGAAAAAAACATTTTTCATTTGGGAAGTGCCTGCCTTTTTCAGGATTTAGCCTATAGGAGGAGAAGGCATCTGCTAACTGACTCTGGAGGGAAGTTGACTTCACTGGTGGAAGTCAACCTCAATCCCTTTATAGTGATCACTCTTTGTCCTCAACATGTGCTCAAAAGTAAAATTTGCTAGCTGTCTGGAGTTTCAATATCAACACCAGTGAACCAGAAGGATTTTGTTAATTATATACCATTCTTTACAAAGGAGCATATAATCAAATAAATTTTCACAAAGAAGGCTTTACACAATACTGACAATGTTCCTAGACATCACACTGTTGGTGACAACATTCAAGTGTTTTTTCTCCTTCTAGACAGGACCTTGCTGACACAATCCACAGTCTGGTAGGTTACTGCTTCCTTGCTAGCTTATTATTCTCATTTGCCTACAGTCAATATGAGGTCAATGGTCTGAATGCAACCAAAAAGTATCCATGAAAGATGTTTGGGAAAGATTTTTACATGAAAAAACCTTTAGTGTGGGCTGGGGGCATGGCTCAAGTGATAGAGCACCTGCTTAACAAGCACCAGACTCTGAGTTCAAACTCCAGAACTGAAAAAACAAAAAAAAGTTTTAACATTCATTAACAAGGCATTACAGTTTCTCCACAAATGATGAACAGTATAAGGAAGAAACAGATGCTGCAATTTATTGCCTATTTGAAAGCTTTGAAAAGGATCAACAATACCAAGAGTGAACAATAGTTGTTCTTGCCAAAGGTAACTGGCTTTGAAGAGGTTAAAGAAAAAGACATTGAAGAGTCTTTTAGATTTCACTCACAAAACCAGCAGTACTAATCTGAAGAAAAACAGTGATGAAAGAGCAGTTAATCAAAACACTAGACACCATTCACTTACCCAAGTTTGGGTTAGGCACCAGCAAAGGTCTTCCTTGAATATATGATGAATAGCCTTTCTTTTAAAATAGTCTGATGTCTCTTGTAACACCATTCAAAGGATTCCCAGCACAAAAAACAGGATATAATCAAAGGACCATTTTGCATTGGTTATAGGAGACACTATTAAATGTCCTAACAATGTTTAAAACTTTCTTATTCTGGAATATCCAACACCAAATTAATGGGAAACTCAGTTCCTCTGAGTTTGTTTACTTAAAAGTGTCCTTCTTTCACCTGCCTCATCTACACCATCATTTTGCACTCAATGGCAATGACTATACTTCTTTTTCTCATCTTATTTCTGAACTTTTTTTTAAGTTTTAAGCTTCTACCACACTTAGTTACAGTTTATTCCAGGAAATTGCTGTTGAAGAAACATTCAGCAAACTGTCTGATAATAAAACAATTTAGACTTTCTGGGACATATATTCTCTGTTGCTGTCACAGTGAACATAGCCACAAACAATACATAAATGGATTAGTGTGGTACTGTTAAAATAAGGCTGTATTTTAAAACCCAGGTAGCAGGATAGATTTTCTGTGTAAGCTCTAGTTTTCCAACTTCATTGAAAAATACTCTTCAAACATGGTCTCCCTGAATTAAATTAAAGGAGGTGTCTGGCTCCTTTAATCAGAGCCCGTTTTAGTAATTCACATGTCACTACGAGAACAAAAGTAATGTTCTGAGACTTCTGAAGCTAAATTATTAGAAGTTTTGCAGCTTCTGCCCTGACCTCTTGAAATGCTTGCTCTCAAATATTTCATACCTGATGCTAGCCACCATAACATGATAAATCCATGAGAAAACTATGTACACATAGCCCAGAAGACAGTCCCAGATCCTGGCTATCAACTATGAGTTCTGTGTTAGAGCAATCTTGGGCATCTAATCCAATTGCACCTTTGCTAATTACTACACCAGCTTCCGTCTGACTATAGTAACATGAGATACCCTTTGCTAGAACAACCAGCTGAGACAAATTAATGAGAGGGTTGTAAGTGATAATAATATTGCTATTTTAAGCCACTTTATGTAATAAGATATAACCAGAACAATAAGTTATTTTTAATCTACATTTTTGTATGATTACATTTTTTTCTAAAAGTGTTTGTCCATCACATTGCATTTGACATGCTGCATCATAAATGAATTCTTATAGTAAGGAATGCAAATGGTATAGTGGATTACATTGACTTTTTTTTTAAACATATTCCTTTGTGAATTAGAAACAAATGTCACAAAACATATCACATCCTAACTGGGTAAAGATTGCTTTAGAAAACTGGTTAAAGAGAGAAGATTGATATGCAATACGTTATAATTTTCTCCCACTGAAATAATATGAAATGGACTTCAGTGGTTATTTTCACACAGTACTTCTGAATTTTAGAAATGAATTATTAGTATTGGTAGAAGTAGGTACAAATAACTATGAGTCTGCAACTATTTGTGAAGTCAAAAATACTGTATTTGTCATTACTCTACAGATGAAACTGTTTAAATATCATATTATTTGATCTATCTGAATAATTATATGAATGGCTTCTAGTAAGCTTGTACTGAAGTAACATCCAATGTTGAATTAAAATTTTCATTACCATTAGATTTGGGCTTAGAAGCTAAATGTGTTCTGAATAAATAGTCTTCCATCTAGTTTCTTTAGGCTTTTAATAAGAAGTGACAAGTCCAAGAAATTACAATTTTAAGTGATTATTTATGTCTCAAACGTAGAGATAAACTAAGAACATTATGGAAATATGCCCCAGCCCTCTATATTGTTTTCCTATTGCTTCAGTTTGATTACATGTCAGTGAAAAGAAAACAAAGGAGAAACACTTGGACATAGTTTGTGTTTTATTGAAGCTTTTTTTGACCTAGACTATTCATCTGTTCACAATTATTTAAGATACAAAAGCGAGGACAAATATGTGATATATTTGTACTAATGGCTAACACCCTGATTTACAAAAGTACTAAATAAAGCCTTTATATAGAACCTAGAACATTAAGTATTATACAGATAGTGAGCATGCTTGCTTTGACCCAAATATGAACAATTTTCTTTACTCCATTCTAGAGTTCTGAAAAAAGCATATGTCAGACTTGGCTTGTAAAATCAGCAGACACCTTTCTATGTTTGGGCCCAAAACCCCTGAAATAGGTTCAGAGAAAGCAGCAGTTCTGATGGAAGATTATAGTATGTTTGGACATTGCATATTTCACTGTGTATAGGAAGCATTTGAGCTATAAAACAATGTATACCTGTGTTTGAACAAGTTCAAACACCAAACAGAAGAACAGATGTCATGTATATTCAGATGCACTGTAAACAGAGAAAATGTACCAGTATGGGAAAGACATAACACAATTACAAAAAGTAAACAGACATGTACTTACCACATCAGCATTCTGGCTTAAGCATAAAATAAAGTCACAAATACTATGTACATATATTTTAATAAACATATGTATAAATTATGGAGAAAAATTAAGCCACCTATAAGCTGAAAAACTTATACACTGGAAGTGTGTTGTCCTTAGACACTTTTGTCACTATACATAGAAGAGTGTATTCTGCCAACAGTATTGAATTGATATCCTAAGGGCTGAATTAAAATGAGACTTGTACCATATGTAGACATACAAAATCTTGCTTGCTGGATACTATCGTAAACAATACGACATCCCAACTTTTGCTTCTTTCTCTGGGGCTCCCAAAGGTAGAACAAATGTTTTTCATGAAATAGATTTTCTTCCTAAGTAGCAATACATACAGTAAAAATAAATAAAATCTTGACAGAAGTAGACACCATATCCTGAGTATCAGATGCTATAAAAAACTATTGTGTTGCTAGATACTGGTGGTTCACATATGTAATCCTAGCCACTCGGGAGACAGAGATCAAGAGGATCACAGTTCCAGGCCAGCCTGGGCAAACAGTATGTAAGAAACACTCTCTTGAAAACACCCAACACAAAATAGGTTCTGGCTGTGTGGCTTAAGTGCTAATACATCTAGCAAGCATGAAGCCCTGAGTTCAAACCCTACATGCACCCTGTCCCCCCAAAAAATGCTATTACACACAGCACTTTTAGTTTGCTTATTCATCTATTTATTTATTTATTTATTTATTTTGTGGTACTTGAGTTTGAACTCAGGGTCTTCACCTTGAGCCACTCCACCAATTCTATTTTTGTGAAGGGTTTTTCAAGACAAGATGTCTTGGAACTATTTGCCTAATCTGGCTTCTTTGAACCACAGTCCTCCTGATCTCTGCCTCCTGGGTAGCTAGGATTACAGGCATGAGCCATGAGCGCCCAGAAGTATATTTAATTATAGAAAACATTATAGACTACATGAAAAGATCTCTTCAGGGGTATAAGTGGTCTCAACAAATTTCTTTGAGTACTATATTTCTGGGTAAATACCTACTGTACACTTACATTTGTTCTCACTATTTTAAACAGGAAAAATTGATAAACTCCAAAATTCTGAAATTATCATAAATGTTAAAATAAAGCTAGAAGTATGTGTTCAAAGAAAATAAAAATTTAGTTAAAACTGCAATTAGATATCTGAATGTATCCTCATAAAATGAAAATGCCTGAATCAGTTTTTCTCAGTTGATGATAAAGTTAAATGCAATTGTCAACCTGCTGTATTGCAGATATTTATTGTGTTGTAAGGAGAAAATAATACTTAATAAAATAAATTACATTATCTTTACCTCATTTATAATTTCTCATATAATCTGGAGCAGGAGATGAAAGGAGAAGAAATTACGAACAAATCTTCAACACTGCATAATACCCCCAGAACCTTGTATCTGACAAGTAATTAACACATTCTCCATTAGAGAAATATCATTATAAAACTGTATTCTTTCATTGCTCACAAGGAAGACTATATCATTCCTTCATTTCTCACTTTGACGTCAGCTGGTGCTTATGGTGTTTTTCAGACTGAGTGAGAAATCACTGATGTTAGTAAAAAGTTTTTCTTTCTACCACTGCTATTGAGTATTTTTCTCCTTATAAGCACATAGAGTGTAGAAGGGCATGAATCATCCAGATTAGATTATTATCATTTTGCTTTTGGATGTTAATTCCCAATTTCACTTTTCTTCCTCATTTTTCCATATAAAAGATTTCTTAATTGATGTTTTGCTTGTTTTAGACAAAACAAACCTATAGTTACATTTAAAAAGTACTTTAAAAACCTATTCGAGGCTGGTGGAATGACTTAAGCAGTAAGAGCACCTGTCTAGAACGAGCGAGGCCCTGAGTTCAAACCCCAGCTGTCCATTCTGCCATAATTTTTTATTTCAACTTAGAAAAAAAATAAAAACCAGTCTAGGATTTTGAGAGTCATTGGCAAAATACATTAACTGTTTTTTTTTTTTCTGTAACAGAAAAGATATACCAATGATATATTGTTAGAAGAAGTTCAGTTTTGGAGATTTTCAAGTGAGTTGTATACACTTACATGTGGAAAACTAGAGAAACAGAGCAGTAAAATGTTACTGCACATCACTTGAGATTTAGCAAGAGCCTTTTATAACATTAGGTAACCTCCTGGAAATGTGATTCCACTCTACCTTCCCTAAGTCTAAGACATACTGTAAAGAATCAAATCCCTAAAGAACTGCAAGAGGCCATAAACAAAAACCACAATTGTTTTTTGAAATGTATTCCATCATTCTTGAAGGAAGATTGCTTTAAAAAAAAAAAAAGTATTCTTTATCTGTGTAGCCCCTGCAATGGAGGAAAAGTCTGAATTGCATCGGAAAATGTAGTCATAAAGTACTAGTCACAGTATGAATCCTTCCAGTTAAAATGGAAATCAGAAGGACTTAATATTCACGTGTCCTATGAATTTTAATACTGAAATATAGATTCATAGTATCTGAAAAAATCATATAAGCTTTTAACAGATTATTGTGTTTAAGAACATTCAAGTTTGAAATAGGAAATTTGTACTATTTCAACTTATTTGAGCAAACTAACTTTCAAGAGAATTAATTTATGATTTCTAAGGTGGAGACAATGCATCATACAGTTGTTTAATATTTTCAACAATAATTATTTATTCAGTACCTTTGTACCTTTTAAGAGTCTAAGCATTTAAGTCAGTTCAATACCTACTGATAAAAATAGATATTGTCAACATCACCTGTCAGCAAAAGAGACTTTGTGCTGTCCCTCATGGTTCCCATGGTTAGGAGAGATGATACTAAATAAATAAATATCATATTAAATAAGTAATGGTGCAATTTTAATAAATGCTTGTGAAAGAAAAAGTTATCTATCTGACAGAATCAAAATAGCGGCATACTAGAGTTGAGGTGAGGGATATTCCTTGAGATACTACATTTGCACTCTCATAGTTAGGGTCTCATCCCAGCTCTTAAGGGAATATGTTTTAAATGTAATTCAGAGCATGTCGCTCCTCTGCTCTATGCCTTCGTGGTTACCCAGCTCAATCTGAGTAAGAGCCAATGATCATTCGGGTCTAGTGTCCAGTTGTCTGTCGGACCTCATGTTCTTGCAACTGTTACTCTTGCTCAGCGGCTCCAGTTACATGGATTTCCTTGCTGTCCTCTTTTCAGGGCCTTTGCACTTAACATTCCCTCAGCCTCTACGCTTTTCTCCAGACTTCCACATAGTTTATTTCTTTACATACTTTAGCTGTTTGTCAAATTCTATTTTCCCAGAGTGGCCATCCCTGAAAAACTTTATACTTCTACCCTGAAGCTGACAACCACCTGTGCTCCTCATCTTCCCTTCCTTATTTTCCCAGTGTCGCTGACTATCTGACAGAATAGGAATTTACTTCTTACTTCATTGTGTGCCTTCCCACTGTGTTGTAAAGTTCACGAGGACAGAAATTTGTCTCTTACTGCTATATTATCATTGCCCAGGACAAGGCCTACTGCATAAGAAGTGATCAATAAGTATCTGTTGATTGGTTTACCTGGGAGGAACTACATGAAGTGACATTTAACCTGGGAAAAGTAATGAAGTCTTGAGCAGGGCTCATGCTAATCTTCTCTGCATTGTTCCAATTTTAGTGTATGTGCTGCTTTCAAATGTCCAAAAAACACATGAAAAAATGCTCACCATCTCTGGCCATAAAGGAAATGCAAATCAAAACCACACTAAGATTCCACCCCTGTTAGAATAGCCATCATCAAAAACACCGCCAACAAGTGCTGGCAAGGATGTGGGGAAAAAGGAACCCTAATCCACTGCTGGTGGGAATGCAAGCTGGTGCAACCACTCTGGAAAAAAATTTGGAGACTTCTTAAAAATCTAAACATAGACCTGCCATATAATCCAGTAATCCCACTCCTGAGGATACACCCAAAAGAATGCAACACAGGTTACTCCAGAGGCACCTGCACACCCATGTTTATTGCAGTGCTATTCACAATAGCCAAGTTATGGAAAAAACCAAGATGCCCCACTACTGATGAATGGATTAAGAAAATGTGGTATTTATACACAATGGAGTTTTACTCAGCCATGAAGAAGAATGAAATCTTATCATTTGCAAGTAAATGGATGGAACTGGAGAACATCATTCTGAGTGAGGTCAGCCAGACTCAGAAGACCAAAAATCGTATGTTCTCCCTCATAAGCGGACTTTAGATCTAGGGCAAATGCAGCAATGTGGTTGGACTTGGATCACATGACAAGGGGAGAGCACATATGGGAGATATAGGAATAGGTAGAAAACCCAAAACATGAAAGCATTTGATGTCCCCACTCCAAAGGAACTAATATAGAAACCTTAAAGCGACAGAGGTTATCATGAGAAGGGGATCAGGAACCAGTGTAAAGATCAGTTAGACATGAATCAACATAGGTTGTAACACATTTGTACACGAAAGCAATGTTAAGAATCTCTCTGTATAGCTATCCTTAACTCAACTAGCAAAAACACTTTGTCTTCCTTATTATGCTTATGTCTTTTCTTCAACAAAATTAGTGATAAAGGCAGAACAGGACCTGCCTGGAAGTGAGGGGGGGAGGAGGGAAGAGGGTGGAGAAGGGGAAAAGGGTGGAGAAATGACCCAAACAATGTATGCACATATGAATAAATGAATAATAATAATTAAAAAAAGAAAAGTAATGAAGCCTAGGGAAAAGTATTTAAAGAGAAGGTAATTATGAGTGGGCAACTCTTGCAATTAGCAAGAGCAAGCTCTAAGAAGGCACTGAACAAGGGTTCTGGGTGGCTACAGAGCAGGGGGAAGTGGCCTAAAATATGGTAGGAAAGGGGACACACAGAGCTCCTTTCTACTTCACATAAAGGATAAAATTTATAGCAACTTTTTTTCTAAGAAAGCAAACTATTCACTCAAAATTTGAAAGAAAAGAAGATGAGATATTAAATTCCTATTTCATTATATATGGTTGACACAGTGAAAGGCACAAGTAAGAAGAAAAGCAAGAGGGAGAAACAAAGATAGAACTAGACAAGAATAAAGTTTACCAAATATGAAAACAGGATTACAGAATAACAAATAGCCCATCCATTATTCAACAGATAAAGACAGAAACTGAAAAAAAAAAAAAAAAAAGCCTGGGTATAGTGGCATATGCCTGGAATCCCAGGTACTTGAGAGGTAGATATTGGGAGGATTTCAAATCAAGGCCAGACTAGCAAAAAGTTAATGAGACTATTTCAACAAAACAAGCTGGGTGTGATGGTTCATATCTGTATTCCCATCTATGTGGAAGGTAGGAATGAGAATCAGGTCTGATGTTGGCCACAGCAAAAATGGGAAACTCTATCTGAAAAATAATTGAAACCAAAAGAGCTATGGGTGTGACAAAAGTGGAAGAACCATTCCTAATAAACACAAGGCCCTGAGTTCAAACCCCAGTACCACCCAAGATAAATAAAATAAAACCAAAAAGTTAAAAAGTAATTGTTACATTTGATTCTTGGGAAAAAAATGTGTATAGAGCAGAAATGTATGGAGATCACAAGCAAGGTAAAGGATTAGGGTTCCTGACACAGTTCAGGCAAGAGTGTGAGTCAGAAGGACACATCTAAAGTAAGACACTGAGAAGGAGGAAATCACAGGGTGAGTAAAGTGACCAACTGTGCGGTGGAAGGAAGATGAAATAGCCCAGTGCGATTTTTTTGTTTGTTCCACTACTCCCTGCATGTGAGTGATTTTTGAAGAACAGATTTCTGAAATAATGGAGGCCATGAGAGAAAAATAGAAGATAGCAGAAAATTGAGAGAATTAAAAAAAAATAAATACAAGAATGAAACCAAAATTTTATGCTTACATCAATTAAGCCATCCTGGTTTTCTGTATATCCCTATGATTCCACATTTTTTGAATTTTTGAAAAATTTTCTTTTTATTCTTATAATTTGCTAACTTTCTCTAAACCTTACTCTCTGCAGCATTCCTGTCCTCTCCTTTTTCTGATGGTACAGACTTCCTCCCTGTCACTCCCAGTACCCTACTGAGACTCTGACATCTTCCAGGACTCTAGCTTTCATACCCATCTCTTTTTGACTCTATGACAGCCACCACCTCCTCAGTCCCTGCTTACAGCACAATAATCTGGAACATTCCCCAATTCCCTGGCCCCTGGTCTAACTGATTCCAAGTTCAGTGGCAGCCGTTCTTACCATTAAATCAGTATCTTATATTTTTATTTAGAAAAGATCTCTGAATAGCATTAGAATATAATTTAATTGCATTTACAAAGGGCCATGAATAAGATGGAATGGTAACTGTAACAAGAAGCATGTACAGCGACTGTGAAGTGTCACACCTACCTTGAGGGAGCCAATTGGTGTTGCCACCTCTGTCCCTTGAGAATGCTATGTCAGCATAGAAACATAATGTTCCTACACAGGACATTGGGAATGACAGCAGCAGCAGAGGTAGCAAGAATTATTTGTCATACACTATGCTAAGCACATGGCTTTAGTCTGACATATGCACATAATTGTATTTGTTGATTTCAAGGTCAAGGCAGAAAGGGCCAACTGAAACAAACTTCACTTTGCATTGTATCTAAAGACAGATAAAATAAACCAAGAGTTATACATAATCTGTGGGCTAACATTTCTCAACTGCTGGATTTTTTTTTTTAATATAAGCATTTGAAAAAGGGACTTCTCTTCATTTTCCTAAAGTAGTCCTGCCAATGGTTTCTACAACTACAGAAAAATCTTCTTATAATAAACCCAACTGCTTCATGATGCAATTCAACGTAGGTTTTTTGAAAAATACAGTCAACTCTTGTTATTCATGCCACTTATGTCTAGGAAGTTGCTGCAAACACTGAATTAGCAAGAAGGAACCATTGCTCCTAGGGGAAATACAAAGTTAGTTCCTGTGAACATCTGGTCACAAGATTTTCATCAACCAATCAATGTGTAATCTTTTTTTAAATGTGTTTCTATTAAAGGTACCTTATAAATTGTATTAAATATGTGTCACTGACTTATTAATATTAACCTCAGGACCAACGGCACTGTAACCTGAACTTGCACAAAGCTTACCTAACACATGCATTCTACCACTGAGGCACATCAGAACCATCTTGATTTAGGAACATGAGAGAGAACTTCAACACATCCTTGGAGCCCATTTTAAATAGTGAAATCACCAATAATGGCTTAAGAATGAGGAGAATTTTGGCTTAAATAAAAATTATTATATAGTAAGCTAGCTGAAATGCAAAGGCAGGGCATTGTCTTATTCAACTTCAGCTGGAAACACATGCATCTGTAGGTTCAAATTTTCAGTGCTGTGTGAATGTCTGCAGATGACCGGGAATGTAGGGGTTGGGTATAAGTATCCTCAAATACAGAATCCATGTATAATGATGACTGGCTACAAGTTGAATCATACCACTCCTCTTTAAGAATAATGTGATATCTTCTTAGTACATCTGGAGTAAATACAACCTGTTTAACTTGGAGCGTCATATCACCCTGCTTACCTTTCTAACTTCTTATGCCACAATACTCACTGTGACAAAATACCAGAGATACTCAACTTAAAAAGAGAGAAATACCTGACATAATCAACTTAAAAAGAGAACAAATTTATTTTGGCTAGCATTTCAGAGGTTTCAATGTACGGTCAGTTGACTGTACAGTTTTTGACCTGTAGCATGGCAGAACATCATGGTGGGGAGAGCATGGTGGAGCAAACCAATTCATCTCATGGCAGCCACGAAGCCAAGAAGGGGAGAGAGGAGAGAAAGAGAGAGACAGAAAAGGGAAAAATGGACTGGAATCTCAAATGTCCATTTAAGGGCACACCTCAAATTACCTGCCTTTCATCCATTATTCTCCAAATCTTAAAGGTTTTACCACCTCCCAATAGTACCACAGACTGGTGTCTGAACCTTTAACATATGGGACTTTAAGGGTCATTTCAGTTTCAAACCATAATACCCTAAATCCACCATGTGTAAGCATATTGACTTTTGGTATGTTATACTAAGTTTCTTTCAGCCCAACTCTTCCTTAGCTTTGAGTTATAGATTCATGATTCAGTTCCATACTGCAAATCTTGGTCTAGATGCTCTAAGAATGGACACAAACTTAATAAAACCTAAACAAAACTAATGAGATAACCTTTCAGTTCTGCTCCTCCCCCTGTCTTCTCCATTGCAGTAAATGTCTCCATTTATGAGATGCTCTGGCCCTACATCCTGCCACATTTCTTCCTCCTCTGAGGTTTGGCACATGCTCTTTTCTCAGAACATGAGCTATCTTCCTTCTTTACACTCAGATCTAATGCCTGAAGCCACAGGCCCCTTCCCTCTAAAACATACCATCCTATCCTATCACTATTTTCTTTGTAGAACCTCTCCCTGTCTGAAGTTCTCAGCCTCCTTTATGCACTTAGGATTCTTTTCTAAACTGCTTCATTCCATTGGAATTAAGACCCTGAATGGCTAACCCTTTCCATCGCATTCCTTTTATTTAGAACAGGCCCAGCGATATCTGTTGTTGCCTGGCTTTTTTCTAGGTCATTACCCATACAAAGCATTTCTATCCCAGAATCACTGCTCTCACCATTCCCTCACTGTGGCCTGACCCACTGTAAATTACTCTCCAGGTCTCATCTGAAATGTCCCTTCCTCATGCTGAAGAAGTTCCCTTGCCTACCTTCCTGTGTTTTCCCAAATGATACTCTGTTTCTATTTGTATCAAGTTTTTTATTTGTATAGTGCCTATCTTATCCACTAGAACAGAAGCTGGCAAACTAAAGCTCATGGGAACTTTCCTGGGGACATGGCCATGCCTGTTTGTTTATGTATTGTCTATGGCTGCCTTTCTGCTACAATAACAAAGTTGACTCATTGCAACAGAGAGGATATGGTCAGCAAAGCCTAAGATATTTACTATCTGGCTCTTTACAGAAAGTTTGCTTACTTTTGCCCTAGACTCAATAGTCAGACTCCATTATTCACAACTACCTACCAAATGCCTAACAGATTACCACATACAGTTGTTACTTGGTGCTTAGCTGTTATTTCTCAAAAGTATGTTAAATGACAAAATATACATAGTTAAAAGTACAAAAATCCTTTTCTGTACATGTGAGCATAGGTTTTTGGTTGCTGTTCTTTTGCATAGCATTAATATAGCTCTGAGAATTCCATGTATTATATACCTATGTCTGAACTGCTAACTAGAAAATTCTTGTATGAGTGTTTAGGGCCCACAGAAAGTGCTAGAATGTGTTTAGTCTCCTGCATCCTGCTGACATACAGATAGCATTCCCCACTCTTTTTGGTATGGCATTGCTAACTAGAGTATTTCAAAAACTATTCAAAATTACAGCACCCCCATTAGTATAGAGAAATTGTTGTGCGTCCTTTAAGATTGAGTCTTTTTATTACACTAACTCAAATTTAACCTATTTGAACTTTGCTTAGTTCATTTCTCACTGCTTTTCTAATTTGCCAAGTTCATTTTGAATATTAAATCAATCTTTTATAAGTAGTCCTGTCCTTATTCACTTCAGAAGATTGAACTTATCTACACATTTGATGAGCCTATTCTCTATTTCATTTTCCAGGTCATTGAAGAAACACTTAAGCAGCCCTGAAACCAAAGGTGACCCTTCAGAACATCACATCTCTCCAGGCTGTCACTAATTTATCAGTCACCTTGTCTCGGTATAGGTGGCCCATTCAGTCCACAGACTATTGTTGGCAGAAAGCAACAGAGCAGCAATGAGTTCACTTAAAATTTTCAGGAAAAATATTTCCCTCCTATTTCATTGAAATAATGGAAAATGGCAGATGATGCTGTTTAGAAATTCAATCTCTTTTGTGTATGGAAAATAAGTTTTGGTTTGTCTAGTCACCTCAGCAATGCAACTTTTCATAAACATTGTAATTAGGAGGATAATTGGTCACCATTGCTTTGTCACAGGGCAGTCTATTTATTTTCAAGTGTCCATGTATCCTTACTCTTTGTTCCCAGTGTTGAGTAATTACCAAATTCTACTCAGCATGCTATTTCTTGGAAGTCTCTTTGCTATATTGTTTCAGTTAGAGCTTTAGTTCAAGACATCACTACTCATTATTACCACACTCCCTAAACTACTTGAAAACATTTGTTTTTTCAAAATGGTGGTTTTCTTTCCCCTAAATTCCTGTGACGTCCCCAGAGAGAAATATATTCCAAACATTATGTTGGGCCAAGATTCCTATTCTGAAGAGCTATAAATGGCTTCCAGTTGACCCTCAAAAATAAAATAGAACTCTTCATGTGGTACTCAAGGCCTTCTCCTTATTTACGTTACTTTCCACAGTTTTTAAGATGCAGTTCATGCTTAGTGACCTGATAAGCACACCAGTAAGACACTGCATGATTTCTAATGCAGTGTTTTCATAATAAATGTCGTCATCATTTGAAATAATATTTGCTGGAAATTTCTAATATGCTTATATTCGCAGTATTATTATTTTATCAACTGTTTATCTTTACCAATATCATATTCACATTTCCCAAATTTTAGAGGATTCCCATGCAGAATAATCTTCTTGGCACTTGTGACTTGTCATATATATTCTCAATAATATAATCATCTATTTGCTGTTATCACTGATGAGTTTTACACTTGTCTATGGTTTTTTATTGTCCTCTTTGGATCCTTTGCCATTATATATGAAACCAAAACCAGAGCCTTGAGTGTGATGTATTTAAATGGGCTTTACTGACTAAAACAAGTATTACTCTTAGCACTATTAATAAAAAATACATAATAAACAAAGGCACTACAAGGAGACTTTTGAATATTGCCTAATATGCTTGTAAATTCAGAAAACCAAAGTACAATTAAAAAGACTATTTACTAATAATTTACTCTTAATTTGTCATTGGCCAATAGTATAAAATGTTTCAACTTATATTTACCTTGTTGCATCTAGTACAATAATTTGTACATAGAAGGCAATCAATTAAAAAAATGGAGAATTTTCTGATTGGTAGCATAAGAATATAAACGTTTACATTTCTAACTCCATTGTCCTGCATTGTAAATGTATGCAAAGAGCTGAGAGAAAAGAAAAAAACAAGAAAAACATAGAATGCAATGTTTACATAGCAGCTATAAAATATTGTGCTTTGAGAGCATAAGGTGCAGTTTTTGAGAAATTAAGAATTTTAATAAGGAAAAGAAGAAGGATACATAGAAGTATGTGGAGTGACTTTTAAATTCATATAACTACTTTGTTAAAAGTTACTTTAACTCTTTAAACAATAAAAAGTACAAGACAAAACTTACATTGTTATAAATGCTAAAATATTATACATATATTAAATGCTCAATAAATATTTTAAAGTTTTTATGTATATAAGAACACATTATAAGATAGAATTTAGTTTAATGTGCTTCCAGCAATCTTAGAATTCTCCAACAATTTTTTGATGAATGCTTACTGTATAAAAATTATTATACTAGATGCAGTGTAGTGGATTTAAGTTGAAAAATGATGAGGAAATAATTTTGGCAAAAGAAAATTAAAATGATTTTTTAAACATACAAAGAGAAATTCATATATTTATGGGTAATCTGATGCATTAACAAGTGCTATTGCTTGAGCCACATACTTCCAGTCCACTTTGCTCTGGTTATTTTGGAGATAGAGTCTTGCAAACTATTTGCCCAGGCTGACATCGAACTTCAATCTTCCCCATCTCAGCCTTCCAAGTAGCTAGGATTACAGGAATGAGACACTGGCGCCCAGTGTGATCCACTTTTTATATAAACATTCTGTTATTAAAATAAAGATTTGAGGAACTTGGATGAGTTAAAATGACAAAGACAACTTTCCATGAATTAGAGTTTACTAATATTTGATCAGACAGAAGTATTATAATAAATAGCTTGTTCTTGATTCTCTATGTACCCAAATCTGGATTTACTAAGTAGGTTGTACCCCCTTGTACTTTACCATCACATAAATAAAATGGCACATGTAACATGCCACTGTGAAATGTTGAAGTATTTTAGAATGATT
Organism: Castor canadensis; assembly: GCF_047511655.1. Classification (NCBI taxonomy): domain Eukaryota; kingdom Metazoa; phylum Chordata; class Mammalia; order Rodentia; family Castoridae; genus Castor; species Castor canadensis. Next base: position 57,776,846 of record NC_133387.1, read on the forward strand.
ATTTGAACAATGAAAACCAGCTTTCACTCCTTTGATACTTCCTGCCTAAAGGATTTTTTATCATTTGCTTTCGTGTTTCAGATTCTTTCAGACCTCTTTATAAAGCAATGTCTAAATATGTATAATCCAAATGTGCTGTAGTAAACTCCCACTATGCCATGGTGACAAGTTTTAAATCATGCTGGTAGGAAAACAGTTCCTCTTACAAAGCTTACAAAAATATTCTTTTAAAAAAATTTTTATTCATTTATTCACATGTGCATACATTGCTTGGGCCATTTCTCCTCCCTGCCCCCAGCCCACAAAAATATTCTTAAAGCATGGAAATAACAATTTGTAATCCTTTTCCAACATGTAAGTAGAAAACAAAAAATGATCAGTCATTCTGATAGTAAATGCTAGCAAGACAAGCCAGCTCCATGCATTTGAAGGCCAGTGATTCTTAAAATTACCCCAGATTAGAAGGCAATGTGACCTGTTTCTAATAACTTTAAGGTTATCAGCTGTCTTCATCACTTTTGACCTGTGTGATTTTTAATAAATTAGGTCCTGTAGTCTCAGTTTCCTATCTCTATATAAGGATGGGTAACAGTAGGAACTAATTGATATGGTTGTTAGGAAGGATAAAAGAATGAAGACTTGTAAAGTAATATATTAATTTTTTCAGGATGCATAGCAAATTAAAACAAACTTGGTCACTCAAAACAACAGAAATTTTTTCTTTTATTACTCTGGAGTCCAGAAGTCCAAAGTTAAGGAGTCAGCAGGGTTGGTTTCTTCTGGAGCCTCTGATGAGAATCTGTGCTGTGCCTCTCAGTCTCTGGTTGTTTCCAGGAACTTGGGGCAGTCCTTCTCATGCAGATGCATCATGCCAATCTTTCCCTCCACCTTCCCATGGTGTTTTTCTCTGTGTCTCTCTTTATCCTTTCCTCTTATAATGAATAGCAATAATTGGATTTAGGGTTGACTCTAAATCCAGATTGTTTGCACCTCACAATTCATAACTTTATTATATCTAGAAAGACACTATTTCCACACAAGTTCATCTTTTGAGATTCCTGTTGCATATGATTTTTGAGAGGACAGTATTTAGCCCATTGTACTTGACACATAGTAAGTACTTAGGAAGATCATAAGAGTGAAAAATTGGAATCAATTTAAATAAATATTAGGAGAAAACTAATAGGTAAATTGAATAAATCACAATGAGGAAAGGGAGCATTATTTACTGACACTGTAATAATTGGATATGTACATGCAACAGAGTGAATTAAATTCCTATCTATAGTCATATATCAAAAACAACACCCAGTGGATTAAAGACTTACGTGAGACCCACTACTATAAATCTACTAGAAGAAAACATGGGGAAAAGCTATATTTACATTGGTCTGGGCAGTGATTTTTTTTGTCATTGTTTTGTAGGGTTTTTTTTTAAATATGACCAACAATGCTCAGGGAACAAAAGCAAAAAAAGATAAATGAGGTTGCATTAAACTTAAAAGATTCTATACTGCCAAGTAAATATTCAACAAAGTAAAGAGATGACCAACACAAGGGGAGAAAAACCTGGCAAACTATAACATCTTTTGATGGATTAATATCTAAAGTATATAAGGAGCTAAAGCAATTCAATACTAAGGAAATAGCCTTATGTTTAAAAATGTACAAAGGCACTAAGTAGACATTTCTCACAAGAAGACATACAAATGGACAGTAAGTATATGAAGCAAGATGTTCAATATCACTAATAATCAAATAAATGCAAATTAAAAACATGAAGGAGCTATCACTTCACACCTGGTATAATGATTATCATCAAAAAGGTGAAAGGTGTAAAAGTGCTGACTAAGATAGAGATAAAAGTGAACACTTGCACACTGTTGGTAGGAATGTGAATTAAGACAGCCATATGGAAAACTATATGGAAGTTTCTCAAAAATTAAAAATAGAGTTGCAGTATTATTCAGAAATCCCATCACTGAGTACACAAAGGAAATAAAATCACAATGTTGAATAGATACCAGGACTCCCATGTTCATTATAGCATTACTCATAATAGCTAAGGTTTGAAATCAATATAAGTGTTCACCAGTGGATGAATGAATAAAGAAAATGTGGTGCACCCACACAATAGAAAACTATAAACTTTAAAGATGTAAATACTGTTATTTGCAACAACATGGATGGATCTAAAGGATGTTGTATTAAGTGAAATAAGCCAAGGACAGGAAGCATAATCTCACTTATATGTGGAGTGTTACAAAGTTTAACTATACCAGTGTTTGGGGTGGGATGGAGGACTTGCTGGTCAAAGAATGCAAAATTTTAGTTAGACAGGAGGACTAAATTCAAAAAACTAAGCTCAAGCACAACTTAGTTCGAGGACTAAGTTCAAGTACAACATAGTTACTATAGTTAATAATACTGCATTATTAACAGTATTTGTTAATAATGCTTGAAAAATGCGAAGAGTAGATTCTGAATGTACTTACCACAAAAGTAAGTATATGTGGCAATCTATCTGTTATTAGCTTGATCTAACTTTTCACAATGTATGTATATTTAAATATATCATGTTTTCATTAAAAATCTATATATTTTTCATTAAAATAGTTTGCTAAAAGATTAATCAACAATGATACTTTAAAAACTATGTTTAGTGACAGAAGAATATATTAGCCACATGATAAACTTGGTTACCATAATTAATATAATGAACTCTATTTGTATTACCACTAATGAATTTTGGAAAGTCCAATGCCAAGTTTCAAACAATAAGCTTTAAAACCTAAGGTGTATTATTAATGAAAATTAATACTCTTGTATTTAAAGGCTATAAATAACAAATTCATAATAAGTATTGATTCTGGTGAGGAAGGAGGAGTCTAGGGCTGAGGAGAAGAGAGAATATCAGTGACTTCAACAACTTCTATAATAATTACTCTTTAAATGCAATGAGATTTTTCAATTTTAATTTATAATAGCATCACTTCTTGGTCTTTTGATTAAGATCAAGTGTAATATATAATAGCATGAAGAATAAAATATTTAATAATAAACATAACTGAGGAGCCAGTATATTTGTACATTGAAAACTGTAGAAGTTGCTGGAAGATATTAAAGATACAAATAACTGTAAACATATTCCATGTTTTTGGATTGGAAGACTTAATATTGCTACAATGTAAATTCTACCCAAAATGATCTATAAAGTCAATGCAATCTCTATCAAAATCCCAGTGATATTTTCGCAAAGATATAAAAATCTATCCTAAAATTCAAATGAAATGTCAGAGGACCCTGAAAATCCAAAATAATCTTGAAAAGAGTTGGAGTTCTCACACTTCCTGGTTCCAATACTTACTACAAACCTACAGTAATCAAAAAATGTGAATAGCATAAAAAGACACATAGGCCAACAGAATAAAGAACATTGAAGTGAACACTCATGTATGGGATCATGTGATTTCCAAGAAGAGAGCCATGATCATTCAAAATGGAAAAGACAGTATTCAAAAAATGGTGTTGGGAAAACAATGAAGCTACCCCTTACCTTATTTCATATACAAAAATTAACAGAAAATGGGTCAAACACTCAAATGTATGACCTTAAATATTAAAACTCTTAGAGGAAAGCATAGAAGGAAAGCTTCATGACATTGGATTTGGCAATGATTTCTTGATTATGACACTACAAGCACAGGTAACTAAAAAAAATAGATAAACTGTATCATATCAAATTTAAAAATGTGTATCAAAGATATAATATTCAGTGAAAAGGGAATACACAGAATTGGAGAAAATATTTGCAAATCTGAATAATTCAAATATTTAGCTCCCTCCAAAGTTAAAAAAATACTTGAATGAGGCATTTTAGTAAACTATATTAATATTTTTTAAATTGTATTTGTAATAAAAGTTTTTGAAGTTAATTTTTGATGGACTTGTAAAATGTAGTTAATGAGTAACATATAAATAATTTTTCACAAGATTCTAAAAATTTTTTAAAGTCAACACGTGGTTGAATGACAGACATTATATTTGCAAATATGTATATATCTAAAATTTCACATGCAGCTGGATATTGTTGGCTCACACCTGTAATCCTAGCTACTCAGAAAGCAGAGATCAGGACCATCATGGTTTGAAATTAGCCCTGGCAAATAGTTGCTGAGACTCTATCTCAAAAATATCCTACACCAAAAAGGGCTGATGGAATGGTTTAAGTGGTAGAGCATCTGTCCAGTAAGCTTGTGACTCTGAGTTCAAACCCCAGTTCTGTCCCTCCCAAAGTAAATAAAAGATTTTCATGTGTAATTAAAATATATAGTTGTGTGTTTTCTGTAAATTTATTATTAGAATGATGCAGGTGTAAATTGAGTTTGGAAGTTTGTTAAACTGACATACTTTCATTAACTAGATACTGTTAGTTTGCATTATTCCTTGCTTGGTACACAGACCAGCATCATTTACTTTCTTTCAGTCACATCACAGACATTATTATGTCTTAATTCTAATTCATTGTTCATCTATCCATTCATCTTTAAAATCAATACTTTATCAATAACAACTTAGAATGGTTCCTTCTCTAAATGTTTCTAATTCTCTGAAATCAATTCTTGAATTCAATGATAAGGAGAAGTCTCTTAGACTTCTGAACCAAATACTCTGCAATCTTTCTCATTAAAAGACTCCTGGTTTCTTTTTAGTTTGCTAAAGATGACTACATTTTCAACTTCCTTATAACTAGTAGAGCCTGTATTATATAAATGAAACTTCCAGAGTGGATTCATCTGGATTAGCCATGTAATAACTAGAATGGTCTATTTTTACCCTCATTTTTACAAAACCAGAATTGCAGGAACTGTTTTCTTTTTCTTCCTAAAAATGACATCCATTAGCAATGATTATCAGAAAAGAAAGAAATGATAAATCTTCAATGGTTTAAGAACTAATACAAGACTTGGTATTCTGAATTTCTCTAACTTGAGCAAGGAAGACACACCAAATAAACATTAACCTTGCTTAATCCACTATTATTTATGAAGTAGATTTTGACTCAACCTCTCTATCTCTAATTGATTACCAAATTTTGCTACTTCTGATATTGAAATTTCATCTGAAATGTTTTTGTTTGCTTATTTTTAATACCATTAACTAATAGAGTTGATCATCTTACAAAATTAAAATTGACTGATTTTCTGTATTTTACAAGTACTGTGAGAAATATTAAAATATATCAATATTTGCAAATTATTTTTGATATCTATACAAAGATGAGTTGGAGATGTAGAGAACATTAATTAACCAACCTCCAGTATATATTCATTCAATTTTATAAAGTTACAGTTTAGTCATACCATTATACTTCAATGTCACAAGAAGATGTTGAAATTCATTTATTGATGAGAATGTTTGAGAAGCTAATTTACTATTGACGAAGAAGTTAAATTACTATTAAAGAATGGAATCATGAATTAGGATAAAAACTGTGTTTAAATTCTTTTCTTTCCAGTGAACCACAAGCACATGGCAGGAGTATAGGGTCAGAAATGAGAATCGGATGTGCCCTTGAACATATCTGTCTACAGGGGATAGCTCTATGTTGAGAAAGTGATAATCAGATGAGAAATGCAAGTCAGTTCCTGAGTTACAGCAGCAGCCTCAAAGGCAGACCTGCCTTATTCTAATCCCTTCCAATTAATCTTTCCAAAACATGGTATTTATCATGCCAGGCGTTTATCAGAAAGCACATTGGTGCATCTTTGTCACAAACAATTTTACCCTTCTAAACTTTCTTCATTGTTCCCCAATTCAAGGCAATTATATAACAAAGAAAGTTATTTTGTTATAGTTTCTGAAATATAATATGTCCTTGTCCACCTCTGAATTTGTGCAGTCTACATTGAACTCTCTTTTTTCTGACCTCTTATTAAATTTACTGTCTGTATCATTTTTTTCTAACCATGAAATCTCATTTAATTTATTATGTGTGCATATTTTCACTCCAAGTAGTTTATGAAATGCTGAGGTCAGGTACTAGTTTGTGCCATGAAATTTAGCTCAATGATAAGTTGTAAGAAATATTTATTATTTACTGAATTGAGTTTAAATTATCTGGAATCTTGAAAATGATAAAAACGATGACTTTTCCATTTAAGATTTTTAATGTTTGGATAAATATTTCTGGAACTAATTAGTGAATTTTCTAATATTGACCTGGGCAAAATTGTAAAAATTGGTAGAGTTTTTTTTTAGAACTCTTTCCTTTAAGTTGAATTTCCTCACACACAATATTTGCCTACTTTTGCATTCACCCAGGTGTACCTTTTCTAAGAATACTTTCCTTTGACTTGATCAAATGGGGATTTATGTTTCTGTTTTATTGTTTTGTATTGTTTTGTTTTGATGGTGAATACCAGGAAGTTGGTGGATTTATGGCTTTAAGGCTCTCAACTTACCTGAAGGCTTTTTGATCACACTTCCTGCATCATTTTTGACACATCAAGCTATTCATATTCTCCAAGGGAATTCTTCTACAACCTAACTAGTCCTTTTAAAGGTATAGTGCACCAGAATGTCAGTGACTAACTAATGTCTTAATTTGATCAAGAGGATAAAAGATAAATTGAGAAAATATTACAGGTAGTACATTCATTTAGTCTTCTAAATTAGAAGTATTTTTAATACCATTACAGTTTTGGAGAGAATATTCTTTACTTTGTCCAGAAGGGCATTTTTAGGATGATATGTAAGATTTAATGGAGGGAGAAGATGGCCAAAGTTGTGTTGTAGAATATTATAAATTATACCTACTCTCATTATGCCCTCTAGTAGTCATTGAACTAATGACTTTTTCCACCCAATTGGCAACTATCTGAATGTATTTTACAGATCTGCTCATAGAAATATTTCCTCCACTCTAATTCTACTCAGTCTTATCCCATTGACAATTTACCCTATACTATGTATGTAGTGTCATAAACTTATTACAGTATCGATAATTTAGAATATTAGTTTTTATTTTGTGGCTATTTCTTTTATAGTTGATGAATCACTAATGGCAAAAGAAAATACTTTGATCTCATAGGTAAATCAACAAAAATATAAAACTTGGTGTCCTATTCTCATCTTACATATCATTGCACCCACCTGAACAACCCTGAGAAGACATGTATGTGTAAAATGATGATGACCACCCTGATTTATGAGTTCTGTGTGTTTTATGTCCTTAGGTTAATGAGATTCAGTAATTAAATCATGGAGTAATAAAACAGAACACTAATTTTTGAGGAGAGTCATATAAAGTATATTTACATTTAAGAACTAAGGCACATTTAATGAGTTCAGAACACAAATTATATACCATTCAGGCTTCAAAATCTTGACCCAAGTAAGCAAAATGTTTAACAAATAATAAAATTATAAACCAGATAGGTAAAAATACCTTGAATCTTGGTTTCAGTGACATACTATTTTAAGTATTTATTTTAAACAGAAATATTTATCCAAAATATTTTATATTAAGTTGGAAATGATAGATCACATTTGATGTTTATCAAAATCATATTTTTAATAATGGCATACTCACCACTACCACTGCTAAGATCATTTTTCACTAAAACTAAAAGGGAAATTGTGTGCAGATGAAGTGGAAATAAACACAATGGAAATGGGTCCAAATCAGGGATCAGATAGTTAGCTAGTCATTTGTTGGTAGGGATATTCTGATTTTTACCTTCTTACACAAAAAGCAAACCCAGCCAACATTGGATCATTAGTTCATAGGTTAGATTTGTTAAAGAAACCCTCTCGTGTATAGGCTTGTATGATGGGTTGTGCATAAAACTAGGAATAAATCAAAATAAAGTCTGTATTCTTCTCCAAAGCTTATTCAAGGTTTGCTATAAAAATTAGACTAGAAACTCTACAGGATACTGTTTCTTAAGGAAGTTCCGATATGTTCCATATTCAGCCAAGATGGAAAAAAATTCAATGAAAATCCTCATGATATTTTATGTGAAACTATGCAAATGCAGTTTTGTTTCCTTTTTTAATTAAAATGTTTAAGTTTTGCAAATGTTAAAATTTGACTAAAACTGATAACACATTTTGCAACATTCACAAACTAATTTGCTTAAATCTACATAAAGAAATTAAAGATTTTTTTCTCTCTTATATAGTATTTCTATAGGTAATTTTTTGTTCATTCAGTGGTAATTTTTTCTTAAACTTTGATGTCAACTTGTACTTATAATGCCTTTGGGATATAAAAATCCACACAGGCACACACACAGGCTTACAGATGCACAGACTATCTAAAATAAGCAGTATTAGTTAAAACAAAACAAAACCCTTCTCATATCACAAGTAAATGCAAATTGTAATTATTAACCATTTATTTATTTATTTATTTATTTATTTAATTTTTTATTGTTTTACTATTCATATGTGCATACAATGCTTGGGTCATTTCTTCCCCCTGCCCCCACCCCCTCCCTTACCACCCACTCCATCCCCTCCCTCTCCCCCCCACCCCCTCAATACCCAGCAGAAACAATTATTAACCATTTAGACCTTTTCAAATTACAATACCCTTTTGTATTACATTGAAATCACAACCTTTTTTTAAAAGTTTTTTTCCAATTCCTTGCTTCTATTTGTCTTTTTCTTGGTATTCTATCCACAGTTCACCATATCTTAATTTTCTACATATTCATGTTTATCTTTCTGTTCCAGATGGAATAGCGAAAAGGATGGCTTGTTAATTGTTTTGTAGGTTTATTATAAATATTTAAAGTGAAAGGATAAAAAAAGTATGCTAATGTAATCTTCCAAATAACAAAAGATAACAGTTATTCAAGATCAAGTCTTACTTTATTTTTTCCAACCTTTTTACTGTCAGTCTCATCATTCAAATGAATTTTCATTAAAGAATAATATGATGTTAGTGCTGAGAAAAATAAGCCCCTATTAGAAGAAATGAAGCATCTACTAATTAAACAATGAACATCAGACCACTAGGGAAACGGGGAAAATAGATGAAGCATTCCTAATTTTCAGTCAATTCTTCTTTCTACTTATTCACTACAAACCAGTCAAAGATATTAAGGAAACATTTGGTCAAAGGATTTTAATTATAAGAAAATGTTCTAATGAATTACCTTTAAAATATTTGTTCAGAAGCAATTCTTAACTTTATAGGTCCTTTGCATTCTTTGTGTAACTTCTATCACTGGATAAGACATTTCATTTTGTACAGTACAAAGTTATAGTATCTAATTCTAAATTATAGCTGCTCAGAAAAATAAAATTAATTTCAAATTTTTCTGTAAAAGAAAATGACCATCATTTTATATTGTACAGGCTGAAAATTATTCTGCATAGAGTCTGTTGTGAGGATTCTAGAGACAGATTGAATTGGGTTAGTTTGAATTCTAACCCATAACAAATGTGTGACTTTGGGTAGAGTGACCTCTCAGACACACTTTTCCTCATGTGTTATAAAAGAAAAGAAAAGAGGTGAAAAGGCGACAATAGTAGTACTGACCTCACAGTGTCCTTGTAGGTCTCAAAGGAGATGATGCATGTGAAGGTCTTTGCATGGCTTCTGTCACATAGCAAATGTTCAATCACCATCATCATCATGATGAGGAAAGTAGTCACATACTGTTTAACACAGAAAGTAGCTCTCACCAACACAGGAAAACAGATCAAGCACATCTGACTTTTAAATGTAAATTATTCTGGTTATTTATGCGTTTCTGTTGTCAGAAAATGACACAGAAAGCCCTAAAGTTTCCATGTGTTAAGTTACCTAATACATAGTATACAGAAATACAATGAGCACCTTTTTTTTTTTTGAACAGTTGGCTTCAACCACATTTTAAAAAAAAATGTCCAACTGCAGAATGTCAATCTGCCTGACAGTGTAAATCTCCTTAAAGCAATTTGATTCAGATTAAAAAGATAACCTCAGTTTATGTAGCAGAATAAGGGATCTGTTTCAAATCCATCACATTAACACTATCAATAATCCTCTATGACCCATGATTAAGTAGTTTTAATTAAGTTCTGTTGGGGCGTTGGGGGAAGGGTGCATCATTAAATCCTTCATTAATAGTTAAAGTGAATATTACAAATATCTGTAGAACTTTTGTAGTTTGAGCATCCTTCTCTTTTCTTGTATTTATTGTTTTCTTTGCTACAGAGCAATACCATTTGAGGAACTGGTTCCCAGGAGCTTAAATGCTACCCCACTTCCAGCACTATAAAACAGAGGCCTGCTGTTTTAATCACGCCTCTCTCTCTCTCAATGTTGTTTGCGCCCTGGTACAACCCATCTGCCTTGAATCTAGTGCTCCGCTGGGGCTGCACACATCTGCCAGCCAGACTACCTTCGTACACAATTACTCCATCCACCGTAAGGCTCTGTAATAGGAAACAAGTGTGACAACGGCAAGCCTCTCTCTCTCCCTTTCTTTTCTTTTTTTTTTTTTCCCCCTCCTCCCTCCTAAACCACAGAGTCATATAGCTCTAATAGAGATGAAGCTTGATAGATCCGCCCAGGTGTAGGTGAAATGGTAGAGCCTCGGGGGTAATAGATGCTGTGCTCGCACGCTGAAGTTTAGCACTTGGTCCTGACGGGCTGTAGAAGCAGCCGGCGATGGGCTGCTCCTCGCACAGTTACAAAGTCAACATGCGCCTGGCCGCTCACGTTTGTGCCTAATCCGGAGGGCAACCTGGAGCTAGGTAAGGACAGAACAGACCTTTGACTTCATCGCACCGACGAAGGAAAGCAAAGGCAGTAAGTGGAAAATTTATCTTTTCTTCTTTTACTTGGGAATTAATTAAGGGTGTTTACTCCCAGGGAACCCTCTAAAGACTGTGTAAAAGTGAACTAGCAAAAAACCTGTGTTCTTAACCCCGTGGATTTCCTCAGGTTTCATTTTGCAGTGTCCTGGCACTGTCACTGAAGCTTAACTACTCCACCAGTGATTCCTCATTCCGAAGGTCTCAGAACTGAAATGTGCTGCTAAGAATACAGTAATGCTAATGCAACCCTGCAGCCTGGCATATTAACTGCTATTTCTGGGTGAAAAATCCTTTATTAGTGTCAAAAATGAGGGTGACATGTGCTTTGTCACAGTTTTCAGAATAGAAAAAGAAAATCTTAAGAGGCACATACTCTTCCTGAAAATGGATTTCAACTTTTACGCATAGCTATATTGTTACATCACTGTTATAAATTAATGTGAGGAATTTTCTCGATATGTTTTTGCTTAACCATTTCTTTTTGCAGCTTTCATTCTTACCAAAAAAGTGATATAAAAACTAAAGGTAGTATTAGGTTGCAGCGGCAATGACAATGATAATGAATTTTTAAAACAAACAAAACAAAAGGTCATTTGTCTAATAGCCTAGGAAAAGATATTAAAAACAGATGGAGGAAATCTCAACTTTGACTTTTTGGTCTTTCATGCTTGGTTTAAAGCACCCTTCATGTTGCGTTTACTTTGCATTTATAACTTTGGATTCACCATTAAACTATGTTTGAACTTGAAGTTCAGATTTGATCTACGTAGAGCCATGTTCTTTGAGCCCTCTACTCCAGATTTTACTTGGCTATGGGGAATCCTTTTACTAGTACCCTATATATCTTGAATTGTGTTAACAAGCTAACTGCGGTGGACTTTCAGGTGGAATGTCAGCTAGTGTAAAAGAATGTACTCAAATGTATGATGCTCTTTGTATGAAATAAACACAGAACATATGTCCTAACAAACTTTCCAATTATGATTCTTAAATTAATACTTTCAATATTGCCCAAACATGACCATATAAAAATGATGTTATAAAAACTGCCAGTATATAATTAGATCTATGTACAATTCAGGCATTGTACATTTGAAAAATTAGTCTGGAAGGCATTGTCATCTCTGAAGACAATGAACATATAGAGAGTACATAGGCAAGCAAAGTTAGACAAAATACTACTGCGTTGTTTAAATAATCCCTATTGGCCAATGTTTTGGTTTTGTTTTCTAACTATTATAGATGGCCATCATTGAAAATGATGATTTAAAATCCATGACGATAGAATCCTGATGACTCCTTTGTGTATATTCAGAAACGATTTAGCTTGGATAAAGTTGCTGCTATGAGAGGTTTAATTAATTACTGCTAGTTAAATATATTTCTTCAAGAATTGTTTTTGACATTATTGATGGTGGAGTAAATGCAGTTTAAAAGTCATTCTTCATGAAATACTTTAACCAACAATTGTTGGCATTGAATAGCGGTCAATGTCTACCCCCTACAGGGAGAGATTCTAATTTCACTGTGCCTTCCTCAGTACTTGAATACCGCAGAGTACAGTTCACACATATGAACGCTATAACCGTGTCAATGACTCCAACAAGTGCCCCATAATGAAAAGGTCAGCCCTGTGATTAATAGGAGGCCAGTTTCAAAGGCAGGGCCTCCCTTCAGCACTACACTTAGATTAGTTTCTTCTTGATTTATTCATTTGCCTTTCAAAGTGGAATAAAAATTTTACGGTCTATACATTTTTAGTGCATTGTGATTTTTTTTATATTATAGCTCCACACCAGTATATTTGGTTTACTAAAGACAAAGTAATAAAGTGAAAAACTCAGTCAAGCTAAGAATCAAGAACATAAGGATAATGAGTGAAAATTTCACTTTTTATCCAAGTACTTAGAATATTTAACTCTTGCAGAAGTGTTAGTTAATTTTGTATTTTTTAAGAGGAACTGTAGGTGGTGTGATAGAAGAAAGGTTTGATATTGAATCTAAGCTAATTATGATGAAATGCTAGCTATGTGCAAGCAACATACACAGGTAACCCGCGATGATAATGATTTTTCATACAGTGGTAAAATTCACTGAAGAGTATAACTGAGTGAAGATAAGTGGAGAGGAAGACAAGAATTGTAAACCTATTGACAACCTCAAAGAAGTAATTTAGTCTTAAAGTTATCATGGTGATTTCATTATAATCTTTCCAAATAATACTGATGCTAAAGAACATTAAGGAAAAGTTCACCTTAAAACTTGTAAGTGATTCTTTTTGGCTGACATTTTTACTGATAAATATGTTGAAATTTAGGCAATTTATATATTAGGTGTTCCTTAAATAAAATCTTTTTATCTTTTCATTTAAGTATGTGTTTTATGACTCCATTTGTGCATCTTTTCAAATAAAACTGCAATATGACTAATGAAATAATACAAAAAATTAATACACTATACTTATTACATATGAACGTTTCTGTATCCCTAAAAGGCATTTTCAGAAGCGATAGGCTATATAATTTATCCTAAAGAATATTCTCTTTCAAAAGGTTTCCTTTGTAACCCTAAATCAAAACAGAATTTGATAATTCCATGTTCACTTATGATGAAGGAATTAGATTACACATCAAGATACAAAGTGTGGGGAAAAGTCTAATTTTCAATGCTAATAAGTCACAAAGGAGCTTTCACTGGCCACTCAAGGAGAAAGCAGTGTGTCAACTCTGTAGAATTAGTGCAGTGCTCCCTAGATATATCTAATAGGGTATGTGGCCTACCAATGTTCCAAGTGCTCTTCTATCCAATGTATCCTTTTGCTTTGAATTGGACAAGATTCTAATGAGTAACATTAGATGGGCACCTGCAAGGTACCAAACACCAGTCTCAGCACTTAGTATCTGTGATTTATTTAGTTCTTGTAGTATAATAAAGTGTGCAGTATCCCCATTCCTATTTGTAAGTGCGTAAATAGAGTGGCTAAGGGACTTGCCCAGTGTTGCACAGCTAGTAAGTGGTAGAACGTGAATTCAGATTAACTTGCCTGAGAACAGGTACCTTCTTCAACCACTGGTTTGTGCTACCTCTCTGCTAATAAGTGATTGCTTTCTCAGTGCAAAGACAACTGCATTCCTAGCCACCTTATGGAGACTACACAAATTCTGTAAAGGATTCATAAGTGAAAGTTGGTAGAATGCCCACTCAAACAAAGCATAAATATATGAATGCAAAGCAATGGGAATGATTTTGCTTCAAGTTATATTATCATTCAGGACTTACAGAGACTGCTATTCTTCAGAGGTTTTACTATAGATAAAGAAGAAGTTGTAGCTGTGAGGAAAAGTTAGTCCTTCCATCCTCCTTCAATTGCTCAGTTTCCATTCCTGTTAATTTGGGGTCTGTTTGTGTCTTTGGGGTATTTGAAACCAGGCTACAGTTCCTGTCAACAGGGGTGACTAATCACAATAGCCTCTCAGTGAGAGTCATCTAAATGCATTCCCACCTTCAAGGTAGCAAGGAAAATGAGAAGCTCAAGTATCTTCATGCCTCAGTTATTCAACAGAACCACCAGAAAAAATTTAAAAGCTACACTGTTAATTACATTTTTCTGTATCTGCAGATATGTGTGTGTGCACACCCATTTATATGTATGTGTTGTGAAACAGTGCAGCATATAACCTGCATAAGATTTCATGTGAAATACGGAATTTCTTAGATCCTGCATCTGTGATATGTCTACCTGCTGAAACACTTTTTTCCAAAGACAAGCACTTATAAATATGATAGAGACTTTTTTTGTGAAGAGATTGAAAACAAAAAACTTTTTTTTTGACAGTACTGGAATTTGAACTCAGGCCTCATACTTGCTAAGCAGGAACTCTACCACTTGAGCCACTTTGTTATTTTGCATTGGCTTATTTCAAAATAGAGTCTCAGGAACTATTTGCTTGGGTTGGGTTCAAACTGTGATCCTCCTGATCTCTGACTCTTGAGTAGCTAGGATTTCAAGTGTGACCCATGAAGCCCAGCCTGAAAATGAATTTTTTGACAAAATTCCCTTTTATTTCATGTTATAATTTTTTTTTTTTTTTTTTGCTTTTACTTGTTCATTTTCTTTTAGACAAGTTCTTTCTATGTACCTAGGCTGGCCTCTAACAAGATCCTCCTGCCTCAGACTCCATAGTGCTAGGATTATAAGTGTACACCATTATGCCTGACTTATTAAGAATATAATTTTAACATTAGAAATCTGTCTTTTCTCTCTCAGATAAAAACAATCATTCTAAAATGTTTTTATCTTATTTTTAATAGTCCATATTACAACAGTTTTAAAACCAAGAACTTGTACAAGACAAATGAAAAAAACACGAGGCACTTACTTCAAAATTTAAGCAACCCTTGCCTATTTTCTCCAAAGTAAGTAGAATTAAAGAAATAAATGTTTCTTTAATTCTCATATTTCTTTGGTTCTGATGAAAGTTATTTAATGAAAAAATTTAACTGTATTTGGCATTTTTATGTATATACTTTTAAAATTATTGTTGTGCTGGGTTGGGTACACTGTAGCATTTACAAAGGTTCTTACAATGTATCAAATATATCATACATGAATTCAACCCCTTCACTGCTCTCTTTATGCCCCCTCCCTTGATTCCCAGAACAGTTTCAACATGTAACATTTTTGCATTTACATACATGGGTACACATTATTTACACCATATTCATCCTCCTACCCCTTTCCTGCCACCTCCCCCACCCCCAGGCAGAACCTGTCCTGACTTCCTGTTCTCTGATTAAAAAACATAAAAGATAATAAGAGAAACATGATGTTTTTGCTAGTTTGAGATAAAGATAGCTACACAGGGAGTTTCCTTGTATTGTTTATCTGCTTAGATGTATTACAAACCAAATTGGTTCATCTCTACCAGTCCTCTTCACCACTTCCTAGTCTCCTTCCAATGGTGGCTTCATCCAGTTTACAATTTCTATATTCATTCCTGTACAGTTGAACACATCAACCAACCACATTTAAATTTTGATTTCCTTCCCTTGTCCTATCCCTCCTATGTGCAGCCTCCTCTTAGTGTGACCCATGTTCCATAATAGTGCTGCATTTGTTTTAGGTCTATATTCCATACATGAGGGAGAACATGCAGTTGTGGCCCTCTGAGCCTGGCTAACTTCACTTAAGATGATGTTCTCCAGTTCCATCCATTTACCTGCAAATGACAAAATTTCATTCTTCTTTTGTGGCTGAGTAAAATTCCATTGTGTATAAATACCACATTTTCTCTATCCATTTATCAGTAGTGGGGCATCTTGGCTGTTTCTATACCTATTAAGAATAGTGCTGCAATAAACATGTGTGTGCAGGTGTCTTTGTAATTACCTGAGTTGCATTCCTTCAGGTATATCCCTAGGAGTGGTATTGCTGGATCATATGGCAGATCTATGCTTAGTTTTTTAAGAAGCCTCCACATGGTTTTCCAAAGTGATTGTACTAGCTTACATTCCCACCAGCAGTAAGGAGTAAGATGGAATTTTAGTGTAGTTTTGATTTGTATTTCCTTTATGGCCAAGGATGGTGAGCATTTTTTCATGTGTTTTTTAGCCATTTGGACTTCTTTTTTTGAAAAAGTTTTGTTTAGTTCAGTTGCCCACTTCTTTATTGGGTCATTGATTGTTTTGGGAGTTTAGTTTTTTGAGCTCCTCGTATATTCTAGTTATCAGTCCCTTGTCTGAGGTATAGCTAGCAAAGATTTTCTCCCATTCTGTGGGTGGCCTCTTCAATTTAGAGATCATTTCTTTTATTGTGCAGAAGCTTTTTAATTTCCTGTAGTCTCATTTGTTAATCTTTTTTCTTAATTGCTGAGTCACTTGAGTTCTACTGAAGAAGTCCTTTCCTATGCCTATTGCTTCCAGAGTATTCATTCACTGCTCTTTCCTGTACTAGCTTCAAGGTTTCATATTAAGGTCCTTAATCCACTTTGAGTTGATACTTGTACAGGGTGACAAGCATGGATGTAGTTTCAGTTTTCTGCAGGCAGATATCCAGTTTTCCCAGCAACATTTGTTGAAGAGGCTATCTTTTCTCCATCATATGTTTTGGGTGCATTTGTCAAAAATCAGGTGGGCATGGCTGCATGGATTCAAATGTGTGTCCTCTATTCTGTTTCACTTGTCTTCGTATCTGTTTTTGTGCCAGTACCATGCTGTTTTTATTGCTGTGGATCTGTAGTATAGTTTGAAGTCAGGTATTGTGATGCCTCCAGCTTTGCTGTTTTTGCTCGTCATTACCCAAATGACTTTAGGGTAGATTTTTCAATCTCTGTGAAGAATGGCATTGGGATTTTGATGGGAATTGCATTGAACATATAGGTTGCTTTTGGTAGTATAGCCATTTTTAAAATGTTGATTCTGCAAACCCATGAGCCTGAGAGATCTTTCCAACTTCTGTAGTGCTTGTATGGCATTTGTAAAGTATATACTATTCTTATAAAAAAAATAAGAAGATAGGGGAAAAAGTAAGTGATTTTTAAAAACTAATCTCAAGATACAAGAAAAATGAATTCATGGAAACAGGATCTGAAAACTTTAAATTTCTTAAGGATTGATGAATACTTAAAATCAGTGGTCAAAGACTTCCTCTAACACCATCACTAGTCAAAGTGATCCACAGGAGAACTTCTTAAAGTTAATCTTATCTTAATAAATCCTTTTTGAAGTATCTAGTAACTACTTCACATTTCTTTATAGGATCTCTCTCTCATACACACACTCACATACACACACACCCCTCCCTCCATTTTCCTCCGTCCTTCTTTTCCGTACTCTCCTAACTACACGTTCTAAGCCTTCCACCTGGTACCCACTTATAATGTAGAAATAATTTCTATTCTGATTGCTTCTGGCTCATGTTGCAGAGATATTTGTGGAACAGTATAGACACTGTGCTGGTGTACAATTCTACCTCACTTCTACATTCCAAACTCCAAATCAGCAGACACAGAGATCAGTTCAACTCATGGTCCTTCCTTGGCTTGGAGGGAATCTTAGTACCAGTTTCCCTGCTTAGTCAGACTCCTGACTATTTCTGCATGTTCATCCAGTTTATAAGCAAGTCTAAGAATTTTTAATTTTGTTAGGAAGTGCACATTATCATTGCTGTGTTCAGAGTGGAAGTTACAAGTATGTATAAACCAGAATTCAAAGATGCATCTAATTAGCAATCAGCTTCACTTCTTTATTATTTAAATATTATACATTTCAAATTTGGAAGAAAGCAATGGGCAGGTAGAGAACGTCCTCTGAGTTCAGCGTCACATTAACAATGTTTTAGATTTCAGGGCATTTCAAGTTTTGAATTTTCAATCTGCATATGATTCTTATGAAAGAATCTTTCCAGGGGTCTGGGTGCCTACAGTTCATGTACTCATGTACTCCTAGCCACTCAGGAGGCAGAGATCAGGAGGATCTCGGTTTGAAGCAATACCCCGTAAATAGCTCCTGACATCCTATCTTGAAAAAAATCCCTTCCCAAAAATGTCTGGTGGAGTGGCTCAAGGTGTAGCTCCTGGGTTCAAACCCCAGTGCCACAAAAAAAAAAAAAAAAAAAAATTAAAAATTTACCAGGTATAAACATTTAAAATATTTATGCATTAATATTATTTAAGTTTTATACATAGTGTAGGGATAAATGTTTGATATAATTGATACCACATAAAGCATAACACAGATTTTCTCCTTTGAAATAAAATTTACTTTAAGGTTATTTAACAGAAAACTTTTATCTAAGCCTGATTTCCATTTTATGAATTATGAATTTCAGTAGGTAACTCTGTCTTGGACCAAAACCTCTCAAACATTGTCCCAACTTCTAAACATGATATAGGAGTCATATTTGATTAAAATGTTTCTTGATGAATCTTTTTTCTGCTCCAGTTTTAAACAATTTTAAAAAATGAAACAAAGTTAACAACAAAAGACCCAAATCTTTATAATTTGAAAGTGAGTCTATAGTACTGAACCCTGAATTAGGCCTGGTTCAAATGCTCAATCAGTCAGCGCTGTTTTGATGCATGGTAAAAAATTATTAGTTCTGGTAATGATTTCCTAAAATTCACATAAAATATTGACTTATACTATCATCATTGCTCTCAATTCTTCCATGAACTAAATAGTACAATAAAACTTTGATGATTTTCACTTCTTAAATAATGATACAAGTATATTTTATAACAACCAAATTTGTGACCAAATATTTGACTTATACAACATGAAGATGTAAATAGTATAAACTTATGTGCAAACACTCCCATATCCATTACAACATAAGAGCAATTATATTTGAATATATAGAGAGAAGAAACATAAATTGTATAACTACTATGTGTTTCATAGCTTACCTTATCTTAATCATATTGACAGCCAAAAATAGATTTGTCATTTCCATTTTACAGATGAGAAATGTGTTTTATTTGCTTGATTCTATAAATAATATTAAACCTGTAAAATATGACTGATGTAATTTTGAAGGCAACAAATGTGTGTAAACATACTAAGATGTTCACATGCTAGATGGGTTCTGATAGAAAGTTTTTGTTATAGTTCTCATTCTCTGGAACAGAGTGAAGAGACTTAAACTATCTCAGAATGTTATGAACTTCAAGGATGAGCATATATACACTTAAGTCATCTGACTTAAAACATTTGTGTTGTCATTGTATTTTGGTTATAGAAAGTATCAGATTAAGCCATTTCTTTTATGAGAAATCTCAGACTTTATTAGTATAATTTACTCCTATAGAAACATGAGTTGTCATTCCTACAGAGAGGATGATGGGACTAGAAAGCCACAGACTGTCAGCGGGGCAGCATCAGGGGCTCCTCTTTGTCAATCCTAACACCAAAACCTCAAGCACAAGTAGCCACACTAGTTTAAAACCTTCCTCTATACATATGGTTAACTTTTCTTTTCTTAAACTGATGTATTGCCTCTGGTATTTCTGAAAGGGAACTGTTGCATAAGCATAGCTACCATTTTCAGGGAAACCTCAAATTAGGGTTACTATCAGATATTTATGGTTCTTCCCAGTCCCAATTAATTGTAGCAGTCAAGGATCATTTTGTCATAAGTAATTCTCCTACCATGTATCTAATTTTTGTCAAAAGGAACAAGTTATGCTGGACATTGTGGCACACACCAGCAATCTGGAAGTAGAGGCAGGAGCCTCACAAGTTTGATGCCAGATTGGGATAAGTCATGAGTTCAAGGCCAGCCTGAGTTACATAGGGAGACCCTGTTGCTAGCAAACCAAAAGCTGGAATGTGAATCAATGGTAGAGCACTTGCCTTGTATGCAGAAGACCCTTGGTCTGACCTCCAGCACTGGAAGGAAAAAAAAGAGGAATATACTTAGACAATTAATAAAACATCAATTTATCATGAAGAAGAGGAAAGTATATTTTAGCCCTTTACCCACAGGTGAATAACATGGCCTTTTTCACTACTGTCTACAAATGCAGACTGTGTTTTAGTTTATTGTTGTAATTATTGCATATAGACCTGCCATCATTTATAGGTGTGATTTTTCTACGCAACACGTTTTATACATTTTCTTCCCCTTTGGTAAACTATAGAAACTATACATAGAAACTTTATGAAGGGCTGAAAAAGGTTTAGTTTTGTTACTTAAAAACTCCAAGGGGATTTTTTTTTCTTATGTATTGTACTGCATCTTAAAGACTAAAACACAAGGGTCTATTTTGTAACTTCCATAAATAACTGAGGCTTCACATAGGATAAGAATGGATTTGCTTCTGAAACTCAGGATGCTAGTTCTTGAGGACCACCTTTGACATGGAAAATGTAGTAACAAAACCCCATCTGGTATATGGGTTGTGGCCACAACAGTAATGTCAAATATAGTCATGATGAGGCCAGCTTGTGTTAGGGGAAGGATGAGAAGTGGCAGGAACCCAGACTTTTCTGGAGGAAGGCTATGTCATGGACAGATGACACCTGGTGAGTTCTAACAACTATGAACATTATTTTTTAAGGCTACAGCTTTTTTTCAGAAAGGGCTATAGGTTAGACAGGCTTATAGCATTTTAGGTATATTTGCAACTGCTATTGCCAATACTGATTAATAAATTTTAAAAGCACTACTAAAGCTTTGAAATAACAAAATTTAAGTAAATGAATACTAAAAGGTTAGATACTGATTCAAATTCAATGTGTTTATTCACTACTTAGGAATAGATATTAGGTGTATAATTGTAAAATTAGTTTGCACTTATATATGCTTTATAATAAATAATCAACCAAAAATCCAGAGATTCTACTTGCAGTAATGTCCTAATAAGTAGTATGGTCTTAGAAAAGTAATAGTAATAGCATTTGTACACATAACAACAGTAATGATATTAATAATATTAATTCAATATTTTCACCCATAAAATGAAAAATTGGAATAAATTATATATAATTTTATTTCTAATTTTAAAATTTTGTACATACACAATTTCATTTATGATAAACACATTCATCATCAGTAAGACATAAAATATAATTTAAAATAAACTTTAGGTAGAAGATATATTACTCTCATAAACGTGTGCTAATTTTTAAATGAATCTTATTTCATATAATGCATGCATTTTAATGACAAAGTCAGTCGTGACAGAATTAATAAACTATGTGTAAAGATAATTAAATATTCTCAGTTGCTTGAATATTGAAAAACGAGGGCATCAATTCTGTTAATTTTGCTTGCTTTGTTAAATGCTTTATCATGAATTAAGGAATTAAAATGAGTTTCATGCACTTTAAATAGATAATAATCTGCCTTTTTTCTATTAAAGGTAATTTTTTGTTCTGTCAAACTATAGATGCCATAATAAAATGGAGACAGTGCAGTGTAATTAGCAGAAAAGTGTGAATTAATTCATGTTGGATTATGTGTAATAAAGAGAAACATAAAACCATATTAAGCATTTCTTAAGTAATAGAAAAATATGATTATTTCATTTTAAAAGAATCATAGTTATAAATCTTTGGGAAAACTTGCAGAGATATGAAATTTCCACTAGATCTTTTTTCTTTTATATAATGAATTTATTCGACATTGGATTTTAGCATCAGTTGTGGCTGATTAATTTGGATGAATAATATACTTAAAGTATCTTTAGTTTTATTTCTTTCAGGAGGCTATCTCAAAATTGCCTTAAAAGAGCTTTGAGGTAATGTTTATTTTGAATTAGGTTTGATCCCAACCTGTGCAGCACAAGCCATTAATAACTGGTACACTTTCAAAGGAAGGGGAGGGTAATGAGTATTAGAAGGACTGGTGGTCCCCCAAAGATTAAGTGTGCACTAGTTTCTCTTCATTGTTTAGTCTCTCCTGAGGGTAGAATTTCTCTACCTAGAAGTAGAGGTAAACAATATAAAGAACAGAAATGATCCTTGCTAAGCATCAATGAACTTTACCTTTGACACTTTCATTTCTCTTTACAACTTTTCCAATTTAAGGGCAACTTCTCTTCCTTTCTGTTTTCAACAATTGAGTCACCCTCGTTTTCATAAATCTTTTTCACTGGCTTTTGATTTGCCCAGTATTGAATTTCTGCCAACAGTAGGGGTTCCATTCAAAAGTTCCAGGCTTCTGAATAGTTTTTAGTTTTTGTATTGCTACCCTCCTTCCCATTAAATCCTAAACCAAAGCAGTCATTCTGTTGGTGTAATGTCACTACTAGGTTCTGAAAATGAAGCCAATAAACACAGACACAACATGTTTAAAAGTAGTTTGATGGGATATCTTTTAATGCATAAAGTTCTAACTCTTTGGAGGGGTTTATATTTTAGTAAGAAGAGTCTTCTGATTCAAAAAGGGGTCTCTAATTACTTAGCTGAAGTAAAAGACATAGGTTGCAGGACAAGGGCTGAAGACCCTTTGGTTTCACCTTCTATCTGTGATCTCTGCCTCAGGGTGGGTCCTGATCAAGTGAAATGCTTCCTGGGCAGCGTTGTGGCTGTCAGATCAGGATCTACTAAAATTCACTACTAATTTTTGCTGCCCATGCATGCTTATGTGCTAAACATTTTGAAACTAATCAACAAAAAACCTTATTGAATGAAATACTGTTAAAGAGCAGTTTTAAAGTTTATTTTTAATGACCATGTGTTACTTGTCAATGTTTTCACTTTTCCTTCATTCTTGGGGTTTTTTGTCCTCTTACCTCCTTATTCGCCATCCCCAGCCCACATTCCTTCTGAAATCAGTTGGAAATTCTGGAAGATTAAAAAAAGTAAGAGACACACAAAGAACCCTGGCTGAATGCTGCCAATTGAGTGAAAGTGAGGTTGCTCCATGCTGAAGCACTGTTCCCAGTGGCTTCTGCAGAGATGAATTCATCTTGTTTTCCTCAACTCCACCCATATAATTAATCATGTGTTCATTTGGGAATCAGGATCCAGTTTGCCTTGGATAACTGCTGACCCTTACATTTGCCTATACTTTCTGGTTTGCTTAGTCTAAGAAGGTTTGCATTGAATTCAAACATAGTGGACTAATTTACTTATGCTTTGGCCATCTGTGATTTTGTTATCATTGCATTTAATTGATCTTGAGATTTTGTGTGTGAAAAAATGTACACACATTCTTAACAATTAAGCTTCTGGTTTATTAGTATTTTCATTAAGTTGCAGAAGTAGTTTTAGCATAGAGCAACATATATATATATATATGTATATGTATATATATGTGTGTCAACATTGATAGTGATGTATGTTCACATTGTTTGGGACTGTATACTTTTTTTAATGAATGAAATATAGCTCTTAATTGTCTTTCCTCATTTCATAAATATTGAGCTAGGTAGTATCTTTCTCTGCTCTGATTATATAACATGTCTTGCCTGTGTAATTTATCTGATAGCTTCCTGTGCTGTTGTGTTTTCATACCTATTTCCATTCTCAGATACACTGTAAACTTTTTGAACACAGCCAACACAGCCACAAGAAAGTAGATGTTCAATAAATACTTCTTGGTTAAATGTTGACAATTTTACCCTATAAATGTAGATGGAAAGGTCTTTACCTTTGGATTCTATGTTCCATTTGCTGTTTAATTGGCTATTAGCTGGCACTGATTGATAGATATAAAGACTGCCCCCACACACACCCCAGAGGAGAATTGGCGGCTATGTAAATACAGCACTTAACCTTAAGCTCTCAGCCATTGACCTTAATCACTGTCCATTAACCTTAGAGTACCCCAGGTTTCCCCCAAACAGACCCCACTCAATGCTTTTTTTAACATGAAAAAGAACCTTAGTAGAATGTTTTTATTGTTCTGTGAGTGGCTGTAAAAAAGGTATTTTGAAAGATCATTTGATTCTATTTCTTGTTGTAGATGCTAATTAATTTTCCAGGTGTCCAAAGAAAGATAAGTAATTAGAAAATTATTTCGAGGAACATGTTAGCATATATTTGATATGAGAGAGACTAGACAATGACTGGACTAGACAACTGGACTAGACAACTTAGATTAGACAAGACTAAATTACTAATTTATGTAAGGGTGACAATCACAAGAGTTCTTACAACTTGCTATACAACCTACAAATTTACGAAAAATAAAGAACATCTTTC
Source organism: Castor canadensis (assembly GCF_047511655.1). Classification (NCBI taxonomy): domain Eukaryota; kingdom Metazoa; phylum Chordata; class Mammalia; order Rodentia; family Castoridae; genus Castor; species Castor canadensis. Next base: position 57,801,314 of record NC_133387.1, read on the forward strand.
TAAACCTGTTGCTAAAATCATATTTAATATTAACTCCAGACATGTAAAAACAACAAGTTAAGAGTAGAGAATGTTCAAAATATTTTCTATATAATGTCAAAATTATAACAGAGAAAAAGGCTAAATGATCTTTCTTTTTTAAAACATAGCACTTTAGATTTGTTTTTTATTGTCTGTAGATGGAAATAATTTTATCAAAATAAAAATAGCTTACTGTTTCATAATTCTTTGTAGTCTATCAAATCTATATTTTTCCTTTTACATATTTCACAAAACTATAATATTTTGTATATTTCACAAAAAATTTGTTATTGGAAAAAAAGATCATGTTAATATATTACTATTTATGATGCATTTGTTTTATGTCATGGTCTTGTTTTCATCAAGATCTACATTTATTACCTATGAATGAAGTAAAAAACATCGTAAAGGTACAAAAAGTTTTGCATGTAATTTTATATGCAATTATGTTTTATGTCCTTAATCCTTGAGGTGAAAACAGTAAGTCAGTGAAGTTTCCATTGTATTCTGAACATAATAGATTTTAGGGTGAGGTAGGAGGATGGCTGGGGATTGAGAAGGGAGAAAGCACACCTTCCTATATTCAAGAACGTAACTTGATACTAATGGACTGATTATTTTTAGATTCGCCAAAGTGCTCAGTTTTGCTTCAAGTCCCAGAGGGAACTGACACTAGAAGGTGTGAGCAACTGAGGGCAGGGGAAGGTCTCTTTTAGCACTGATTTCAAGGGATATTTTAACAAATGTGAAATCTCACTGGAAAAACAAACCAGTGTAATGAAATGGCTTGAACTCTAGAAATACGTTACTTCAACCTGTGCTTCTTAGTGTTAACTTCGAATTTTATAGTTACCTCACAAAGAAGGAAGGTGATGAGGAACGTGACTTGGCAAAAAAGAGTCCAAACAGAATGACCTCCACAAAGGCAAATCAAATGCCAATGTTGACCATGTATTTTGAGACTTAATCAATAAATCAATAAGTCTTACAGAAATTGCTTCCATATGTTTATTTTACCTAAGAATTTTGGAACGTTTTAGACCATATAGTCATTAAAGCCATAGAAATGTTGTTGGTGGCACACAGATCCTAAGACCGTATTAATTTGCTGTTTCATTTTTTTATTTAGTGGAGTCCACACCCCTACTCCTGTATACACATGGAAGAACAGACTTGATATAGCACTATGAATTGGTATTTTTTTCACACAAGGTGTTGAAAATACATGCAAATTTAGCTCACAATCTGAGCAAACAAGTTGAAATAAATTTCTATCTCTCTTTGCAGGATGTCTTCTCCACTACGTGTTAGGTCATTTTTGTTGTTGAAACAGTGATTTGACACCTGTTAAGGATGCGTTTTTGAATCACTCATTGCTTTTACAGTTGTGTGATGGTTGCTCTTCTACAATGTTTCCCACTTGCATGGGAACAACTAGAAACAGGTATTTATATTTAGTAAAAGTGTTATCTTCTTACTTTCCTTCAGAAGTTAACTAAGGGTAATTATCAAGTGTATTCATGTCTAAAATTACAAGAAGTATTCGGTGTAATGGCACAGTTAAGAGCAAAGCAAACTGCTGAAATTGAGCAAGTGAGTGTCTTTCCTTGGTTTCTCACCTGCAATTTAGCATCTGGACTAAAACTTATATCCCTTTCTACCCTGATTTCTTCTACTTCTACTCTGTCACATTTTAGGTGCTTATCAATTTGATTTGTTACATGAAAGGAGGACAAAATTCTAGTATCTTTTTATTAAATACTCAAATAATAAGATAGCTATTACACCTATTTTTGGTAAAAGACATAATTTTGTATTTATTATTTATGCCTTTTTACTTGGGCACCTGGATGTCTAGAATGTATTAGGCATTCATGTTATGTGTTAAGTAATTATTTAGTTATTCCAATTAAGCACCAGCAGTCTACTGAAATAAAACTAACTTCAAGTTTTAATAGTGTATTGTATTATTTTGCAGCCCCTCACATGGTTGTTGAGTCTACATTTGGATAGCTAAGACATATTGAAAATATTCCTAAACTTTCTTCATCTTATTCCCAGATTCTAAAACAATAGAAAACTTACAGAAATTGAATGTTGTGTCTTTCCAGTAAATCTTGTATATCTGTAGGCCTTACCAGTATGCATTTTCATCCAGATTCACGAGAACTAAATATTTACAAAGCATACTGGAAGAACAAAGCAGACCATAAAATTAATGCTAAAATATTTTGGAGAGAACTGCAAAGACTGAGAATATTCAGTAGGGAGGAGTGGGGTGAGGGAGTCTTGATTTGATCCAAATGTGTCAGGATGAAAGTAGGCTCAAGTGTGGTAGATAACCAGAAGTTCCGTAAGTAAGCCCATACTCCTGTGCACAACATCTATTGGTCAACAAAATACTTGTTTAGTACTAATTACTTGAAGAATATTTGGAGAAAATAGGAATGCCTCCCATTTCCCATACAAAGCTACCATGTTGCCATGAGAATTTTCTTTCTTAAAGACTGCTCTTGAAATTCAACTTGATCTTATTTTATCTGCAAGATTTAAGTGAGAGTGTCAAACACAACCCAATAAAGTCTGTTCCAACATCTGTATGACTGCTTTTCCCACTTGAGACTTTTTTTGAATGGTAAGTAAAAAAGAATTTAAGGAAATGATATCTGTTTCATGAGTTTTTAAACCTTGAAACAGCAAGCCAACAAGCTGCCACCACTCTAAAACCAATGACAAGAAACAGCATAACCACTCATCACTTTCACACACACCCTCACACCAAATGGACAAACAAACACAGAAGCAGACATAAAAACACACCAAGTATAGAAACAGATTCTCTAACAATTTACTATTGCAAGGTAATTTAGGTTAAATGTGTATAGAAAAAGAAAGGGAAAGAGGAAAGAGAGAGAGAGGGAGAGAGAAAGCATATATATTTTCACCAGGGAGTGAGAGAGGGGCTGTGCCACCACCCCCAGCCCCAGCACTCCTGAGACTCAACACTCCTGGGGGGGAGGAGGAGGGAGAACTCTGGCGCCTAAAGCCCATCTGAGGCCTTAGGTAAGACAAATGATGTCACAGATGTTTCCTTGTTTTTTTCCTTGTCCTCTTCATTCCCTTCTTTTTTCTCATTACCTTTAAGGATTTCTTTTTGTCTAGTTAAAGCTTCTCTTTGCCTTTTTAAACCCTTAACATTTATTAAATCTGTCTGAGTCCCTAAAACAGAGGCACAATTTTAACCCAATGTAAACACTCATTCCCACTTGTTCTTTGTGTCTGGTCTCCATTCTTGCTGTGGATGGGGCTTCTTTTTTCCCAGAGTGGACCAGGATGTTGGGATCATCACCTGCATTTGCCACCTCTAGGGACCTTCTGAAGAATACTGGCTATTAATTAACGTTTCACAGTATGCTTCACCCTCTTCAGAGGAAACAAAGTATATAAATGCCAGGCAGTGGTAATTCAGCTCTCTTCTCTCCTCTGGGTTCTGGATCCACCGGCTCTCAACCTCCTGAGGGGGGAAAAGAACCAGCTTTCTTATTAAACCTACCTAGAGGATAAAATGTCAAGTGTAAAACCTGCTTCAAGGAGGAATGTTTCAAAAATGATTTGTAATGTTTCTCTGAATAAACAAAAAAGAACAGTCATTGGCAGAGCTGTCTGAAGAAATCTGCCCCCTCCCTTCCCCCAGATCTCTGCACAATCAAGCAGGGAAGCAGAGGTTCTCACATGTGCCTCTGTAGCCCTCCCACCACCTGGGAAACAGCTCAGCAAGCTTTGGATTCAGTTTTCCCAAAGACTGTCTTCACCACACAGGAAGATCCTATCCTGGGTGAAGCTTCTAAGTAATGCTATTTTCAGTATATACACAGTTTGCATCTTCTCAGCAATTTTTCTACTTAAAATAAGTAAAGAATGTTTCCTCCACTAAGAAAAGTTTAGGAATTTTACTTTTCTCTAATAATATTTTGTAGTATTTTATTATACTCAGAGAAGTCAGAAAGAAACTTTTTTTCCAAGGCCAAGAGATAAGGAAAGAGAAGGAGCTAGGATTTTCCCACTTCTTAGCAGATGAGACTGAGAACCATTGTTGCTGTAATGTAACACACACACAGCCACAGATTCTGACCTGCATACATCTTGGGTACCCAGACTTTCCTTCAATAAAGGTATGAAAAATAAAACTGCAACTTATTTCTGCCTGAATGCATACTCAGGTAAATATTTGCCTTATAACCTTTTTCACTTAAATTTTTCCTCTTAAAATAAATATTTGTAATAATTTCCATAGCTTTCAGTTTTTTCATTGTTACTTAAAATTTTCTTTAGTTTCAAAGTCTGAACACTCAGATATTTCTAGCTAACGATTTCCATAGAAATTTAAATATTTATTATATTTGACTTAGAATATAGAATTTTCATATTTCCCAGTCCTCTTGTTCCTATAGATGATTTATCCATTTCTAAGTTATAATTATAGAAAGTAATAAGGTGGTGAAGCACAAAGATTCATGGTAAAACCTTCAGAGTGAGTAAAAGGAAAGGAGATTAATACCTGAAGTACCACCTAGGTTTTCACACACGCACACACACACACACACCAGTTTCTTCTTTTTTTTTATTAACCCAAAATAAAATGCATATATGATGGCTCAAAGAGATTAAGACAATTGTAGGGCTATACATCCAAAGCCCACTGTAGAGCTATGGTTCAGATGCGCACCTATTTAATACCAGATTCCAGCTTCATAACACCAATGTGCAATCGCCTTTCTTTTGCCATGATTCTTGTCACTACCACGCTAATCTGACAGCAATATTAAGAGCAGTTGTTAATTATATCAGCTACCAATGAGCAGATATCATGAGTTTACTTCTTAAATGTCAACATTTGATTGTTTCAGATTTACTTCATCCATAAGATACTGATATAATTTTCTTTGTACCTCTGATTGATTGAGGTTATCTCATATGACTCTGAAGCATGTATGTTTATTTTTAACTGATAATTTGTATTTAGTTCTAAAATATTTAAAAGTATTCTGAAGTCTGACAGCCCAGTGAACATTGTATCTGAAATAAATGAGGGAACATAGTTTACTGGGAAAAGGCTGGCCAACTCAATAAGAAAGACAAGTAAAATGCATGTTTAAAAATGAAACAGTGACTATGTCAAATAAAAATGCATGAAATTGTAGTTTTACATATTTTTTAAATATGTTAAAATGTCTGTATCTTTATCTCAACTTCTCCTTTCCTAAATTTATGCTATATGAAAGTTCAAAGCTTTCCTCCAAACATCTGCACATTACGGAGATGTATGATGGAGCAGGGAAGTAGAGTAGAACTCATGCTTTTCATTGAGTTCTTCATCAAACTTCTTTTTCCTCAGTTCATGAACGGCTTTACAATTTTTCTCATTTTTAATTATATGGACATGTAATCACACATGAACATCCACCTAGGCCTTTTCTTCTATTGTGGCCCTACCTGTTAATATTTTATTATTATACATTGGCCACTCAATTTGAGGTTAAGTAATCCCCAGAGCTCCTTATTACTCTTCACTGAGTTAATCTTTTAAAACTCTATTAAATTAAATTTAGTTAGTGATTAATGTCAGGTCAGTGCAATTAATAATGATCCTGGGCAATAACCTAAGATATTAAGGGAAAGAAATACAAATGCCAGGTGATTTGGAGGTCCACTACCCTAATGGGCTCTTTACAATTAGAAGCAGCAAATTGTTATTGGAACAAGGGATCTAAAAAAAGATTTCCCAAGTCAGCCTTATGTATAAAAGCATGTTTCCCTAGAAACCAGGAGGAGAAAAAAACATGCATAGAAATATAGATGGCTTAGACTGTCTCTTTTTGGCTGAGGGAATTGGGGATTTTGTTTGCACTCTAGCAATTCCAGGTCTAGATTTCATAACGCTTTCATTCCCTTTTCTCTCATGAGGATATAAAGCTATTGGGATGGGTTGCTAACATAATTCCTATTTTTATCCTTCAAAAGACAGGAATTATTATCTTATAAATCCAAGCTTTGCTTTTTAAATATCACTATAAATTTCAAAGTCTTTTGATTCTTCCTGCCTGGAGCTGTTCATTTGTACTATGGAAAAATGAGATATATTACACTAGGCTGCATTTCTAAAATCTTATTTAAAATGTTATGCTGAAAAAAGATCTTCCTTTACAGATTTCCTTGCAACTTTTTAAAGCTTTCTGTGTCTCTTTAATAAGGGTGAAGTAAATATGATGAGTAAGAAAAAATATTAGCTTTTTAAAAATTATATCGTGTCAAGTAATCACTGATTGCTAAAAGGAAATGCCAGTGGGGGACACGAACAACAGAGTTTACTGTCACTTCACCTACAAGGTCATTGATAAGCATTGACACTCCATGACTCTGGACTAAAAAGAAACATTGCAAAAGATAGTGAGAAATGATGTATGCCCTGTGTATTTCTGATTTGAGAAAACTCTTGTATATGGAACCTCAGAGTTTTTGCTGGACTACACAACTAAAAAATCATAATTGCCCAATTCAGTATTTCTAAAGATCATTTGAAGGCTGATTAATCTAGACCTCTCTTTCTCTCTCTCTCCCTCTCTCCCTCCCTCTATCTACTTTTAGTGTTCCTATATTTACTGGTTTCAAGCCAATAGAGAATCATAATCTATTTTTCCTCTCTGACCCAAATAAGTTTGCATGTGAAATCCAATTATGGAAAAAGATGTCAAGTGCAATCTATAAGGAAAAAGAATTAAAATATTAGGCAACCTACTGGGTGAATGGGGACGAGGTTGGGACAGGCCTAATTTTATTCTTATGTTGCTGTTTCTAAAGTTTATGCTAAGGAATACTGCTGAATAGAAAGTGCTTTACAAAGGATAATTTAGGGAGAGTTCTAGGCTTTGTATGTGTAACATTGGGTTATATGTCATAATTAAATACTAGCTGTTATTTATATATGAGCCTTAAGCTTTTATCATCAGTTGATACTCTTTTTTTCATTGTTATTCTGGGTGTGGGTATACTGTCATATTTACAAAAATTCTTACAGTATATCATATTTGAATATTCTCCTTTATACTCCCCTCCCCCATTCCTTGAACAGTTTCAGCAAGTATCACTTTTTGATTTGCATACATGTGTACCCAGTATTTACACTATATTCACAATCCCATGCCCTTTCTCCACCTCTTCCCCCCTCCCACTGGTACCAAACCCCCAAGGCAGGACCTGTTCTACCCTCCTATTTTGCAAAAGAAAAAAAAAAATGACATTTTTGCTTGTTTAAGATAGCTACACAGGGAGTTTCCTTGTGAAATTTCATTTATATATGTATTATAACCCAAATTGGTTCATGTCCTCTGTTTTTCTTCTTTCTACCTTAGTCCCCTTCTTATGGTGGTTACAACAGGTTTAAAAATCTATATTCACTCTTGTATAGATAGTATACCAACCATATTCACTTTCTTAACTTCCTTCTTTTACCCTCCCCCACTCATAAGTGACTTCCATTTAGTATGACCTGTTTTCATAATATTACTGTATTTGTATTAGGTTTATAGTCCACATATGAGAGAAAATGTGGCTTTTGGTCTTCTGAACCTGGCTAACTTCACTTAAGATGATGTTTTCCAATTTGAGCTTGGGGAGTAACTCAAATGGCAAGTGTCTGCCTAGAAAGCTTGAGTCCCTGAGTTCAAACTCAAATGCCACCAAAATAAAATAAATAAATAAATGATACTCTTAATTTTAAAATTCATCATGCTTCGTCCTTAAGTTACTAGATCACAGTAAGGTGAGACCCATTAAGCAAGGCCCAGTCTGTACTCTCCTGTATTCTTATCTTGCAGAGTTTTTATTTATTTACTGCTTATTGGTTTCTTTAAGAATGGTTCACAACTGTTTCGTTTTTCTGCTGTTCAGAGGATAGGATATATCTCCAGAAATACTTTCATACAGAGCTTATGTCTAATCTAGAATAAATCATATTTTTGATTAGGAATATAAATTTGGCTTAATTAATGAAAAATAAAAGTGAGGTTTGATAAGGACATTGTGTACAAAGAAAGCATTTGCTCTTAATTAATTTTGACCTAGAACCTTCTGGCAATGGAAATAATAGAAGGTTTATGAACTCTTTATGAATCGTAAGTATAATAGAATCTCAAGCACTTAAATGATCTCCTATTTTTTTCTCTTCTTCCCATTTTTTACCAAATTATCTAGCACTGAATTTAGCCATAAGTGAATGTTTATTTACTATACTAATCTCAAAAGTTTTGGAAGTTTTTTTACATTACTTTCATTAACAATATTCAATATGTGTTTGTTTCATTTTATCCTTTTTATTTCACTAGCAATGAAAAGGAACTAATATTAGAGATAATTATTATTTCAGGTTACATTTGTTTGTATTTTTCTAAAGTTTATATTCTTCATAGAACCAATAATTAGTGTAACTTTAAATTTAATTATGGTGGTCATATATAAGAAATCCTTTCCTCTTGGTAATAGCAAAGTTATCACTAGACATCTCATTGCATAAATAATTGAATTCTTTATAAAAGGAGTCAGTTATAAGTGAGAAAAGAATACTTTTACTTTTTTTCAAAAGCACTTTCACATATACCCTATTAAGCACATGTGGACAATGATTTAAGTTAACAAAAAAATTTTAATGATCGTCAGTTACCATGTAAAAGCACAAAAACTTTCCTTATGCTTTCAGACAAAAAACAAGGAAGTAACACAACCTGTAATTTATTATTTTATATCAGATGCAAAGCTTTTTTCTAAAGTTTAAATCCAACTGAAAGCAGCTGCTGGAAAAATGTCATTACACTGTACCTTAAGCTACAAAAACCAGTCTAATGGTGACATTTTATTTTGTTCAGATGGTCTGCTCTTTTCTTCTGTTTAAACCGGTAAAGCCCATGGAAACTGTATCTGGATGAAATCACTGGAAGGTGAAGGCCCATGACTAAAAACATTCTTTAAAGATTATACAGGGTTACCATCCAGTGGAGTAGCAGCACTAACAAGAGCGAAGGTCTTCAAAAGACAGGAGGTAATATTACCTCATTTAGACATCCATGGCCTTCACACACATTTCCTAGAAAAGAATACAGAATTTATTATCCAGAATATCAAAACAGAAAACACAAACTTGCTTTTAAACACATATGGTATACTTATCAGTTCAGCCTATTTTTTTTTAAATGAAATAATCACTTCTCCAGCTTTTCTAGCCTCACCAGGTCAAAAATTTTCCTTAAAAATTTGATCATTTTATTTATTATTCTGAAATGACAGGAGGCAAAAAGGAAAAAATCACCTATGATTTTACTACATGAGTGTGATCATGAGCTAAACTTGAAAGCTAAGCAAAATTTGACATTAATATTGACCTGTTTCAAAAATAAGAATATTTACTGCAATTAAAAAAAATAGAATGCAAAAGCCACTCAATATGAATCCAATGCCTGTAAAACTGTATTAGAAAAACTGGATTGTTTAAAGTAGCAGAGGCCTTTACTGAACATGAAACTACCAAGGTTCTACCTCTCACCAATTTTATTTGAAAATCATTCTACTCAACTGATAGCAGAATGTACTTGTTTATTCATTCATTATTTATATTTTATCTCTTCAAAGGACTTTAGGTAAAGTTATAGATAACAGAAAATCATTGACTTAAATAGTTGATAAAATGCAAACAGGGAGCGATCTGAGTTAACTTATGGTGATGTAAGTATTAAAGTAAGACCCAAACTGCATTGCATGTAAGAACCTAGCAAAGTGCCTTTGTATTGACCTTAAATGCAGTAAACTGAACACCTGCTGTGGATTGTAGTTATAACCTTTACATATATAAGACAGTTCTTACCACTTAGGAATGACTCCCAGGTGGTCCTGGCACAGCTTGGTCACATCTGCTAGATCTTAGGAAGATGGGGGTGAAGGCTCTGCATGCTGGCATTGTGCCATGTGACCTTGCTCAAAGCTTTGCACAAATAAGGAATTCAAAAAATCTTCCAAGATGTGACAGAGAGAGTTCCAATTTAAAGATATAATAGCAGGTGCCTCAACAAAGTAACGTTTCCTTTCTGGCCCTATATTTTCCTGATTTTTAAGTAAATTTGTTGGGTTGATTTGTTAGTATTTAACCTTCTTCCAGAATTCTTAGAAGCATTTGAAATCTTCACTTGGAACCTTTATTTACTCATCCAGCAAACATTTCATCAAGCTCTTGATTTATAGAATATGGTCTCTGTCTGCCTTGGTCTCAGATTTTTATCAGGAGAGATAGAAATGTAAACAGATTATTAGAAAATAGATAAAAAAATACTCTAGTTCTATATACCAGCATGTTGTAGGAAGTACTTTATGTAGAAAACCTTTTGGTGAGGTTGAGAAAGCAGCTGTCTTGAATAAGAGTTCGTGTCCATAAAGGAAGTGAAGGGGAAGCTATTTCTGGTAGAGGAAATGGTCTATGTGAAGGTCAGAGGTAAGGAAAGTTGGTAATGAAAAAAGTTCTTAAAAGGTCAATGATGTTGGAATGTACTGAAAATGGGAAACTTGCTTTAAAAGTAAACAGAGGCCAGTCATAAAAAGAATTGCATAGAAGTCTGTGTAGTTCAGTGTACTTGGTCATGGTCCCAGAGAACAGTGCCTGGAATTATTTCTAACTTAGTCATTTATGACCTCTATATCTCAGGAAAATTTACTAACTTCTCTATACTTTAAATTCTACAGTGTGTAAAAGTCATTAGATTTCACTCTCATGGGCTACACAAAAGAACAAATTAGGTAATGCATATACATATATATACATATGTGTGTGTGTGTGTGTGTGTGTGTATATATATATATATATATATATATATATATATGTAATTTTTTTTTTTTGCCATACTTAAGTTTGAACTCAGGGCCTCACACTTGCTAGGCAGGTGCTCAACCACTGGAGCCACTCTCACAGCCCTGCCACGGGCATAGTTTTGAAAGGCATTTCTGAAGAGAGATAATTCATCTCACCCTTGAAACAGCTTATTAAGCTTAGAGTAAAGGGTGAGGTGTAAGGGAAGGGTAATGAAGAGCTTTCTTTTCAAAGAGTAATTGCCAACCAGCAGGCATCCTTTCTCAGAGGGAAAATAATGCTACCTGTCACCTTAAGCCAGGAGAGGGGACTGCAGATAAGTCAGCCAATGAGGACATCTTCATCCCTCACAAAAATGCACCCATAAAAGCAGTCAGATCCCTCATCTTCCATGTTCTTTTAAAGGCACTTTTTAAAAGTAGTGTATTTTAATTGTTGAAATAATGGGTCTCGTGAGATCTTCATTCATGTATGTACATACTTTGATCACATTCACCTTTCACCCTTCGCATTACCTTTTTTTGTCCCCCCTACACCCTCCTCTGGTTCCTTACTACCTCTTCCCCAATTGTTCCCCCTTTCTGCTATTTATTTATTTAATTATTTATGTGTTTATTTATTCATTTACTGCTTTTGTTCTTAAACCCACCAAGCACACTTTTTAGATTCAGGCCCTGCAATGTTCTTTCCCAAACATATTTCCACGGCAGGCTCTTCATCCTTTAGAGTTCAGCTTAAGTGTCAACTCATTATAGCAACCTTCCTTTTCTTTTTCCCTCCATGATAACATGAATAGATAGCTTTGAAGAGAAAGATTGGAATTCACCTCTGTGCACTGTCACTTACGGGCAGTGTGGCCTCAAGTACATGGCATGTTCAACCTTTTCTTTCCCTTTCTTTTTCCCTTTGATTTTTTTTTTTTATTATTGTTGTACTGGGGGTACATTGTGACATTTAAAAAGTTATTACAATTTAGTTGGATTCACCACATCCATTATTCTCCTTTATCCCCCTCCCCCATTCTGAAATAGTTTCAACAGGTCTCATTTTTGCACTATCATACATGAATACATAATATTCCACCATATTCACCTCCTATACACTTTCCTTATATCCCCCCCTTTCCTTTTTTAAAACTACAAAATAGACATAGTGTGGTTTTTTTGTCAGAGTTGTAAAATTAAGCATTTAATAAAGCTATTATTTATATTAATTTCTGTCTCTCCTTAACTCAAAATGAACTTGGATTATATTTTCTTTGTTAGAGTTTAGAGGTTAGAAAACTTAAGATTGTGAATATCTGAGCATAAAAATTATATTAAATTATATCAATTTACTAAAATTAACATTAACATTTTTACATACCATCTTTGCCCAGAATGGACCACTAATTAGTTAATTAATTCATCATTCTTTATTCATTAGTGTTGAGTGCTTACTATGTATCAGATACTGATCTTAATCCCTGGAAGAATAACAGTGGCACATATAATGTATAGAAGAAATGTCTGTAATTATATTGCAATATGTGTCATTAATACATATCTTTGTGTAATATTTTATAAGTACATAAAGAAAAGAGGAAGGAAGGAAGAAGAAGGAAGGAAAGAAGGAAGGAAGAAAGGTAGGAAGGAAGGAAGGGAGGGGGAAAAAGGCAGATTTTATAAAGGTTCAGTTTGAGTTGATTTTCAGATATTGAATAGGTTTTTATCAAGGAAAAGAAAATGCATTCAAAACAGAAAACCAAAGAGGTTTTCTCAGCAAACCTCTTCAGCAAATTCTAGCACTGAGGAGAATGCAATGAAAAGATACAGAAAGTAAAAATTTTTGTTGTTTTGTTTTGTGACAGGTTTTCCCTATGTAGCCCAGGATGGCCTTGAACCAGCTGCTCCTGAGTTTGGGGAGTATAAGTATGTACCACCATACCAATCCTTTTAGGAATGAAGGTCAATGGAGTCTAAGAATTTAAGGTTAAATTGTTCAAAAAAAAGTTAAGGATTTATAACATTTGAATCAAAGAATGTCACTGGTAGAGTTTTCAACAGTCATGGCCTTTGAGTGGTAAAGTTTTGAGGACAAGTGGAGTTAATAAATGAAACATAGTTACCTACTATTCCAAAAAGGGTAGTGATTATGAAAGGGAGAAATATTGGGTGGAAACTTGCAGAGACTAGAGAACTGAAGGAAAATCTATTAAGATGGGAAAATGTCTAATGTCTATTGTTAAGGGAAGAGGAAAGGTTAGTATAGAGAACATTTGAAAACATAAGCAAGCACACTAAATTGCCTAGGTGGAAGAATAAGAGACACTTCTTTTTTTGGTGGCACTGGGGTTTGAACTAAGGGTAAGATACTTTTGTCTACGGGAAGAGAAGAGGGTTTCCCAATGCATGCACATACACGCACTCACCACACACTCACACGTCTTTCTGTACTATAATTTTTGGTAGCTCAGCTTTGTCCTTTTTAATGTGGGGCCAACCTGACCATTATCATAAAAGTGAACTATTTTACTGAGTAAATTAGGCATGCACATATGGTAACCTGCTGCTTCTTTAGATAAGGTCTTTATTATTACACACCTACTTAAAATTAAGGTTCAGGAACATGACAAATTAAGAATGTTAGACTGTGAGGAAGAATACATGTGACTTAAAGGAAACCAGCGAGACAAGGCACAGACCATAGCCATTCTAATTTCAAAATAAGAATCTTTAATGATCTTGTGGAACAAGTGTCAGTATCAGTCATCATGGAAAATTAGTTCCTTACATTCCTTCTGGGATACTTTGGCTTCTTTACATAAAATTCCTTGGGAACATTCCAGAAGTCACAGTTGTTATATGTAAAATTTTGACATTTCTTGTTGCTTGATTAATATGCAACCCCTGAGTTATATGCTGCACTATAAAATATTACTGCAGTGGTATCCTGAAAATGTAATGTAAGCTGAAAAGCAGGTCATACATCTTTTGTTAATTCTGCAGAATGCATCAGTTTTAAGGTACAGTTTTGTGAGAAAAATATCATTCAATATGTAACATGCCAATACTCAATGTCACATAGAGAAATGCTCTACAGATTGTAAGGTACATTGCTTCTTGGCTGTTGGGGTAAGATTGAGCACTAGTTACATTTGTTTATGGACAGAGACAAGTGGTTAAGATACATAGGCTATCACCAGCATTTTTTCAATAAAGAGGTGATCTAAAAGATAGAGCAGAATCAAAATAAATTATCCAAATGACTGATAACCACATCATTTCAACAGTGTTGTTAGGAAGTTGAATCTTCCTAATACTTACAAACCCTACTATTGAAACATTGGTCTTTCTGGCCAAAATGGAAAACATAAATTGGGAAGAAATTGAGCAACTTGAAATTAGCTGAGAAATAAGAGTCAAACATAGAACAGACCATAAATTTACTTTGTATAAACATGCAATGAGTTCATTTTTCCCATGTGGTTTAGTTTCTTCTATTTGTGGCAACCCCCCCTAATATTATTTTAATTAGTGAAGCAGTAATATATCAGGTACTTTAATGTAGATTTTATTCTTCTCTGAATGTCACTGATTATTTTCATCCAAAACATTTATACACAATTTAAAGAAAGGTATGGATGGCAGATTATCTTCATTGTTTTTTGTCATGGTATATCCTTGATTGTACTGCAAGTAATATCATCTCTTTATGCATAAATATCCTAAATTATGCATCCAAAGTTTGTCTTACTTAAAAGAAGTGAAGACAGCTATAAAAAAAGAACTTTTCTGCATATTTGTGCATCAAATATAAATATTCATAATGGAAAATTGCCTAACAAAAATGTGCTCTTAGCAAGGGGCAACATTATAATTTTGAAAAAGTTAAACCTGTCTTCTTCGTACACTGATATTGTGTCACTCCTGGTGGGACACAGCAGGATAGTCAGTAGAGATCCTTTCAATTCTGTTCTGTTTGAATGTTTTTTCTTTTTTTCCTTTACTCATATGTGCATACGCTGTTGGGGCCATTTCTACCCCCTGCCCCCTGCCTCCCTCCCTCTCCCCCCCAACCCCCTTGCTTCCAGGCAGAACCTGTTCTGCCCTTTTGTTTGAATGTTTAAATGTATTGAATATAAGAACACAATTCAAAGATGTAAATGACTGAGACATAAGGCAGCTGCAGACTGCTCACTAAGAACAATTATCAACATATTTAATCTACAATTCATTTCACACCCGTGTGTAGAGCTTCTTGTCTATCACATGGCTTTTAGAATGAAGTGTGCTTGAAATACATCACACTTTCTTAAATAAGCAAAATGGCATATACCCAATGAATTTTAAGTTTCCATTTGAGATGCTAAAATGATTTTAAAGAAATAAAAGTATTTTCAAAGTATTGGAACAAATAAACCTGCTTTTCAACTGCACATCTTGGGGATTCTCTTGGTTTGAAATGTAATTACAGCAATCTGTGTGTTTGAGTGGAGCCATTTCAATGAGCTTATGTGACTCCATTTTACACTTTGGTGTACTTTGTTACAAATGAAAGGAGTCACAGAATAACACCTGAGACCAAGAGGCTAACACCCAGTTTCTTGTGCTTTCTACATGCATTTCCTATTTGAGGCTCATCTTCCTTATTCTTGAATGGGGAAAAATAATCCCTCTTGATCCCCAGAACATAGCGAGGCTAACACCCAGTTTCTTGTGCTTTCTACATGAATTTCCTATTTGAGGCTCATCTTCCTTATTCTTGAATGGGGAAAAATAATCCCTCTTGATCCCCAGAACATAGCATAATTAATTATATGCTATATACTACATAGCATATAATTAAACCTCAAGCCAATCATATGAAGACATATTATAATTCACATTGCTGGTTTCTAAGTTATGACCACCAAGTTGGCTGGGAACAATACCCTTACATTGCAAATATGCTTTACCTCAATCTTATTGAATTAAGGATTTGAAGAGGTAAAATGAGTATGTATCTTTTGCTTCGTGACTGAATGACAGAAAAGTAAGTGCACAATAGCCTGAAGATCACATAAAAATCTTCCAAATGATCATTACTAGTGTTATTCCTCTTCATTTCCCCACAAAGATTGATTAGCAAGCAATATTCCTCATGCTTCATCATATTTTTGGAAACGTAACATCTGACACAAAGATACCCACCACATTACTAGTTCTTGAATATATTAAATAAAAAACCAAAAACCAAATTTCTATCTCAATATTTGCAGGGTAAGAAAGTCCAGCACAAGGGTGGATTAGGGAAAATGATTATTTCTTTAATTGGCTTTAAAATTTTAAATCAAGAATTCTTAACTTTTTGAAAATTACAATTAATGGCATTGTTGAATTGAACTGATGACATCCTCTCTAATACCTCTGAAAAGATATAAGTAACAAAATTTAAGTGTTTGTGAATTGCATCAACATTAATTTGGAGAAAATCTTTATTTTCTTAAGATTGTTAAAGCTGTCTAAAAAAAACAAAGCATGCATTGAATGCAAACATCGCTTTTCAGTGTGTGAAAGAAATCTTCAAGGAATTCATGGTTTGACCCTGTAATTCTTTCTATTACTATGCTAGTATCACTTTCTCTCACACTGTTGATCTGAATCACGTCTAATTTCTTTCATTTCTGTAATGTTGATAATAATTATTGTCTGCCTTCTACAAAGATCATTGACATATTATTTGTTACATTGTTTGAGAAAAAATGATTTATTAGAGAGAATTTAAGCAATTGCAACCCATCATTACCATTTTTGCTTTTTTTTGTAGAAATAAATACACAGTATTATTGCTGTGCAATAGTCAGCATTCCGTGAAGAATTTCTTCTGTAGCAACAGATCTGGTGCGAATCTTTCTAACTCTTAATATTTCAGTAGCTAAACTCTCTTTTTCAATCCTTCAAACAAAGTGTTTAGAAATATGAGTACGTGTTTTAACTGCAACTTATTTATCATTTTCTGTGACCTTTTATCTCTCCAATAGTATGACTTTCTGAGACAGGAAAATGAGGCACGTGATGGGAATGTAATGGGTCCACACAGGATTTTTTATAGAGTAAAGACAGAGTTATATATATGTAAAATAAAAAAGCGGGTGCTTGAAAAGCAATGGCATTAGTACTATAGACTCAAAACATTTTTAGTAAAAGCTGGCAGATGGCAATTCTGAATATGATTGCTGGAGACAACCAATCAGAGGTGCAAGGAACTCCACAAGGAAGCTGACAGTCTGGAGACTCTTTCTTCAAGGAGAGGGAAGGCAAAGAGCAGAGATTCTGAGATTCTGGATAGGCAAAGGATGTACATCAGAAAATAAATATTTTTGTTAGAATATTTTAGAAAAAAATAATAAAAATGAAAACATGAAATTTACTTACAATTTATTTGTTTCTATGTTTTACACAGCAAACTAAACTGATAACTTCTGTGAATTAACCATGCTAACACATTAAATAATATAGTATTAAAGAAGTGTTGAAACATGGAATTGTTATTAAAAGGGGGCATAAATAAAAGCTGGTGCAATGTTAAATGAGCAGTTCCAATGTGTCCCTTTTATCAAAAACTGTAGGAAGAAATTGGCTCCCTTGATATAAACTTGAGACATTGCTTTCTTATATCATGAACTTAGAATCGTCCTGCACAGGTGATGCTTCTCTGATGGGTATTGAAAGGTTAATTACATCAGTTCACATTTAGAATATATGAGTTATTTAAATAAGAGCATTTGAGATTGTTTTGTTACCTAACAAAATGTCTCATCTAAAAATATATCCAAGTTTCAATTTTTAAGGAGCTATTTCTTTTGGGCAAATATTCAATTCAGTTCAAAGTTATATATTTATATTACTTGAAGCTTTATAAAATAAGACAGCTTTTGGCTTTTCAGAATTTTAAAAAATTAAAAAGGCAAATCTTCCTCCTGTATATATAAAATCTTTCACTATGTAGTCCATTAGGTCACATCAGCACTTCCTTAGAATTTGTCATTCACTGAGGTCTTGATTATCCATGCTAGAACAGAGGAGGTTCAGGACTGAAATTTTAAAATTGTCAAAATCTGCCTACAAAATTCAGAATCTATTTGTATAAATAAACTAGTGTGTATTTTGCACTTTCAGAATCTCAGACTAAGAAGCTGGAAAATGGCCACTTTTCCTGCTCTCTGCCCTCACTGACATTGCATTCCATACTAACCATAACATTATCATTGAGTTTTTTTCAATGTACCAGGTGTGCCAAAGGGGAATTTGAGATTGGGGTCTGCTTACCTTTGATACTGAAATATACATATATATTTAGACAAGGGCCTGGCTTTATAACTTATGATGACATGAAAGAGTCACTGAGGACCCACTGACCTGACTTTTGTCTCTTTCCTTGTTATCATTATTATGGGCATAACAGTTATTCAGCTTAGAGAATTGTTGTTTGTATGGGATGAATGAAAAAATATCACCCATTGATTTCTTTAGTTTTTACACCCCCAGTCCCTTTTGCCTTGTTTGATGACAGGCACACAGCAAAATGTCCAGCTCTAATCAGTTGAGATAGGGTCTCAAGATCTTTTTGCCCTGGCAGAACTGAAACTGCTATCTTCTAGATCTCTTTATCCTAAGTAGCTTGAGCCACCAAGTACTTTTCTTTTCTTTCTCTTTTTTATTTATTTATTTATTTTTGAGTAAGGGAGTCAGGGTCTGTCTGTCTATGGACTGTACAGTGGCCCTCAGCTTCGAATCTTTCTGCCTCAGCCTCCCAAGTCCTGGGATTACAGATTTCCACCACCATGGCTGGCAGCCCTTTGATTTTTTTATTTGAAAAATTTACTTAGTGAAATTATTTTCTAAATGTTTTATGATAAGAAAAATAAACATGAAGTTATACAAATCAATACTTACGGGAAACAAAATATTTGTAAAATTTAAATCTTTCTTTTTGATTAATGCTAGGTTCAGTTTTGCATGATAGAATTCTTGTCATTTGCTATTTGGCCTATTCAAAAGTGAAAAGGCTAAGAAATGCTGGCATTTCCTTACTTATTTACTCAGAGCATCTGACACATAAATGCTCTAAAACTTAATGAGTGACTTCTGTATTAATTTAGAACTATAAACTAGACTTTTCCTTTAGTCCTCAAGTGAGTCTAAAAGATTCTATAGTACTAAAATATTATCTATCTCCCAGTCCCAAAAATGACTTGATTTGGTAACCCTAGATGTCTGAGTATCTAATTTATTTTATAGGCATATCTTTGTAAGATTAGAAAAAAATCAAGGAGAGTATTTTCTGCTCTTTAAACATTTTCCCCATAGGAAAATTTAACATATTGTGAAGTATATTAAATAATTTTAGAACATCATCTCAAACATCCTTACATTTAGGCATCTCATTCACAAGTGTTAAGTCTTTCTTTAAGGACTGAATTGTCAAGGATCACATAAATTGAGTAGCTGCCAAATTTCCGCTTCAGTTTATGCTATGTAGACAGGATATGTATCATTATGACCTGCATGACTCAGTCACTCAGCTGTCTCAAAAGCTATCTTAGTTATTGCCTATGGCCAACTAGGTAAGAAAGAATATTCATTAGCATGGCAGTTTGGAGTGGTTATGTTTTGTCATTGCTCTGGTTAAATCTTATTCCTAAGTTTTCCTTCTCCCATATACAAAAACAAACAGATGACTTCTTTTCAAAGTTCAGAAAACTACCACTTATTACTTCTTGAAGTTATTTATAATATAAACAGTTAAGAAAAATTTAAAAATTAGTTCTAAACTTAATGTAAGAAACATATAACTATTCTTAACTGTGCACAAATACATTAATAAGAAGCTTCAGACCAAATTGAAAATATGGTTCACAAAGAAATTTGGGAGATTATCCTCTGGGAGGAAAAAGTTTCTTAAATGAAGAGCTGAGCTTCTAATTGATGCTGCCACTAACTCATGTCACTGAAATGAACAAGTAATATTTGACACGTTCTAAGTCATTGTAAAGACCTTACAAAATATTTTCATTAATTAAGCATCTATTGAACATTTAAAATGATTAAATTATCATAGGCTTTTAAGTATTTTTATTCAATATGATGAAAAATATTAAAGTAGTTTTATAAAATAAAAATATAAAGTAAGCATTGTGCTCTTAATTTAAAAAGAATGCATTGTAAGTATTTAACCTTTAGATGTTTATGTACAATTAAATTCAGTTTTACCTGAAACTTTCTGAGTGAATTTTTCAATATTTTCAAAAAGAGGTATTCATCTCCATTTTACAACTTCATAACAATTCAAACATGAGAGTTATAATATTTCTGTAAGGCTTTCATGTGAAAGCTATAGTCCATATTTCCACCAAAGTCAACTCTCCAGTAGAAGAAATCCACATGGTAAAATACTGTACAGAAGAAAATTTATAATAAACACTTAACTAAATGGGAACTATTTACATACAAAATGATACCAGCCTCCTTGTCAATTTTTATTTAAGACTCTTATTTTTAGCCTATTTTTGTATTACTATAATTTTAAAGATTATGTTATGTTAATCCTTGAGGTGCTACTATTAATATAATAAAAATAACTTATTTGGATTGTAAAAGAAATTACTAGACTTAGTAAATCCATTACAGAGAGGTTATAAAATTAATTTGGGTGTACTTTGATTGGCCATGGTGAAAAGTCTCAAAATGAGGGTATATTTTTTATATAATTGACTATAGATTGCCTGAATTTTGATCTTGCCACCAGATGGCAGGAAAAATCAGAGTCGAGTCATTTTTGTTAAGCAGCATGAGCAAGGGATATCTTTTATTTGTTGTGCATATGTACATGTGTGCTTGTGTGTATGTTGGTTATTTTGGATGTTTTCTATCTTTTGCACAAAGCTGAAGACATTGCCAACATAGTGTGAATACACATTACTACCTCACTGGTACATGCTTTCTGTATTTTCACTAAACTTATACTGTAAATATCATTTGCTATATTTATGCTATTATTGATATCATGAGCTTGAAAATTATAATTACAGTTATCATTTTAATAATGTTGATTGCCACAATGATGGACACTGTATTCTACAGACTTTCCAAGGCCAAATAACTGGTTATTTAGCTCCTTTACATATAAGCATTTGCTTTAAAGTGACAATACATTAAATTGTATTAGCAATAAAAACACATCAAAGAGATGATGGAAAAATGGCAGAAAAGGGAGCTAATCTGTTACCTTAAAGTCAGTTTCTTTCTCTTCAAGGCCAAGCAGAAACTCATCTATGGCTAATGTCTCCACAGAATAACACTTTGATACCATCCTCTATAAATAAAAAACAAACTACAAAACAATAAAGGGATAAAAAGAGAAGATATCTCTCAAACTGCAGTAAAATTCAGCTGTTCTTTTACAATTATTTGTGAATGCGTTTGTTTTGCTTTTATTTTCAGGAAAGCTTCAGTCTTTAACACTTTGAATCTAGAGGAAGTAAAGAGGCAAATACTTTTAACACTTAAATCTTAGTATGCTTAAATTAAATAAATTAAACAGTATGGATACATTTCTCATTGTTCTAATAATAATAATCACTTCAATCCATCTGCCTCATTTTTTGATATAGAAATTTTCTTAATCTTGCTTCAGATGTTGTTGCCATATCAAGAAGGGCAGATACTGTTTACTAGGTTTGCAACAAGAAAAAGCGTGACTAGAATTAAAGCACATAACTAGGTCAGATTTGATTCACTTATGTGATCTTTCCTAGTCATGCTAGCAAACAATTTGGGACTTTTTTTGTTTTTGCAAAGATATTACAAATTACTCCTTACTGAAATAGTATAGACGGTGGGAGATTTTTTAATAGCACAATGTGGCCTTTTGGTAGAGATAGGTAGTATGCCCTTTAGGTGAGTTCATCATATGTCATTTCCTGACTTTACACAAAGAATGGAGCATTATACTACTATGTGAGTTAGGATGAACTCTGTCATTCACCTGGAACTAAATTTCATCCACATGATTTCCTCTGGAACTAGATTCAGAGGATCTCTCTTTCCTTGCATCTCATTATTTAATTTGCGTAACAGCAGGTATTCAGTGTGTGTAAAAGCACAACTATTTTCTCCAATTTCTTTTGTTTTTGATAAAGATAAGACAAAAAATGAGAATCTCGGATCAAGTTAACATAGAAAAGTTTTAAGCTTATAAAATGATCTGTTGCAAAACTATTGGATGTTACCATATGAACTTCCAATGCTAACAAGGCCAGAACTGAAAAGACAGTTTACAAAGATTTACTTCCAAAAAAAGGCCCTGTTTGCTTACACAAATGGTCACACAGAGTGACAAGTGACCCAGTACACCAAGTTCAAACAAGTTGCAGAAATAAAAGAAAAATGACATCTCTGGTCAGTGACAGATGAACTTTTTATCCATCATGCTACTACAAGGAAAACAGCTAGGTGAGTTGTTGCTGCTGTCTGCCAGGCTTTCTTCGGTAGTACTCCATGGAGCTATGCTGTGGCAAAATGCAGTTGTCCTGTGAATGTCCAACTAAGAAGTTTGGCTGTTTTACAATTTTAAAAAACCTAATTCTTATATAGTAATGTAACATTATGTTTCATGCTGAGAATCAATAAAAAGGGATTCACTAAGCTTAGAAAGAAGTAAAATAATGGGATAGAAATCATGAAATTTACCTGGGTTATGATAATAGCAAATTTATATTACCGATTTTGTACCTACATTTTATCTTGATAAATATTCCTGAGAATAACTTACAAAGGCTTTGAAAAGGCCACACCATACTCAGAAGGTGTATGTTACCTAACCGTGTGCTAACATCATCAACTCTCCAACTGTAGGACCCTGTTCTTTATGACTATGCCCTGTTGTTTTCTGTAAAACAAACTGATGGCACATCATTTATCCAAAGTGACAGCCATGTGGGTTTGTGTTAGAAACTCAGTAATTTCAGCAACTGACTATTTTAAAATCATGTCTTAAAATAGTTACCTTGCATCCCTTTGGCAGGTGATTGTTCTGGTTTGCAAATGGTGATCATTTAAGTTTAAAAAATGAAAGAAAAAATGTATGACTCTGAATTCATCTTTATATTCAGATTCCTGTCAGGTCAGTTAAAAAAAACACAGATGTAAAGATTTTTTTTGAGAGAGAAAAAAAGCATCCCAGACTGGCCTCAAACTTATGATCCTCCTGCCCAGCCTCCCAAGTGCTGTGATTACAGGTGTGTACCACCATACCTGGACTGTAAAGATGGATTAAATGAACATATAAATAAAGATAGATATAAATATGTCAATAGGATAAAAGTATAATTTTTAAAAAGTGTAGTTTAAAAAATATATTTGAAACTGGCATATTAGACAAATGCTACAAGATTATAGGTTAAGAGTAGGAGGAAAGCAAAAATTTCAAATTTACTCCATGTACATTTTCCGTTATTGGAGTAAACTATAATGATATTACCTTAGGTAGTATATACACTAAAAATCTTGACTTCCAACTTCTTACAAGAAGGAAAGTAAGAAGGACAATTCACATTAAAACTTGAAATTATGTACCTACTTGCAATAAAAGTTTCAGATGAAACATGAACTCAGCTTAAAACTGGGTCATTGATGATTTTCCAACAGGAGTATTGCCAAGGCAAATTTTCTGTGATAAATTTGCTGTGACCTTTCAAATCATGTTGCTTTGAGAAGGAGTGCTAGACATCAGGGATGACAGAGTTTTTATAAACAGAAGAACATAACTTCTTCTGCATCAAATATTTACCCATATATAAGGCAATTTTCTCTCTGTTGTCATGCTCTATAAAATTACTGCTATTATCCGTAAAAGTAATCTGAATCTCAGGTTAACCATTTAGTTTTGCTTATCCAACAATATTTTAGGGTTGTAAGCATCTGTGATCAATTTAGGAGTTATTTGTGACAGCTAAATAAAATTTGTTCCAGAATGATTCCAAGCTGATGACAGGGGCTTTTCCCTATGACCTTGATTACCTATGTAAATGACTTTACATTGCACCTAGCAGGAAGAAATAAGTTTTTACATAGACATAGGAAAGCTGTTGTGTGGGCATATTTTTAGCTCATAAATTTTATTTTTGATAATTTACATTAAGCATATGCTCTCATAACTGAAAAAATGTTAGATAAAAAATTGAAATTTTTTCCTCTGAGGTCAAGAAAAGGCAAGGATGCCATCCCTACCACTTGTCTTCAGCACATGAAGTCCTCGCCAGATCAATTAACCAAGAAAAAGAAATAAAAGCCATTCAACTTGGAAAAGAACTAAAATCATCTTTATTTGCAGATGATAGAATCCTATTTGTAGAACAAGGCCTCAAAAACATTGTTAAAAGTCTGGGTATGGTGGTGAATGCTTGTAATCTGAGGTACATGGTGGATAGAAATGGGAGGATTGCAATTTGAGGCCACCCTGAAAGTTAGCAAGACTCTATCTTGTAAAACAACCTGAGCAAGGTGGCACATGTGTAATCTCAGCTGTATGGGACACTGAAGTAAGAGGATCATGATCCAATATTGTCACAGGGCAAAAGAAGACCTAATCTAAAAAATAAACTAAAGCCAAAAAGGCTGGAGCATAGCTCAAGTGGTAGAGCACTTGCCTAGCAAGCATGGCACCCTAAATTCAATCCCCAGACCATGATATGTATGTATATACATTAAAAATTTCAGTAAAGTTGCATGATATAAAATAAACATACACAATTTAGTTATGTTTCTGTAAAATATTAAAGAATGATCCAAAAGAGAAAATTAAGAAAAAAATTCCATTTATAACAAAAAAAGACTTAGATATTAAATAAGGAGATGATAATCTTGCACAATGCAAATTATGAACAAATTCTGAAAAGAAATGAAGAAAACACAAATAAGTGGAAAATCATTCTGTATTCCTGAATTGGAAGACTTGGGTTGTTAATTACCCAAAGTGATGTGCAGATTCAATGCCATCCATACCAAATCTCATTTTTTTCCACAAGAAAAAAAGGCCTAAAATTTATTTGAACTACAAAAAATATCTAATAGTCAAAACAATCTCAAAGAAGAAGAACAAAGTTGGAGGTATCTTTGGAAACTTCCTGTTTCCAAAATATGATACAAAGATATAGTATTAAAACAGTATGATACTGTTTTATTAGTAGATAGATATATAGATCAATGAAACCAAATAGAAAGACCAGAAGAACCTATGCATATGTGGTCAACTTATCTATACATATATGTGTATGTATATATATATACATATATATATAAATAAGTATAAATTCTATTAAAACTAATAAATATTCTCAGCAAGGTAGCAGAATTCAAAGTCAATGCACAAAAATTGGTTGCATATGTATACTCTAATAATGAAGAATCTGAGAAGGAAATTAAGAAAATTCCATTTGCAATGACTTCAAATAGAAAAAAAAAAGAATTTTTCAAATGTGGTGAAAGACTTGTGTAAGGAAAACTGCAGAATAATTCTAGAAGGAATTTAAAAAGACATAAATAAAAGGATTGCTATCCTGTGCTCATGATTGGAAAATAATATTGTTAGTATGCCAGTATCAAAAGGTGTCTACAAAGTCTATACAACCCCTATCAAAATCTTAATGTTGCTTTTTTGAAAGAAATAAAAAAAGAACAATATTGCAAATTCATATGGACTCTCAAGGAACTCTGAATATCTAAAACAATCCTAAAAAAGCAGAAAAAGCTGAGGACTCAGACTTCCTGGTTTCAAAATTTAGGACAAAGTTATAATAATAAAAACAATGTGGTTCCAACATAGAGAAAGGTATATAAACCAGTGGAATAAAATAGAGACAGAAATAAATCCTTACATATATGGTCCAATGATTTTCAACAGTGTCAAGAACATTCAAAGGTGAAAAGACAGTACTTTCAACAACCAGTGCTGGAAAAACTGAATAATCAGATGCAAAAAAAAAAAAAAGTTGGACTATTACTAACACCATATACAAAAATCAACTCAAAATGGATCCATGGACTAAATGCAAAACTCAAAATTATAAAACTGCTGAAGAAAACATAAGGCAACAAGCTTAATGGTACTGAATTTGGCAATGATTTAGGATGTGACAGCATCAATACAGGCAATAAAAGAAAATAGTAAATAATTTGGACTTCATGAAAACTTTTGAAAATCATGCATATAAGATTCTACTAACAAAGTAAAATGGCAATTCACAGAATAGGAGAAAATAATTGCAATCAAGAATCTGATAAGGAAATATCTACAATATGTTGAGAACACAGAAAATGCAACAACAAAAAAATAAACAACCTGATTCATAAATGGTCAAGGGATTTAGTAGACATTTCTCTACTCAGTAAACTGATGGCACAAGAAAAGATCACTAATCATTACAAAAATTCAAACCAAAACTGTTAAGGAAGTACCACCTCATGAGTATAAGGACGGCTTCTATCGAAAAAGAAACAGAAAATAGTGAAGAGATAGAGAAATGCATCTTTTGTATACCGTGGATGGAAATCTAAAATGGTATAGCCACAGTGGAAAATAATATTGTGTTTCCTCAAAAAATTAGTAATAGAATTACCATATGATCCAATCATCATACTTCTTTGTCTCTATATTCAAAATTTCACTTCTACTTTTTATATTCAAAATAATTGAAAGCAAGATCTCAAATACATATTCTACATACATATTCATAGCAGCAGTAATCACAGTAATAAAAACAAAGAAGAAACAGAAGTGACTATTGACAAATGGATGGTTAAGTAATATGACATCTAAATAGAGTGGAATATTCTTTCCATGTACTTACGTCTCCTTCAATTCCTTCTAGGACTATTTTTGCAGTTCTCCTAATACAAGTCTTTCACTTCCTAGGTTAAATTAATTCTTATGCTTTTGATATCATTGCAAATGGAATTTGATTAGTTTCCTTTCCAGATTCTTCACTGTCCCTTATTCCTTTCCAAGTTGGATGTCTTCTGTTTCTTTTTCTTGCCTGCTTTCTCTAACTGAAACTTCCAGGAATATATTAAATAGAAATAGTAAAACTGAGCCTCCTTGTCTTGTTCATGGTCTTAGTGGTAAAATGTTCAGTCTTTCACCACTGAGCATAATGTTTGCTGGGTTTTTCATATATGGATTTTATTATGTGGAGGTTGTTTCTATTATTAGTTGAGTGGTTGTTCTTTTTAGCATGGAAATGATTTTTATTGTGAGAGGGTGATGCTTTTCTTCATCAATTGAGATGACAAAGAGTTTTTTTTTTCTTTTCCAATTTTTTATTAATGTGGTATATTACACCAATTAACCTTTCTTCTCTGTTGAACTGTGTTTGAATTATAAGTATAAAACCTATTTGGTCATCGTGTGCAATTCTCTTAATATGCTGCTGAATTTGGTTTGCTTGTAAATTGTTGAGGATTTTTCATAAATATTCCCAAGACATACTGTTCTTTCATTTTCTTTGCTTGTAGTGTCTTTGGCTTGGGTATCAGGATAGTGCTGGCCTCATGGAATGAATTAAGTGGTATTACTTTCTCTTAAATTTTTTGGAAAAGTGTGTGAAAGATTGGTGGTAGTTCTTTTAATTGTTTGGTATAATTTGTAAATGAAGCCATCGGATCCTTTAACAAGAGATGTTTGAATACTTGTTTGATCTCCTACTATTTAATCTACATATACTGTAACTGGGGGCTCAGGGCAAAGGTCACAGCTCCAGGAGTTCCAAAACTACTAGGCTCAGCATTTGTCCCAAAATACCAATTAAAGACACAAGTCATAGTGAAGGGCAGATAAAGGAGATTTAATTGAATGAGGCCATTTTGGGAAGATAGATAATATGTTCTAGTGACCCCAATACTATCTTCAAGGGTCTAATTATGGGAACTCTGAGATTTTATAAAAATGGAGACAAAGGAAATGGTTAAAGTATTCATAAATGACAGAACAGGTGATCTTGGCCAGGCCTGTGGTCTGATGAATCATTTTCTAAGTTCTGGTTCTGCAGGAGGTTCTGGAGAAGTAATTATTCTTATCCTCACTCGAGGGAAACCATCAGGTCCCCACGAGAGAATTACTCCAGCTTCAGGGTGCCGTGTCATCACTATAGGTAATTGCCCTCTTTTTGTGGGTGAACTTTCCTGTGAGACTCCGTTTGCTTGGGGATAGTTTAGCCCCTTGCATAAAGATGTTTATCTAGCACTCCTGATCCTGGATTCCAATGGAGAGGGAGACTCAAGAAGAAGTATGTAGAGGCAAAGATAGAGTTAGAAAGGGACAATTTTTGTATCTCTCCATGTTTTACTCTTTGTAGACTTTTGTTTCTAGAAATGTATTCATTTCATGTAGACTACCCAGTCTGTTGGTATGTAATTTCTTATAGCACTCTCTCTTGATTCTTTTTTTAGAAGCAGTAATAATGTCTCCAATTTCCTCTCTGATTTTAGTAACTTGAATCTTCTCTCTTTTATCTTAGGACATGCAGCTAAACTTTGTCAATTTTGTTGATCTTTGCAACCAAAATTACTTTTTTTGGTTTTATTGATTTTTCTCTGTGATTTTTTTGTATTCTCAATTTGTTTTTTGAAATATCTAATTTATTATTTCTTTCTTTTGACTAGCTTTTAGTGTTATCTTTACTTGCGTTTTCTTTTCTTGTTCCCTTACATTACAAATTTAGGTTGTTGAGATCTTTCTTGGTTTTTAATATAAGAATTTATTGCTGTAAAATTCTCCTTTTTCCCTAGGCATATCCCATAAGTTAAAACATACAGTGTTTTTGTTTTTCTTCATCTGTAACTTCCTAATTTGTGATTTCTTCTTGTTTGGTTTATTGGTTGCTTAAGAACATGTTGTTTCTTTTTCACACATTTGTCAATTTTAATGTTTTTCTCCGAAATTGATTTCTAACTTCATCCCAGTGTTTTCAGGAAAGAAACTTTGTATGATAGCTATCTTTGAAATCTATGAAAACTTAATTTGTATATCAATATACTCTATCCTGGAAATGTTCCATTGTGAACTTAAGAAAAATGCATAAGCTGTTGAGTCAAAGGTAGTGTCCGTAGATCAAAGTTTTTTATTTTGTATTTTAAATTCTCTATTACCTTGCTCATTTTCTTTCTAATTATTATAAACATAAATGACAATGAGATATTAAAATCACTAACCACTTTTATATAATTGTCCATTTATCATCTCATTTCTGTCAGTTTTTACTTCATATATTTTTATGGTCTGTGATTGGCTATGTAAATGTTTTTAAGTGTTTGGAAACATTTATTAACATGTAATATTTTTCTTTATCTCTTGTGAACTTTCTTGTCCTGAAATGTAGATTGTCTGATATAAGTGTGGCCACCAGGTTTCTTTGGGTTATTAATTATATAAAATAGTCCTTTTATATCTCCTTACTTTCCATCTATTTTTGCCTTGGAACCTAAAGTGAGTCTTTCATGGACAGTATAGAGTTGAATGATTTTTTTTTTTATCCATTCTGCCAATCTTTGTGTCTTTATTGGTATTTCCATTCATTAATATTTAAAGTAATTACTAATAAAATGGGACTTTCTTCATTTTTTTACTATTCGGTTTTTATATTCCTTACAACTATTTTTATCCCTTAATTTTTACATTGCTGTCTTAGTTGATGTTAAGTTTAAATTCCTTTCTCATTTCTTTTTGTGTATATTCTTTAGTTATATTCTTTGTTGTTACCATGGAGATTACCTTTTGCATTCTAAAGTTATAGCACTCTCGTTTTAATTTATACCAGTTTAACTTCTATCACATACGAAAGAACTGCTTACTTAACAGCTCTGACTCCATTGTTTTCAACTGTTGGTGTTGAAAATGATAATGTTATACACTGT
This sequence comes from Castor canadensis, assembly GCF_047511655.1. NCBI lineage: Eukaryota > Metazoa > Chordata > Mammalia > Rodentia > Castoridae > Castor > Castor canadensis. Next base: position 57,831,167 of record NC_133387.1, read on the forward strand.
GCATCCAAAAACATTTGCTAATAAGTTTCTGATACAATAGTATTTTAAATTATATAGAAACCAAAATGTGAAGTTAGGCATGGTGGCTCACACTATAATCTCAGTACATGGGAGTCTGATGCTAGAGGATCATGAGTTTGAGACCATCCTGGACTAAATAGTGAGGTACCTTCTCAACACACACACACACACACACACACACACACACATGATTAGAGCAGTGTGGAATTACAAATAGAAGTTCCAGTAATACTAGCTTTCAGACCATGTTTTTAATGCATTTCTTCTTAAACAGGTAGAAAACAAAAAGTAGAGTTATATATCATTATCATTGTTACCATAATAGAAGCTTTTATAACTGCTGAAGTATTTACTTTTACTGATCTCTAAATCTCTTCACATGTCCTTGAGATACTATATTCTGCAGGACTCCCTTTGGTAATTTTTTTGCAGATCAGATCAAGTAATAACATACTCTCTCAGATTTGATTAAGAATTCCTTAACATTACCCTCAGACATTTTTCTTTAAATTATTTTTTCCCACAAATTGAATATATCAGTCCATTGCATTCTAGTGTTTTAGGTGCTTTAAATGAGAAATTTGTGATAATCTAACTGAGGATTCTTTATTTAACTACTCATTTCTTCCTTATTTAAAAATTATAATTTTTTTCACAATGAAACCCCTCATGCTATTAATTTATACTGTTAAAATAGGAAAGACGGTATTACTTTATATTAGACTTTCAACCATTTTACTATAATGTGTCTTGGTGTGGGTCTCATTGAGTTCACCATATATGGAGTTCATTTGTTTCTATTCATGTTTTTCATGAAATTTGGGGAAATTTTGCCATTATTTCTTCAAACTCTATACCACACATTAGTGTATTTCCTTGATGGTGTGCTGCAGGTCCCTTATAATCCTCCAATATTCCTTCATTTATTTTCTTTCAGCTCCTCAGACTCAAAATTTTCCTTCTATTCTTTCATTTATCTCAGTTTTTGCTTCACATATTATTGAATATGCAAATGTTTTTATCATTTTTGTCCATGTAGCTAAAAGTTTGTTTTATCTTTCGATATAATGTCTGCTCAAATCTGATTTTGAATCTCTCTAGTAAATTTTTTATTTAAATTATTGTATTTTCCTACTGTAGAATTTCTTTTTGCTGTAATTTCAGATTTTATCTCTTTATTAATATTTCCATTTTTACATATTTCTTTATTAAGAAATATTAGATTTTATCTCTTTATTAATATTTCCATTTTTACATATTTCTTTATTAAGAAATATTGCTTTGAGAATCTTTTTAAAATTTATTCATATGTGCATACATTGTTTGGGCCATTTCTCCCCCTCCACCCCCTCCCCCCTCCCGACCCCTTCCTTCTCCCCCCACCTCCCTTGCTTCCAGGCAGAACCTGTTCTGCCTTCTTCTCCAATTTTGTTGAAGAGAAGACATAAACAATAATAAGAAAGACATAGCATTTTTGCTAGGTTGACATAAGGATACCTATACAGAGAGATTCCTTATTCATTGTACAGGGAGACTCATTGTGACAATTCTGAATAGACTTACATTGTACAATGGATAGATTGTCCCCACCATCTCCTCCCTCAACCTCCTCCCTGACCATTTAAGGCAATTGCAACAGTTTTCATTGTTCTCGTTCATATATATGTACAAAATCCATCAACTGTATTCTCTCACCTTCATCTCCTCCACTCTTCCTCTCTCCTCCTGCATCTTTAAGACAGATGCTTTAAAGTCTTTGTTAGGTTTTCAAAAGAAGTACAAATGAGTAATAAAGATATAAAGAAGTGTTCAACATCCTCAGCCATAAAGAAAATGAAAATCAAAACAACACTGATATCTATGTCACCGTAATCAGAAGAGTTATCATCAAGAAAACAAGCAACAAAAGCTGGTGAAAATGCAGGGAAAATAAGGAACCCTTATACACTATTGGTGGAAAAGTAAATTAGTTCAGCCACCCATAGAAATCAAATGGAGGTTCCTCAAGAATAGAACTACCACATGACCCTGCTATACCAGTCCTGGGCAAATACCCAAAGAAAAGTAAGACAGCTTATAGTAGAGATACTTGCACACCTATGCTTATTGCAGCACTAGTCACAAAATCCAACTTATGGAATCATCCTAAGTGCCCACTAAAAGATGAATGAATAAAGAAAATATGATAGATCTGTGAAATGAAGTATCTTGCTGTCATAAAAGGAGTGAAATTTTGTCATTTGTAGGAAAATGGATGGAACTAGCATCATGCTAAGTGAAATCAGAAAGGCAAAAAGTTTCTCTCATATGTGAAAACTAGATCTAAGAAATAAAAATTGAAAAATGATATGAACAGAAATGGGGGACTGTTCAAGAGGGAACTAGTGGGAAGTGGCCGGAGAAAGACAATGTGAAGGGGAGGAATATGATCAAAGTATATTATTTGTATGTACGAAAAGGTCATAATGAAACTCACTTAGAAATTTGTAAGAGCTGGGTGCCTGTGGCTCATGCCTGTAATCCTAACTGCTTAAGAGACTGAGATCAGGAGGACTGCAATTTGAGGCCAGCCTCGGCAAATAGTTTGTGAGACCCTGATCTCCAAAATAACCAGAACAAAATAGACTGAAAGTGTGACTCAAGCATTAGAGTGCCTGCTTTGCAAGCACAAAGTCCTGACTTCAAGCCCCAGTCTTACCAATAAAAAGGAAAAAGAAATTTGGAGATTGAGATAAGGAAGAATAACAAAGAGGGTGAAAGTGATCAAAGTGCATTATATGTATCATGGAAATGATACGACAAAAACCCTCACTTCGTTCAATATCCTAATAAAATTTTAAAAGTTAAGGCTTTGTCTAGTAAGTTTGTCATAAAATCTTTTTTAGGATTGGTTTCTATTGACTACTTTTTCCTTTAAATGAGGCATATTTTACTGTGTTTTCAAATGCTTTGTGAATTTTTATTGAAAACTGAACATTTGAATCTAATGCAATAAATCTGGAAAACAAATTGTCCTTCCCAGAGCTACTGTTTTGTCTATTTCTGCTGATTGTTGTAAGTGGTATCCATACTGAATACCACCCTAAGGTATAAACTTAAGGGCTTATCAGATATTTTCTGTTATATCATCTTTTCCCTAGGCATGCACAGTGACATTGAATATTCTAGTTCATTTGAATATTCTAGTGGTCAATGTCTGACTATGATAAAGGAAAAATGAAAAAAATGCAAAGATGAGGCAGTATCCCTTTAAGAACCCTGAAAGTCACTTCAGCCAGACAGAGGGAGATTGAAACAATTTCTGTATCTTTGTGATCAGAAAGAATAAATCAGGGATCACAGCACAAATTCATGACATTTGGAGAACTAGGTCTTTTTTGCCTACCTTGGTTCCCACAAATTTTTGAAGCTGCTCCAGAAACATGTGTGCAGCTTCTTGGTGCTGAAGGGAGAGAACAGAGTAGCTGGTATTGTGCTAAGAACCCAAACTGACTAAAATTAACCACAGATGACCATGTAAACCTTCCCCAGAAGGATACAAGCCTTCAGTAGATGCCAGAGTTCCCAAAATAATTACATCAAAGATATTCTGCCATTTTAATTATTGTGTGGGAAAAGATCATTGATTTATGTCCTGCCATTTTCCTAGAATCTTCCACCCATGTATTGCTCTGTGAAATGTATTTTTACTTGTTTTCATCCTCTTCCAAATGTATTTGTCATGTATGTTTGTTTACTTCCCTATCCCTTTTTCAAATATGGCACTCAGTACATGAAAGGACTGATAAATATTTGAATATGTGAATGAAATGGCTTGTCTCATATATCATGGATTTACTAACTACATTTTAAAGCTGAAAATACTTAGTTTTAAATTTTCATTAGCATATATTAATTTACAAAGGAGTTTCAGTGTGATATTTCATGCATGTATGCCATGTACTTTGATCAAATTCACCTGCTAAATCACTCTTTCTTATTCCACTTCTTCCCTTTTGAGAACAATTTTTAAGTATTTTCTTATTCTATTTTCATACCTGTGTATGAAATACTTCAGCTATATTTACCTTCTCTTTTATTTTCTCCTTTTACCCTCTCTCTTGCACTATTAATTTAAAGATAAATAAATTCTTGATTCAGTAGTCCAATAGGAATTCCATTGGCTGTGTTAGCATGTTATGATACTTAGGCCATTGGTAACACTGTCAGAAATTTTCACATACACTATCATCTTACCCTTGTTTCTTTTGTGTTTACAGATTTAATTCCTTTTCCACTTTCTAACAGTGAGTAATTCCACAAGCAAGCTTTTTATAGCCTTAATCTAAATCGTCTTAGTGGGTGGCTAACCTTTGACAATCACTGTTTGGAAAGTCTCATCAGAAATATCTATTTTCATGGCTCTGTCTTAATATCAGACATAATCCAGAAATTTTCATAGCACACATATTTGTTCTGTCAAAATAAAATAATCAGAACTGCTGCCTTGCTTATGCTCAATAGAAACACTGTAAATAAAGCCAGCATTGCAGTCAGCAATCTAAAATAGCAAAGTAGTTTTACTTCTTGAAATATAGCCAGGAGTTGTTAGGAATGAAAGTAAGGTAAAACTTGTCCATGTAGGTCCATGAAATTTCACTTGTCCTAAGCCTTTCATACTTTGTAATATTTCCTATATCCTACTACAAAGAATCAACCCTGGTTTTAGTAGAGAGAGGGGAAGGTAGAGTGGGAAGCTATGTGCATACTTTTCTCTCTCTAAATTCCAACCTATGTTCTAAGGGCTCTAAGCAGAAAGAATAAAAGTCACTTGCCATTGTCTTATTTTCAAGTAATTAAATTACAATAACCCAAATATGCAGGTAATTAATGTTCATTATTCTAAGTCCATTCTAGGTCCACCATAGAAGTCATTCATACAGAAGTGTACACCCTGCCTATAAGGAGTTAGTTTCCTCACTCTTATTAAAAATAAGCATTTTTCTTACAATTTTGCTTTTCAAGATTTTTTAGTGGACAAATCACAGAGCTGAACAAGTGGATTCCAATTCTACTTTCTTAGTGCTCCACCTCACTGATGCTCTGTCAATTTTGCCACCACTGCCACAACCTGCTCAGGACCCTGTGACACTAGAGTCACTAGAAGAAACCCCTTCAGTTTTCTTTTTGCACAGTTGAGACACATTGATATTTTCAGAATAATACATTATTATATACTTGAAAAGAATATTTGTAATAAAGAAGAAATTTGGGGCTTGGGAATGTAGCTTATTGGTAGAGTGCTTACTTATTATGTGCAAGGCCTTAGAATCAATTCTCAACACCACACACACACACACACACACACACACACAAATAAATAATAATGAAATCTGTTCTAAGTTGAAATAAAAAAGAAACTTTAACAGAATACTTTATTACAACGTAGTGCCTAGGAACTTTCTGGAACTGTGGAACATTGAACTGTTTCTACATCATAACCGACATCTCAGTACTACAGAAACAGTCTTCAGTGAATCCGGTCCTCAGCTTTACTCAGACCAGGGGATAAATGCTCTTACTACTCAGTTTTGTTTTGAAAGACATGGCACTGCAAAGGAAAGGGTGTATGAGGGTGAATATAATGGAAATATTATGTACACATGTATGTAAATGGAAAAATGAGACCTGTTGAAATCAGGAATTCAGACTGTTATATCAGGAATGGGGGAAGGAGGTATAAAGGAGAATGATGGAAAGGGTGAATTCAACTATGACATTTTGTAAGAACTGTTGCAAATGCACAATTTACCACCAGTACAACAACAATAACAAAATAAAGGAGGAAAGAATCATTTTAGCTCATGGTTTCAGAGATCTTAGTCCATTGTTATTTGGCCTCATACACTTGGGCAAAACATCATGGCAGTGGGTGTGTGGACAGACTGTTCTTTACTTCTTGATGGAGAGAAATCAGAAAGTGGAACATGAAGGGGCCAGGAATCATGTATTACCACTGACCAACTCCCAGTGACCTACTTCCTCCAGCTAGGTACCACCTACTAAAGTTTCTACAACTTCCCAAAATAGCATTGCCAGGTGGAGACCAAGCATTCAAAACATGACCCTGCGGAGGACATTTCCTATTCAAACCACAACAAATACTACTATCTTTTAATGTCCTGTTTACTTTCATTCAGTTAGTCTGATTATAGTACATTTTTATTGACACTCCCACTTTGAAATTCCCACCACTCTGAATACCCTCTTCTCACTTAGTATGATGTAAAACCCAGTTTGGAAACTCTTCCTCTATGAATTTTTGAAAACAACTTTCTTCATTTATTAAAAGAGAGAAAAAGCTGAAGTAGAATTAGAAAACCAATGCTGTCAAAGCAGCAGACTACTTTTAACATTCAATTTATAATGTTTTAAAAATTAGGCTCTCCTCAAACAAAAAGATAAATTGTCTAATCTTAGGAGTTTGTTGCATAAGACCAATTTAGTAGCAATATCAGTTTAAATAATTGATGTTCAAACTGTACTGCTAATTAGAAAGAAGAATTCAAAGGAAAATGACCATAACAGAGAGTTACTTTCAATATTATCAATAAAAAGTAATTACTTGCTCAAAGGATGCCAAACCCACCTACCACTTCTGTCTGCCTGCTTCATTTCATTCTATTCTTCCTTTTGTATCATCTCTGGTCTTTAGGAAAGGACAGCTACTCAGGATAAATTTACTCAGGTAAATTTTCTTTGATTTACCATTTTTTCTTGTGTATTTAATCACATTGGATCTCTCAACCATTCGGAAAGTATATGTGAAAACCCCTTGAGTATGAAGACAGCATAAAGAAATGCACCAAACATTGTTTTAAAAAGGGAGGAAGGTCTGTACTGGAGGGGTTAACTTGTTCAAAGTACACCAAATACAAGTATTTAACTATCACAATGAAACCACCTCATTTTATTAATGCATGCTAATTCAAAACTAAAGTTAAATTTAAAAACACCCTTGTAATTTTTTATTCTGAAGGACAATATACAAAATATATAGAGCTAAGAAGCTATTTTTTTTTCCTTTTTCTTTTATTATTCATATGTGCATACAAGGCTTGGTTCATTTCTCCCCCCCTGCCCCCACCCCCTCCCTTACCACCCACTCTGCCCCCTCCCTCTCCCCCCCGGCCTCAATACCCAGCAGAAACTATTTTGCCCTTATTTCTAATTTTTTTGTAGAGAGAGTATAAGCAATAATAGGAAGGAACAAGGGTTTTTGCTGGTTGAGATAAGGATAGCTATACAGGGCATTGACTCACATTGATTTCCTGTGCGTGGGTGTTATCTTCTAGGTTAATTCTTCTTGTACTAACCTTTTCTCTAGTACCTGTTCCCCTTTTCCTATTGGCCTCAGTTGCTTTTAAGGTATCTGCTTTAGTTTCTCTGCGTTGAGGGCAACAAATGCTAGCTAATTTTTTAGGTGTCTTACCTATCCTTACCCCTCCCTTGTGTGCTCTCGCTTTTATCATGTGCTCATAGTCCAATCCCCTTGTTGTGTTTGCCCTTGATCTAATGTCCACATATGAGGGAGAACATACGATTTTTGGTCTTTTGGGCCAGGCTAACCTCACTCAGAATGATGTTCTCCAATTCCATCCATTTACCAGCGAATGATAACATTTCATTCTTCTTCATGGCTGCATAGAATTCCATTGTGTATAGATACCACATTTTCTTAATCCATTCGTCAGTGGTGGGGCATCTTGGCTGTTTCCATAACTTGGCTATTGTGAATAGTGCCGCAATAAACATGGGTGTGCAGGTGCCTCTGGAGTAACAGTCTTTTGGGTATATCCCCAAGAGTGGTATTACTGGATCAAATGGTAGATCGATGTCTAGCTTTTTAAGTAGCCTCCAAATTTTTTTCCAGAGTGGTTGTACTAGTCTACATTCCCACCAACAGTGTAAGAGGGTTCCTTTTCCCCCCGCATCCTCGCCAACACCTGTTGTTGGTGGTGTTGCTGATGATGGCTATTCTAACAGGGGTGAGGTGGAATCTTAGCGTTTTAATTTGCATTTCCTTTATTGCTAGAGATGATGAGCATTTTTTCATGTGTCTTCTGGCCATTTGAATTTCTTCTTTTGAGAAAGTTCTGTTTAGTTCACTTGCCCATTTCTTTATTGGTTCATTAGTTTTGGGAGAATTTAGTTTTTTAAGTTCCCTATATATTCTGGTTGTCAGTCTTTTGTCTGATGTATAGTTGGCAAATATTTTCTCCCACTCTGTGGGTGTTCTCTTCAGTTTAGAGACCATTTCTTTTGATGAACAGAAGCTTTTTAGCTTTATGAGGTCCCATTTATCTATGCTATCTCTTAGTTGCTGTGCTGCTGGGGTTTCATTGAGAAAGTTCTTACCTATACCTACTAACTCCAGAGTATTTCCTACTCTTTCCTGTATCAACTTTAGAGTTTGGGGTCTGATATTAAGATCCTTGAACCATTTTGAATTAATGTTGGTATAGGGTGATATACATGGATCTAGTTTCAGTTTTTTGCAGACTGCTAACCAGTTTTTCCAGCAGTTTTTGTTGAAGAGGCTGCTATTTCTCCATCGTATATTTTTAGCTCCTTTGTCAAAGATAAGTTGCTTATAGTTGTGTGGCTTCATATCTGGGTCCTCTATTCTGTTCCACTGGTCTTCATGTCTGTTTTTGTGCCAGTACCATGCTGTTTTTATTGTTATTGCTTTGTAATATAGTTTGAAGTCAGGTATTGTGATACCTCCTGCATTGTTCTTTTGACTGAGTATTGCCTTGGCTATTCATGGCCTCTTATGTTTCCATATAAATTTAACAGTAGATTTTTCAATCTCTTTAATGAATGTCATTGGAATTTTGATGGGAATTGCATTAAACATGTAGATTACTTTTGGGAGTTTCGACATTTTTACTATGTTGATTCTACCAATCCATGAGCATGGGAGATCTCTCCACTTTCTATAGTCTTCCTCAATCTCTTTCTTCAGAAGTGTATAGTTTTCCTTGTAGAGGTCTTTCACATCTTTTGTTAGGTTTACACCTAGGTATTTGATTTTTTTTGAAGCTATTGTAAATGGAATTGTTTTCATACATTCTTTTTCCATTTGCTCATTGTTAGTGTATAGAAATGCTAATGATTTTTCTATGTTGATTTTATATCCTGCTACCTTGCTATAGCTATTGATGATATCTAGAAGCTTCTGAGTAGAGTTTTTTGGGTCTTTAAGGTATAGGATCATGTCGTCTGCAAATAGGGATATTTTGACAGTTTCTTTACCTATTTGTATTCCTTTTATTCCTTCTTCTTGCCTAATTGCTCTGGCTAGGAATTCCAGTACTATGTTGAATAGGAGTGGAGATAGTGGGCATCCTTGTCTGGTTCCTGATTTTAGAGGGAATGGTTTCAGTTTTTCTCCGTTAAGTATAATGCTGGCTGTAGGTTTGTCATATAAAGCTTTTATAATGTTGAGGAACTTTCCTTCTATTCCTAGTTTTCTTAGAGCTTTTATCATGAAATGATGTTGGATCTTATCAAAGGCTTTTTCTGCATCTATTGAGATGATTAAGTGGTTTTTGTCTTTGCTTCTGTTAATGTGGTTTATTACGTTTATTGATTTTCATATGTTGAACCACCCCTGCATCCCTGGGATGAAGCCTACTTGGTCGTGGTGAATAATCTTTTTGATGTGTTGCTGAATTCGGTTTGCCATTATTTTGTTGAGGATTTTTGCATCAATGTTCATTAAGGAGATTGGCCTATAGTTCTCCTTTTTGGAGGTGTCTTTGCCTGGTTTTGGGATAAGTGTAATACTGGCTTCATAAAATGTGTTTGGCAGTTTTCCTTCCCTTTCTATTTCGTGGAACAGTTTAAGGAGGGTTAGTATCAGTTCTTCTTTAAAGGTCTGGTAGAATTCAGCAGAGAATCCATCAGGTCCTGGACTTTTCTTTTTGGGGAGACTCTTGATTGCTGCTTCAAGTTCATTTTGTGTTATAGGTCTATTCAGGTGATTAATTTCCTCTTGGTTCAGTTTTGGATGATCATATGTATCTAGAAATCTGTCCATTTCTTTTAGATTTTCAAATTTATTTGAATATAGGTTCTCAAAGTAGTCTCTGATGATTTCCTGGACTTCCATGGTGTTTGTTGTTATCTCCCCTTTTGCATTCCTAATTCTACTAATTTGGGTTTTTTCTCTCCTCATTTTAGTCAGGTATGCCAGGGGTCTATCGATCTTGTTTATTTTTTCAAAGAACCAACTTTTTGTTTCATTAATTCTTTGTATGGTTTTTTTGGTTTCTATTTCGTTGATTTCAGCTCTAAGAAGCTATTTTAGACAGGAGTCACTGGTATGCTATCTCGTCTTTACAGTTTCAATTGAATTCCTAGTACTTAACATTAAATGGCAGTTTAAAACTGCTTGGGGAAGATGAATGAAAAGATTTTGGGGGCTGGCAGAGTGGCTCAAGTGGTAGAGTGCCTGCTTGAGGCACTAAGTTCAAACCCCAGTATAACTAAAATCAGAGAAAGAAAAAGAGTTTTGGACAAGTGAACTATTTCTGTTTCAGAATAAGTAATTTTGTCATTGTTTCCATATCACAAGCAATTTAATATTGAGATTCTCAAAGAACATAGGATAAGTAGTTTATGAAAGGAGCTATGGCTTAAATTTAGTCTCTATAAATTGTCAATATATTTATTTTTGTTACATTTTCATGAAGGAAGTATTGTAACACCAATTTATATTCAGATTGATTTTATAGATTAATTTCTTATGAGAAAACTGTAAACACACATCAACTGGCCGTATCAAAACAAATATAAATACAATCAAAAGTTAACACAAAGAAATTGAATTTATATATGAGAAGCCCAAAGTAATTTTGGATATCAAATTTATAAAGGTTCAGCATTTTATAAAGATTAATCTGAAACACCAACTATACTAAAATGCAATTCAAATTGCAGAAACTTAGAAAATACTTTTAAAACTAGGCATATTGATGATAATAAGGAGAAAATTACATTAATAATGCAGGAGAGACACAGACAACTTATAATATATTGGAGGCCTTGATGAAGTAGAATATTGATCTACACTATGTTGATTTAGATTTTCTTTCTGCCCACACCTATCTTGTCATGTCACTTCTCCATTATGACATTCAATGTCTTCCATCAGTACTAGGCTTTGTCCAAGGACCTTCATGGGACAGACATGGTACCTGCTTTCTCTTCACTATAATCCCCTACCATATATGGAGTGAAATTTTTTAAGGTATCATTTAAAAAAAAAGCAATAAAGAAGACTAATCACTCTGCTTCACCATCTGTATTGTTATGCTGGTTTTTAAATGTCAATAATCCATAGTTTTCCTTTGTCTACTAGAAAAACTTTGGTCACTGTTTAGTACTCATCATCTTATATGCTCTGAACCTTTCAGAGAAAAGTAACTTTCTCCTCTATTCTCTCGCAAATAGTTCTATTTACTCACTCCTTGTAATATTTTGTAATTATTTGTCTACATATATTTCTCTACTACTCAACTGTAAGCCTTTTGATGTCAGGGCACTTTTACAGCTTTGAACCTTTGTATTATACATGTCAACAAGTGCTTGTTAAACTAAATTGAATCTTAGCACACTCTTCTGTTATTAATTACTGTAGCTGGCCTCATCCATTAGTCACCAATGCTTAAATTAAATTCTTACTTATAACAATTAATAAACCCAATCCTGTCAGCAATTTTAGGTAGTCTTGTTATAAACATTTGTTTTTTTATTTTCTCTAGCTTCTTGGAAATGTATCTCATTTTCTCATATTAGCCTAAGGAAATGACAATAAAATGCTTTCTTCACTGAATGCTGTTCAAATTTAGTCAATTCTGACTCTGACAGTGAGTGCAAGCTTTGTGGAAAAGTAGTTACATACTAAACTTGGAAAAGCAAGACTTTCTGGTTCAAAGAAGAAGGGTTTTAAAAGGCTAATAGACTTATGAGCTTCCTTGAACATCTGATGGCTCTTGGAAACTATCACTTGATGATGAATTAGATTTCTTGGGAAATAAATTTCCCTTTAAATGTACATGTGCAGAAAAGGCAACTTTAAGTGCACTTGGATTTTCTCCACATACAAACATGAAATGAAATTTTTAGAAAACCCTATTCTTTAAATGTAATGAATTTATTCTTTGTGTGTGGAATTTAGGACAGCAAGATTGTTAGGAGAAATGAATTCTCTAAATAATTGCACATAGAAGCTGTTAATCTTAAACTGTATTATTTCAACTGACTCTTGAGAAAATGATATCAAAGTACCATGTTTTGAATAACTAAGGATGTCAGAAATTTACATGCAATAAACTTCTTGTAAGATTACATAGTTTATATTATGCAATAGGATATATGGTAAAGCTCTGTACTCTCCTCTTGATTTTGCTAAAATTGCTCTAAAATGAAAGTCTGAGAAGCTACTACACAGGTGAGTCATTTGTGTCATTTCCCCAGTTAAATATTGACACAGTAAAACACGCTGTATCAAGCTGTTTCCCAGATATCTGTCTCCTTAATCCTTTCTTTACTAAATCACCAAACATGGGGTCAGATTACTGTGTTACATACAAAGAGTTAGTATTATTACTTATTTTCAAGTTGAACTAATCAATAATAACAATGTAATTTGAAAAACATGTGTCTAAACTGATCAGTCAGATCCATACACAATTAGAATGCAATAAATTTTATTTTTGTCTCTTCCATGTAGTATTTTACCTATTTTATGCATTAACAATCATGTTTTCTTCAAAAATCTGTTGGCAATAAAGGCACCAATAGGTTTCAGTTCTTACTGCACCCTTAAGCTTCTGTTTTCCAGGGTCACCGTCCTGCCTCAAGTTCAGCTTGAATTCTCCTTCTGCCCCAACGTCCAATCATCATGAACCTTAAGATCCTAACCAATCAGACCATGCTGAGTCTCACTGAGGGGTATTTAAGCCCCTGCCCTTCTCTCTCTCACTCTCTCTCTCTCTCTCTCTCTCTCTCTCTCTCTCTCTCTCTCTCGGCTCTCTCTTGACTCTCTCCCTCTCCCACCCGGCAATAAAGAATCTCTTGGCCAGATCACTCCTCTCTGCATGGTCACTTTGGGGCCTACATTTGGTGCCATGACTCAGAGTGGGTTTCCTCACCAACTCCAACTCACCCCACGACCACCCTGAGGACGTGACTGGCCAGGACTCATCTCCCGATCACCCTCACTCACATCCAACACCAGATATTCTTTGGTGAGTCCACATACCCTTATTGGGCTCCCTTTGTGGTCTCTCACTTCGGTGTCTCTGTGGTTTGAGCATTTTCCCTGTTTGACTATCCCTGGGGCTCAGATGGTAGAGGGGTTCCCTTCCCTCTCATCCGGCTTGGGTCTATTTTGTCGTGGGTCTCAGAGACCTCCCATCCAAAAAACCTGGCACCAGGTGACCCATAGCCTCAGGCCCTTTGGCTTTGCACACCACTAGAACTCAGTGAAGACTGATTTTCTTGTGCCTTGTGCTGTTCTCGGGTATTTGAGTCGTGCAGGTATGCCCCATGATTCATAATATCCTCCCATTGTAGCCTTCTGGGATGGGGTCCCACAATAGGGGCCACTACGTTTTCTTTGCTGTCTGACTCCCCACTGAGATGTCTTCTCAATAATTTGGACACCTTGGGTTTGACCCTGGATATAAAACCAAAAAATTTAATCTGCTTTTGCACTCAAATCTGGCCCACTTATCCTTTAGAAAACCAAAGCCCCTTTTTGGGTTTTTAGATCCCAACCTTTTATGGGACATATAACTACTGTGAGCAATCAGACCGATGGGGAGAGATTCCATTATGTCCAGGCTTTTTCATACCTCTGTCTAAATCTGGTTCTCTGCACCACTTGCAAGCCAAAACATGTACTTCAAACACTCCCTCTGTACTTTCTGTTCCCCTGTGCAGATTCTATTAGCCTGGAAACCAGTTTCTAAATCAGCCAATTCCTCTCCCAAACCTCCTCCTTCCCCATGTAAACAGACTTCTTGCACTGCTTAACATACCTATCTCCTATCTTCCTGAAAAACTTTCCCCGTCATGGAGTTAAGCAAGCCACTCCTTGCCAATTCTGGCCTCAAGGCAGTTCCAGCTCTGGGAAAGCTCATGCCCCCTTCCTGTGGGCAGAGACCAAGCCCCGGATTTATTCAGGTATGCCTCATGCTACATTGGTGGAGTCCTGTTTAATTATGGCATCTGATGACTGCTTCTCTCCATCTGCCCCATCTAATGTCTGTTTTTCCTGAGACGGTGACTGGAAAGTGGAGGTTTCATTTTGCTGAAAGCATGCCAGTACCAGTCAATGGAAGCAATCTAGAGACACAGGGATGGCTAATCCCATAGGCGTGTGTCATGCCTCCAGGCTCTGCCTTCCCCTCCCTTACCTAAGATGTCTGCTTCCTCCATGGTCTCACCACACGTCCTTTGTCTCTGTCTGCCTTCCCTTCCCTGGGCTTACTGGGACCCTGCCTCCCATGAAAAACCTGTAGCATGGTACCTTATGACTTAAGTTATTCCAACTAGTTTGCCAGGCCTCTCAGTCTAAAGTAACTTTAAGCCAGCTGCTTTACAAAAGCGTTTACAAAAAACTGCAGCTGCCACACTCATGCTGTAACTCCACCCCCACAAGGGGAGGAGGGAAAGCAAACAGGCGCACCTGCACACAGGATGCCGGCTTCTGGACACAGCAAGAATGCCTGCCATAGCTAAGAAAATCCATAGAGAGGACCCAGCACATCCTGGGCTGCCAGCCACACGTGGCAATGGCTGTGGTCCACCACCACTTCCCCTAGAATAAATGTGCACAGAGTACACGGGAAGGGGGGAGGGGTGACAGGCTGCAGGATTAGGCCTAGGCAGTCAGGGTCATTTGTCCCAGGTATGTGTGCAGGGAGTGGCGCCTTGCACAAGTCCTGCTCCTAGCCCCACCTCACACCTTGGGACATCAGACCCAGCCCTTGTAAGTCAATTGTTAGCTCAAGGTTATAGTTCCAAAAATAACAAAATAGACATCACTTTGGTCTCTAAACTTCTCATTTAGAATTTTCTATACCTTTGGCCTCAATATAAATTTTTCCCTCCAAATATTAACACTAATTGTCTCATATGGCACTGTTATTGGCCTGAAATGCCCTCTGAATGCCCTTCTCTAACTTTACAAATGATTTGTAAAAATCATTTTGTTAAAAATGTAGCCTTTATTAAAGAGGCTGCCTGCTGTTAGCTGAAAAACAGGATCCTAATGTTTTGTTCTTTCTAGATGGCACCTGCATCTTCCAGTCTTCTGGCTGGTAGATGTTGGAAGCTTTGTACTGAGGTCAGCCTCAGTATGCCTTGGGTGACCAAGAGAAGTGGCCTTCACAGGGTTCCTTAAATTACAACACCATACTCCAATTAGACCTTTTCTATAAAAGTAAAAAAGTAAACTGAGGTATCCTATACAAATTTCTACCTTCTAAGCCACTCCAATACTCAGAACCTCTTAAGAGTGCTTCCCTCTTCAACAGGCAATGGTAGGAAGAGGGCAAGTCATATGTCCCCTTCCAGTTATCAGATCTAAGGGAAATTTAAAAACATCTAAACAGCTGTACTGATGCCCAGACAAATACATTCAAGCCTTTATCTCTGTGATCCAAACCTTTCAACTGACATGAAAGGATATTATGCTTCTACTAGACCAGACTCTTATCTCATTAGAAAAGCAATGGGTTATGGCCCAGGCCACTCAGGTTGGAAATGATCATATGGCTCAAGCAGTAGAGTGCCACTTTACAAGCATAAAGTCCTGAGTTCAAGCCCAGTACAGCCAAAGTAAAAAATAATAATAATAATATTTGGGGCTGAGGAAGTAGCTCAATGGGAGAATGTCTCCCCAGCATGTGCAAAGCCCTGGGTTCAATTCCCCAGTATTACTAAAAAAAAAAAAAATGGTAAAGAAGATAAGTGGCATTAATGTCACTTCAGCCATCTCATAGTAGAAAAATGTAGTTTAACCTAGACCAGATCCCTCATTCTTCAAGTGAGGAAACTGAGGTCCAGAACAGTTCACAGACTTGTCTCCAGAGTGTCAGTTGTCAATGTAAAATAACAACTTTACTTTACAGCAACAACCAAAAAAAAAAAAAAAAAGAAATCAATCCTCTTACCTTTCTACAGCATCTTAAGGATGCTATCAGAAAGCATACCACAGTGGACTCAGAGTCACAGGTGAGAGAGGTTGTCCTCAAAGATAAATTTCTAACAGTCAGCCCCAGATATTCATAAAAAACTCAGACTGTGGCTGAAGGGGAAAGTCATTGAACCAAGTAATACAGGTAGCCATGTCTGTATTTGTAGCTATGTCTGTATGTCTGGGACCTTACTAACAGGAGAGAAAAAGATAAGAGACACCATGGCCTCATTGCTGCTCTCAGAGAGGGCCCCAGCCAACTGGGGCCTGTATCCTGAACTTGCTACCATGGTGGACAGGAGGGGAACTTCTGCAGAGAATGCTTAAGGGGAGACAGCCCTGCCCCCAACCGGGACCCTTCCCTCTGCAAGGGTAACCACTGGAGGTCTAAGTGCCCCTGTCACCAGATGGAAGGCAAGATGCCACCTCCTATGGATTGATGGGTGATGGGTCCCAGCCTCCTGTCCACACTCCACTTCTTGGCATCAATGTTGAGGAGCCCTAATGGCAGAAAAACAAAAGGTGATTTTCCTCCTAGACAGTGGAGCCCATTTCTCTGTTTTATCTTTCTCTCCTGGTCCCCAGTCCAATGACAAAAGTTATTGTTCAGGGCAAATCTGGCCAGCCCCTAGAGCGCTACTTTACCAGGCCTCTGGCCTGCTCTTGGGGAGACTTCTTCTTCTGTCACTCTTTCCTCATAGTACCTAAAACTCCAGTGTCCCTGCTTGGACAGGATTTACTATCTCAATTAAAAGCTCAAATTCTCCTCCCCCCAGGCAGCTATCTCTGCTGCCCCCTCCTTCAGGAACAAAGAAGATTCCACAGTGTGGACTGATGAGATGAGTGTAGGGTGAGCCAGGACAGCCCTCCCTATTCAAATAAAACTCAAAAATCCCTCACAGTTTCCACACCTAAAACAATATCCCCTCAAGCCTGAGGGACAATGAGGCCTTATGCCTGTTCCTTAAAACAATAAGGGCTACCAATTAGTTGGTCCAGCCCCTATAATAAATTTAAAATTCTTATAAAAGTTAATTTTAAAATACAAGTTACAAAGTTAACAACTGGAAAGGATATAGATAGGTAATAAATGTAGTTTTTGAGAAGTTAAAGGAAAAAGGAATGGTTTTTTGGATGAGAAGGGATTTTGGAAAGAAGGGTTTGTCCTAAAGATTATTTCAAATAGGAAGAATAAGGACAAACCATCAAAGGGTTTAGTATGTTGTATGAAGGTCTGAGTAAGTTTGAAAAGTGTATAATAAAAGCTTCTGTGTGTGATAAAGTTAAAGTTGAATATAATCTAAGAGTTGCCTAAAAGATTTTTAGGGTCATGTCAAACTAAAATCAAATCCTCTATATCTATGAAATAACAAGGTTATCTTAACATTGTTCTGCTCTGAGTAACATCTACAAAAAACCATTACAGAGAAAGATTTTATCAAATTATTTGTGTTTTCTGCTGATCTTCTCAGGCTTTAAGTACTACTAAATCAGAGTTCATTTACATATTTGCTTATGTGTCTTAAATGACCACCTTGTAACAGTGTTATGTTATACTTTATCTAAATATGGTACAAACATTTAAAAAGTTAGAAGTGTCAATTTATATAAAATAATGAGCTAAAGATCTCTTTTATCCAAGAGTGTTACATTTATATCCTGAGAGCCCCTGCCTCCCACAGGTCACCTACCTAGATGTGGCCTTAAAGGGACAGACTTACTCCCTGAGTCATAAATGCATCAACACAATCTTCTGTTTCCCAACCTCCATACCATAAGACAGCTTACAGCTTTCCTGGCAGTTATAGGATTTTGCAGAATTTAGATCCCTGGGTATGCAGTCCCTGAGCAGACACCTTTTTATGCTCCTCCTAATATTCCTATTTGGGTCTTAGATAATGTATGACCACCCATTTCTCTAAGAAAACTTGCCTCCAACAGACTCTGCTCCTCTGGCTGACTACCTGCCTTCTCAGGGAACTTCTCAGAGAGTATGCAAACCAGATCCTGCCCCACACTATAACAATTTCTGTTAAACCAGGGCATATTGTTCTCCAAAAATGATCTTCTACCCTCTCCATTGGGACTTTGATGGACCAAACCTCATCTGGTCATTCTCATGACACCCACTGCTGTCAAGCTCAATGGGCTCCCTCAATGGTGGAACCTCTCAAGAAACAATTAGAAAAATGGAGAAGGGAATTGAAGGACTCTTGAAATTGTCTAGGGAGCAACACTTCACAGTGGTTCTCCTGGCCAATGCCCATCCTAATGCTTATATTCTAGCTCTCCCATTCTTAAGCTTCCTCCCTTATATCATACTACATGTCTGCTATTGCTAATCAAAAATTTAACCAGTTGTGCCTCCAGGGACACCAACCTCTCCAAAATGCGAGGATAGTTAGCTGATACCTGCCATTCATGGCTCAGAGGATTGGCTTGAAGCCATTTACGACCTATGGCTACAAGGGACCTTCATCAACTTCAGGGAAGAGGAAATCTTCATTTTCAGAGCCTGGGTGTACGCCATCATGAGGCTCAGCACCCCAACATTATTTGCCAACTAACCCTCCCTTCCCCTACGCTGCCCCTTGCCAGCTCGAAGAAGCCAGAGTGAACACAACACCCCCCTTCCTTAACAAACAAAAAAGGGAGGAATGTTGGCAATAATGGCGCCGATAGGTTTTGGTTCTTACTGCACCCTTAAGCTTCTGTTTCCCAGGGTCACGGTCCTGCCTCAAGTCTGGCTTGAATTCTCCTTCTGCCCCAACCTCCAATCAGCATGAACCATAAGATCCTAACCAATCAGATCATGCCGAGGGTATTTAAGCCCTTTCTCTCTCTCTCTCTCTCTCTCTCTCTCTCTCTCTCTCTCTCTCTCTCTCTCTCTCTCCTCTCTCCCTCTCCCACCCAGCAATAAAGAATCTCTTGGCCAGATCACTCCTCTCCGTGTGGTCACTTTGGGGCCTACAAAGTCTACTATCTATTCTTCTACCAGTATAGGAATTTTATAACTCTTATGAAAAATTTCTTCCTATTTGAAAAGTGTGTTACATAGTTAACTATACTGCTTGGACAATATAAATATCAAAATTTCTTTTATTAACTTCTGCTTGTCTAAAATGAAGTATATTTCATTTTACTTATTTTAATACGTAAAAGCTGTTGAAATATGCATGTTTATTTTTGATCACTTGTGTCATAAGTAGAGTACTCTGTCAGAATTTTAAAAAGTGAAAGAAAGGATGGGCTATATACTAATTAAATAAAAAGAATTATTGCTATAACTTCCCCAATTGCATTTACATAGCATTCAGATTAACCTCATAACAATCTCACACTCTTCAATATTCTGAGTGAGGTATTAAATGTGAAGATTAATGTGTGTTTCACCTTTTGTCTCTACTACTTACAAGTAACTTTTGCAATTTGCAATATCACCAACTTCTGATAGCATATCATGGTGGTATTTTTTGCTGGTTGCTACAGTTTGAATAAGAAATTGCCACCACAGGCTTATTAGTTGGAGCTTGATCCCCTGCTGGTGGCACTATTTTGTGAGGTGGTAGAAACTTTAGGAGGTGAGGTATAGCTACAGGAAGTAGATCATTGAAGACACATCTTTGGAGACTGTACTTTGTCCCCCGTCATTCTGTCTGTTTCTTGGCCACCATGAGGTGAGTAGCTCTGCTCTGTCATGCTCCCTCCTATGTTGATTAGTCTTCCCTTGAGCCCAAAACAACAGAGTCAGCCAACCATGGGCTGAAACCATGAACCAAAATAAATCGTTCCTGTTCAAACTGTTTCTCTCAAGTATTTGCCTCAGTGATGAAAAGTTAACTGATGCACTGGTTAATACATCTTCGTATTTTGTCAAAGATATGATCAGAGGACAGAGTCCATGCCCATTTCATTGAGTCAGTTTTCTTTCTCCCATCACCATTCCCAATGCTAAATTAAATTGAAATGATGCAAGTATTTTGGCTGCCTGTTTTCTCTTTAATGTGTCTTTTTTTTTTTTTTCTGTATCTTGCTTGACAGGAGATCATTGGATAAGAGATCATGTCCTCTGCCCTTTACTATGCATAAATGCAATGCTTAGATTCAATCTTTCTGTTTTAAAGAACAGAAAGAAGTAGAATTAGGGAAGAATAAAAGTCAAAAGACAACCTGTAATCAAATACACCATTGAATTTTTAATTTCTCTCTCTGTCTCCATCTGTCTCTCCACAATATATGTAAAGCAAATTATATCTTTTCTAATTCAAAGCTCACAACTTAACCATGTTATATATTATACAGCTTTTTCCTGCTAATTAGATGTATCAATTTTCAACTTTTTGTGCAAATAGCTTAAAATGTCAATTTACTGACATAATTTTCATATTTTTGTTCACACACTGTTTACAAATGATCAAAACTGAAGTTATGAAACTTTATGCTTTTTCTAGTTCAATTTTGTGGTGTTGATAAGAAATTCAGTAGAAAGCACAAAAATGTTCTACAGACCAAATCATCTATTGTTAGTATTTAAAACATAAATTACAATACATTATTTGAGGGAGACACTAATGAATAAATTCCCAATTAGTATCTAAAAATATGCCAACTAAATCTCAGTCTCTTATCTGAACTATTTTCAAATTTATTAAAAACACTGTCTCCCTCTTCTTAGATTCCTCACAACTTCCCTTTGTGGAAGAAAATGAACCTAGCATTGATTGTCTTCTAATTTCTACTTTACCCTTGGACTTCATCATAAGTTCCCTATTGCTTTGAACCCCCTAAAATTTGGAGAAAATGAAAATCACCTTCTTACAAGCAGTGTTGATTCCCTTCAAATAAAGATGGGAAATCTTACTCTGTTCCTTTCTTCTTCTCAAAAATAATTTTATTTTAAGCCAAACAATGTAATACTAGTTATTTTTCAGTCATTATGTATTTTTGAACTTGTTTATGGTTGCAGTAAGTGGAAAATATTTAATGGAGAATTATATTAGCACTCTAGAAAATAAGAATAAAAGTAAAAATTTTACACTAATGAATTTCACAGATAATTTGATGTCAGAAAGTATTTAGGATAGAAATGATAGCATAGAAATAATATTTTTAAAAATTCTTCAACACTCAAAATTTAAATTAATAATTTAAATATACAAAAAAAAATGGGGCTGGAGATGTAGCTTAAGTGGTAGAGCGCCTGCCTAGCAAACAAAAAGACCTGAATTCAAACACCAATACCAAAAACACAAAGAAACAAATAAATTATAGCTTGCTTTTGAACTAGAGAAGAGTAAGTAAAATATCTGTAATAGATTGTCATTAAGTTAGAAATCATGAAAATGTGAAATAATTTTCTCAAACAACATGTGATGCTAGTTTATTGTTTTGATTATGTTTAGGAAACATGTAATTCCTATATCATACTACATATTACATATCATATATTTTTCTTATATTTATAATAATTAATAGGCAGAAGTTTCCAAAACTTTTATATTGATAAAATATGTGTATCAAATTCTTTTCACAGATATGATAATATGACCTCAAAACATTATTAGTTGATAGAATAAATTGCTTGACTATGTAAGTCCATATAGATTTAGCTAGTGAAGCATTTATTTATTGAATAAGACACTGTTATTAAAATGACCTAAATTGCATTTGTTACTATTTGCTCTAGAGACTAAAATATTCTTATTTTTGAATTTTATTAAATGAGTATAAATTAATTATGTCTTGAATTTTTATGTTAGTTCTTAAGTCACATAGCAGAACTACGATTTCCTATTACCATGTGTGACTGTGTTCTTTGAAGCCACGATAAATTATAGTATCTACCTGTGATTGGTTAGAGCAGAGGCAAAAGAGGGCGGCATTCTCTTGTTTCTCTTATCAAGTTGACATGAGACTAAATGATTTTCAGGAGAATCTTTTTATGTTATTTTTAATTTTTTTGTAGTACTGGAGTTTGAAGTCAGGGCTTTCCACATGCTAAACAAGGTGCTATACTTGAGCCATGATATTAAAGAGTGTGAGATGTGGTGACTCTTGATTGAAATCCTAGCTTCTTGGGAGGCTGACACTGAGAGGATTGTGGTTCTAGCAAGTCCAGGCAAAGCATTAGTGAGGCCCTGTCTCAATCAATATGCTGTGTTTGGTGGCATGTGCCACTGATCCCAGGTAAGCAAGAGGCCATAATTAGGAGGATTGAGATCTAAGGTCAGCTGAGCAAAACCATAAGACACTACTTGAAAAGTAGCTAAAACAAAAGGACTAGGAGTATAGCTCAAGTGGTAGAGCTCCTGCTTGGCATGCATGAGGCCCTAAGTTCAATACCCAGTAACACTACCACCAAAAAACCCAAAAGATAATATTAAAGACATAAAATATAATGGTTGAGGATGTGTGAAATCTGAAGAAGTCATCACTGATTCTTGGGTGTAAACCCACTGACAATGGGAAGTAGCAATACATTGCAGTTCATACCCATGTGTTTTCAAGTAATTATTTTCGTATGTCATTTTTCATCAAAAATAATTTATCTGTGATGTATCAGCAAAACTGGCCATCTCAATTGATTTTATCATTTCCATTCATTTAAAATTGAATGTCATGTCTAATGTGTCATTCACAGAATCTGCAAAGGGGATGCATTTAGAGCTATTCATAGATATATATGGGTAAATAGTTCACTTTTCAAAATGTGGTTCACTTATGTTGGGTCTCCATTAAATCAAAGTCATATACATTTTTTTTTACCGAGTCTTTGTTTTTACTCATTGGGATTCTTATTCATTGCCAATTTTTGTTTGTTTGCTTGCTTTTTTTTTTATTGTTATGCTGGGTGGGGGTACATTGTGGCATTTACAAAAGTTCTTACAATGTATCAAATATATTATACTTGAATTCACTCCCTCCACCATTCTCCTTTATCCCCCCATTCCTGGAATGGTTTCAAGAGGTATCATTTTTCATTTACATTCATATGAACACAGTATTTTCACTACATTCACAGTCCCATGCCCTTTTGAAATGATAATACAGGCAGACATCAACTTGTAGATATTATTATTTATTTTGGAGGATGTTTGGAAAGCACACACAGCTAATTACATTAAATAGATTCAGGTTACAAATAGAACTGCCCTTAGGTAAGGTAGAGAAATGAGAAGAAATTCAGTTTAGTAGTTGAAAATATTTAACTTCCCAAGATCCCTTTAGCATGATTTTCTGCCTTGCTACATGGTATAACTTTGACTTTAAAAGCATTATCCTTTAATTATGCATGTCTACACATCTTCACATGGTTAAATTCCTCACTCTTGATGAGGGGGAAGATGCATAATATATGCCTATTTTTGGTTAGTCAACATTTTCCTTACTGTGTCAAAAATATTTTGAAATAGAATAGCATATGTACCAACAATGAAGTCTTCACAATTCAGGGGAGATTAAGAAATTTGAATGTCTGAATACTAACATTAGAACCAAAGCTAAAATAATTATTTTTAAAATACCAAAGTCCCTCTTACAACATAAGATTAAGGTAACTTCAATGCATAGTTAGAAAAATGCAATATTAGGTTCATTCTACAAATTCTTAGATGACGTAAAAATTTCATATTTGCTGTGGCTCATTGACCATATCAATTAACTAATATTTAGTGAGGGTCAACCATGGATCTGAAATTTTTCCATAATTTAGAGATACAATAATAGACTAACTAGATAAAATGTTTGTCCTCCTGGAGCTTGTATTTATTTGTGGAGCACAGATAATGAACAAATGAACATATATAGTTATTTGGCACACACAAAAAGCAAATAAAAATAAATGGAATAAAGTGAAGTAGAAAACATCTGGGGAGGAATGCAGTTCTTTTATAAAGTTGTCTCTTTAGTGAAATGACATAAAAAAAAATAAAGGCAGAATGTACCCAGGTTATGCACAGTGACTATTTGATCTAAAGGAATAGCCAACAAAAAGCCCGCAGGGAGGAAATGTGTGTGGTGTTTTCAGAAAAAACAAGGAGGTCAAAGTGGTTTCTGAGGAAGAAGGACAGGAAGTAAAGTCAAAGAGATGTAGAGGTAATTTGAAACTTACCAAAGTTCACATAGTGACAAACTCATACTCTACTCTAATACCTGTATATCATTGCGTAATTTTTCTATAATATTATAATAGCACTAAGACTCCTAATAAATTTCCTTCTGTACTGTGTTTATACAACAGAAATTATTTTGTTTTTTTACTTATTTTCCCTAAGCTGCAATAAATTAAAATTTTATAAAGATTAAACTATGGCTTATTGGAAGGTAAGCGCTATAAATTTATTCAGCACTATGCCGGAATCTATTTTGATATTAGTCACTAGATGGCCAAAGTATGTAACTGCTCAGTAAGTGTGGGAATACACTCAAATATTCATATAATGAGAAGGAACATGACTAACTCGGGGCTTAAATACCCGAATTAGAAGTATATTTCTTGAGTTACCATGGGTTACAATTAATGTCCCAAATTTATAGTAGTCTAATGTTTAGTGATATCAAGTTAGCTCCTAAGGATATAAAAATTTCATTCCTAGATAGCTGTCCTCATTCCTAGATAGCTGTCCTCCCTAAAATAATTTTTATTTTGTGTGCCCAATAACAGATTTATAATAGTTTTTATGTTCTTGTATTTTAGAAATAAAAAGCAGAATTGCAAGCCCCAATGCAATAATGCCTGATTTATTTATGTAGTTGGAGGTTTTTATTTCTCTGTATGTCTTATTGTCTAATATCATTTTGCTTCTACCTGAAGGACTCCCTTTAGCAATTATTCTGTTTAAACAGGTCAATAAAAAAATTCCCTCAGCTTTTGTTCATGTGGAAATGTCTTAATTTCTTTTTTTAAGTTAAATTATGTGTGAATTTTATTTATTTATCAAAGCATTTTATTATCATATATTAGAAGTACAGTAAAGATTTATTGTAATATTTCTGAATATGCTTACATTGGATATTGGTTAGGTTTGCCCCTTGTTAACATCTTAGTTTTTGAAAGATAGTTTTGCTGGATATAAAATTCTTGTTTGACATTTAAAATGTAGTTCACTCACTACATATGAACTTCATGATTTCTGATTTTTAAAGATTCAGGTTAATGATTCTTATACATGATAAGTTGCTGTACTTTTGCTGCTTTCAAAATTCTTTTTTCATTGGCTTTCAATAATTTGTTTGTAACACATTCTGGTATGGATGTCTCTTAGGTTATCCTGCTTGGTATTTATTGAACTTCTTGGAAATGGTCCATGTTTTTCTCAATAAGGTTTTGGGCATTATTCTGTTTTACACATTGTTTCAATCTCACAGTTCGTTTAGTTCACTATTCTTCATTCTTTTTATTCTGCTCCTTAGATATGAAATCTTTAATTGACCTTCCTTAAAGTTCACTATTTTATTTTTTCTTTAGCCTATTCAAGTCTTCTGTTGAAAACTTTAGTTGATTTTTCTTTTTGGTTATTATACTTTTAAGTTCCAGAATTGTCACTGTTTCCTCTTTATAATTGCTATATCTATCTATCTACCTATCTATCTATCTATCTATCTATCACTTTTTTGGTCTTCTTTTGTACTTTGTTCATTATTTCCATTTGCTGTTTGAGAACATTAAAGACAGTTTATTTTAAAGTATTTATATAATAAATCCCTATCTAGGATTTCTTAAAAATAGTTTTATGTCAATTTGTTTTTCTGTGACTGAGCCACTTCTTTTTAATTTTTCAGTGTATGTCTGTATCTTTTTTATCCAAAGCTGAACATTTGAGTAATATAATTTAGAAACTCTGGCAATCAAATTATCCACTTCTCTAGGGCTTGCTGTTTTTTTTTTTGCGTAAGGAAAAATTATTCACTTGTTTAGTGACTTGTACAAATGGTGTTTTTTGAAAATTTAATTTTGGTATCATGTATGTTCACTGAAGTTCCTTTAGATATGTTAAGCTAGTATTTTGCCAAAGATTTTCTTGAATTCCAGGCAGCAAACAAATAACCAATACCTCTCCTAGCTTTTCCTACTGCTTCTGTACTTGGACCTTCCTTACATATTTCCTCAGACTGTATACAACTCTGCCTTAGTCTTCACTTCCTGTTAAAGTGCCCAAATCTTCTGTTGAGCATTCTGGTGAAAATTTCAGTTCAGTTGTAAATTTTTACATAGAAATGCTGCTGGTGTGAAACTTAAGATTTTTCAAGTGTTTTTTATTCATGTAGTTTACTTTGGACATGTATGTGGCTTTTTAAGTCCTCCACTGTGCATAGACACTTTTTAATGGTGCAAAACAGAGAAAGGAGGTTTATTACATGGCATGGGCACACCATGGGAAGATAGAAAGTAAGCATTCAGCCATCTTCAGGTATAGACATGAGCTTTAGGTTTAAATAAACAACAAGGGATAAAAGGTATGTGTAATTATGAAACTGTCTTGGTCAAAGTATAGCCTGGTTGATCATTACCTCAGTCCTAGTTTTGGAAGAAGTTGTTATCACTGGTCATCATTTGAGGGGAGCAATCTGGCCAGGGCAAGTCATTGTTGCCTGCCGGGTGTTCTGTCTCATGGAGGCTCTACTGTTCCTTTCCTTGGGGGTAGTATCCTTTGTCCCACACTGTAAGATGTTATCAATAAGTCCTGTCTTTCCTGGATTCTCAGGTGACTGTAATAGACTCAACAGCCAGTGCCTGCTTATTGTCATGCACATCCTTGTCAAGAGCTGGGGCAGCTACCTTTTCCTCCTCTTTCTGCTCAGCCTGGGACTTCTGCTTCTCTTCCTGCAAACTCTTCTCCTTCGTTGTCATTTTTAGACTGGCTTTCTGCATACATCTTAGCATCAGACTAGGCCATCTTGTCACAGTTTCACCTCCTCCAAGACAGCCTGGAACTCCTCCTTTGTTTTCTCAGTGATCAGTTTATTGTGGTGCATGATGCTCAAGAAAGGGAACACCAAAGGTGCTGGTGGAGACACTGAGTCACTATCAGCAAAACTAACCCACTGCATGGTTAATGGTACCTGTGCAGTCTGACCAGAAGACTTCCAAATTCTTTGTGATCCACTGGGAAGAATCCATGGCGGGACACAGGTGTAAATGGAGTTTATTAAATATTAGGGAAAGGGAAATACAAAGGGGAGCATGGTGGATGCAAGTGGAGTCTGCTGGCAGAGTTTCAGAGACACTTGTGAATGCTGTCCTTTCTCAAAGAAACTCTCTTCCTGGCTTCTCTTACTAGACTCTAGGCAATTTATTTTATGTCTCAACTATAATGTTTTGTCTCTTGCATTTGTAGGTTTATACCTGTCTTGCAACATTTTGAGCTATAAACATTATTTGTCTATCTTTATTGAGTTCTGGTTTTTCTGAGAGTTTAATTTCTTTGGTCAAGTTATTCAGCCTCCTTATGCCTCAGTTTCCTCATATATAAAACAGAGATAATAGCAATAAATAGCAGGATCATTTAAAATATGGTAGGTTGTGTTACTATAACAAGAGCTTTCATATATCAGCTTCTTAAAATATTTTTAATGATTTTGTCAATTTTGTGACACATTGTCAGAAAGGGAACTTATTTAAAGTAATCCTTCAAGTATCCAGACTATAGGTAAACAATTGCCCTCTAAAACATTGAAAAGACAACTTTACATTGCCTGTTTAGAGTTCAAAGGACTCAAATCATTTCTGCTATGTTGTTCAAAGAATGCCACTTTCACACCTAAATTCAGTTCATAGAGAAGCTGAATCCTACCATGTAACATGACAGAGAAAACCAATTATATATGAGAAACTCCAATAACTATCACACAGCCTTTAGGATTGACATGAGTAAATTAATATTAGTTAATATTCTAATAATAGTTCAATGATTAGAATAATGCCTGATATTTATAGTTGCTATGTATGCATTGTTCAATACTTACATTTAATGTTCAACCATAATTCTGAACCATTCTCTTTGTTTTTTAAATCTATGGAGAGATTATTGTTCACCTATTGGTTCCTGCTCCAAAAATTAACTATTGTAATTCTTAGTATAAATTAATTTCAATTAGGTTACTATCTTCTTCACATCTAAGTTGATGCCTGCAAATAATTGAGTATTAATTTAAAAAATCTACTAACATAATTGAAAGAAAAATATCTCATTTAAGATATTTTAAGTTGACAGGCAACTTGTTCTGAATGAACTGACATTTAAAAACAAGTAATATATGTGCTTTCCATGGTATTGAGCTAAATAACTAGTAATTATAATTTTTAATAGAAATTTTAATGAGATAAGTTATGATTGAAATACAACAAAATTCTGGAACAGAAATAAAGGTATACACATTTTAGATTTTAGAATTTATGTATATAAATATATCTTTTCAGAAGCTCTGAAGTTAAAGGCCTTGCCTTCCTTCTGTAATATAAATAAACATCATACACAATACTACTAATTCATTCAATAATCTAAAGGAAGGGTTTCATCACCTTACCAGTTCTGGACCAAACAACATAGTAACTCTCCATATTTATGTTTACATTTTGTAGTGAGTCTTGTAATGAACACATTCTATTAGAAATAGTTTTAAACTATTTATTTGCAATAAAGCACAGCATTATTAAATCACATTATCGGTAAAACACTTTCTGTTCATCATTGGAATAAGGTTGCTATGAACTTGAATTAAGTATCTATTTATACTGTTGCCAAATTAAACAGAAGTTTAGTACGTAGCCTACTTTTTAAAATACCATGGCCAGTTGTAGTAATCAAACAAATTAAGACTTTTTCTTGAAAGATTATGACTTAAAAATTTCAAGTACCATGGGATCCTTAATGAACAAGGCAGGAATTGATTTTTATTCCTCTTTGGAACTGAGTCTTTCTTTTAATTAGCCTGCTATATTGGAGCTGTGACTCCATATGGATTAAAAATAAATCGGTAGCCTCTGTATCATCTTTTCCTCTCTAGTGTGTCTTTTCCTTTAAAGCTTTTTCTCCAAATATTGTTTTAAATCATGCTTCTCCAATATTCAAAGAGAAAGGTAAGAACTTAAGAGCATTTTGTATTTTCTTGTATCTCAAGTTCCTACAAAATTTCCAATCTGATTTCAAATTAACAGTTGATAGTCTGATTGAGATATCTCTCAACTTTATTCATGGAAGTCTGGATTATATCCAAAGTTTCATGTTTGAGAGTTTTTCCAACTTCAAACCATTGTGTATAGTACTTAAATGCATGTGAATAAAAATGCCTTTCAGAGATGCTGATCAGCAAGGGATAATGAGGTCCAATAAAATGAGCTCCTGAATGTCCCACTAATGACAAAAGGTATTGTAAATCAGTACAAGCAAGTCTACATTACAAGCATGTACTTTGTGAGGCCTTTTGAATTAGGCTCACATTATTCTTTAAAGCAATCTTAGAGCCAGCCAAATGGAGACTACTGGTCTAATCACTCCAGAAAAAGAATAGGACAATATCATCTCAACATTTACTGAATAGGAAGTATTTAACATATGATTAATAATTTGAATGTTTTATCCTATCATGTAGATGAGAAAAGTAATTAAATTCTAAGTAACAATTTTAAATAAGAGCAACCTCTCACTTCAAGGCCTGTTGTTGAAGGTCTGTGGTGTTCCAATCTCTATAATACTAAGACACATTTGAGCAAACTGATGTTATTTTAAAATTTAAATAGGAAAAGATGAAGAAAAGCTAAGTATTTCATTATTGGTTCCCAAGTTATTATTTATTTTGAAAAATTCCAAACCTGCAGAGAAATTAGAGAATTAGGGAAATTAACATATATGTATGTATAACGTAGATTCATAAGGAATTGGTGATTTTGCCATATTTGCTGTCATCTTTTCCCACATCATATCTTTGATCCATTTCAAAGAAATTTGCAGACATAGTGAAATATAATCTCCAAGTATTTATCATATAAATAGTCTAAAAACTAGGACACTCTTCCACCAACATGGATATTCTGTTACACTATTTAAGAACTTTGACTCTGCTATAATAATATTAAAAAAAAATCTGAAACTTGTTAATAGGCAAAAGAGATTAATAGTGTCTTTTGGTGCACCCACTAGTGTTTTGATAAATTTTCTATCAACTTGTCTACTTAATAATACCAACACATTTATAGAATAACAGAAGATAAATTGCAGATTTTTATCTGTACACATACTGTAGGCAAATGTAGGCCCCAAAGTGACCACGTGGAGAGGAGTGATCTGGCCAAGAGATTCTTTATTGCTGGGTGGGAGAGGGAGCGAGCTGAGGGGGGGAGGGCAGGGGCTTAAATACCCCTCAGTGAGACTCTGCATGATCTGATTGGTTAGGATCTTATGGTTCATGCTGATTGGAGGTTGGGGCAGAAGGAGAATCCAAGCTAAACTGGAGGCAGGACCCTGACCCTGGGAAACAGAAGCCTAAGGGTGCAGTAAGAACCGAAACCTATCGGCACCATTATTGCCAACAGATACTGGTCAGAACTCTGTCACTGTGGCAAAGTGTACGAGATAAGTAATTATAAGAAGGAAAAGTTTATTTAGGTTCATGGTTATAGAGTTTTCAGCCCATGGTTGGCTGGCTCCATTGATGGTGAGTCTCTGGTGAGGAAGAGAGCCTGGAGGAGTGGCTAGAGGAGTTTCTACCTACATCATGACAACTGGGAAGCAAAAAGTGAAAAAGAGGAGGAGCCAGGGTCCTAATATTTCCTTCAAGGGCTTGCTCTTAATGATCCAACTTCTCTCTCGAAGGCCTCACCTCTTAAATATTCAGCCACCTTCCTAGTGGCATCTCTGACTTGTGACCAATCCTTTAACATACAGGCTTCTGGGGGAAACTTAATAGCTAAACCATAATAAATACAAATTACTTCTGTTTTCAGAGATAACCTCGGTCCTACAGTTAATTGCTCTAGTTTTATATCTATTCCAGAAATATTATCTTAATATTCCTGTACTAATTTGCCTCTAAAAACAACTTCTTACATAATCTTTGGATTAACTTTAACAACTTACTTGTTTCCTTATTATGTACTAGATACAAATCTTTGATGTATTTATTTTATATTTTTCATCTTTCTGAAAATTAAACTTTAGTATTAATTCTATCTAATATATAATTTATTTAAATTTCAAGTGCCTCAACAATATTCTTACTAGTCCTTTGCTTATCAATTTATTTGCTTTATTATTTCAGTACAGAATCCAATTAGCATCCTGCATGTAGTCATTGTTATACACATCTGTCTTCCTTTAATGTGAAAATAGAATCTCCATCTCAGCTTTTTATACTTTTCATGATATTGATTTCATCTTCTAAAATTATCCTCTAATTGTCTTGAAGAATGTTATACCACCTGGATGTGTTTGAGTGTTTAGTCATGATTAAATTAATGTTAAACAACTTGGACAATACTACTGGTGTGCATTCATATTATATCAGATTTACACAGTGACAGTTGACCTGTGTTTTGAAGATATTAGGTTTAATCAGTTGGTTAAGATGATTCCTGCAAGACTTCTCTACTATAAAGCCACATTTTACTGCATTTGTTTATCAAGTTATCTGGGAGGTGTTACTTTGAGACTATGTAAAGTTCTTGCTCACCAACATTTTAGTCACTGGTTTATCATTTTTTGATGGTTCCTGCTTCAATTAATTATTACATTGATGTTTGTAAAACCCATCAGTCTATTTAAAATGTCAACATGTATGGGCTAGGGAAGTAGTTAATGGAGTTCAAGATTAAAATAAACAGATATAGGCATAGATATGTATACATAGGTGTATAGCTTCTAAATATCAGAGAATAAAAGGGAATATTTGAATAGAAAACTATTTTTAATTATAATACTATTGAACAAATACCACAGTTTACTTATATTATAAACTGGTATCAAATAAGTTGTTCAAGTTTAGGATGTAGAGTTTAAGTCATGAGTAGAAATTGGACTTTAAAAATGCAAATGATGCCTAGGACTTTTGTGAGGATGAGTTGAGATACTACTTGTAAAACTTGGATTATGTATACTGGCATGTAACAATATCTAAAAATATCACCTGGAGTCATACATCAGGAGGATCATGGTTTAAGGCCAGTCTGGACAAAAAGTTCGTGAGACCATATTTCAATAAATAAGCCAAGCATGGAAGTGCTTGCCTATAATTCTAGTTATATGGGAGGTGTAGGTAGGAGGATCACTTTCCAAGACTGGCCCTAGGCAAAAATTCATGACCCCATCTGAAAAATAACTAAAGCAAAAATAAGTAAGTAAATAAAATAAAATAAAAATGGCTGGGAGTGTGACTCAAGTGAGAGCACTTGACTACGACAGCACAAGGCCTTTAGTTCAAACCCCAGTACTGCCAAATAAATATAAATGAAAATATCAGCTACTTTTGCTATATTACATTCTTCTCCTGATTACATGAGTTAGAATTTTTCTCTTCCATTCTTTTTCAATGACTAATATGAAACAAAGGAGCAGATAAAATCTAGACTACTTTCCAATCTTGCCTCTCCATGTTTGCAATTTCCACCTGTGAATTTGCTTTCTCCTCTGTTCTGTTTCTTACCTCAAGTCCCCCTTTTCATTGTGCTAAAATAGCCCACATAAAAACTTTAGAAAATGCCACTTTCATTGTTAAAAGCCTTCACTTAGAGTTTGGTGGTAATGGCAATGTGTTCTGTACTGCCTTAAGTGTGGAATGTATTAATGGCAAGTTCCCAAAGGGAAGTTAGTAATAGAAATGTATTAGAGTAATAATTCCATGAAAATGTGTGGAAAAAATAAATTAAATGCAAACTATGAAATGGTCATACAATGGTAAAAGGTGATATTTTCTTCCAAGAATAAAAAAAGTAACTTTTGTTACTTTTCTTTTGTTCATTTTTTTATATCTGTTTGGAAAAAAAATTGATAATCAAAAGTAGAAGTTTGCTTTAGATCCTGCCAATGTAAATGTGTTCACATTTATGTACATATGCAGGCCTGTATGAGAGCATGCAAATGAGCACTGGGAGAATGCTCTGAAAAATCTTCATGCGTGGCTCTGTTTTAAAATTTAGACAAGCTTTGTCAATTTGAATCTTCCCTATCTGGAGTGCTGTAGCTAGGAAAAGTATCACTGCATAAAGTATGTCAACCATAGTGTTTTCTTCTTTGTACATGATGACTTGCAACGAAAAAAGCTGTGAGTGTAATTTAGAGACCTGAAGAGTCCCTCAGTGACAAGCACAGAACCTTGCTTTTAAAACAACCCGTTCAGTAATATCTTTATACCTCTTAGAGCACAGCTACAAAGATTGCTCCTTAGGAAAGGATATGTGGTGATATTTCTTTGTAAATGATCTAGCTCTTGTTTTACTTTGAACCTTTTCTATATCAAAGTCATCTGTAGTAACGAAAGAGCTTTGGGCGGATTTCTGAGTGACAGGTACTATTACTAATAAATTGCCTCACAGTGTAAAAATGTGACCCTTAAGGTGGTTCAACCACATTGTTTGCAAACTGTGACTAACTATCAAATTCCAGCTTTTTCTGCTAAGCACTCACTATGGAACAATATACTTCCACTTTTTAGTGCCTTAGCATTGATTGTGTGGGCCATAATCAGAGATTCAGCTGGAAATGAATGCAGAAGAATGTGCCATGCAATTGGCTGTAACCAATGTGACCCTGCTTGATCCTCATTCCTTAAAACCTGCCACATCCCACAGCTTCTTGCATGATATGTGGATGTGGTCAGCACTGCCTCCCAACCAGCCTTTCATCAGTAGGTTTATCCAGCCATTATTTTCTTCTGGAGTCTCATCAAGGTATTTACTTCAGGCTGTCATCGATAACATTCAGGAGTTCAAAGTTTGCCCAGCACAGTAAGAAAAGTCATTATGGGCATCTTAGGAAAGAAGGCAAAATATGTTGTAGAACTTTATAGAAATCACATGTTTTAAAATAAATGTATATTCGAATTAGAAAGGACCACAAAAAATGGAATAATGGATAGAGAGATACACGGCTTCCATTTTGTGGAATCTACTATGTTACAAGGATTCAATTTCATAAGTTTTATTTAATCCATCACAGTCTAGTTTATAGGTGGTCCCTGACCTGTTGTTGAAAGAAAGAAGAAAGAAAATAAACCTAACCCTACAATATTATCTTTCTTAATCCAGGTGTTTCATGTTGACGAGAAAAAACATCCAAAAAATTCTCAGAATGCATGAGGGTAAATATGACTTTTCAATGAAATTTTTACACATCTTTTTGAAATTTAAAAAGTTTGATGAATTTGAGCTCACTCCACTTTATCCTAGTAGCTTTGCTGCAAGAGTAGAATACAAGGATATATCATATGTGAATATCAATATTTTAAGAAATGAATAAAGTTACTACATTGGTAGTCTATTTCTTTTTCAAATAGGTTTAATACAAAAGACTGATTAGGCTGACAATTTGGAAATGCAACAGTGGAAGTAACAGGACATAGAATTATAATACGTGGTAATTCAGAAGCAAAAGAGACTCAGTAAAGTGGTATCTCAGAGATAAGTTATTACTGACAATAAAATGTACTATTGTATCCCATTCTAATTTATGTCCATTGACTGTATTTTTCTATTTATACCTTAAATGTAATTAGTTGTTAAATTTAAAAATTAATAATTTCAATCATACTATAGCATTATAAAAAATACCAAGTAGGCTGTAGCCTACTTCAGTCACAGGTGGGGAGAAGACTGTCTTCTCTTCTGTTGATGATTCTAAGATACTGTGAACTTTCCCTATCTCCTAAATACACACCCACACAGAGACACACAAACACACATCATGGAAACATTAGTGACTACACTGTCCTACTGGAAAGTTATACTCCTCCATTTTAAACCTTCAGATTTGGGGCTAATGAAAACTTACACAACCCTCAAGAAAAACCGGGGAAAGTTCTACCTAATAGTGGCTACTGTGTCAGCTTAAAGCTAGTCTCACAGGTGCAAATGTTCTGGGAAAACAGTCAAATGGCTTTTAAGAGTCCAAATGAAGAGAAACACAAACACTTTTGAATGCTCTAAAGGCTCAGGGTTAAATGCTCCCCCAAGCAATTTGCCATTTCCGTGTTAATTCAGTTTGTAGAAACATATAATTAGAGACTCTAATACCTGCATTTTCTTTTCTTTATGAGAAAAACATGTGGTACTGTGCAGAACAATAAATACACTGGGAAGAGAACCCTTTGTGGGGTGACTTTGCATTCTCTGTTGAAATGCCACAACTACTCCATTTCTAAGAGAAAACAAAGAAAAATAACATTTTATTTCTTTATTGGAAATTAGCACCTCTCCTTAAAATGAAAATAGGTGCTTTCACATAGCATAAGTAATTTTCTTCTTTACAGGTGTTGAACAAAGTAGCCTGGGGAGTGTACAGTCTGGGCTGGGAATTAAATCCAGTTTGCTTGCTTAATTGTATAATACACGGCCATATTGGCATGGGGCCGACATTAAAGGAATGCCTTTTATCTTGAAAACTAGAGAAGAAAACAGCCACAGTCATTCTTACAAATAAAAAAAATGTTGTATATGTGCATATATGTATCTGTTATACACCTGTATATGAGTGTATAAAAAATATAAAACTTTATGTGCATTTGTAGGTTTTTTAATAACAAATAATTGGTCACATGGCACAAGGAGACAAAATTAGGTTTTTGTTGATTCTTATACAAGAATTAAAGCAATTTCAGAGTCAAATATTTTTCATCACTAGAAAAATTATCTTTAAAATCAATTATGATATAACTAATTCTACTCCATGTGATCTGTTCAATTATTCTTTCTTAAAAGATGAAGACTTTTGAGAAAAAAATCAAGTAAAATTTATATCTATATTTCCTTTAACAAAATTAATGACCATGTGATTTTGCCTCACAGTAGAAGAACCTTGGAAGCCACGGTGCATGATTCTTTAAGAAAGGAAATCCATATATATTTTTATAGCTTCTATTGAAATTGTATCAAGAATACCCATTTCCACAAATCATATACCAAGCCTAATTTTTTTCCCACTCAACATATGTGGTTCAGGGAAGCTGGTGATTGAGAAAACACACTCTAGTCTTCTCATTTGGGAACTATTAAATCAAACACATATTAATCAGGTCTTTTTCTTCCATTCAAGAGGAATTTAAATAATAGGTGTTTTCTATCCATGGATGATTAAAGTTTCAGGGAAGAAAGTAATCTATAAACATAAATCCTAAATAAATATTAAGTAGAATGTTAATTATGTAAAAGTTTCTTTCACCCCCAAATTTGAATCTGAAAACTTTTAGGCAGTTGTAAAACTCCAATGAAGCATCACAGAAGCGTCTGATATGAAAAGTTCCATTGGGATTTGTATAAGGTGTCAGGCCTGGTATGACAGATTTTAGAGGGATGCAAAAGCAAAGGAGAAGGTTAACTACTCTGTAACTGTGATTTCAGTTCCTTCAAAGAGGAACTGAGAAAGGAGAGTGATATGTTTGAAATGTGTAATGCCTGTGAATCATGGGAAGTGGTCAGGAATGACACATGCCACAGTGATATTAACCAGGGCAAAAACATGACAAAAAGCACCAGAGTTATTTATGTTAACTAAAACAGCATTAAGATCTTGGCGTGGGTTTGGGGAAATTGTATGTTCACAATAAACGGTGGCTATTATTGCTTTTAATAACAAGGATTGGGATGAAAGTCAATTTTGGTCTTAAAAGAGCTCCAGGATAGGAAATTGAGCAAGTAGCAGGATTATACATGTTTGAAAGTTAGGAGAAAAGATTTGAAAAAGGAAAACCAGTCAAAATGTCATGGTTAGTTGGTTTGCTTAATTTCAGTCTTCAAAATCAGACTGCCCTGGCCATTAGCAAAAGCAAATAAAATAAGTCATAAATCATCCAGCACAATGCCTGGCAAGCAAGTACAAAGGCAAAGCAATTTTTTTGCTTGCCATATGCCAAGCCCAGTTCTATAAGTTTTGCATGGTTTATCTATTTATTTACCACACAACCCCATGGCCTGGGTTTCACTCTCTCAGGACTAGTGAGTCATTTTGTTCTGCCAAATTTATATGTAAGAAACTAGTCAATAGGGGTTATCTAAACTTTTCAAAACTACTTACCTAGACTGTTTTGTCTGACTCCTTTCCAAAATGCCACAATAATATTAGAAGTTACCTGTGCCTACAGATATATAAAATAAAAAAGGAAAAAATTCACAAACAGCTCTATGCCAGGTTTCCAGACAGGATTTTTAGACAAGTTAGATATTTCAATGTTAAAATAAACTCTCCAATGCACATTTCCTGGGTAGTTGACTAATCCTCCTCACATATTTGCCTTTAGATATATTTTAATCAGAATAGGGCAATTGAAGTAATAAACATATAAAGTAGATTATTATTTGGCATTAGACTATAGAATTATTATACCTTTGTAAATTTTAGAATTTATGAGTTGGTATTTTCATTCACCACCTAAAACCTCTGTTTTAAACCTGAAATGTAAATCATCAAGATTTTGAAAAATCCCAAACTATATCACATTTTTGTACTTCCTTGGCAAAAGGAATATATATCATGTTGCCACTTATTCAACTGTTTGGGACAGAACAAAATAATATGTATCTTTTGTTTACTGTTAGTGGACAATGGTACAAAGACTTCATTGGAATTATATGTAATGTACACCAATTGCTTCTTACTGAGTAATTATCCTGCTAAGAATTTAGCAAGCTGAAATTACCTGCAGGTATTGCCTGATGGGGTAAATACTGCCTTGATTAAAAAAATAGGATTATAGTGTGGGTCCTCAATAATTTTTGAAGGCAAGAAAGTAAAATAAAGATTTGCAGACAGAAAATAAAAAGTATGTTTCTTCTCACGTGTCAAGCCTACAATCAAGTATTTATTAGAGTCTTTGGAAGTTTCTT
Organism: Castor canadensis; assembly: GCF_047511655.1. Classification (NCBI taxonomy): domain Eukaryota; kingdom Metazoa; phylum Chordata; class Mammalia; order Rodentia; family Castoridae; genus Castor; species Castor canadensis. The sequence continues at coordinate 57,869,467 of NC_133387.1, forward strand.
TAATAAGAAATTATTTCACGTGTTTGCCTAAACACAAGTTTTTTTTTTTAACCTTGATTCTTGAAAGATAGTAGTTTTGGGTGTGGAATCATAAGTTATAACACTTATTCACTTGCAGTGCCTTCTGATTTCCACTGTTGCTACTAAACTATAAGCCCATTGTTACTGCATTTCAAGGGATATATTTTTGTCTCACCACTTCTAATACTTTCTCTTTGTTCCAGAAGTACTATGTTTTATACCACCATACCTCTATAATTACTATTGTAAAGGCATTTTTTATATATCACAAATATTAACAATATGTCTTCATTTACCCATTTGCCGATTTCTTGATTCATATCAGGAGAAAAGTTGAACTTTTAAATTTATTCTGTAAAATAATATGATATTCACAATTCATAATTATATCTTAAAATGTGTAATTATATACAATTTCATTTTTAAATATTGCCTTTTACCTATTCCTGCTTGTCATTTTATTATGGAGTTCTCATTAAACTTATAGCCTTCCTGAATACATCTGTTGTATCTTATGTATAAATATTTGATATCTGTACCAATTTCTTTTTGTCATTTATCTTATAGATACTTTCTTTAGTTTGTCTTCTAATTTTTGAATTCACTTCAGTGCACTGAATTTTTCACTTTAGTTTTTCCCACTTTTTTCTCGTGGTACTGGGGTTTGAACTCAGGGCTTTGCACTTGATAGGCAGGTATTCTGCCATCTGAGCTACTCATCCAGCCCTATTTTCTCCATTTTTTAAAACCTACACTAGATTCCTTTTAAAATTCTTATAGATTCACCTTACATGTCTTGAATCTCACTTAAATTTTCACACTTACTTTCCCAAATATGCAAAACATTCTCACTTAAATTTGACAGATGATGTCTCACAAGTATCTTCTACTAGTTGTCACTCACAGTACTTTTTACCCCTATGAGGTTTTTGATTTGTATCTGTACGTAAGAATTCTGACTTGAAGTTAAGACTTTTGCATTTACATCTCTTAGTTGCTTGGGGTCCCCCACTAAGTTATGTAAAGTTGAGAAATGTGCATGATGGCTAGGTTTTAGTTATAAATTCTCAAAGAATAATTGTTTCTTCTCACACATACCCAGTGACATAAGGACATTTATTTACTATCCTATACATAGTAGCTTTATTTTAGATATAGTCATTTGGGAACCCAGTTCTGTAGAGCAATCTCCTATCACAGCCCTCACTTTAAGCTTGCCCATGCTTTATCTCATGCCTTCTGTATGATGAATGCCCATTATGATGGAGAATTTAAATCCCACAGACTTGGTGCATCAACAGAGGGTCAAAACTAATCCCTAGCGTTGCACTTTCATTGCTTTTTTTTTTTTCATTTTTTTTTTTTTAAATTTACTTCCACAACAGATAGGCATTTAAAAATATATTTCCTGTTTTATATAACACTATTAATTTCATTGGAAAGTCTATTCATACTTTGTCTACTAATTGCTAGCAATGAAAATTGTACTTGTACTGTTTTTACAGCTGTAATTATACAGGCCTTCTCATAATCTTATGCATAAGCTTTGCTTTAATAATATGTTAATGCTGTAGGTTTTTTTTAAAAAAACTGCATTTAAATTAGGCATGGTGGTACATGCCTGTAAGCCCATCTACTGGAGAGGCAGATACAGGAGGATCGTGGTTTGAGGCCAGCCCTGATTTAAAAAAAAGTCATCAGGACCTTATCTCAAATGACAAGCATGATGTGGTGGTACACATTATAATCCTGGCTATGTGGAGGTATTGGTAAGAGGATCACGGTCTGAGATTTGCCTAGGCAGAAAGTTGAAACCCTCTTTGAAAATAATAAAATCAAAAAGGGCTGGAGTTGTGGCTCAAAAGGCCTTGTGTTCAAACTTCAGTACTTCTATAAAAATAAAACTATATTTGTGATTTTAGTCAGCCATCAGCTATCTATCTCATACTAATTGGGGTCCATTGTTAGAAGTGGTGCAAAAAGTAATTAATGTTTAGGTATATTTATGAAGTCAACTTCTAGCATTCTATAGAAAACTGAGGGCCTAAGAAGTATGCTTTACAAATAACATCCTCATTTTACTTTAACTATTCTTTAAAGATTAGTGAATAATGCAAGGAAATCTGTCACCTTTCCTCAATATGAAAATCATTCTTAACATGACAGTCTACAAATTCCCAATTTTCCAATTCATGTGGTACATTTTGGGAAAAGGATTAATTATTGGCCTATCAGCACTTAGCAATTTAATGCCTTGAAGGCAAGTGACAAGATGCCCGATCAATAGCAGTTTATAGTGTGATGCCATTTATTGTTTATTTAAAAAGATATCCAGAGGGAGAGTATTTCACAGGTGACTCAGTGATTAAAGAACATTATGCACATACTGATTTTCCTTCAGCTCTTAGTATGCCGACTATCTGTTTTACTCCTTTCTGACTCTTGTGACAAATGGTCCCAGAGTTCTAGAAATCACATTTCCAAGATGAAACAAAGAAAAAAGAGTGACAGCAGCTAGTGATTTTCTTGTGCTATTTCTTCTCAGAAAATTATGTTTTGAACAGATCCCAGTAAAATTTTTCTTAGGTTACTTGGCCAGCACTGGGGCCACATGAATACTTTTGGCTTCAAGAGAGACTAAACAAATGAACTATTCTGAGAGTTGACAAGCAGGAAAGAAATTAGGAATGGATTGTGGGAAACACATGAAGTATTTACAATAGTTCCACAATTGGCTAGTTAAGATCTATGCTCAGTTTACATGGGCAATACTCACCTCTTCCACAAGGAAGAACACCCCTAAGACCCATCCATTTATCTTTTTCTAAGATATCTGGATGGTACACATTAATCCCTGATGAGTTAGGTGGGAAAATTCATCATCTAGAGACTTAGGGTCAAAGCAGAATATTTGTCTTAAAGATACGAAATATATAATTGTGGAGAAGAAATTAAATACTTAATTTTTCATTCCCAAAGTGAATGATTGCAGACACACGATACTTGCTATTGAGAGCACATAACTTACCCTACTAGATAATAATGAGGGGAAATCCTGGCACTGAAATAACTTTTCTGAAAGCCAGTCTTTCTGTCCTTGCCTATACTCTGAAATCTTCATGTCTATCACTGAAGGAGGCACTTCCCTCTCTTTTCTTTCCTGCCTAATTCTGGATTCTGGATATAATGTTTAACTATATGGAAATATACATAGCACAATACAGCATTTAAGCAGTATATTAATTATATCAATATATAAATATATTAATATGTAGGTTATCAAGTATATACCTAGCATATTATACACTAGTGTCTATTGTGTTAATACTGAAGTTAGTATTTATTAATGTTTATTATATCTGTTTCACATGAGGTCTACACACTACAATAGTCATAAGCTATGGTTTCAACCAAGAGTCTGGCCCATAATTTGAGATTCTTTTTATGTAGAGAACCTGCTAAGTGGATTAAACCATATTCATCCACAGAGCAACAGAACTCCTCCTGGAAGATCCATGGAGCAGCCTCTTCCCATTGATGCAAGTTTGAAGGCCCAGAGATTTCCATGGATGTTTCCCAGCCTGATTTAATAAACTTGCTAATAGTTTTCCCTCATATTTCAGTAGGCTGTAGTCTGGTAGGTAGTCGTCTGGTAGGTAGTCATAACCTCCAAGTGAATCATTGCTAGGTTTGTCCTTCTGATGAAAGGTGCTGAGGACTGTCGGAGGCACCAGTGTATCTCTTAATAATACCAATGTTTTCCTGCTGGCATTTGTCCTAGCTTCAGCTTGAACTTGTTAGTATTTTCATTGTCATTGAAATTACTCAGGGAAATGAGATGGCTTGGAGTAAAGGCAGTAAAAAGAAGGAGAAAAGAAAAATAATTAGGCCTTTTTGATTGGAGATGAGAAAAAGGAGCAAACAGAAGTTGAGTTTTCTAACCATGCCAAGTTTCAAATTATGAGAATGGTCTCTCAGTTACTCTGGATTGCAAGCCACAGCTGAAAACCCTTGTCTTACCAAACCATAATACCTTTAAAGCTAGCCGCTTTAGCCTAACTATTCTCTTTTTTAACTCTCACCCACACCTACATGTACAACTCAAATCCTCAAAAAGTAACTGAACTGAAGCTGACATTCTGTCTTTTGACTCCTCATTCACCAGCCTTCAGCCTCTGTTAGTATATCTTTTATATCCCAAAGTAATTGAGGCAATAGTTTGATGTGGTGTTTCACCAAATCTTAACAGGGGTCTCCAAAAGGCAGGAATAGTTGGTTGCTTGCTCTTCTTCATCCTACTATCAAGGGATGCTATGTTTAGAGACATTTGTATCAATTTGATTCTGTTGCTGTATTCACAATAAAAACTGGTAGTGGGATCTTATTGATAACTTGATGTCTGCATTAGAATGTCAACTTCAGTGTTGTCACTGAGTATGCTGAGTCAAGTAGCATGGTTACACTGCAAAAACAGAAAACAACCGAAAAGCTAGATGGTGCTTCCACAAATTAAATTTATGACCAGAAGGACTATTTTTTATTTCCCATAATAAAAGAGTTAATACTGTAAACATCATTGCAATGACCCAGCAATTTTTTTCAGCTGTTGTAATGATAATAATTCTTAACTGCCACCTGCTTAGTACAACATCTTAAAAAGGTATCAATAAAAAATATCTTGTATGCCAGATGTACAGGAGGGTTCCTACCCTATTATCGTTGGGAATGGAAGGAGCTTTACAAAATGGAACACTCATGGCAGCCAGGGCCTGCACTTGGCTTATGAATGTAGAGTATCTCAGAAGCACAGTCATCTGTCTTATTGTATGTTTATTTATATATTTAATCTATTTAGTTAGGTGTTTTGTGTTCTGTAGCAGATACTTGACTGTCATTTGGGTTAAAAATTCATGACAAAATTTTAAGAAACTAAGTTTAAAATATCAACTTGTAGAAGTAAGATGGACATAAGGGTTAAGAAATTAACCTAGAATTTCCTACTAATCTCAGCTGGCATAGACAATGTCCAATTATACAAATTTTGAGTATCCTTTTAAGTATTTTAAATATTTTTTTCTCTCTTTCATTTTTGGTTCTAATTTTTTAAATGTCCATGATAATATCTGCTTTGTCTAAGATGATCCATCATCTCATCAGGACCATGTAAAAGATCACTAAGATTATTTCTTAAGGAAATTATTGATATATGGCAGCAAGAAACTAGGGGAAATACATTTTCATTCAAGTGTACTTAATGTCTTTTCCTGCCATCATGATGACTTTTTAAATTTCTAAGCATAATTACTTACTTCAACAACATGTTATATGTGGAAAGGATGAATAACCTATCTTACACATACAAAAACTCTCCAATCAGCATTCAGCAGGTATGCTTAGGGTCTCTGTACAACTTTATTAAATTTGATGTATTAATATTGCCAAGGCTTCAGAGATTTGTGGATTGTTTTCCTGCCAGCCTGGCTAGAGTACTCAAGCAGCCAGGTGTGTACCATTGAGTTATACAATTACATACTTGAAATTCAAAAGGGGGAAATGAAATCATAAAAGCTACATAGACGAGAAAGCCAAATGCACTCTCAGGGTACATCATTACATACTTCAGACTCACAAAACAGGCCCCCTTCCTGTCAACAATGGGCAAAGAAATCAGAGTACATCACATTGACACTTGGGAGAGGAACTGTGAAATGATATTCACTCTAGCAATTTTCAAGAAGAGTGAAGCAACTCCAGCATACCTGGAAGGTCAAAACCAAAACCAACTTTGACTCTACTTTATCTAATAAGGACAACTCTTTCCACGTTTTGTTTTGTTTTTTTCCTTCACTTGATTTTATGTCTCACAGACGTAGAAAGATCCTATCTTCATAGAGAAGTCCACAAGCAGTATTTTGCATCCTTACAACCCAAGACATATAAATAGGGCCTTACTTATTTCTTCCTCCTCAAAATGTCTTCTTTTTGTAATTTGTTCCTTTGTAATTATACAGGGCAGATTTTGACTTTGATTCTCTAGACTGCTACATATTATCATAACAGTAAGGATGTGTTTGGATTAACTTTCATATTTCTATTTTCCTAATCAAACTTTGACTTTGATTCTCTAGACTGCTACATATTATCATAACAGTAAGGATGTGTTTGGATTAACTTTCATATTTCTATTTTCCTAATCAAACTAATGAAGCTTTGTTCTTGCACAGCCCTTGGAAACAGCTAAGGGAAATGGAAGTTTTCCTAAAATCATGTAATGCTTTGGAGTAAATGCTTATGGGCCTTTTATCTGAAACCGAAGCCTCCTCAGTGCAAATAGTCTAATAACTTACAAGCTACTAGAACCTTATTTATATTTTAATTATTTGCATTTCTGATCCTGGGACTTAGTATACTTTTACACCTATAGAAAGCATTTGCATTTAATGCATGAAATTGTAGTTAAATTCCATCTGCTTTCCACATTATTATATAAAGTATTTTTGTTATAAAATATATAAAATATAAAAAATATTTTATTTTATTTTTTCATTTTTGTTAGGATATATTCATAGTATAAGGGGGACTCATGATGCCAATTCCCAATAGGCTTACATTATATATTGGTATTTGGAAAATGAAGAGAAAAATGATTGTTTACTTGCTGTGTCTCCATATAATTAATCTGTTTCCTTTGTAGTCATACCTGCACCTAACCAGACACTATTTTTTTTAATTTTTATTCATTTATTCATATGTGCATACATTGTTTGGGCCATTTCCACCCACTGCTCCCCATCCTCTCCCTCTCCCCCCCAACCTTGCTTCCAGGCAGAACCTGTTCTGCCCTTTTCTCCAATTTTGTTGAAGAGAAGACATAAGCAATAATAAGAAAGACAAAGCATTTTTTGCTAGTTGAGATAAGGATAGCTATACAGAGAGATTCCTAGCATTGCTTCCATGTACAAATGTGCTATAACCCAAGTTGATTCATCTCTAACTGACTTTTTCACTAGTTCCTGATCCACTTCCCATATTGACCTCTGTTGTTTTAAGGTTACTGTATTAGTTCCTCTGCAGTGGGGACATCAAACACTTTCATGTTTTGGGTTTCCTACCTATCCCCATACCTCCCATATGTGCTCTCCCCTTAGTGTGTGACCCAAGTGCAAGAACATTGCTGTATTTGTCCTAGATCTAAAGTCTGCATATGAAGGAGAACATATGATTTTGGTATTCTGAGCCTGGCTAACCTCGCTCAGAATGATGTTCTCCAGTTCCATCCATTTACTTGAGAATGATAAGATTTCATTCTTCTTCATGGCTGAGTAAAATTCCACTGTGTATAAATACCACATTTTCTTAATCCATTCATCAGTAATGGTGCATCTTGGCTGTTTCCATAACTTGGCTATTGTGAATAGCGCTGCAATAAACATGGGTGTGTTTTCGTTCATGATTTCAGTGACTTCAGTATGAGTCAGCCTGCTCTATTGCTTTGGTCCAAAGGAGAGGTAGAACGTAATGACCACTGGAACATATGCTGAAGCAAAGCTTCTCACCTGATAGTGACCAGGGAAGGGGAGTGTTTTTTGAGTTAAGGTATAGGATCATGTCGTCTGCAAATAGGGATATTTTGACAGTTTCTTTACCTATTTGTATTCCTTTCATTTCTTCTTCTTGGCTAGTTGCTCTGGCTAGAAGTTCCAGTACTATGTTGAATAGGAGTGGGGATAGTGGGCACCCTTATCTCATTCTTGATTTTTGGGGAAATGGTTTCAGTTTTTCACCATTAAGTATGATGTTGGCTGTAGGTTTGTCATATATAGCCTTTACAATGTTGAGATACTTTCCTTCTATTCTTAGTTTTCTTACAGCTTTTATCATGAAGTGGTGTTGGATCTTATTAAAGGCTTTTTCTACATCTATTGAGATGATCAAGTGGTTTTTTTTCTTTGCTTCTATTACTGTGCTGTATTACATTTATAGATTTGCATATGTTGAACCACCCCTGCATCCCTGGGATGAAGCCGACTCAGTTGTGGTGAATGGTCTTTCTGATGTATTGTTGGATTCGGTTTGCCATTATTTTATTGAAGATTTTTGCCTCAATGTTCATTAAGGAGATTGGCCTATAGTTTTCCTTTTTGGAGATGTCTTTGTCTGGTTTTGGGATGAGTATAATACTGGCTTCATAAAATGAGTTAGGCAGTGTTCCTTCCCTTTCTATTTCATGGTATAGTTTAAGGAGGGTTGGTATTAGTTCTTCTTTAAATATCTGATAGAATTCAGCAGAGAATCATCAGGTTATGGACTTTTCTATTTTGGGAGACTCTTTATTGCTGCTTCAATTTCATTTTGTGTTACAAATCTATCCAGGTAATTAATATCCTCTTAGTTCAATTTTGGATGGTCATGAGTACGTAGAAATCTACCCATTTCTTCAAGATTTTCAAGTTTATTAGAATATAGTTTCTTAAACTAGTTTCTGATGATTTCCTGGATTTCCATGGTGTTTATTGTTATCTCCCCTCTTGCATTTTTAATTTTACTGATTTGGGTTTTTTCTCTCCTCATTTTAGTCAGGTTTTCCAGGGGTCTGTCAATCTTGTTTATTTTTTTGAAAGAACCAACTTTTTGTTTCATTGATTCTTTGCATAGTTTTTTTTGTTTCTATTTCATTAATTTCAGCCCTTATTTTTATTATTTCTTTCCTTCTGCTTGTTTTGGGATTTTCTTGTTCTTGTTTTCCTTGAGATGTAGCATTAGGTCATTGATTTGAGATCTTTCTGTCCTTTTAATATATGCACTAATGGCTATAAATTTTCCTTAGGACTCCCTTTGCTGTGTCCCATAGGTTCTGGTAGGTCATGTTTTCATTTTCATTAACTTCATTAACCTTTTAATTTCCTCTTTTATTTCATCAATGACCCATTGATCATTGAGCAATGTGTTGTTCAGCTTTCAATTGTTTGCATGTCTTTTATTGTTGTTGTCGAGTTCTAGTTTTAATGCACTGTGATCAGATAGAATGCATGGGATTATTTTGATTTTCTTATATTTGCTGAGACTTGCTTTGTGCCCTAGGATATGATCAATTTTGGAGAAGGTTCCATGGGCTGCTGAGAAGAATGTATATTGTACAGAAGTTGGATGAAATATTCTGTAGACATGCAGTTCTAGAATTTTTTTATTGATTTTTTGTTTGGATGACCTATCTATTGGTGATAGGGGAGTAGTAAAGTCTTCCATTATCATTGTTTTGGAGTCTACACATGTTTTTAGGTCCTTCAGAGTATATTTGATGAAATTGGGTGAATTGACATTGGGTGCACATAGGCTGATAATTATTATTTCCTTTTGGTGTATTTCCCTTTTATTAGTATGGAGTGTCCTTCTTTATCTTGTTAGATCAATGTAAGTTTGAATTCTACTTTGTCCAAGATAAGTATTGGTACTGCTGCCTGTGTTTGGGGGCCATTGGCTTAGTAAATCTTCTTCCAGACTTTCACCCTAAGCCAGTGCTTGTTTCTGCCCATGAGATGGGTCTCCTGTAAGCAACAGATTGTTGGGTCTTCCTTTTTAATCCAGTTTTCCAAACAGTGTCTTTTGATGGGGGAATTAAGTCTGTTAACATTCAGTGTTAGTATTGATAGGTATGTGGTGATTCCTTTCGTTTAGTTGTCTTTGTTGTTTAAGGGTTTGATTGTATGCAACTGAATCAATGTTACTCTCTGCTTTCTTGTCTTTTCTTCTCCTGTGGTTTGGTACTGCCTGTCCTCTCTTGGTTTTGTTTGTTTTCACTTTCTGTGTGCAGAATTCCTTGAAGAATTTTTTGTAGTGGTGACTTTGTGGTCATATATTGTTTTAGTTTCTGCTTATCGTGGAAGACTTTTATTGCTTCATCTATTTTGAATGATAATCTTGCTGGGTAGAAGTTATTTTTATTCAGTGCCCAGAATACCTCAATCCATGCCCTTCTTGCTTTAAAGGTTTCTATTGAGAAATCTCCTGTGATTTTGATGGGTTTACCTTTGTATGTTATTTGTTTTTTTCTCTCTTACAGCCTTCAATATTCTTTCTCTATTCTCTGTGCTTGTTGTTGTAAGACAATATGTCATATGGCAGTCCTATTTTCATCAATTCTGTTTGGTGTCCTGGAGGCTTCCTATACCTGAATGGGCATAGTTTTCTCTAGATTTGGGAAATTTTCTGTCCTTTTTTTGTTGAATATATTATGAATTCCTTTTGCTTGCACCTCTTCTCCCTCTTCAATGCCCATGATTCTCAGGTTTGGTCTTTTGATGGAGTTGGTGAGTTCTTGCATATTCCTATTGCAGGTTCTGAGTTGCTTGACTAATAGCTCTTCAGTTTTTCCTTTAATTTCCATTTCATCTTTAAGTTCTGAGATTCTGTCTTCTGCTTGTTCTAACCAGCTGGAGTGGCCTTCCATTGTGTTTTGTATTTCTGTTTCATTCTTTTTTCTGAGGTTTTTCATATCATGGATCACTTCCTCTTTAATAGTGTCAATTTTTGTTCTTTATTCAATTATCTCTCTATTTATGGTGTTCTCTGTTTCACTTTGGTGTTTATTTAGGGCTCCTATGAGTTCATTTATTTGTTTTTGTGTCTTCTCATTTTCTTTATTTTTGTTGTCTTGGAATTTCTTGAGTGCCTCTTGTATGTTTTGGTTGACCATGTCTAGTAACATCTCCATGAAATTCTCATTGATTACTTTCAGGATTTCTTCTTTCAGGTTGTTCTTGTGAGCTTCCTGGGTTCCTTAGCATAGTTTATCTTTGTTTTGTTGGAGTCTGGAACTGAGTATCCATTTTCTTCATTTCCTTCTGAATCCTGTATTAATTTATTTTTAGGGGGAGATTGGTTTCTATCCCTTTTCCCATCACTCCACTTGGTACTGTATAAGTATGTTATTGATAGGCTATTGGGGGTTTCAGTTACCTGTTTACTTTCCTTTGGTTTAATTTTGTTTTGTGGGTGTGTTGGGTTTTAGGTTAGTATATGAATGCTGTTTTTGTCCCTGTTCTGTGTGTAATTTAGTATTAGCTAACTCACAATAGTAAAATTAACATAACAAAGAAAGAAAGAAAACAAGAAAAGAAAACCAAAGAAATCAACTGGGAGAGGTGGTGGACAAACAAATAGGAAACAAAGCAAACAAACACACAAACAAATAAATACCTAAAAACATTCCAGGTTCAGGAACAATGGAATTTCAGTCTTAGTAGTTCTGCTATTACTCTTTCAGCATCCATTCCTGGTGTATTTAAGCAGAAGGCTCTGTATTAGGTTCACAAGGTGGTTGGGGAAACTTGCCAGTTTCTTTTCCTGTCTTTCAGCGAGGGCAGCTGCTTAGTCAGCTCCTACCTCAGTGAGGTGTGGCTTGTCCTCAGGTTCCAGAGATCAGCACTGTGGCCCCCAGCTGTCCTGCATTGGAGTTGGCTCAGGAAATGAACTTTGTGTACTGCTATCTGCCCTATTTTAGGCAGCAGCTTATCACTTGTGCCATTGTTGGACCTTCTGCCTTTCCAGCCTTTGTTTACTGAAAGTTCCTGAGGCGATCAGCTCCTTGCTCCTCCCCCTTCTCCAGAGTGCTGACAGCACCCTGCCCACTCTGCTGCATGTTCCCTTTCAGTTCCTTGTTTATTATTCAGGTTTTTTTTTTTTTGTGGGTGGGGGGGTCAGTCTGTATGGGGGCTATGCTGGTTTATCCCAGGGGAGCCTGGGGGAATACCATGTGATGCTTGGTGCTCACCTGTTTGGTATGCTGGATACCTCCCAAGCAGGTTTAGAGCTGGTGTCTGGTGGTGCGGGAGGGAGCCTTCTGTTTTCTCGGTGTAATGTGGCATGGAGAAGCTTTGTACAGCCTGGGGGTTCAGGGTGTTGAAGTTTTGATTCTTCTTGGTGCTTTTTTCCTGCCAAGTGTGGCTCCAGAGTCTCAGCAAAATTTTTGATTTTTGGAGCTCATGCTGTCTGCTTCTGCACTCTAGTCACCATTTTGGATCCTCCTCCTTATATAAAGTTGAATAATGAATTACTGCAAATTCTGATGATAATAAGAGACTGGTTGTCTGGAAATACAGAAGTTATAAATGATTAAGATATTGAAAATTAAATAAAAAATTCTGAAATCATTCAATAATGATTTCAGCAATGTATTGAGCAGAATACTTATGCCATAACTGAGCTACAGAATACATGATTTAGAAATAGTCCAAATTCAAGAGGAATTATCCTGTAATTCTTTTAGACTTCAGAAAGTATGAAACAGTTTCTACTGCTCTTTAGAGAGAAGTAAAGAAGAAATGAGTTATGGTTACTTAATACAACTTCCCTGAAAACATCTAAATCCCAGACAGTTTCAGAGCTAGGTAAATGTTTTGGAAAATCTTCTAAAGGTCAGCTTTCGTACCTGAGCTAAGGTCCCACCTAGCCACCAACAAACTTTTCCAGAGTCACTGAAATTGAAATGGTTTTAGATTAGAAAAATCTGCTTATTATATCATTATTATCATTTTTTGGGTTAGAGTACAAGTTTTTCTCCACCACAAATATTCTTTGTGTTGAAGGCAATATTGAAGCATTAGGAAATGAATTGAGTTTTATCTTATATCTGTATTTGACATGATTCCTTTAAGTAGGTTATTACCATTGTGCACAAGAGGCAAACTTATCTCCCAAGGTTTTTATGTAACAGCCCAGATGGCAAGCCCTGAAGATTGACATCTCATGGTATTAGTGAAGTTATTATGAGCATGCCTGTGTGATGGACATGAGTTTTCTTTCCATTGTTATAGATTCAAATTGTTTGATAAGATCAAACAAATACACATTTTTAATAAATCAAGCATGTCTACATGCTGAAGTCCATATTTTAAAGAGATGTTTCTTTAGAAGTAGAGTAGCTATAAACCAGAATCAAAGTAGAAACTCATTTTCTCTGAGTATAGCAGAATTCTCTGTATCATTTAGCCAACATGTTCAATGAAAAGAGATAATCCAAGGAATAATATTGTTTGTATTAAAGAGTTAGGGAGAATGTGTGTCTATGAATTAACCAAAACTACTATTAAGTTTTACTCATAACAGAATTAAATATTCAGGGTCATTGACTTTAATCCACCCTGCTTCTAACCTGTTCACTTCTCCATCACCATCACTTTCTCCCTAATTTGATAGTTTAGCCATAATGATGTTGCACCATTCATTTTAGTTTTCAGGCCATTTAAAATTAATTCTAGAAAAATCACTTAAATTTGAAATCCTCAAGCAAAACTTGGCTTTTTATTTTCAGTGGCAAAAGATGTAAATTACTCTGACAAAATTCTAATACATACTCTCACGGTAACAGAACATTGTGAATTAAGTATCTATAGTAGAGTTGAGGACGCAGTTCAATGGTAGTGCACTTGCCTAGCATGTGTGAGGGCTTGGGTTCAATCCCCAACATTGAAAACACAACTCCGTATTATTTATATAGAAGTAGAACTAAAAGGTTAATATGTGTTTCCAAAATAAAGACTAAAACTAATATCAATCAAATACTTCATAGATATTTGGTGTTTTCTTAAAATAGTAAGTCAGAATTGAATGCATCCTTAAGAACTGGAATGCACTGTTTTTGTTTTCATTTGTGATATTGCTATTACATTGTATTTCTAAAGTAGATATATGACAGTATTGTTTCTCCAAAGACTTAAGGAAAACAGTGTATTGGGGCATTTTGTTGCAAAGAGTAAAACTCACTAAATTCTCCATTTTCTCCCCCATATCCCTGGATACCTTTCCAATTATTTGGAACCACATAAATGTTTCAGAGAATACAGTGTGGGAAGAAGTAGCATGTGTTTACTTTCTGACCTAAAGTAGTGAAAATCGCAGACACCTTCACCTATGATGGTAAGTTGGAGAATTTGTGCTGTGAAACCAAAACATCAAAGCAGCATGGATTATGGTTTATTGAGTTGCTTCAAGAAAAACAGTTCACAAATAGTTGTCCAAATATGTAATGGTCTTGGAATGAACCAGAAATAAGCCTTTGTTTCACTTAGCACTGAATTATGCATACAGCTTTTCAGTCTGTCTGGTCCAGCTTGTCTTGCTTGTTGTAGAAATTGATTCCAAAGGAATGGGTATTATGACACATATCTGTTATCCCAGCTATTTAGGAGGCTAGGGTTGGAGGATTGAGGTGCAAGGCTGATCCAGGCAAAAAGCAGGAAACCCTCTTTGAAAAACAAACTGAAGTCAAAAGGCCTGGGAGTGTAGTAAAAGTGGCAAAGTGTTTGCTTAGCAAGAGTGAGATCCTGAGTTAAAATCTCAGTACCACACATACACATGAAGAAATTGGTAGCAGAAGTGACATGTTGTTTACAAAAACATAATATATTTGGACTGGATTGAGTGATTTGGTGATGGATAAGTAGAGAAAGAACTGATGTGAGGGTTTTAAAAAACCTCAGAACAGCACAGGCAACCTATCTTGTATTCAACCAATTTGTGATTCTAATTTGAAAGCATGATGTTAATAATGTGCATAGTTTTCTATAACTCTATGTGGCAAGGTCTAATATGAAAAACTGGGCTCTGAAAATAATTGGCTAGAGTGCAAGTAGAATTGAAAGGGGTAGAGAGATTCTAGTTCTGAACCTTTCACTGTTGGAAAAATACTAAATTGCTCCATGACCCTAATATATGATAAGCATGGATTACAGAAAAATAGTTGGTAATATATTTCCAGTTGGTTAAATTGTCTCAAAGCAAAGAAAAGGTTACAAATGTGGCTTTTCATAATTTTGCATTGTGACTAAAAGCAAAGATAATTTTAAGAGTATGGCTTTTCCAGTAAATTAAAGTAGTTTCTGTGTAACCCTGTCATATTGAGAGGGTGAATAATTGAGTTAAAGAAGATAGATATAGAGGATAGAGAGAGCTGGTTATGTTCCAGGTACTTGCAGAAGAATGAAATTAAAGCTTACTGGTGTTTGAAAATGGTACTGGCAATAAAACTATGAGTTTCGACCCCTTCTAAAAAAATAAAGGTAATTATAGATACAAAGTGACTCAAGTTTCCATGAACAGGAAGCTAGAGGGGAAAGCTCTTTGGATTCTGAGTAGAGGGTACTCCTCCACACCCACTTCCCATGGGTACCAGTAAAATGATAAAGGAAAAAGTATCCTGGTTGAGTCAGGAGTTACAGACAACGGGTACAGACTCTCAAAGGGAAGAAAATGGACCCAAAGGAGTCCATTCTTCAATCCCAGTGTACCTCTCTCTGGATTCCCTGCTTGCTGTAACTAAAATGTCTACAGACTGACACCTTTTGTGTGCTTCCTTCATTCTTCTTCTCTCCTCATGGTATCTGTTCTGTTTCAGCTCACTTTTCATGAGTGTTCCTGTGTGTGTATGTTAGAGAGGAGGGGGAGATTAGTTTTTTGTTTATATGCCTCATTTGAATGTAGTGACATCTGAACCAGATATAGAAACTCTCACATAATGATCAGCATTGTGGATGACCCGGAAGCATGGATTGGATTGGTTCTTGTTGTTACCTCACTGGAGAGTAGTTGATTGTTTTTCTTTGAAAATTAATGTAAACAACAAGTATTCAATGACAAAGACAGTATTCAAATATTATTATTCAATACTCCATTACAACTTTGCATTTGCTGGCTTCAGAGGTGAGGAGGGACCAATAACTACTCTTTGTAAAAAAGAGTAGAAAGGTGAACACAAATGCTGTGTGTAATTTTGGGAACAATATAGATTGGTTCATATTTGATTCTCCAATCTCTCTCTATCCCTAAGTAGGCCAAAACTAAGTCTTAAATTGAGATGGTACAGTCATATGGTTGAATATGCTTGGATCACTGAGTTACCTCACAGATTACACAGTACATTTGTGGGAATTATATACAAACCATTGTTGTGCTTGGCCTCTGAGATTTTGTTATCACTACATAAACTTGTCTTTCTATTCACACACCACTGTAATCATATTTAAAGTAAACTATGAATAGATATTACTGCTTTCTGTTTTTAGACATGAAAATATTTTTGGCTAATAATTTTAACAGATTTATATTTGTTCAAATGTTTTATATATTATGAAATAAATCTCTCTTTTACTTTTCCGATGTTATATGCTAACATTAATTTCTATTCTTAAGGTTCTGTAACAGATCGGCCTAAAATAAAATTTAACACATTTAACAAAGTCAAAGTAGTGTGAAAAGTACGGATGATTATTTTTAAATTTTCCAGTGTCATAGAAAAATGATCCCTGCCTCAACATCTTCACAAAAATAAATGGAACAAGGAACTGATGAGTTATTTAAAGGACTCATTAACTTTCTTATGACCCTATTTGTAATTGAGACAGTTGTGTCCTAGAAGTACCCTCCAAGAAATGATTAATGAGGTTTCCAAATATTCCATATTTACTGACATGGAAGGGAGGAACCTGTGCTTTGGCCAAACCAGAGGCCCTAGCAAAAGAAGAGACTTATCTCTTAAATAATTCATGCACTATCTAATACTAAGCATTTAAAGTGTATTTTTTTTTCTAAATTTAAGAGCTTAACAGATACAGTTATAAAAATTGATCAAAGTTACAGCAGCTTAGATATAGAAATCTCTTTACCTTCTATATGGTAGTAACAGTCTTTCCACAGGGGCATTGCATGGTACAGAAAAATTAATTCATGGTATATATTTATACTTTTTTATTCTATGCACTAGTTCAGACTGTATGCTATAGAAAATTGAATGCAATCTATTCTGTTTGATCAGTATATGACTCATTTGTTACACAAGGACTAAAATTATTTGCATCAATGATTAAATTTTCACTTTCACTATTATAAGCAAATTTACACTACAGCTGTAACTTTGCTACAGCTATAACTTTTAAGCAAAATATTAAAAGTAAATTTAATTTGTTGCAAATAAGTCAAGATTTTTTTTTAAATTATTGCACTGGTGAAGTTTCTTTGTAGTTTGAGATAACCTACAAAATCATCCTGGATTGTTCAGGTAAATTCAGTCTAATCACTTGAGTATTTAAAAGCAGAAGACCTTTCCCAGCCATGGCTGTCTGTGTCACAAGGATTCTATTCCAGTGGCATGGCTTAAATGTGCAATCTTTGTGCAAAAACAGAGAACAGCTTTTAGAAACAGCAAAATCCAAAGGAGTGAACTCTCCCCTAGGTTCCCCAGTGAGGAATTCCACCCTACTAATTCCTTCATTTTAGCCCAAGGTATCAGACTTCTTACCTGTAGAGTTATACTTGTGTAAATTTGTATTGCTTTCAGCCACCTAAATTTTATTTCCCAACATCAGTGGAAACCTCACATGCATGCTGAATCTGTTCCATTTTCCTGAATTTGCACATGATCTCTATCACAGTGTGCTCACCCTTCCAAAGAGCATTTGTAAATTTAGAATTCAAGGAAATTCTGTGCTTCTCTGAAAAGTACTCTCAGAGTTTTCCTGTAGCCTGCTTTATATGATACAGCCAGGAAGGATTTTCATGTAATAGAACCTTTGATGAAGATGTCATCCAATTCAATTATGTTGCCAAACTTCATTGTAAACAAATCCTGGGAGTGACTCATGGTGATGTTCATTTGTGTCTTCCACTGTATCAGAGGTAATATACATTTCTAATGTACTGAAATCATTTGAAGCAATAAAAATAAACTCATTTATGTCTTTTCAATCTAGGAAAACACCTCTTTAGTTTTCATTTACTGTGTCATTTTATGATATTTTTCATAATATAAATGATTAAAATATATTTCAGAAGATTGTTCTCATTTCTTTGGGAACATATGCTGGACTAAAGATTCTGAATACGCACAAAACCTGTCATAGAATTTCTCATATTTCTCATGCACTTTGTTGAAATAAGATTCCCAGAGACTAACATGCTAAACTCAGTCTCATTCTAAAATCATAACTTTCATCTATATTTATAACATTTGAATCAAAATAACTCCAAATCAGTTCCCAAACAAATCCAATTTATGTTTTTAGTGATTGTGTGTGAGTCATGCTGCCAGTATTTTTGCCTTACTTGTTACAAATTATCCCTAACTGGAAAATAATGTGAACAGTAAAATATGAAGAGAGAAGCCACCACCACTTTGAAGTTTATTGGTTACAAAGATTGGATGGGTTTTCCCAAGTTAATTTGATGAGCATAGAGCTTAGTTTTTCCCTTGGCTTCAGTTTTGTCACTTCATTCTAGTTATAATAAGCTGGTGATTTAGGAGATATTTTTCAAGAAAAGACCACTTCCTCAAATTGAAGCTTTGTTCTTATAAATAAACACAATTATGTTCATATGCTTGGTAGATGTCATGTGCATGCTGAAAATAATCCTTCATGAGTAGTTTACTCAATTCCTTGGAATTCTACCCTTGAATTCAATCAAAGGACACAATTCATTCTGAAAAATAATTTTCTTGGCAATAATATTTTTTCCTGTAAATGATACACTTCCTCTTACATGCATATATTTAATTGTATTGGAGAAGCTTTGGAGGTATTAACCATGGAACTATAAGTTAAAACCATGAGTAACAAACAAAATCTTCATTATTAAAAAACTTAAGCTTTCTTTCCTTTATTAAAAATTAAGACACATATTTGAAAATATGGCCAAGAATTTTAATTTTTCTATTCATCAAAACCAAGAAATCAGACAAATATAGATCCATACATAATTTTCCAAATTTGCATCTTGAATTTTTAAATAATATGCTATAAGTTATTAAAAAGGTATTTTCATGTCTAAATTTACTATATATATAACCTTTAGTTTCTTTATAAACTGAAGGAACTTTAGATTTCTTTTGAATATTAATGAAGTTGTGTTGATGACAGCATGACATTATGGACAGCTCCATTTACCCAGAAATGTTAGAAAAAGATTTTCTTTCACACTGCCTGTAATGATCTTCTCTCACTAATGTTAGAATGAAATGACTATCATTGGAAAGAGCTCAACTATAGGAACCTTCTTCTGGCCTATAGGTCAAGGCTCTGGGTCAAGAGGACTTGTGAAAACTGTATAATAGTCTTTACAGAAGTGTCACTTATTACTGGTAACATGGCTATATGTTATCGATAAATATCAATGGTTAACTGGAAGACACTCACCATATTCACCACTACTGATAAATATCAATGGTTAACTGGAAGACATTCATAACTATGAGCATGAGGCTCCTCCAGGCTTGACTAAACCATCTGGTGAGTCACCTGGAGTTCAATTAATTCTCCCACCTTGAATCAATGATGGAAACCTCATCTTACCGCCCTGAGATATCTCCATGTGATAGAAAGTTCTGTCTCTGAGGATGAATAGCAGAGATCAGCAAATGAAAATCTGAACTTAGTGTCTATAAAACTGCAAAAGTTCTACTTGTAACAATGCCACATAAGTTCATGGAAACTTACTTCACTTCACAGAGGGTCCCCTATTCCTCATTCACAAAACAGGGCTAAGAATACTTACTACACTGGATAGGGTTGTGGATTAAGTGAGAAGTGCCTCAGAGCATTCTGTAGGGACATGATGTGAGAAAATCTTCAGCAGATGGCAGCTACTATCACAGGGTTATTAAGAGGATGAGCAAGATGACATATGTAAACAATGAACCTCGGTACTTGCCAGACATAATGCTCTCGATAACGTTACTTTTCCCCTGAAAATATACGTTTTAGTGTCATATACAGACAAAGAGGCTAGTTCAGTTGCATGAATCTCACAAGTAGAGTTTTAAGTTTCTGATTTCCTACCTACTGTCAAATATCCCTACCATCATCCATACAAAGTTATCAATCGATATGCTACCAATGAATAGACATCAAAGTATTAGTTCATAGGTCAATTATATTATTGGAAGCTTATTTTTCTAATTTTTGTATGTAAGTTTAACACGACATAATATGTTTAGACATACTTTAAATGGATTATTGTAATTTTTCTCTTCAGGACAGTTATAGAGGATTATTTTAGCCTAATTATAAATGTGAATATATATAAAAATTGTGAGATAAATTAAATTCTTATAAATGAAAGTTTTATTTTATTTTGGAATTTTGTTTGTTCATAGGTAAAATCTTCAGAGCACAGATCCAACTTTATAGAATAATAAACTATTGGACAACACAGAGACAGTTTTAATAAGTTGGTCACTGATCTTCAAACATTCCACCGTACTTAGGCATATACCTGCACACACACATCCACACACATACAGGTGTCATGTTCTATATTTGTACCAATATTAAATACTATGTTAAACCATTTCGCTTAACAAGATATTATAAACAGACTTTTCATGTTGTTAGTAAATACCCACACATAAATCCACATATGCATTCCTAAAATATATATGCATCAGTCTATATATTTTCATATATATGATACACTGTTGCACATGGAGATTCAGAATCAAATTTAGGACTTTACTAGCAACTCAAAAGCATGATTCTAGGAACTAATTTTACTAATTACTTTGTGATGAACATATAAATTTAGACTGATTATATATTTTTAGTAGAGATCTGTTAATAAATTCCATAATAAAAGGTTATTGATCCTAATTTACCTTTTAATGATTGTGGATAGTCTCTGAGAAATGTCTAGTTAAAAGTGTAATCACAAATCATGATGAAGTAGGAATTTAGCCAAACTTCTAGCTTCTGTTCTTGAGACACTTGCATTCGATGTGTATTAGAGAGCTAGTATGACATAACAAGCTAGTACATACTTGGTGGTCTTACAGCAAGCCTGAGCTCAGACAATTGTATTATCTGATGCAAGCTCACTCTAGCTTCTGCAGCTATTGGGGTTGATGAGTCAGTCTGGGCTCAGCTGGGGCACTTTGACAAGGGTTTCTCCAATGCAAACACTTTGCATCATTTTTCTAGGACCAGTGGGTTTGCCCAGGCATGTACATTTTCTGGAGAGAGCAGAAGCATAAGAAAACAAATGAAGGAACACACATCTCCATGCTTAGGCTTAGAACTGCCACAGTTATTTTCATGTGGCAAAGAGCATGAAGATAAGAAGGAACAGTTTGGGTCACAGATACAACTTAGCACCAAAGCAACTGAATTTTCATTTGAAAATGTATTCTGTTTCAAACTAAGATTTCAACCTCTACTTTTAATGATTTTATCACAGGATGCAATGAAACTTTTTGATTTCCTGAGGTGGGGAAGGATGTAGACTTTCTGCCTTTGGGTCAGGTATTTTCTTCCAATGAAATGATATAGCTCATTTTCTCTAAGAGGCTCTCATATGTCCCTCTGGGTTCACTTTTCAGTACTGAAACCTCTCAGTGAGTGACTCATTAAACTAGTCGCCACTATATCCACCCCTTAACCTCATGCAACAACCTCCAAATCTGAGGCTGCTGTGTCACCTGACATAAGAACTGTAAAATCCAGAATTCTAATCCAACTTGTGCCCAAAATCCAAGTCTTAAACTCAAAGTTTAAAGACAGCATTTAAAAGGAATTGTCTGTCAGAAAAATGGCCTGCTTACTGGGGAACCAGATCCTGAGGTGACCGTTAAGTAGCTGAGTGGAAATTGGAGGAGGGACTCAGCCCAGGAGTATGACTGAAGATAGAAAGCCGGAAATGTCTAAAGCAGCTGAGGTGGGTGAACAGATTTTGTCTAAAAAGATAAGTCAGCTAAACGGAGAGTGAGAAGACATAAGCCAAATTTACACACACAAATAGTGGAAATAATCTCTGAGGATCCAATTTGGGAAGAAGTAAGAGAGATAAGAGTGCTCTGAGTGGCTAGTGATGAGAGAACAAAGAGGTTAGCGATGCCAGAGACAGATCAGTAATGTTTTCAAGGTGTCATAGAAGAGCTCACAGGCTGTAGATAGAAGTGATTTTTTTTTTTTGCTTATTTAACTTTTAAACATTTTACCGAGAAAGTTCAGGCCTTAGTAAAGTTCAAATATAATTTTTTGCTGTTTGCTTTACTTTGCAAACTATTTTAAAGCACAATCCATGGGACAGTCTGTAAAGTAACAGAGGGAAGTATTCACTAAGAAGAGGCCCATAGCAGGTAAGCGGAAAGAAATACTTTGTCTCTAAAGGCATTTGACTCTTAGTTTGCCGTGTGACTTTAGGTGTAACTGAAATAGTTTTAAGGAGGTTATTACGTGTTTTACTCTAAAAACCAAAGTCTTCATCATAACAATATGAAATCAAAGTGAAAAGTGCTATAGAATAGCTCATTTTTCCAAATTCAAATATATATAATATTGTTCTTTAATTATAGAGTTGGTCTTGATATAAGTAATGAGATGTTTATAATAGTTGTATGTTTTAGTATTTTATTTTCTTATAAACAAACTGTTTATAAGTTAATGCTGTAATCTGGACAATTAAGATGTAAATATTCATTAAAATTCACATGAAAATTCAAAGTTTTGTGTTAGAGAATTACTTTTTAAGAAAGATCCATGTACTCTACATTAAGTTAAAAACTAAAGATAATGATCAATCTACATATTAATTAGATGTACCCTAATTTCATATGTTGAAACATCACTTCTATAACTTGCTAATAGGTATAATTAATACATGTTAATAAAAAATAAGAAAAATATTTTTTAAAAGATATCTGTTTAAACTACACTTGTCATAAGTCCCTCATCTGTCTACCTGTCCAAGCTACAAGGAGTAGATAAAAGTCTCTGACACAGGCTATAATACAACAATAATCTTCAACTCACAGGCACAGATAGGCATCTACGTCCTCTGAGTTTCAGAAGGGATAAGATAGATAATAACGGAAGAAACTATTAGTGAAAAGAGTTCTAATAATAACTATTTATGTGACAAGATACATAATTCCCCTGTGAAAAATGGAAAAAAAGAGAAAACATAGATATTAGTGAGTGTGCAATGTGTGTGTACCATGATGAATACATGTGAATGTAACTTAGATGTATGTATAGTTACATATCTATGTTAGTCTATATGTATGTACATTAAAAATATAATTTATCCATACTCCTACCTATCATCTGTCTATCTCTATCCTCCCTCTCTCTCTCTTTCTGTCTCTTTCTCTCTCATCATTTGTCTGTCTTTTGATCTGTTTATCTATCCATCTACCTACCTCTCTATCTGCTATCCTCATCTTTCACCTGGGTAGGTAGTTCCAGTCATTACTGTTGTTACCATGGAGAATGTGAAACCTAGGAAATTCTACTTCTGCCTGGAGCATGTTATGTTAGCTTGTGGTTTATGTAATCACTTTTAAATGTCTACTTATCTTTTATTGCTAAAGAGATTTCATATCTTACAATTTCATCTCCATAAATCTTTCTCCTCTGTGAAATGAGAACACAAATATATATCACAAAGGTATTTTTGAGTTAAAAATAAAATAATGCATTAATACCTCAAATGGGCCAATGTCTACAAATCAGAATGGAGATTTGAGAAAATAAGAAAAGTAGGGTTGACAGTTGGCTAAAGTAAGAATTCAGCAGAGCAACCAAGATTTTATTCCTTAAAATTCTTTTTAATTGCATTTAAAGCCTATCAGATTCCCACAAGAAATTTTAATTTATTCATAATCTATTCATACTCCATTTTTTTTGAATTGTTTAGTCAACCATATAAATTGTTGGAAACTTAGCCCATTTAAATATCAGGTACTGATTGACCTGTCATGTACACATTCCTGATTCTCTAATGAGGCTGAGGAACATGCAAACTACTATGTGGAGATAAAGTTATGAATTGTAGTTCACATAAATTATCACATTTAATCCTCAAACATTCCTAAGCAAAACTTTGGTCAGTTCATGTTTATACTGTAAACCAGCAATGTCTTTCTCTGCCTGCAGAATAAGTTACTAATTACTACCTTAAATTCTAGGTTCTCAACGCTCTGCCCCCAACTTGTGTGTCTGAGATTATTTTCTACTTTTATCCAATATGATTCTGTGCTTCAATCAGTCTATCCTTCTATGTCACCAAAAATTCACAAGCTGTCATTATCCTCATCTTTGTTCTTGTAGCTTTTTTCCTTACCTGGGCTGGCTTCTCATATTGGCCAAAGATCATTAATTCATTGCATAGCAGGTTCAGCCTTTACCTACCAGCATTTCTAGATCAACCCAGCCTATGACAAGCTTACTATCATCTGAAAAAGTGAAATCTATAGTATCAATTTTAATTAGTAGAAAATTGTTTACTTTACGAAATAAAATTTGATGTTTTTTTCTGTTGGTGAGGATAGAATTAACTGACTAAAATAATGAGTTGTGAAAGGGACAGTTTATAAATTCCAAAGTTTGATGAAGTTCTTTCTGAGTTATATTTTTATTATTTTCCATATCTGTATATAATCCCAAACTATGGATAATAAAAAAGAATGTAATGACTTGTAAAATACTATATGATTACTTGATGGAAGCCACAATTTCATGCAACCAAATGCCACATTATACTGTCTGAATAGTAAGTACTGAATAAAAAGTACTCTACTTTTTTGGGAAAGAGTACTAGGGTTTGAAAACAGAGCCTCATGCTTACTAGATAGGCACTCAACCACTTGAGCCACTCTGTCAGCCCTAGTACTCAACTTTTAAATGCTAATAGTTGGTGCTAATATAAAAGTGTATAGCTTTCTCAATACTTCTCTTTTTCCCTTTAAGTAGCCATCCTCTCCTACTTGTGTTGGACTCTCTGCTTACACTTTGTCTCTACACTTTAGTCTCTCTTAGGAGCTAGAATGATCATTTTGCAATGTCAATATGATCACTTAATATCCTTGTCTAAATATTTAATGGGACCCATTTTCAAGTTCAGATAAAATCCAAACACCT
Organism: Castor canadensis; assembly: GCF_047511655.1. Taxonomy (NCBI): domain Eukaryota; kingdom Metazoa; phylum Chordata; class Mammalia; order Rodentia; family Castoridae; genus Castor; species Castor canadensis. The sequence continues at coordinate 57,894,387 of NC_133387.1, forward strand.
TCTTGTCACCTCATTGTTTTGAACTGGGCTACCACTGATGACTCTTCTTGCTATTCACTCCTCCAGAACAATATATGCTCCCTAGCTGCTCCTTGAACTTGACAGGGACTGTTTTGTCATGCATATCAGCATTGCTCATTCCTCACCTCCTGTCCTACATCATGATGTCCTAGAGAAGCATTCCCTGACTAACCTAAAGTAAATATATCCCAAACATTCAATATCCACTCACTTTGCTCCACTTGTCATCACAATGTTAATTGCTGCTTAACATTATATTTGATATTTATTTGGTCATTTGTTTATTGTCAGTCATCAGGTAAAAGAATGACATATATGTCATTCACATATATGTGAATGTAGTGTCTTTGTTTTGTACACCATTTTATTGTGTACAATAGTTATATTACCATCTCAGATTATCTTCATGAAACAGTGATAAATATTAGTGTCATTTTTCTCCTCATGTGGGGTCATGAAACTGTCCACTAAATACACAAAGTTACTTTCACCAGCACATTATCTGGAATGAATAAAAATAATTTTTTTATTCAGTTCCAAAGAAAGATGATAATGCACATTGATAAAAATCCCTTGAAATTAAGTCTATATAGGATATTAAAATTCATTAATAATTTTTTAACTTTGAATTGGAAAATGTATGGTTTTAAGTTTGTCTGAGGTTTTGTCTAGACTTCAGTTTACATTTGCATATTTAATATGTCTTTCTCTATATCATTGATTGTTATTAGAATTGAATTATGGCAAAGTGTGTTTATTGTTTTCAGTGAAAATAGCAATAATATAATTCAGAGTGTGATGCATTAATTTTGTACTTTATAAGTGATAGGTGTAGTTTCAGGGCTGGTTAAGTATTTGAAAGAAAATCTACACTAAAAATACATCGTTACTATATAATCTATTATATATGGACACACAAATATTTGAATATAGCATATGTACAATATGTGTATGAGAATTAAAAGAATTCTGCATATAATTTAATTAAGAATATATATAAATTATCCTTACCTCTGTTATTATATAGCATACACATACATACACACACATACATTTACTAGATACATGTATATAATCCTATGTGTTATGTAATGGGTATATATATCATGATTAAATAATAACTGAGGCAATATAAATGTATGAATTTATTCATAGAATTTCATATAAAAATATTTATTATAACTAACATTTAAAGTACATGTAAATAGTGATACTTTAATATTTTTAAAACTGCTAATTATTTAGTTATGGTATTTATTTTGTCTCTGTTTCATTTTGTTTTTAATTTATCTTACCTTGGTTATTATCTGGCCAAATATATATGTGTTCTATATATACTTTACAGATAACAGTATGCAGTACAAAAAACTAATACATTTAAAACTAATAAAACCAAACCAAAATTCTGACCTATTGATGTGATTTTAATAGAAGCATAAAATACCTTAATTTTAAAGTGAATTTCACCTTCATAGTCCTCATTACAAGATAAATTGCATGCTGTTAATTATAGATCACCTGCAGATGATAATGATTTATACCTATACTTGATTTTGACATGCAGGTCACTTTCTATTGGGTCTCACACGGAAAAAGGATTAATATCATGAAAATTCAGCAAATCTTAGTCAAAAATTCTCTGTTTGATAAGTTAAATGCACTAATAGTACAGTGAAAGAGTTTGCATACTATTCTCAAAGTAATAAAGAAAAATAGACTCTGAGTTTTATATACTACTTTAAAAATATGGATTATTACCTGTAAGTAAGCATAAATATTTATGTGATGAGTTTAGTTTTTTATAGTACTTTCTACTTATGCAAACCACAAGTTCCTGGGGAGCATTAACTCTACCCTAGGTATGTTTTTGTTTCTGGTACTTTTTAAAAGGTATGTATAAAATTAGTCTATATTGAGGATATTGCTCAGAAAGCCTAATATTTAAAACCTAAGATTTTAAATACTTTCAAAAAAGCAAATTGTCTATTTGGTGAAGGGAGGTTTTATGACTCTCCAGAATTAAATGCAACCTTTTTAGCTTACTCTTTCATAGTTTGGTTTCAGAGCCTTCCTTTCCATCTTGATCTCTCTGCCTGTGTATGCATAGTCTTCTCGGCTTTCCAACCAGAATTTTCATTTTCTCAGCAGAGCCACTTTCTCCACTCCATTGTCTATCTCTGAAATGTTCTTTTTCTTCCAGACCTTCATCAATTCCTTACACTCTTAATAAGCCTTAACTCTGACTGTCCTCATTCTCTGAATAATTGAATGTTCAGAGAAATTTTTTGGCAAAGTTATCACTTAGCAGTTATTTTTGAATAATGTTTGAGAATATTTTAAATATAAACATGCTTTAGCTCTTTAAATATATTTTACGATTCTTAAAAACTGAATTCAATTTATATAGAACATTTTTGAAGATTCACAGGCTCAGTTTAAGAACATGTCCTTTAAAGGTAATTTAATATAATCTGAAGTCAAACAAGTAGCATTTGTTGACCTCATTTTCTTTAAAGTGGAAAATTAAGCAGCTAGTACAAATTATGGAGACATATACATAGATTATAATTCTATATATAACATATAGGTTTACTTATTATCAGAAAATATCTCCCTTCATTCCATTCCTTCTACAGTTTCTAGAGGTGTTTTATCCATTTTTTTACATATCCTGTGTACATGTGAGTCAAACAGGGAGAAACAGAGAACAGAGTTAGGAGATTCATCATTATATTTCATAGTGGTATTATCAAGACCCTGGACAGGCTGCTAAAATTCTCAAAACCTCAATGTGCTCAAAAGCTAAACTTGATTATTTTAGGATTGAATGAGTTACATGTAAATTGCTTAGAACATTGACCTGCATAGAACAAACTCTAGTTTCTGAAAAAAGGAAAATCCTGTATAGCCAAGTAACTGGATTCAAATGATCCTTTTCTTATGGTTAGTTGTAGATTAACAATTTATTTGCTACTATGCCTGTCACCTTAAAATGACTCAGAAAATGACATGTGGATTTTTACTGCACAGAAAAACCTTTTTCCAGTTGCTTGTGGATGAACCGAATGCCTCTCTTGGGGAGTTGGAAGTAATTTCGCCTTAGGGTACTCATCTACTGAGGCAGAAAGAGTGTGTTCCATGTTTTTGCTTGATTGTGTGTGAAGTATGATGTAGCCCATAGAGTCCTACAAAGCAAAGTGAGAATTGGACAATAAGGATTCATTTTCTACTGCAATTCATTCAGAAACTAAAATTGCTTATAGCAGGTTTTAAAAAGAGGTAATACACGGTATCTGTAAAAGGACATTGGTGCCATCATCATCATTTACCATTTTATCAGTGCACTTCTGTAACATTTGTTACAATTGTACTTAAAGTGCTTAGGTTTCTCCACTAGATTCACAATTTTATAATGAGATGATATATATTTTCACTTCATTTGAAATTATATTCTGTGGATCTACTTCACATGTGTAGAATCTACTAGGCACACAGTAAATTTTCATTTTTGAAGCACTATAATGTACTTTGGCTCACTGATAAAATTAGATCACAAGGTACAGTAAACCAAAAATTAAAGGAGAAGATCTTTGACATATAATAAGGACAAGAAACTGAGTTTTTAAAATAAGAATTTATCAGTTCATGACAGCTTCAATATAAGCTTTCAAAAGGCATAGACAAGCCTTTTTCTTTTTCTAGGGAATAAATTTAACTCAAATAATTTGTTTGAACAGTTATACCTCTAATCTATTAGCTTAAATTTTGCAAAGCCATGTCAAATTACTTACATATAAATTATAACAATTTAAATGTCATATTGTTGAACATACACTATTTCAAATATTAGCTGTACTCATGTTACTAATTACAGATGTGCTATTCATTTATAATCTCTTGGAATTGCTTATAAAACTCTTAGGGAAATATCATCTTGTGATGTCTACATGGTTTTCAATATCAAACTAGTGTCTGGATTTGGCTATAAGTAGAAATATACTAAGTATATAAATTTACTTAAGACTAACCTCAAAGTTAGTCATTCTCTCTCTTGCCCTTCCTCTCTGTTTCTCTCCCTTTCTTTCTTTTCTTCTGCTCCTCCTTTTTTTTTTTTTTTTTTTATCTCATTCTGCCTTTTTACCCTCTCTCCTCAGTTTCTCTGTGAGTTCAGGCCTGCCTGACCTGCATAACTTATTCTACATTTGGTCATTTATTTTAGTTTAAAAAAATCATTCTTGATTATTTTTGTTTCCCTTTCTTATATAAGGCATTTTGTCTCTGATCCACAATCATTACTCAAAAATACAGTAATGCAAATAATACAAATAGAATGTTGTTTTTTGCTATTTTGAAATAAAATAAATGCTTACATTCTTATGTCACACAATAAAGTACATTTTGGGTAACAAAATATTTAGTTGACTATTGCCATACAATATTTATGGCTAAAATTGTTAAATATACAAATCCAAATGATTAAAACATTAGAAAAATAAATAAGTCCTAAAGGATGATGGACTCTAGAACTTGAATAAGAAAAAGAAATTATAAAAAAGATGCATATTTCATAACACAAAATTATGTCTCTGTGCTTTTTTAACCAGTGTCAATGTGTAAGCTACAAATTACAACAAAGGAATATACTAATATGTATCCTGGTTTCAGGATCTCAGTGTAATCTTAAATTCATTGAGGATTATAAAATGTTTGTTTACATATATATAATATCAGTATTTGCTGGAAATTAAGACAGATATTTAAAAATAATTATTTATTACTTCATTTAAAATCTATAATATATCAATCATGTGTTAATATTAATACATACTTAAATGAAAATTTGTTTCCAAACTAGAACAGCAAAGAGGAATTATCATTGCTCCATATGTTTGAACATCTCATCCCTTGGTTTAGGGGAAGGGATTTCAAACTTGCCTGTGTATTCAATGTGTGGTGGAGGCACCCGTCTGCAGCCCCTGACAACTGCCCTGCTCCCTCCCAGAGAATGATAGGCAAATTATTGCTTAGTATAATTTTGCATTAATTTTGACCTTGAAGAGCCCCTGAAAAATCCTTTAACTTTAGGGCTCCCTAGATGAGATCATGCTCTGAGAAACATTGGCCTAGGCAAATCATGGCCATAACAGTAGCTAGAATTAATAACAAGAACAAGAACAGCAAAGCTGCTGTATACAAGAAAGCAATGGAATGCATGTGGAAGTGACAGTCGCAATGTTTCTAAACTGTGACGTTTATTGCTTTTCATCCATTCAGCTTAGGTTAATCACATGTAATTAAATGGAAACATGTTAAACATTAAAATTGAGTATAAAAACTACACAATTATATGCTTCATGTGGCCAATTAAAATGTTTATACTTACATTTTATAAATGACTGGGAATTTGGTCTAAATAAAGCTGTTAATTTTCTCAAAGGACTGGAAGAAAATATACCAGAACCTTATCACTAATTGCCTTAGGATGTGGATACCTAGTTGTGAAACAGTGACTACCAAGTCTTTTGGACTATTGTGAATTTTGGACCACTGAGGCATTTTCTTCCAGGATTCCTATTTCTCTCACTTATGAATCAATTCTTTGTTGATTAGAATTAGGTCCAGAATGGTTATTTTCTAAACAATTTATTTCTTTTATCTTTGTCGAATGAAATGTTCAATAACATGTGTCAGAGAATTGTCAGATGATGTGAGTTTGCAGAAAGAGAATTTCAGCAGATGTCTGTAGACTGACTCTCCCATTGCTACTTTGTTTGGCTCCTGAGGCAGCTTGGTGATCTGTGTCAGAACACATCATCTATTTCCTTCTTCCAGCTGGATGCTCAGTTATACTCCCCACTGTTGTGTACCAGGTAACATTCCCACCTTCCCCATTCATTAGATCTGTAGCATGTTTACCTGGGTTCATGAATAAGTACCACTCCTTTGTAGAACAAAAGTCTACATTCTTCAACTCCTGCCTTCTAGTAGCCCAGTTCACAGCCTATGACAATGATGTTTGTTGTTTGAATTGCAGTTTCAATTCATAATGTACCATTGTTGTGGTACATTCCTAATATGAAACTGGACCAATTTATCAGTTAACTGATAGAAACACACAATTATCAGAGAAAATATTAGAGCCTCATGTAATTGTATAGACACCAATAGTTAACAGAATTCTGTTAGAAACAGAGAAAAAGATTACATGTACTAGGCCATCTGATATTTCAAGGATATTAAGTTCTCAAGGATCCATGTGGTTGACTTCACAAATTTCTGTACAACTTTGTCAAATAGGTGATAAATTTATTTGGAATTTTTAGAAAAAATTCTCAAAAATATCTTCCAGTACTGTTGCTGAACTTACCAAAGTCTGCAGTAATGATATTAAATTTTGTTGAGTATTTATTATACCTAGAACCAAGGAATTTTTCTTTTAATTCTCTCAGCACCACTGTGAGCAAAATACCATTATACTTATTACTGTTTGGTAACTGAGTCTTGGGGAAATGAAGTAATTAAGGTCACTCCTCAATTACTTAGTCACAATAAAACAAAGGGCTTTTACCTCACAGAGGTTTTCTTCAGACTTTTCATTCTTAATCAGTAAATATGCTACACAAAATTACAGCTGATATACATTTTTTTCTTTATTGTTTTCCTGGGTGGGGGTACATTGTGGCATTTACAAAAGTTCTTACAATGTATCAAATATATCATACTTGAATTCACCCCTGCCACTACTTTCCATTATTCTCCCCCCCTATTCCTGGAACAATTACAACAGGTATCATTTTTGCATTTACATACATATGTATACACATTATTAGTATCAGATTCATCCTCCTACCTCCTTTCCCTGCCATCTCCCCACTCCCACTGGTGCCAGCCAACCCCCCCCCCCAACCACAGGACATGTTCTGCCCTCCTGTTCTCTGAATTTGTAGAAGAAAAAAGGTAAACGATAACAAAGAAAAACTTGACATTTTTGCTAATTTGAGGTAAAGATAGCTACACAGGGAGTTTTGTAACCCTAATTGGTTCATTTCCTATAGTCCTCTTCACTCCTCCCTAGCTCCTTTCTCATGATGGACCCAGCCAATGTAAGATTTCTATATTTATTCCTCTACAGAAAGCACATCAACCAAATTCAAGTTTTTAGTTTGCTTCTCTTGCCCTATGTCTCCCATGTACAACCTCCCTTTAGTGTGTCCTGCATTCTATAATACTGCTGCATTTGTTTTAGGTCTATAATCCACATATGAGAAAGACCATGTGACTTTTGGCCCTCTGAGCCTGACTAACTTCACTTAAGATGATGTTCTCCTGTTCCATCCATTTACCTGCGATGACAAAATTTCATGCTTCTTTGTGGCTGATTAAAATTCCATTGTATATAAACACCACATTTTCTTAATCCGTTCATCAGTAGTGGGGAATCTAGGCTATTTCCATAGCCTAGCAATTGTGAATAGTGCTGCAGTAAACATGGGTGTGTAGGTGCTTTTGTTGTAAGCTGACTCATATTACCTCTGATGTATCCCTAGGACTGGTATTGCTGGATCATATGATAGACCTATTTTTAGTTTTTTGAGGAGCCTCCATACTGTTTTCCATAGTGGTTGTACTGGCTTACATTTAAACCAGCAGTGTATGAGAGTTCCTTTTTCCCTACATCCTCACCAACATTTGTTGCTGGAGGTGGTGTTCTTGATGGTAGCCATTCTAACAAGAGTGAGGTGTAATCTTAGGGTGGTTTTAGTTTGCATTTCCTTTATGGCCAGAAGTTGTGAGCATTTTTTCATGTGTTTTTTAGCCATTTAGACTTCTTCCTTTTAAAACCCATTTCTTCATTGGGTCATTGATTTTTTGAGACTTTAGTTTTTTGAGCTCCTCATATATTTTGGTTATCAGTCCCTTGCAATGTATGTAGCTGGCAAAGATTTTCTCCCATTCTGTGGATGGCCTCTTTAATTTACAGACCATTTCTTTTGTTTTGCCGAAGTTGTTAATTTCATCAATCCTTTCTCCTAATTGCTGAGCCACTGAGTTCTGCTGAGCAAGTCCTTACCTATAACTATTTCTTCCAGTGTATTTCTTGCTCTTTCCTGTACTAGCTTCAAAGTTTCAGGTCTGATATTAAGGTCCTTAATCCACTTTGAGTTGATACTTGTACAGGATTACAAACATTGATCTAGCTTCAATTTTCTCCAGGCAGATACCCAGTTTTCCCAGCAACATTTGTTGAAAAGGTTGTTTTATTTCCATCGTGTGTTTTTGGCAACTTTGTCAAAAATTAGGTGGGCATAGCTGCATGGATTTATATCCGGATCCTCTATTCTGTTCTATTCGTCTTCATATCTATTTTTGTGCCAGTACCATTGTATTTTATTGCTATGGCTCTGTAGTGTAGATTGAAGTTGGGTATTGTGATACAGTGCTGCTCTTCTTGCTCAGTGTTGCCTTGTCTATGCAGTCTTTTGTGCTTCCAAATGAAATTTATTTTTTTATTTTATTTTATTTTTTTAAATTATTCATTTATTCACATGTGCATACATTGTTTGGGTAATTTCTCCCCCCGTCCCACTTTCTCCCCTTACCCCTTCCCCCCTCACTTCCAGACAGTTCCTGTTCTGTCTGCCCTTATCACTAATTTTGTTGAAGAAAAAACATAAGCATAATAAGAAAGACAAAGCATTTTTGCTAGTTAAGGTTAGCTATACAGAAGTATTCCTAGCATTGCTTTCATGTACACATGTGTTACATCCCATGTTGATTCATCTCTAACTGATCTTTACACTGGTTACTGATCCCCTTCTCATGTTAACCTCTGTCACTTTAAGGTTTCTGTATTAGTTCCTCTGGAGTGGGGACATCAAACGCTTTCATGTTTTGGATTTTCTACCTATTCCTATATCTCTGGTTTGTGCTCTCCCCTTGTCATGTGATCCAAGTCCAACCACATTGCTGCATTTGCTGTAGATCTAAAGTCCGCATATGAGGGAGAACATACTAATTTTGGTTTTCTGAGCCTGGCTGACCTCGCTTAGAATGATTTTCTCCAGTTTCATCCATTTACCTTCAAATGATAAGATTTCATTTTTCTTCCATTGTGTACAAGTATCACATTTTCTTGATCCATTCATCAGTAATGGGCATCTTGGTTGTTTCCATAACTTGACTATTGTGAATAGTGCTGCAACAAACATGGTGAGCAGGTGCCTTTGGAGTAAACTGTGTTGCATTCCTTTGGGCATATCACCAGGAGTGGGATTGCTGGATCATATGGCAGATCTATGTTTAGAGTTTTAAGTAGTCTCCAAATTTTTTTCCAGAGTGGTTGCATTCCCACCAGCAGCGTATGAGGGTTTCTTTTTCCCCACATCCTCACCAACACCTGGTTTTGGGGGTATTTTTGATACCTCTGTTAGAATACAGGGGAGGTGAAATATTAGTGTGGTTTTGATTTGCATTTCCTTTATGTCTAGAGATGGTGAGCATTTTTTCATGTGTCTTTTGGCCATTTGAATTTCTTCTTTTGAAAAAGTTCTGTTTAGTTCAGTTGCCCATTTCTTAATTGGTTCATTGACTCTAGGAGAGTTTAGTTTCTCAAGCTCCCTGTATATTCTGGTTATCAGTCCCTTGTCTGATGTATAGCTGGCAAATATTTTCTCCCACTCTGTGGGTGGTCTTTTCAGTTTACAGACCATTTCTTTTGTTGTGCAGAAGCTTTTTAATTTTAGGAAGTCCCATTTGTCCATCCTTTCTCTTAGTTGCTGGGCTGCTGGGGTTCTATTCAGGAAGTCTTTTCCTATACCTACTAGTTCCAGAGTGTTTCCTGATCCTTCCTGTAGTAACTTCAGAGTTTCAGGTCTGATATTTAGGTCCTTGATCCATTTTGAGTTGATACTCGTACAAAGTGATAGACATGGATCTGGTTTCAGTTTCTTGCAGATGGGTAAGCACTTTTCCCAGCAACATTTGTTGAAGAGGCTCTCTTTTCTTCATCTTATATTTTTGGTACCTTTGTCAAAAATGAGGTGGGTATAGTTGTGTGAATTCATATCCAGGTCCTCTATTCTGTTCCACTGTTCTTCATCTCTGTTTTTGTGCCAGTACCATGCTGTTTTTATTGCTATTGCTTTGTAATATAGTTTGAAGTTGGGTATTGTGATACCTCCAGCATTGCCCTTTTGGCTGAGTATTGCCTTGGCTATTCAGTCTCTGGTGTTTCCAAATGAATTTTAGGGTAGATTTTTCAGTCTCTGTGATGAATGTCATTGGGATTTTGATGGGAATTGCATTAAACATGTAGATTGTTTTTGGTAGTATAGCCATTTTTACTATGTTGATTCTACCAATTCATGAACATGGGAGATCTCTCCACCTTCTGCAGTCTTCCTCGATCTCTTTCTTCAGGAGTTTATAATTCTCCTTGTAGAGGTCATTCACATCCTTTGTTAAATTTACTCCTAGGTATTTTTTTTAGGCTATTGTGAATAGAACTGTTTCCATATATTCCTTCTCAATTTGTTCGTTGTTGGTGTGTAGAAAAGCTAATGATTTTTATAAGTTGATTTTGTACCCTGCCACCTTACTGTGGCTGTCTATGGTGTCTAAGATTTTTTGGGTAGAGTTTTTTGGGTCTTTAATGTATAAGATCACATCTTCTGCAAATAGGGATATTTTAACAGTTTCTTTACCTATTTGTATTTGTTTTATTTCTTCTTCTTGCCTAATTGCTCTGGCTAGAAATCCTGAATAGGAGTAGAGATAGTGGGCACCCTTGTCTCGTTCCAGATTTTAGGGGGAATGGTTTCAGTTTTTCACTGTTAAGTATGATGTTGGCTGTAGGTTTGTCATATATAGCCTTTACAATGTTGAGGTACATTCCTTCTATTCCTAGTATTCTTAGAGCTTTTATCATGAAGTGGTGTTGGATCTTGTCAAAGGCTTTTTCTGCATCTATTGAAATGATCAAGTGGTTTTTGTCTCTGCTTCTGTTGATGTGCTGTATTACATTTATAGATTTGTATATGTTGAACTGCCTCTGCATCCATGGGATGAAGCTGACTTGGTCATGGTGTATGATCTTTCTGATGTGTTGTTGGATTCAGTTTGCCATTATTGTATTAAGGAATTTTGCCAGATTGGCCAGGGATTTGTCAGTCTTGTTCATTGACAAAATGAACATTTCATTTCATTGATTCTTTGCATTTTTTGTCTCTATTTTGTTTTTTGGGCCCTTATTTTTATTATTTCCCTCCTACTGATTTTGAGTTTTCCTTTTTCTTGTTTTTCTAAGAATTTGAGATACAGCATGAGGTCATTTATTTTAGATCTTCTTGTGTTTTTAATATATGCATCATGGCTATAAACATTCTTCTTAGGAGTGCATTTGCTGTGTCCCAGAGTTTCTGATAGATTGTGTTCATTTTCATTAAATTCTAGGAACTTTTTGATTTCCTCCCTTATTTCTTCTATGTCCCACTGATCATTAAGCAATGTGTTGTTCAGTCTCCAATTGTTTGTGTATTTTCTATGGCTTTTGTTGTTGAGTTCTAGTTTTATTGCATTGTGATCAGACACCATGCAGGGGATTATTTCAGTTTTCTTATACTTGTTAAGACTTTCTTTGTACCACTGGATGTGGTCTAATTTGGAAACACTCCATGGGCTGCTGAGAAGAATGTATATTGTGCTGTTATAGGATGGAATACTCTGTGGACAATTGTCAGGTCCATTAGATCTATGGTGTTTTTCAATTCTAGAATTTCATTATTGATTTTTTGTCTAGATGACCTATCTATTGCTGATAGAAGAATATTAAAGTCCCCCACTACAACTGTGTTGGTATATATCTGTGATTTTTAATTCCATTAGTGTATGTTTAATGAAGTTAGGTACACCAATATTGGGCACATATAAGTTGATAATTGTTATTTCCTATTGCTCCTTTTTCTAGTATGAAATGTCCTTTTTTCTCTCTTCTGACTAATTTAAGTTTGAAGTACAGTTTATCTGATATAAGTATGGCTACTACTGCCTGTTTCGAGGACCATTATCTTGGTAAATCTTCTTCCATGCTTTCATACTGAGACAGTGTTTGTTTGTGTCAATAAGGTGGATTTCTTATAAACAACATATTGCTGGGTCTTTCTTTTTAATGCAGTTTACCAAACAGTGTCTTTTGATGGGGGAGTTGAGTCCATTAACCTTCAGTGTTAATATTGAGAGGTATGTTGTGATTCCTGCCATTTATTTGTTTTTGTAGTTTAGGGTTTTGTGCATGTGCAGCCAATTATATGCTATTCTCTGAGTACTTGTCTGTTCTTCTCTTGAGGTTTAATATTTTCAGTACTTTCATGGTTATATTTGTTTGTCTTTTACATGTAGGATTCCTTTCAGAATCTTCTGTAGTGGTGGTTTGGTGGTCATATATTGATTCAGTTTCTGTTTATCATGGAAGACTTTTATTCTACCATCAATTTTGAATGATAGTTTTGCTGGGTAGAATATTCTAGGACTAAAATTGTTCTCTTTCGTGCTCTAAATACCTCACTCCATGCCTTTCTTGTTTTTAAGGTTTCTGTTGAGAAATCTGCAGTTATTTTGTTGAGCTTAACTTTATATGTCATTTGTTTTTTCTCTTACAGCCTTCAGTATTCTTTCCTTGTTCTCTGCGCTAGTTGTTTTAATGATAGTATGCTGTGGAGAGGCTCTATTTTGGTCATGTCTCTTTGGTGTTATGGAGGCTTCCTATAGTGGATGGGCATCACTTTCTCGAGAATTGGGAAATTTTCTGTTATTATTTTGTTCAATATATTACATATACTTCTGGCTTGCAATTCTTTTCCTTCTTTAATGCCCATGATTTGCAGGTTTGGTCTTTTGATGGAATTGCTGAGTTCTTGCATGTTCCTATCACAACTGTTGAGTCTTTTGTCCAAGGACTCTTCTGTTTCTCATTAATACTTGTTTTGTCTTTGAGCTCTGAAATTCTGTCTTCTACTTGGTCTAGTCTGCTGGAGTGGCTTTCAACTGTATTTTTTATTTGATTTAAGGAAATTTTTATTTCCAGGATTTCTGTTCAATTCATTTTTTCTGAAGATTTCCATATCTTTGTTAAACTGCACTTTCATATCTTGTGTTGTCTTCTTTATTTAATTTATCTCTTTTTTTTCATAATCTCAGTTTCATTTTGGAGCTTGTTGAAGTTCTGAGTTCATTTAGATGTTCATGTGTCTTCTCAAAATTTTTATTTTTGTTGTCTTCATCTTCTTTGAGTTGTTTTTGTATGTTCCCTCTGAGCTGCTCTGTGAGCTCACTTTTGAGTTCTTTGAACATCTCTTTATGGACCTCACTTGAGACATTAGACATACTTATCATTATTCTACAGGATTCAGCAACTGGATGTTCATTTTTTTCATCTTCCACTGAATCCTCTATTAAATTGTTAGTCTGTTGAGAGTTGTATTTCCTTGCCTTCTTACCCTTATGTTTCTATGGTGTGCCATGCTCCTATGTTATTGAGTGGCTATTTTGGGTTTTAATCACCTGTTATCATTCCCTTGACACAATTACTATATTGTGACTCTCTTAGTTGTTAGCTAATTGATGTGCTATTTCTGTTCCCTGACCTAGAGTTATAAATTAACAATAACAAATTCACTGATTCAATGCTGGACCAGTTATATACATAATATGTAGAGAGCCCCTTGGTGATATTATCTATAAGCAGTGGAGATTAGGGAGATAACAGTTGTTTGGATATAGGTGAAACTTAGGTATTAAAAGAGTTGGCACTAGAGGAACAGGCAAAAGGGGAATGAGATGAGGGGATGAAGGTTGTGAGGCATGAAGGGTACTAAGACCCTAATGTGTGTTAAGGTGTATTTCAGTCATTGTGGGAGAGGGTGCTATTGTCAGGGATTATCAAGGGATAGGAAGGATGGGGTAAATGTAAAGTTTGTATAATACTATTCAGTAGGTGTTGTATATTGATGAGGTCAGGGTAGTGGGGAGGAAGAGAGAGAGGAAGGAGGTAAGGAGAAAAAAGGAAGGAAGAGAAGATGGAAAGGGAAGAGAAAGAAAAAATTAGGAGAGAGAAAAGAAAGCAAAGCAATAGAGGGTTGAGTGAATCAACATTTGGATAGGATGGAAGAAGGAAGGAGGTAACAGTAAGATTGAAGAAATAAAAATTAAAATTAAAATATTTATTTATATATATCTATATATACATATATCAGTTCAATGAACGTTCTGGGCTCTTTCCTCTGATTTCAGATTCAGGTGGTGCTGCTTTTTACAGGGAGTTTGACCAAGACCTTGTCTCTTTTTAAGGTTGGTATGCTGGGCTACACGGCAATGGATGTTGCTCCTCCCTATCAGACAGTTTTGGGGCAGATTGGCTGTGGAACAATCAGCTTCTGAGTTGCACTAGAATATGTGGTTCCCTCCAACACAGATAATGTGTTGCACTTACCTAGTGGATTTACAGATTCACTCAGGTGAAAATGGGTCAGCTATAGGGCAACACAGGTGGGTGCCAGTCAGAGTCCATGCATGTTTGGTGGGTCCAGGTCTTCCCAGATGCTTGTAGCTCTATATCTGTGATTCTCTGCACTGTGTTTTTGCTGGTGAGATTGCAGACACACTCAGGTGGAAAAGGTCAGAGCAAGAAGATAGCAGTCTTCCTGTGCTCTGTCTTCTCATTTTTATGGTGAGTCAGGATTTTCCTAGATGATTTCAGGTCTCTTTCTGCAGTTCTCTGGGTTGCATTTGAGCTTTACTAACCCATGCGAGGAAATAAGAAAAAAAAGAAAGAAAAAAAGCAGCTTCTCAACTATAAAAAGCTAGTTTAAGGGTCAGTCAGTGAATATTATGTGACCCCCTATATGATGGTGATATCTTGGTTGGCAGAGAAAGCAGGGTTATCTAATCCTTGCTGCCACAAAAATCTAGAGTATTTATTTGAAGTCATGCAGGTCAAAGTCCCAGAGTCTGACAGCTATACACCATCTTGGTCTCCCTCACTGATGTGCTTAATATAATTAAAAAACAAACAAAAAAGTAAAAGCTAAACTTTTTTCAAGCAATCATAAAACTATCATAGAAATGGTAGTAAGCAGAGCTGAGCACAAATTTACATCCAGTTCTCTCTTCTAGGATGCTTCCTAAGAAGCAATAGTGATACAGCCTCCTCTTTGAACTCCTGTTAACTTCCCTGGCCTACCCTAGATGCTTTCTATTCTTTAGATGATGTCATTTGTACCTGTATGAGTCAACAATAGGTAGTTTTTCTAGGACTCTTTTTGTTCAATGAACTTTTCCAGAAGGCTTTGTTTCCTTATCATTTCCATAAAATTCATTGTTATTGCGGCATCATTGGAAATGAAGAGCTTTTACTTGACTATTTTATTACTGCTTCTTCCTAATTATGCCTATTCACTTTCTTTGAATGCAATATTGTTTCACATTTGAAAGACCTAACTCTAATATAATTATATCCATAATTATTTGCATATGTGCATAGCTCCATGGCTGTGGTAGAAAAATTTCCTTTGTCATAGTTTTTATTTTTTATTTTATTTATTTATTTTGTTTATTCATCTCTATTGTTTAGAAAATTATAATCACTATTTCTGTGTTGTGCCATTTCTACCATTTAATAACATCTTTCAAGTCTTATAAGTTTCTCAAGTCCATTAGCTATACTCCTTAGAAACAACACTGTTAATACATCATCAGAACATGTTCCTAGCTTCTTTATCCTTCCTTTGGATCAGAATCTTTTGTGGAACTCAGTTATCATGGTGACTACTTCAGAAATTGTAAAATGGCTATTTCTTCCTAAGAACTAGTCATTCCAAGCTTGAAAAGTTTCTGCTTTACCCTCTTATTTGTTGTTTTTTACTAGTTCCTGATCTCTACCAGGAGCCTTAATACCAGCTCTTGAAAGTCAATTATTTATAAACCAGACAAATTATAGTACAAGATCTCTAACAATTATACAAAATTAATTAAATTCACCACTGTGGAAACATCCAACCTTGATTCTAGCCAAATCCAGCAAGTTTCCTGAAGTACACTGGAGATCTCCAATTTTTTTCCTGTCTCTGAGACCCTGGTAAGAAATCACATTTTCTTTGTGTAAAACTACCCTTATTCTCAGTGATGATAGCACATTTTTTTCTGAATAATTTTGTAGTTAATTCCTTTTATTTGTTACAGAAAACTCTACTTGTTTTCTAGCCATGTCTTCTTTTCATCTGGTTAATAGTGTATTAACCAAAACAGTATTATCACAAATATTCTGTTTTTCCCTTTTTGATACTTTTATATAAAATGATATCTCTTTTCACTTGTTTTCACTCCTCCCCATGCATCTTTCCTTACTTTTGTTGATTGCACATTTGTTTACATCCTGTTTCAAAATTTGATTATTATTTACATTTTATGTTGGAAAGAATTAGGTTAACAAAGTTCTAGCTTCATTTTGAAAAATTTTAATTGCATTTTATTGTTAAGTGGATAACTTTTACTTCATTAGTGCTTTGGTTTTCTTATGACTTATCATAGTCAACTAGGATCATAGAGGTTAATGAGGTCTGTTAAAAACATTTCTAATAAAATGTAGAGTAAAAATATGAAGTTGTATTTTCAAATATTCAAGTGAAAGGCAAAATAAAGAAAATAAAATATTGCACTAAAATTTAAATTTTAAAGCAGTTTCTAAAAGAACATTTGTAGCTAATGTTTTAAAACTGAGTTAAGATTTAGCGCTCTATAATACAAGTCTCAAATTTGTAGTTTAAAAAAAAAGTTGTTCATTATGATGGCTAACCAAAAATGTACTTTATTTCACTTTAAAGGTGAGCACATTATCAGCAGCCCACATGATGAACTAGATATTCTAGATTCATCCTGACACACTCCAAGTAAGTTTGTATAAGTGAGAAATATGTTAATACCTTTGCAATTATAATCTCCTTCAGTGTAACACATCCCAAATCTAGCAATGTAAGAATTCTGTAATGTAATTGTTAGTTAGTTTAGGTATTTGTCACATGAAGTAGAGGAAAAGTGTCATATAATTTAACACTTGTGGATCTCAAAGACACTTAATCAAAATTGTGTCTAGTAGCTTTGTGCAGTCATTAAACACACAAAGCAATGCTTGTTTTTTTGACTGCTTTCTGACTCATAACACATTATCCATTATCTGGATTTCAGGGCTTACATATCTACAAAATGGTAAAATACTTAAATATTATTTTGAAGGCATATTGAGCTAAATTTTTGATCACTTAAAACCTGTGATTCACAATAAATATTTACTCAAATTGAGAATAATTTAAAAATCAAAATAAACATAGTAGTTAAAATTGAATGACTCATATGAAATTCTTTTATACTTACACTTTATAGCAGGTGTGAAACTTACTTTATATGAAAAAAATCACTAACCTTTCAAACTTCATATATTTCTCACTTATATATGTGTTGTAAAGGTCTTGATTTCATTATGATTTGGTTTTACTTTATGGAATTAAATTCATCGAATAAGCTTCTAGTAACTCACATTTCAAAAACTTTTATGTTTAAAAATATACTTAATTTTAACTTATAAGATTCTTGCCACTTTCTTTTAATATAGTTTATATAAAAAATTAGAATGCTATTTATATTTTTGTAGTTACAGTAAATAAATGATATCTATTTTGGGATTTGATAATTAGATATACTTTGAAGTAAAATTATTTAGTATTGAGGTTCAATGAATAAAAAATCTTATTTGTAAATTATCTCTAAAAAAAGGAAACTTAAAATCAATATATTGCATACAGTATAACATCAAATTACCTCAAATCCTACCACTAACAACTTTCAAAAGATTTTCAAAATAAATCACTAATTTTTTTGTTAATCTCTTTTGTGGGGGAAGCACTGGGGTTTGAACTCAGAACCTTACACTTTCCAAGCATGTGCTCTACCACTTGAGTCATATCCCAAAGTCTTTTTTTGCTTCAGATAGGGTCAGATGCTTTTGCTGGCCTCATACAGCAATACTCCTGCCTACTCATCCCAGATAGCTACAATTATAGTGTGTGCTGCCATTATGAACTTATTTGTTGAGATGGGTTCTTGCTAACTTTTGGCCCTATAGTGCAATCCTCTTGATATCTGCCTTCTTAGTAAATGGGAATACAGGCAGGAGCCTCCATGCCTGGCCTTTCTTTTTTCTATTCAAATATCTATAACATTTATTGTACACAGTGAGTAAATGAATAAATAAGACACAATGCATGAGTTACAATGTGTTAAAGATTAGTATAAAGTTGTCATTTCTTAAAAAAAAACATTTCTGGAGACTTTTTTCAATGTACTTAATTTCAGTCTAGGATATTTCCATTACTTCCATTTATAACATGAAAACCAAGGGCACGTGATATCAAACAGGTTTCTCATTCACATTTTACTGGTTAGGGCATATGCATTGAGAAGTCACATTCTCAAGCACTTACAGATTGGTGTGTTATTCCTGATACTCTGTTTAAAACATTTTAACTTGAGCTCATACATTCTTCAGCTTTTTTCAGTTTTTCCTGGGTTTTGATTGTCTGAATTCAGCTGACATAAATTTTTCTAAGTAGAAACAATATGGTGTGGACCATTGCTCAGGTAAAAAATTAATCATACTGAGAAATTACTGGCAAGAGTATGTAAAAGCTACTCATTGATTTGACAAATTAAAACTTTTAATAAAATATTTATATAAGTTCTTACTATCAGAATATTACAGAATCATCTTCTTGTTTCTCTTATCAATGTTAGCTACCTGAATCTAGAACTTAAATAACGCACTTTCTTCTCTGTGCAGTTAGTATTGTAATAACTGATACAGTTGTCTGTTTCCTGTGTAGAATTTTCCTGTTTAAAATTTACTAGTTATAGAATTTTGTATGTCTATAATATGTCAGATAAGTAGCAATGATAAATGACCACAAAATTAAAGTGCTAGCAAGTAATCCAGCCAGGCCACCTTTTCACACACAGAGCCCAAGGCAAAGAGAGAACATGCATTTTGGCTGATGCGAAGTTATGTGTGGACACTTGGATACAGGTTCCAATTCCAGGTTACTGAATAAATGAAAGAATACTATGCGACAAATCACTGTGGTGTTGAGCAGAGCCCAGGACTTCAAAAGCAGCATTGTTTTTATTATAATAAAGCAATGAAACACTGAAGATTTGGTTTCTGGTCAAAGCAGTTCGTGTTTTCATATTATGGATATTCTGATTTAGAGAATTCCATTCTGTATACTTAATTTCCCTGAGAATCTTAACTGGAAATGATTTGTGTTGTTCTTGTCTAGTCATGAAGTTCTGGTATGCAGATGTTGTGCAGTATTTCACTTTGAAGAAATTAAAATGGCAGAAAAGCTTTTTCATTACTTGGTTGGGACAGTAAATATTTTATGATTAAAAAATAATAGGATCATATTTTCATCTAATTTTGGGGGAAAGGACTTGCATTTGATGGTTCTAGGGTGTTTTTATCTCTGATTTTCCTTATCAAGCACCAACTATGCATGTGTTTGATCTTTGTGGAGTACTACATACACACAAACTCAAAAAAGATAACATTTGTAAAGGCTCACGTGTAAAAAGTCAGTATAAAATTCTTCTCTCTTGGACCACCATAATAAAAATGATATAATTGATAGCTAATGTCATTCTCCCTACTCCCAAAGCAAAAATATGCTGGAAGTATTGTTTTGTCTTTAGTCATGTATGGCAGTGAAAAACTGATGTGCATATGAATTATCAAAGTAGAACATTAATTTACTGTTGGTTAGTTGTGTATAGTTTTTCTTTAGAAAAATCCCCAAAGAAGCTAATGAACACATTGTCAGCATGAGGGAGGGATGCAGGAAGAGTAAAAAGAAGGGAGATGGTCCAGTACACACCTTCTTAGGACTAATAGTAAACTCTATTTTAAGTTATTTCTCTTGTATAAGAATGAAAATATGATGTTGTTTATTTACAAAAATAATAAACTGAAAGCTACCTTACCACTTAAAAATTAGCATGAGTTAAGTTGAACACAAATTTTACTCAAGTTTTCTTAGCTGGGTAGATCAATGAAAGAATAAGCACTGACTGCATACCGAAGGAAATACATTCTAAAGGTTTATCAGTATGTCACTTTATGTCCAAGAAATCTGTGGATTTGTTATTATACCTTTATATTTTTTGCTTTAATTTTAAAATGTTTACAATACATCTTGATTAAAGTTTATTTTTAGCTAGACAATAGTGACATTTTATTTCTCTATTTTTTCAGTGTATTAAGCTTACAGTATATGACGAGAGTAAGCATTAGTGTATAGAGATTACATATGTTCTCAATAGGTAACTGACACATAAAAGATGAAAAATGTGATTTAATGTTGCAGTTTTAGTATTTGGTTAACATATGGTTTGAAAATAAGATAAAATCAGTAATCAAAATGGACCTGAAAGCTTAACAACAAAACTACTACTTTAAGTTAGACTCCATGTTTATGGCGTTTTAATGTTGTGATTATCAAGGCTTCTTATCTTCTCCCAAAAGTATGCTATAGAAAAAAGCAACATCTTTTTATTTGAGTTTCTGTAAATAGTATAACATGTCAGCTTCTATTCTAATATGACAAGAAAAATGAAATACTTTTTCTCCATATTAATTTACTCATCTATATTGAACTGTTTTACCCATCTGTATCTTTATATTCTCTATATAATGTATGTCATGTAGGATTATAGAAGTGTATGAAGCATCTGGAATATAGAGAAAGGAATAATTTATCTCATAGAGCAGAGTTTTTAAGAACTGTTATTTCAGAATCACATTTATTTTATTTCAGCATAATCTAAGATGCAGTACAATTGATGATCCA